>NC_139550.1:34383328-34983328 GCF_965153285.1 Podarcis tiliguerta
ACGCCACTGCATTGGCCAGCTCAGAAGTGGCACGCTGAGCATTGCTCAGTAAGTGTTTCTGCCAAGGGTTGACAGCTGCATGCAAGGCACCATTCTGAGACTGGCTGCCTCCCTGCCCACAATCCCCCCTGGACCTCCTCAATTGCTCACTGGAGCTTGGAAGGGTGCCTCCCCAGCTGTGTCATGTGCTCCAGGAGCTTGTTTCCAAACAATAAACTGTGCTAAATAGTAAAGTGAAAATGTTAACTTCATTAAATGTCTAATTTATTACTGTACAATTTTAATTGGCCAATTAAAACTGATCAAAGCAAGGTGGCTAATCCAACATAAAAGCTTTTTGTAATTGGCAAGCATGCTGCTCTGGATTTTCGCCCAGTTCCTAATGGAACAGGAATACCATCGTAGAATAACATTCCCCACCCCCGTCCCAAGATAATGACAATTTTTATTTTGAATATTCTATCTCACTGTTCTCGCTGAAGAAAAACAATCATACATGGTAAAAAGTTAATAGTGGGTCCCATACTGCAAGCTGCAATTAAAGGCCAATCCTGGGTCTGAAAAGTTTGCTTTCTGTTATTTACAGTCCTCATGAGACACTCTGTCGAAATCCCTACTTTGTTCATTTTACAGATGGGGAAACTGAGTCAGGCAAACATGGCTTGCTCCAGGCCACCAAATACCTTATGATGAAAAAGGGTCTCATGTATGCTCTGTCCTCCAGACTGAGAGCTGAAACAGTTCAGCCACCTTTATTGTGGTCAAGCTCCACAATAAAATTGTTACTAGCTAACTGTGACAGGTGTCGCAGGAGTGGAGCACAGGCACTCTGAGAGGGTGAGATCACTGACGGCAGCAAGCTGAGAAACTTAAGCATGCGCTTAAAAGAAGCCCTCAGTAGTCCTCCAATTGTCCAGTGTGTGCCTAAGGCAAAAGTCTATATCAGGCATAGGCAAACTTGGCCCTCCAGATGTTTTGGGACTACAACGCCCATCATCCCTAGCTAACAGGACCAGTGGTCAGGAGTGATGGGAATTGTAGTCTCAAAACATCTGGAGGGCCGAGGCTGAGGAAGCCTGCATTATATGAACCACTTATATGAGAGTCAGTCTGGTGCAAAAGCGGAAGTGTCACACTAGGACTGGAGAGATGCAGGTTCAAATCCTCACTCAGCCATGAGGAGTCTAACTCTGGCAAGGTAACCTCTCAGGGCTGTTGTAATGATAAAATGGGTAGGAGGAGAACAATGCCCTGAGCTCCTTGGAGGACGGCTGGGATATAATTATAACAAAGAAATCCCTTAATGAAATCCATGTGAGGACTCATTGCTATTTTTACTTACTAGTGTAACTATGGGATGCGGGTGGCGCTGTGGGTAAAACCTCAGCGCCTAGGACTTGCCGATCGCATGGTCGGCGGTTCGAATCCCCGCGGCGGGGTGCGCTCCCGTCGTTTGGTCCCAGCGCCTGCCAACCTAGCAGTTCGAAAGCACCCTCGGGTGCAAGTAGATAAATAGGGACCGCTTACCAGAGGGAAGGTAAACGGCGTTCCGTGTGCTGTGCTGGCTCGCCAGATGCAGCTTGTCACGCTGGCCACGTGACCCGGAAGTGTCTTCGGACAGCGCTGGCCCCCGGCCTATAGAGTGAGATGAGCGCACAACCCTAGAGTCTGGCAAGACTGGGGGCCCGAACGGGCAGGGGTACCTTTACCTTTACCTTTAGTGTAACTATGTGCAATTGAACCCCTCACCCTCAAACACATTTGTTTGGTGAGGTAAACAAAGCCCCTATGAAATTGCTTTGGGTGATCACATCTGTCTGACAGACCCCACATTTTGTTAACTCTCTGCACACCGGCTTCCATTTCTTCCAAGATTTCTCGCTGAAGGCATTTCTTACTATCTGGGAGGGATAGCTAATGCCACAGAAGGCAATAGGACCTTAACAGATTGGAGAACTGGGCCCAAGCTAACAAAATGAATGTCAATATGGACAAGTGTCAGGTTGTCACTTAGGCAGGAGGAACCGGCTGCACAAATATAAGATGGGGGACACTTGGCTAGTGTCCAGCTCAAGGGAAGCAATAGTACCACTCTATTCTGCCTTGGCCAGACCACACCTGGAATACTATCTCCAGCATATTGACAAGTTGGAGTGTGCAAAGGAGAGTGACCAAGATGATCAACAGTCTGGAAACCAAGCCTTATGAGGAGTGGTTGAAGGAGCTGGAAATGTTTAACCTGGGGAAAGGGTGGCTGAGAGGAGATATAATAACCGTCTTCAAAGATAAATATAGGCAATGAATAAAGAACAATAAATGTAATAAATAAGAATAGCAGTTTTGGGGTGACAGTTGCAAGTCTATGTACACTTACATAGTAAAGGTAAAGGGGCCCCTGACCATTAAGTTGAGTTGTGGCTGACTCTGGGGTTGCGGCACTCATCTCGCTTTATTGGCCGAGGGAGCCGGCGTACAGCTTCCAGGTCATGTGGCCAGCATGACTAAGCCGCTTCTGGCGAACCAGAGCCGTTTACCTTCCCGCCGGAGCGGTACCTATTTATCTACTTGCACTTGCTTTCGAACTGCTAGGTGGGCAGCAGCAGGGACCAAACCACGGGAGCTCACCCGGTCACGGGGATTCAAACTGCCGACCTTCTGATCAGCAAGCCCTAGGCTCTGTGGTTTAGACCACAGCGCCACCCGTGTCCCTTACACGCCACCCATGTACACTTACTTACTTTGGTGTAAACATGCACAGGTTTTGCGTGCAAGGCTGAAATCCTAAACATATTTTCCAAGATATACATTTCACTAAAGATATCTAGGACTAGGCTGTTGGCGTTAATTTCACTCAATTGGTGAGACATTCCTCTAAGGTTTGTTTCCCCCTAAAACTGGTCAGACATCAAAAGAATGAAAAGAATGGACACAATCAGTAGAAATCTCATTTGCAGACCCATCAGCAAACATGATGCATATGCCATAATGTACAGTCATAGTCAATATTCCCACTGCAAACCAAGAAAAATAAATGCCCATAAAACTGTCATTTTAAAAACCCCAATAATTACACTTCACTGAACACACCTGCTGTGAATGTTTTGCTGTTCTATCAGTTCAGATTTATCCAGCTTAGAATCTCTGGAAAAATACTGAGGACTCCCTTTAGACAATACATTGCTGTTGTTGACCAATACTGAAATAAGATAAAACTTGTCTAAATTAACTGAGGGTGTTTTGGAGAAGAGACTGGAACAATACTTCTGATCAGCAGACTGCAGTAGCACCCACTATAGAACCTGCACAGCCCTTGCAGCATATATTCAGGAGAAGAAACCATATACAAATCTGGAGAGGAGTCCCTAAGACAGTTGGATGGTGTCTTGTTTGCCTCCTTGCTGCAACTCCTGCAGCCAAGCTGGTGCTCTGCTTTCCTTTGGACCATGTCAGCCTGGCCAAGAGGGGGCTCTTGTCATCTGGGCAGCCCAGAACCTCCACAAACTTTCCCCAGCCTTGCGCCCCAGGGAGCTCACTTCCGTGCCACTAACACAGCCATTTGACTTCATCCCCAAATAATACATGAGAATCTTTGTTATGTACTGAGTTGAATAGGATCCCAACTGCAGCAGTCTGATTGGTCCTAGAACAATAGGATCCAAATTGCAGCAGTCTGATTGGTCCTAGAACAATGCAGCAGTATGATTGGTTGGCAGGAACCACCCAGTCATGCTCCAGATATAAGTGAATCCACAACCTGATTGGCTTACAGTAGAATTCCAGAATTAGCCAATCATGGGCAGCCCATTGTGTAAATAATGTATATAAAGCAGATACTTTGAGGGGACTTTCATTCATTCCTCCTCACCACTATGAGCTGAATAAAGAGCATGAAATCACTTTGCGACTCTGAGTATATTTCAATCTTCCAGCCAGCTTTGCTCAAGGGAAACCGATCTCTGCAAAAGGCCCTCTGTTGGCAGCTGTTGCCTAGCATGGGAATAGCCTAGGTATTCATTCCTGCTTTCAGGGACCAAGAGAGCGGTCGTATTTATGCTCCATCAGTTCAGAAGAACTGTGGTTCTCCTAACATCTTCCCTCACTTCCAGTATATATGACAAGAACAACAAAAAGTAATAGAAAACAGGATTAGACAATGGTAAGATAAAAGTCAATTTTTTTGAGTAAATAAATTGAGAGGGTCCTAACAACATACCACCTTTCTTACTTGAAATCTGGCATCTGTTGAGTCTCTTATTCTAACCTCTCAGTCCTGGCCTTTCAACCATTCCCCTCGAGAATGCCAATCAAGACTAATGAGGACATGGTAGACAGTGAATCCCTCAAGTCAGGCAGAAACAAACCCTCAGGCCTATCACTCACAGACCTGTTGCTATGCTTTCCCCTGGCATGACATCTTCACATATCTAGGTGGAGAAAGCAGGATCCTGACAGGCAGCTGCATAATTTGCTGGGGCTTTTGCCAGGGCTGGCTCACCCACGAGGCAAGGTGAAGCGAGTGCCTCGGGCAGCAGCATCCGCAGGGGCAGAAGGCCGCCAAGGAATGCATTGTCTGCTGCTGGCGACAACAACTGCAGGGCACTCCTTGGGGGCTGACCCTACCACCTCCTTGGCACTGTCCCTCAATACCTCTTCATGAATGGGAGGCACTGCTGGTCTCCTCCCATCCCTAGGTTGGAAATGGCAGGGGCTGCCATCGGGGGTCTCCTGGGCTCTGCCTGGTGTGATTCAGAGCAAGTCCCTTTGATTCCCACTTCAACCATCAGGTAAGGTTGACTTGATTCCCCTGCTTGTTCCCAGGGTACATCTTCACTCCCTACTTGTTCCTGATATAGATCTTCGCTCACACCTTCGTCCCTGGCCAACACCCAAGCAGCTCCAGCATGGATCTTGCCAGTACAGAAGAAGAAGCAATTAAGGACCAACACTGAGAACAGGAAATACAAATAGATTATATGCGTAATGTCCAAATAGAAGCCTTTGTGTTCCACTTTCTACACAGGGCTGCCTTCAGATGTTTTCTAAAGGCTGTATATTGCTTATCTCCTTGGCTCAGGAGTCACATAACACCATACCCTCCAACATTTCTCTGATTAAAATAGGGACACCCTAAGGAAAAGCGGGACATTCCAGGGTAAAATCAGAAACCAGGACAGCTTCTGTAAATCTGGGACTGTCCCTGGAAAATAGGGGCACTTGGAGGGTCTGGAATATAATGTGTACATAACCTAAGATTACGTTCCAAAAGGTTACTTAATTTTAATTGATGTGATTATATTTCCCTTGCAGAATTATATCAATGGACAGTCCTGAGTACCTCATTATGCATAAGGTGCAAATATTGTAACGAAGAGCCAAGTATCTCTGTTGGCTAAGCAGCTTACAGCCGCCTGACGGTGAAAATAGTAATGTCTCATTGCTACTCAGTGTTGTCCCTTTACGTAAGGATTAGTTAGTAATCTGATCATAAACCGATTAACTTCCAACCAACAGCCCTGGCTTCCAAACACTTCATTTAAGAAGTGGGGTTTCCAGGCAATTCTGCTTTGTGACCTGCTATGCAGCAACCGTGGGGGGCTGGAACCACTCCAGGGGGTGAGTAGCAGGAAGAAGCTGGGTGTCCCTGGGACAGATTAAGCAGCCTTTGCATTCCTGTCCTTTCTCATCACCTTAGGCAGCTGGTGCTTGGGGGCATAGGAGCCAATTCTAGGGGTCAAGGTCCCTTCACACCCCCAATATTTGAGGGGCCTACCGCCCCCAAGTTGATGGGCATTGCCATTTAAATAGTGTAGGTGTGCTCCATCATGTGATGGATTATGTGGGGTGTGGTTTACTTGCCCCCCCACCATTTTTGTATTCAAGTTGGCACCCCTGCTTGGGGGGGGGCACATGAGAATTAGGGGTTAAGGTGGAGCAGAGACCTGTTTGCCCCACGCAGCTTGCCCTGCCCTGCCTGGCATCTGCTCATGGAATAGGGTGGATGGTGCCAACTTGGTGCCAACTTTGCTCAGGCAGCAAAATGTTTTGGGCTGGCACCAGTCTCCTCCCAAGGGTGCCTTGCAAGCCAGAATCCATGAATTATGGCAACACTCGTTAGCCAAAATTCAAGCTATTGTTTTGTATTTGCTCCCATCCCTTCCCCTCCTCAGATTCCTCGGGGGGGGGGGGGAGAGAGAGAGAAAGAAAGGAAAGAAAGAAAGAATAGTATGCGCCCAAGGCAGCCTTTGTGATGTGTCTTTCAACTCCCCTCAGCCCCAGTGGTCAAGGATGATGATGATCATCATCATCATCACTTTTAATTTGTATACTGTCTTTCTATCTTACGATACTCAAGGCGGTTCACAAACTGAAGAAACAAAGAATGTACACCTTAAAAAAATCTAATGCAATACAAAAATGTCATAATAAAGCATAGGGTGGCGCTGTGGGTTAAACCACAGAGCTTAGGACTTGCCGATCAGAAGGTCGGCAGTTTGAATCCCAGCATCGGGGTGAGCTCCCGTTGCTCGGTCCCTGCTCCTGCCCACCTAGCAGTTCAAAAGCACATCAAAGTGTAAGTAGATAAATAGGTACCACTCCGGCGGGAAGGTAAACAGCGTTTCCGTGCGCTGCTCTGGTTTGCCAGAAGCGGCTTAGTCATGCTGGCCACATGACCCAGAAGCTGAACACCGGCTCCCTCGGCCAGTAAAGCGAGATGAGCGCCGCAACCCCAGAGTCGGTCACGACTGGACCTAATGGTCAGGGGTCCCTTTACCTTTACCTTTACACCTTATAACAATCCAATGCAATACAAAAATGCCATAATAAAGCATAGCTTTAAAATAAGCAACCTACATCAAATAAAGTAACATTCAACAATCATTAGAATAGTATAGAATAATAATATCAGCATATAAAAATTAAACAGAAACCCACTCTTAACAATTACAATAAATAATTTCTAAACTATAATCAATAAAAAGTAACAGTGCATAAAATAATACAATACAAATTGAGAAGCAGGGAATGGAGGGTGGGGCAAGGCAGGTGGAAGAAGGCCTTGCCGGATGAAGTCTCTCCCCGCTCAGTTCTTCCTCCAGGACCAGCTCCCTTATGAGGACTCCTAGGGCCGGGAATTGTAGTCCAGTAACTCCCCTGTAGTCCAGTAACATGGAGGTCATCATGCTGGCTACCCCTGTAATTAACCTGCCATTCAGAGCTGATGTGAATGTAACTGCAGTGATGTATGTGAAGCACTCTGAACACTTTAGCTTCTCGGTCTTAATTTTCTCTTTTCCCTGCTGCTTTTTTCACACATGAATTTGAAACAGTTTCGTTGTGTGTGGGGTTTAGGGTTTTCAAGGAGTCAGAAAGCAGAGAATGTTCCTTAATGGTCAGCCGACCAAGTTGCCAGGGTCGCCTTTTCCTTAGGGAAATGGCAGGTAAACGGCTCACAAAGTTGTAATCTACTTTGAAGGGCTTAGAAGGATGTTGCAAATTTTACATTAAAAAGCAATTGAGAGGTGGCCGGTGAGCCTGCCTCGCAGGAAGGCTATGAAACTGTTCTTCATCCCTCCCTTTCACTCTGCAAATGAGCTCTAATCTCTTTATTAAAAGGCTCAGACAGGCGCAAAATCCCGCTTGCAGAAATCATGTGTGCGACAGATGTTCAGGGCAGTATTCTCTTACACCCTGTTGACATCATCTTCTGCACCATAGTAACAGCAACCCACCTCCTGCATCCTTCGGGGCATCTGTTCTGTGAGAGGCACAGTCTTCTTTTGCCTCTTGTCCACCTTGTGGGAAGGCTGGTTGCTTAGCAGAGCTCCTTGGCGATGACAAGCTCGCTTTCAGGGGGCCTCTAAGGGCAAAACCTCCCTTTGCATCTTGGCTGGGAGTCCTGCAATACCTGCTCTCTGCCTGGCAGGCTTTCCCACCTGGCCTGAGAGGGCGGAGATGTGACTGACTCCAGCTACAAAAGCTGAGGCTGCTGAACAGACTCTTGGGCTGGGGTGTTATTTGGGGTTTTTTGTTGCTGTTATTTATATTAATTTTTTGTATCTTCATTTTTAGATCTTACTATAGTGTACGCCAGTGTGGTGTAGTGGTTAAGAGCGGTGGACTTGTAATCTGGTGAACCGGGTTCGCGTCTCCGCTCCTCCACATGCAGCTGCTGGGTGACCTTGCACCAGTCACACTTCTCTGAAGTCTCTCAGCCCCACTCACCTCACAGAGTCTTTGTTGTGGGGGAGGAAGGGAAAGGAGAATGTTAGCCACTTTGAGACTCCTTCCGGTAGTGATAAAGCAGGATATCAAATCCAAACTCTTCTTCTTCTTATTCGGTTTTGTTGGGTATTTTTGACGTGTTTTATTTATTGTTATTTTTCACGTTGTAAGCTGCCTTGAGCATAGTTTTAGAAATGGAAATGCAGCATCTCAGCAAAAACTGTGTGCTGTGTAAAACCTCAATAATGGGCAGGTATTCAAATTCATGACACCTGCAACAGCTTCAATATTTGACAGTCCTTCCCAAAGCAAGCAGAAACTCATGGTGGTGTGGTGTGCCGGAGGGAGAGACAGGCAGTTGGTTCTTCCGCATTAAAATGTTTACCATGCAAAAGTTCACAACAGGCTCTGGTTGGCATTCCCAATAGGCTCCATCCCACTACGGTCTTGGCAATGTGTGAACTGCGTCATCCCTTAAAACAGGAGGGGGGAAATAATTTTCAGATGATGACTCACATCACTCTGGTGGAAAGCTCTCCGTGCCTGCATCCCAGTAGTGGACAGGGCCATATCAAAAGGGGGGCAGCTTCAGAATCACATGCATAAAGCTGCTTCTCAGGGAAACAAGTGACGTACATTTAGTATTTTGCAACTCCAATAGTTTCATTTCCATTTCTTCATAGGCTTTTCTTCTTTTTGTACCATCTTTTGCTTGTTCGTTTTTAAAAGCTCTTGGTTGTGCAAAAAGTCCTCAGTAATCCTGGTAGAAGAATGTAAATGAAGTCAACGCACTATTGAGCAGCCAGCCCTGCTTTAGCTCTATGTAAAGTCTCAAGCTTCAAAATGCAGCTATGTTCTGAAAATTGCAAGCAGACAGCTGCAAAATGCATGGATGACAGTTTGCATATTTTCATTTTCTTTTGCCACCCAACTGTCTTCAGAACTCCACTCTGGATTTGCGTAGGGTCCACTCCTTAGCCTTTTCTTCTCCCAATGATGTCCCACAAGGCAGCAGGTACAGATTTTTCCTTGGCGCTTATTCCAAAAGGCTTTCTCATGAATGAATATGGCTGCAAGGCAGCAGTGGTTTAGGATCAGAGTTTTCCTTTTCCTAGAGGGGCTACATTTCAAAGTTGAGAAGCCACATCTGCCTCTCACTTCCTTCTACAGCATATGCAGAAACTGCCTTTTTGGCTATTGGACCCACTGTTGGTCTCGTCCACTCAGCCCACTGGAGGCTGTCTTTGCATTCAAGGACTTCCTTAGCTCACTGAGGGTTTGAGGTGAAGCCATTTCTGGGGTGTGGTCACCGTCAGGGGCGTCTTACCCATAGAGACTAATGGCACAGGGCACCAGGGTGCCAAGTTCTGGAGGGCGCCAGGGAAGAGGCAGAGGCTGGACGTGGCGCCTCCCAGCATTAGCTTGCCGCCCTCGCCCACCTCCACCACGCCACGCCCGGAACCTCCATCTGCCATAGCCACCACAGCACAAAGCCTCCAGCTGAGCCAGGAGGCGCTGCGTCCAGCCTCCGCCTCTTCCTCACTGGATGAGCTGCCCTCTAGCTGCTGCCTGCCTCCTCCAGCCAACCTCCCTAAAAAAACTCTGGGAAACGGGGGGGGGGGGGGGGGCACAGAGGGAGCTTTGCACCACGGCGCCGGATATGCTTAAGATGGCCCTGGTCACCGTCACATGCCAGCAGCTTCTGGGAGCCACAAGTGAGAGCTGAATGCGGGGTGGGGACCAAAGGTGGACAAACGACCCCAAAAGGAGCACGTCATGTTCACAAGCAGAGTTCTACCCCTCCCCTAACTTCCCATACATACGCAACCGTTAGCCATAGCCTAATCCCTAGACCAAAGAGCAGCACCTGGAAGAGATAACTGCTCAGTCCCCCCTCCTCCTTGGCAACTACTATCAAAGTATAAAGTGCAGCCCAAAGAATGTCAGTTATTTCCCCACCACCACACCACCTTTCAATGTGAAAAAGTTGAATAAAGGCACCACATAAAATCCTGGCTGCGTGACTCATGCCATGAAGCTGGGACTCCCTCGTCCCTTGCTGATTTGCAAGTGTGATCTCATGTGTGTTGAGATTCCTGCATTGCAGGGGGTTGGACTAGATGACCCTCGGAGTCCCTTGCAACTCTCCAATTCTATGATTCTATGTCTACAACTGAAGTCAAGTCCTTAAGGATCTTTAGGGGCTCATGAGAGTAAACAGTCTCCTCCTCTCTTCAGACTTTTTCTTTCTTTTTTAGCATGCCTGCTGTACGCAGAGACAGTAACTGATTTAACAATGTATGAGAGAATGTAGGAATGTCTAAATCTGAGTCACAGAGCCAGCAAAATCGGTCCTATTGTTCGTTTTCAATAGAGGTGGTTCTGAATTGTGCCCAAGGGACAGATCTGTGTGTCTCTCTCTCCACTGCTCTTAAGAGTGCCCCAAATCTGCCAACAGACTTGCCACATGCATTGCAAAGATGCCGCCCTAGCCTTAAGCCCATTGGGTGGGCAGCTGAGACTGGAACCAGAACAATTCCCCGCTGGCAGTCACTGCAGAGGCTCAGCTGCCCCTGTTTCCCCAGGCGTGCCCCTAGGAGCGCAGAGGCAACTTAGAACAATTATCACAGCACTCCCAGTTCTGACTTGGAGTCAAGCTTGACCCTTTTAATTAGAAAATGTAATTAAATGGCAAGGGAACCCAGCCAGGCAAATTAAAGGAAAAGTTAAGTCAATATGAAGGATTACAGCGAGAAGGCGAGAGGATGAAGGTGGGGAGCACTGCCCTCTGCCGCACCAAAGCAAAACCACCAAAACCTGGGGAATTTCCACGGTGCCAGGGACAAGGGAAAGAAAAAGAAAAAAGCGGAACAGGAAAAAGAGAATGATGATCTGTGAGCAAAGTGAGAGGCAATGCTCAAACACAGAGGGCCACCAAAAAGCAGAAACTTCAAGAGCAAGCATACAAAAACAACAACCATTTGGATCTTTGGACCAGTTTTTGGGATGCTGTCAAAAGAGGCTGGGGCAGGGCAAGGGAAGGAAGAAAGCAGTGATTTCCATCCCGTCACGTGTTACAATTATAGAATCATAGAATTGTAACGTTGGAAGGGACCCTGAGGGTCATCTAGTCCAACCCCCTGCAATACAGAAATCTCAACTAGATCATACATGACAGGTGGCCATCCAACCTCCGCTTTTAAACTTCCAGTGAAGGAGAATCCACCACCTCTTGTGGGAGTCTGTTCCACTGTGAAACAACTCTTAGTGTCTGAAAGTAATTCCTGGTGATTAATCAGAAGCTCTTTTCTCATAACCTTGGTGAAGACTTGACGTTTTCATCCCCCAAAAAGTTTTTGATTGAGTTTCCACTGAAATGAGGCTGCGTTTTAATGTTGTATTTTAATCTTGTTTTTTAAGCTGTATTTCAATAAGTTGTTTTTATATTTGGTGTTAGCCGCCAAATGAGCCTGGTCTTGGCTGGGGGGGCAGGGTATAAATAAAAATTATTATTATTATTATTATTATTATTATTATTATTATTACCTGGCTTGTTTTTGAGAAACCCATGCTGGGTCTTCGTAATCACAGAATCCTTTTCAAAGTGTTTACAAACCAACCGCTTGAACCCTTATATTCCAGCTTGATCACTGCGATCATCTTCTAGAGCATCGCTGGTCATTCCCCATGTTGGGAAGGCTCATTTGACAAGGAACTGAGTCTTTAGTGTCATCATAAAATCACAGAATTGTGGCGTTGGTACTGGCCCCCAAGGGGGTCATCTTGTCCAACTGACTGCAATGCAGATACCATGGCTAAAGAATCCCTCACAGATTAACACCCAACCCCTGCCCAAAAGCGTCCAATGAAAGGAAAGCCCACCACCTTCCAAGATTACTTATTCCACCACTGAACAGCTCCTACCCCCCAGAAAGTTCCCCCTAATGTTCAGTTGGATTCTCATTTCTTGTCATATTTCTACCACTTGAGCTTCATTTAAGAGTCTGAGACTCCTTTTATCCCCTCGCAAATTCCACTCTTTTGGAGAGACTGTCAGGTGGTGACCTCCCTTAACCCCATGCCTTAAACTCTTACTTCTGCCTCCCACCACAACCTGGGGAAGCCTTAATTAAGCCAAAGCAGCACCCCCACCCCAATGGCCTCCATCCCATGATCTGATCTGGTTGGGCTGTTCTTTGGACAGGGTGGGTAGGACCTCCCTGTTTCCTTATTCAGCTCTTGAAAACACGTCTCTTCTCATTGCAAGTGACACAGTCTTCACAATATCAACCGCGCCTTAAGAGATTGGATAGGGTTGCTGGGTGGAGGGGGCAAATCATTTGACTTCTGGGCCCCCACAGTCCAGCCCACTGTCTATCCCTGGTGCAGGAACTAGACATCCCTGATGCCCTGGTAAATGAAAGGAATCTCCTGTTGGCCTCTGGAGTTTGTATGCAACAGCAGAAGTAAAAATTGGTGAAATGGATCTTTGGAGCACATCTTTAATTCGAAGACTGAGACTTAGTACAGTGGTACCTCGGGTTACAGACGCTTCAGGTTACAGACTCCACTAACCCAGAAATAGTACCTTGGGTTAAGAACTTTGCCCCAGGATGAGAACAAAAATTGTGCGGTGGCGGCATGGCGGCAGCAAGAACCCCAATTAGCTAAAGTGGTACCTCAGAGTTAAGAACAGTTTCAGGTTAAGAACGGAGCTCCAGAACGAATTAAGTTCTTAAGCCGAGGTAAAGGGTAAAAGTAAATTAGGTCCAGTCGTGGCCGACTCTGGGATTGCGGCGCTCATCTCACTTTATTGGCCAAGGGAGCTGGCGTACAGCTTCCAGGCCATGTGGCCAGCATGACTAAGCCGCTTCTGGTGAACCAGAGCAGCGCATGGAAATGCCGTTTACTTTCCTGCCGGAGCAGTACCTACATATATCTGTGCGGACCTGAAATCACACAGGTGACTTATAAGAGCATGCAATTACACCTAAGGAGAACAAGGAGTTTTTGCCACTCAGCCCAACCATTTGGCTCTCTCAAGACTTTGTATTATAGATGGGCATGGCTTAAGGCAGGCTTCCACAACCTCGGCCCTCCAGATGTTTTTGGCCTACAACTCCCATGATCCCTAGCTAGCAGGATCAGTGGTCAGGGATGATGGGAATTGTAGTCTCAAAACATCTGGAGGGCCGAGGTTGAGGAAGCCTGGCTTAAGGTAGTATTAGTAGATCTGCACTGGCAGCCTGTTTGCTGCCAGGCTATGTTCCAAGTATATATAACTCTTAACAGCTTGGAACCAGTTTACTTAGGGATCACTTTATGGAACTGGCACTCTTTTTAAAAAATATACCGGTAAATAACATTTTTCATGGTACAGAAGATTTTGAGAAAACAATTGTTACAACAGTAAAAAAAACAAAAACTTTTCCCAATATAATTAAAGATTTGTCATGCTATATAAGGACATTTCATTTGATTTTCCCACAAGTGTTGGGTGGATTGCTCCTAGAGTCTGAACAATTTATGTATACAATAAACGTATGTCAGATGTTATAAAAGGAATAGGGATTGTGTTTGCCCTTTGCTACTCTGTCCTGACATGATAGTTTCTCAGTCAATGCTATTGACAATATCCTAGTGTATCAAGAATTGATGTTAAGTCCAATGCTGGTTTTCCATATGGGTAGCTGTCAATGGCAAGGCTAAGTCAGGGGTAGGCAACCTAAGGCCTGGGGGCTGGACGTGGCCCAATCGCCTTCTCAATCCGGCCCGCAGACGGTCCAGGGATCAGTGGGTTTTTACATGAGTAGAATGTGTCCTTTTATTTAAAATGCATCTATGGGTTATTTGTGGAGCCTGCCTGGTGTTTTTACATGAGTAAAATGTGTGCTTTTATTTAAAATGCACCTCTGGCTTATTTGTGGGGCATTGGAATTCGTTCATCCCCCCCCCCCCCCAAATATATAGTCCAGCCCCACACAAGGTCTGAGGGACGGTGGACCGGCCCCCTGCTGAAAAAGGTTGCTGACCCCTGGGCTAAGTGGTCATCATTAGGGTAACCTGGAAAGGGTGGGGCTGTAAACCAAGTAGTGCTAGTGCAAGAGAAATTTCAATTGTTCTGTTACATATCAAGCTTATTTCTTTGAAGGCAGCACTCCAGAAAGGTTTGTTGACGTCGCAAAACCATCACATATGGAAACACTGCTTTTCTTCTAGAAAAGTGTGCTGAAGTTGTTACAGTATGTACCACACTTTTAACTAGTGCATTTGATAAATGTAGGTCTTTTCAAGATCTAAGACCCCATTGTCCCTGTAAAAGTAATGGTGTAAATTTTGCTTTCCTTAGACCCAACAGGTTTTTCATACAGGCTTTTTAAAAAATCATCATCATCACAATATGTGCAGAAATGGAATGAACTGAGCTTAGGAATGGAAAAAATATGAAACCTGATTGACATCAGAACAGTCCATCCCAAGGTGCTTCCACAGTCAGCCCAGCCTTGGCTCCCAAGCAGCCTTGTTTTATTGATTTAAAGGATTGATTTAGGCACCCTTTCAGTCAAAAGTGTGCTTAGTAGCTCACCCTCCTCCCCACCCCAAAAATTAAAAAAGTTACACAAACTGAACAACAGCCAAAATCAATAACTACTAACAGAGCAAAAAGAGGCAAACAAAAGAAGCAATATAAAGGCAGCAGTAGAGGGGGGAAATCAAAGCAGCATCATGGAGAATAAAAATATCTATTAAAAATCCACAAGAATCTAGGAGAAAAGAAATGTGTTCATCTGGAGCCCAAAGGATAACAGAGTCCGCACCAGCTGAGCATCCCTGAGAAGAGGACTCCATAACTAGGGCGCCATTCCTTAAAATCTTTATGTCTGCTCCCTTTAGCTTGAATAAGACTCATCAAATATAATGGGTGTGCTTTAAAAAGATCCCTTTCTTTGAATTTGGCTCCTTAATTCCCATAGTTTAAGGTGCAATCCTATGCACACTTATTACGTTTATATCCCCCCCCCCTTTCCTCCACGTAGCTCAAATTGTCTACATAGTCCTCCCTTGCCACCTCTTTCTCACAACATCCCTTTGAAGATAGGTTAGGCTGAGATTCAGTCACCTAGCAAGCTCCATGACTGGGTTTGGGCTTGCATCTCACTCTCCCTAGTCCTTGTCTAATACTCCATCCCATCCTTGGGTCCCCAGATGCTGTTGGACAATTCCCATGATCCCTGACCTAGCCAGGGATGATGGGAGTTGTAGTCCAACAACTTCTGGGGACTCACGGTTGAGAAAGTCTGCTCTAACACTGCACCACATTGGCTCACTCAGAAGCAAATCACAGTCTGTTCAATGAATCATAGAATCATAGAATCATAGAGTTGGAAGAGACCACAAGGGTCATCGAGTCCAACCCCCTGCCAAGCAGGAAACACCATCAGAGCACTCCTGACATATGGTTTTCAAGCTTCTGCTTAAAGACCTCTAAAGAAGGAGACTCCACCACACTCCTTGGCAGCAAATTCCACTGTCGAACAGCTCTTACTGTCAGGAAGTTCTTCCTAATGTTTAGGTGGAATCTTCTTTCTTGTAGTTTGGATCCATTGCTCCGTGTCCGCTTCTCTGGAGCAGCAGAAAACAACCTTTCTCCCTCCTCTATGTGACATCCTTTTATATATTTGAACATGGCTATCATATCACCGGGACACGGGTGGCGCTGTGGGTTAAAGCCTCAGCACCTAGGACTTGCTGATCGAAAGGTCGGCGGTTCGAATCCCCGCGGCGGGGTGCGCTCCCGTCGTTCGGTCCCAGCGCCTGCCAACCTAGCAGTTTGAAAGCACCCTTGGGTGCAAGTAGATAAATAGGGACCGCTTACCAGCGGGAAGGTAAACGGCGTTCCGTGTGCTGCGCTGGCTCACCAGATGCAGCTTGTCACGCTGGCCACATGACCCGGAAGTGTCTTCGGACAGCGCTGGCTCCTGGCCTATAGAGTGAGATGAGCGCACAACCCTAGAGTCTGGCAAGACTGGCCCATACAGGCAGGGGTACCTTTACCTTTACCTTTATCATATCACCCCTTAACCTCCTCTTCTCCAGGCTAAACATGCCCAGCTCCCTTAGCCGTTCCTCATAAGGCATCGTTTCCAGGCCTTTGACCATTTTGGTTGCCCTCCTCTGGACACGTTCCAGTTTGTCGGTGTCCTTCTTGAACTGTGGTGCCCAGAACTGGACACAGTACTCCAGGTGAGGTCTGACCAGAGCAGAATACAGTGGCACTCTTACTTCCAATGGGGCTTGTTGTTCCTGGATAAGCATCCACAGGATTGCAGCCTTAACCACTAAGTGCTAATCCAGTTCTCTCCATGATCATTTACAGTATAGTTCAAACTTGGGGTTGGGGAAACAGCTGGATGTTGACAAGTGTGCACATGCACAAAGCTTGCCAGCCCTGATAGCTTGATACGATCTACTGCCTTCCTGCGGTAATGACAGCAGAGGGCGCTCCTGTGCCATCTCCCTCTTTGCTAATGTTACCTGCTGTGGATGGATGTGGGCACTTGCCACAAACCTGGCATTCAACTTGTGAAGTTCAGGTTGCAGTCATTCTTCCTACCATGAAGATCCCTGCCAGAGATCACCATCTTTTCTATATTGCCATACCCAAGGCAGTTTACAAGCTGAAGAAACAACAAAGATCGCACATCTTATAACAATTTGGTTTTTTAAAAGTCGTAACAAAAAGATGACTTAAAATGACAACTGATGTAAAAATAATTTTCAATAAGGCATTAGAATATGTTGCACAAAAATTAACTCTCAAATATCAACAAACAGAAATGCAGTCTCAACAATTACAATAAATCATAGTCAATAAAAATAACAGCAAAGTTGCAATACATTTTAAAAGCCACGCAAAAAGATGACATTGAGCAACAAGGTCACATAACTTATGAAAGTTTTTTTTTTTTAAATAATATTTTATTAAGATTTTCACAAAGTAACAAAACAAAACAAAAAACAGAAAAAAGGAAAAGAAAAAAATACCAGAAAAAATACAAAAAATAACAACAATTAAAAACAATTCCATCTTTCAGAACATATCTTATATTAGCTTGTTTCTCAGACTTCCCCACACCTCCCCCCTTTGTATTCCAGTTCAATTGTTTGTTCAGCAAATCCTTTCCCTCTTTACCTTTATCTTAATTTTGGTCTTAATATTTTAACTTTACCTTTCCCTCTATTAACATTCCATTTTTTCCTAGTCTTTCAAACATTATTGCTAAAAAGCCCCTTAGCCTCAATCCAACATCATTCCATCATTCATTAATTTTACATTGTTTCTGTAAATAATCTTTAAATTTCTTCCAATCTTCTTCCACCAACTCTTCTCCCAATACTTATGAAAGTATTGAAGGTATTTTATTCTGAGCTTCTCTTCTCCATTCCCAGCTGCTTTTCCTGTTCTTGAAGTCATTGTGTGGGAGAGGCTGTTGCTCAACTGGACTTGGAGGAGGGTGGAGGAGCCGGGACGATGAGGCAGTTGTAGTTGTTAAAGTGAGATGGATCAGCAAGTCTTTATGGCCACTCACGAGGGCCGGCCCACTCATGAGGCAAGATGAGGTGACTGCCTCAGGCAGCAGGATCCACCAGGGCAGCAGATCTGGCCTCCAAGGAAAGTTCATCTGCTGCCAATGCTGTCGCTGCCACAGAGGCAGCAACAGTTGTGCATGCTCCTTGTAGGACGGGTTTGCCACCTCCTCAGCAGCATCCCCCGCAATTTTGCCTCTTGGCAAATAGGAAGTGATGCTGGCTCCCTCCCACCCCAAGGAAGGAAATGGTGGGGGCTGCCTTCTGAGGGCTCTGCAATCAGGGGCAGAGGTAGGGGGGCGGTGGGGGAGGACCACCCCGGGTGTCTTTGCTGAGGGGGGTGACATTTGGTACACCACCCGCCTGCAACTCCCAAGCCTACCCCGAGCCATTGGGGGGCATTCCCCCCTTCACCCTTCGTTTTGACAGCGTGGGGGAGGCTTGGGAGTCACAAGCAGGCGGCACGTCAAATGTCCACCATCCCCGGCTGCAGGGCATGCGCGGCACTCCATGCACCCAAGCGGCTATCCCGCGCCTGGGAGGGCACCCTCCACGCCACGCCCCCCCGGGCAGTGTGGGCAAATGCTCCACCGCTATCTGCACCCACTGAGCTTGATTCAGAGCAAGCCTCTTGTGTCCCGTCCCAGTGATAGCTTTTGATTCTCACTACAACACTCAGGTAAGGTTTCTGCTATTAACTCCTCTGTGTCTATCTAAATGGGAGTGCTCTTGCAATACTCCTGGCAATAGCACATGCAGACAATTGGACAGCTGTCAAAAGGGCTGCAATGAAACTTCACGTGGTTCCATTTGTAATGCAACTGGCGGAAGCACAAAGTTTGCCTCAGAAAACAAGCCACCTCTTGTTTTGAGGCACATTGCTTTTGTGCTCCACGGTGCTGAGTGCTACTACTCTCCCTTAGCAAGTGCTCTGCCAAGAGGAGGGATTGGATCACTCAACAGATCCCCTTCTTTGAAAGGAGATCATGTCATGGAGGTGGGCTGGAGGTGGGCAAATGTTGTCCCCATCTTCAAAAGGGGGGAAAAAGAAGACCCAGATAACTAGTGACTGGTCCGCTTGACATCGATAGATACCAGGAAAGGTTCTAGAACAGATAATTAAATGGTTGGTCTGCAAGCACTTAGAAGAGGATGCAAGTCCCAGCAAGTGTTTCTCAAAAACAAGTCACACAAGACAAATCTCTCTTCTTTTTTTATAGAGTTACAAGCTTGATGGATCAGGGGTATGCTGTGGATATAGTGTATCTTGACTTCAGTAAGTCTTTGGACAAAGTCCCCTATGATATTTTTGTGGAGAAGCTGGTAAAATGTGGAGTGGACAAGGTAACTGTTAGTTGGATTTGTAGCTGGTGACTGACTGAATCCAAAGAGTGCTCGCAAATGGTTCCACGTCACGCTGGGAAAATGTGATAAGTAAGGTGCTGCAGGATTCTGTCCTAGGCCGTTGTTGTTCAAAATCTTTATAAATGACTTGGATGAAGGAATTGCGGGGGCGCTCATCTAATTTGCAGATGACACTAAACTGGGAGGGGTAGATAATGCTGGAGAAGGAAGAATCAGGAATGAAGATGTCCTTAATAGATTGGAAAACTGGGCCCAAACTAACAAAATGAATTCCAATAAGGACAAATGTTAGGTTCTACACTTAGGCAGGAATAGGCAGCTGTACAATTATGAAATGAGGGACACCTGGCTTGCCAATAGTACATGTCAAAAGGATCTATGGTTTTTAGTAGACCACAAGCTGAACATGAGTCAACAGTGTGATGCAGCAGCAAAACAAGCTATTGCTATTCTAGGCTGTATCAACATAAGTTAGTGTTCTGCTCAAAGGAAGTAATAGTACTGTTCTATTCTGCCTTGGTCAGACCACACCTGGGAGTACTGTGTCTAGTTCTGGGTGCCACAGTTTAGGAAGGATATTGACAAGTTGGAACATGTGCAGAAGAAGGTGACCAAGGGTCTGGAAACCAAGTGTTATGAGGAAGAGTTGAGAGAGTTGGCTATGTTTAGCCTGGGAAAGAGGAGTCTGAGAGGAGATTTTCATAGAATTTTATAGAATTGTAGAGTTGGAAAGGACCACAAGGGTTAAGATAAGATACTATATTCAAATATCTAAAGGACTGTCACATGGAGGATGGAACAAGCTTGTTTTCTCCTGCTCTGGAAGGTTGCACCCGAATGAACGGCTTCAAGTTGCAAGAAAGGATATTCCAACTAAACATCAGGAAGAACTTTCTGACAGTAAGAGCAGTTTGATGGAAAAAAGGTCTCCCTGGAGATGTTGTTAACTCTGCTTCCTTGTAGGTGTTTATGCAGAGGCTGGATGGCCATCTGTCATGGATTCTTTAGTTGAGATTTGGACTTGTTTATATAAGTTGTTTTATTGTGGTTTAAATTGTATGTTTTAATGCTTGGTTTTTTAAAAAACTGAATTTCTTTATTTACTGTAGACCACTCTGGGAAGGTATTCTGTCCCTGTTTGACCTTTAAAGCCAGGAAGGGGTGGATCTGCATCCCTCCAGCTTTCATCAGCAGGGTTCAAAATTATCAGAGCGCCAGGAGCATTTTGAGCCTAAAGATTCTCCATTTGCGAACACCTCAAAAGGTCTGGGTGCCATTTTTTTGCATTCAAGGATTACTGAAATATGTGCTCTGAAGCTTCAAAGTAAGGTAGACAATATGTTAAGGAGTTTAACCATAGAGAGTAGAGCGTTTCAAAAATTGAAGTACGGCACCAATATTTTTATTGTAAACACCAAATTAAACATGTATTAACAGTTTCTGCTAAAAATCTGAGATTTAACAATGTGTCACTTGTGTGAATAGCGTATTAGTTCATGCTTATCAAAGTAATAAATTAAAAGTGTTTAGCCCACCCGCCGATGGCGACTAGACGTTCTGTTTCGGTGCCCACAACCCAGGTCCCAGGAGCCATATGGCTCCTAGATTTTCTATCCCAGTTTCTAACCCTGCTCATCAGCCTAGCCTGTGTAGCCAATGGTTGAGGATTATGACAACTGTTCTTCAGCTAAGTCACATGTTAGCCCCCCGCTTCAAATTTCCATGTCCTGTTTTTCAGATGCTAACCCCAACATTTCCTCCTCCCCAACTGCAGAAACATTCAAAAAACAAAAAATTGCCTTCAATGCATATTCACATAAACCAATACCCTGCACCCTGCTTGTGAACAGTTCCTGGTCCCCACTAGGGACCCTGAAAAAAAAACTAAACGCTTAGTCCTCAGTGGGTCAGTTTCGAAGTTCAATTTCACCACTTTGTGCATACCTGAACGGTGAAGAAAGACATAACCAGCCTATTTTTCAAATTAATCTTTATTAAATTTTAAAACGCATAAAGGGGGGGGGGGAATTACAGCTGTTGAAACAATATTATACACTTCAAAGAAACAAAGTGGCACAACGTATGACTGGCAGCCAATAAAGTACTTTAAAAAGAAAGAAAAATATGCATATAAAACGAAAGTTGGAAATAAATAGCTCTGAGCATATACCATATCCACTGGGACAGGTAAATCTGCTACTTGTTTCTCTCATTACAAAGTTTATATGTAAAAAAAATCAAGTATTTTTTGGTATTTTAGATACATCGTGTGATACGGAAAGGAAAGCCTACATAAACCAAACCTTATTAGAACCATAGAGCCATAAAATTGTAGAGGTGGAAGGGACCACAGGGGTCATCTATCCCAAACCCCTGCAGGAATCTTTGGCCCATTATTTGTTCAAACCCACAACCCTGAGATTAAGAGTCTCATTCTCTACCAACTGAGCTAAAGGTATTTTTAGGGCAGTGCAGCCACTCTGGAACAGCCCTCACACCCTGCATCCCAAGCATGATTTTACCTCTTTGGGATCTAGGGGTGGGGCAGAAGGTTGTTCTGCGTGTTCGCAGCAGAAACTAGCTGCAGACATCACTGACTGACTGTCCCCTATGATGGCACCGAGAAATTTCCCCATTCAAATCCACCGAACAGCAAAAATGGGATATGTTCAAGAAATACCTACAAAAATATAACAATGACATAACATCTATGGCAGTGTTTGAATGACCCTTGTGTAAATTAAATACTATTAAATAAGGAAAAATGGTCCGATGTGTTATAAGAAAGTACTAGAAATTATAGTAGGGACACGGGTGGCGCTGTGGGTTAAAGCCTCAGTGCCTAGGCCTTGCCGATCGAAAGGTCGGCGGTTCGAATCCCCGCGGCGGGGTGCGCTCCCGCTGTTCGGTCCCAGCGCCTGCTAACCTAGCAGTTCGAAAGCACCCCCGGGTGCAAGTAGATAAATAGGGACCGCTTACTAGCGGGAAGGTAAACGGCGTTTCCGTGTGCGGCTCTGGCTCACCAGAGCAGCGATGTCACGCTGGCCACGTGACCCGGAAGTGTCTTCGGACAGCGCTGGCCCTTGGCCTCTTTGAGTGAGATGGGCGCACAACCCTAGAGTCTGTCAAGACTGGCCCGTACGGGCAGGGGTACCTTTACCTTTACCTTTACCTTTACCTAGAAATTATAGTAAGGTAAGAAGTATAAGTACATTCAATGTCATAAATGTAACTTACGTCGGGAAATGACAGGAAGTCTGTTTTGATATAATTTAGTTTATTGGATTTTTACTTTGGTTTATTTTTGTTTAGCTAGAAAAAGAGCATGTACAAGTATAAGTTTAAATCAATATTTAACGGTATAATTATTTAAGTTTGTTATTATTATCATTATCAGTTTTACCTTCTCTTTGTACATGTACTTAAGATTGTGTATGGATGTCAATTAATAATAATAAAATTATAAAACAAAAACAAATCCACCGACCAGCTTTCTCTTAAAAAAGATATAAGTAATGTACAGATGATGTTTTACAATGCTTTTTTTAAAAAAAGCCTGCCTGAAGCCTGGATCTGGTGGGGTTGAAGACAAACAATGACATCAGTCAGTCCACCTGCTAAGCTTGGGAGGACACTGGGCTTACCTGCACCTGAGGGAAACACTGTGAGAATCCGAGACATAACTGAGCTGAGGCCCTGCATCAAGCAGGGACCAATTCAGCCCAGTCAGACCTGCAGATCTAATTTGTGCATTTTGTACTGTACTCCCTCGCCCTCGACCACCCGCCCTCCATCCCCTGCTTCCTCAGAGACTAACAGAACCAGAAATCTGGCTCTCTCTTTGTGACATTTGGGTTGACCCTAACAAAGGCCAACTGTGGATTTTGGAGCATTTCTCTATGAATCAACTTGGCAACTGTCTTTGCTTTTTATAAATTATATCTTCACTCCACCCCGAGTTTCATGGGGGGGAAAGCAACATCTCAGGCAGGTGACCCAACTCAATTTGTGGCAAGGCAACCATGACAGCCCTGCTCACCTCGTCTGGAGTCACAGCAAGGACGCTGCAGCTCTTCTTCACGTCCTCCTCCAGCTTGCCGGCCTTTGGATTCTAGGCAGGGCCAGGCGATTGAGCGATGGATGTGCTACCACCTCCTGGCGCCTGAAAGGGAGAACAGCAATGGGACAGTCAGTGAGGGAAATTTAGCCTTAAGTTCCCCCACCCCCTACTGATGGCTGTTGGTTCACACATGCAAGTGTATCTGTCACTTGATCGCTTATTTTTGATACGCAGTGGTTCATTCAAATATATGACATATGAACTCAGCAGCATGAAACTGGCACTCGTGGCTGTTTCATTCCCTTTCTCTGTATGCAGAGATCTAAAAACAGCTAACCATGGTTAATTACTTATGTGTTTAACCAGAATAGCTGCTGAAGCAACTCTTTGGGGCCCCAGTACATGCCGGCTTTAGGAGCTATGTATGCAAACCATCTCATTAACCACTCAAGAAAGAGCAAAATATATGGGGAAGATTGGATTGTAGAAGCAGGGTTGACCAAGAGTTTGGCCTTCTTCAGTGCATCAAACTGCCCCGTAGGGAATCCTGTACCTTACTTTAGGGATGATGATAGTAACAATAATAATATTTCTTTACTGACCTTCTTCCAAGGATCAGAATACCCCTCTACGTGCTGCCTTCGAGGTATTGTTGGGTTCCCAAATCCCCACCAGCCCCTGTTATTATGCCCAACAATCACGGATGATGAGAGTTGCAGTTGGACAACATCTAGAGAGTACCACATTGGTTACCTCTGTGTTAGACTCAGGGCTGGATTTAGGTTTGATGAGGCCCTAAGCTACTGAAGGTAATGGGGCCCTTTATATGTCCAGTTGTCCTTTGTCAACAACAAATTCTCACTGTTTTTTGTGTTGAATATATGCTATATGGTAATTTATGGACCTAATAGGTATCTAAAGCCATTTGCACAGAACAAAGCATGTATTTTATCAAAGTAATTGTTGAACTGAAATACAATTAAGAAGAAGTATATTAATAGTGAAATAATTATTAAGCTCTAACTGTATGTAGGTTTTATTTATTTTATTTCTTTTTTATCTTATATTTTCGAAATGTACATCCAGGTGTTTTTTTTCTTTAATTTTTTTGGGGGCCCCCAAGAGAGTGGGGTCCTAAGCTATAGTTTGTTTAGCATATACAGTCATACCTCAGGTTAAATATGCTTCAGGTTGAACGCTTTCGTGTTGCGCTCCGCGGTGACCAGGAAGTAACGGAATGCTTTACTTCCAGGTTTTGCCGCTCGCGCATGCGCAGACGGTCAAAATGACGTCGCGCACATGCGCGGAAGCAGCGAATCATGACCCGCGCACGTTGCGTTTGCTTCAGGATGCGAACGGGGATCCGAAACGGATCCTGTTTGTATCGAGAGGTACCACTGGTCGTAAATCCAGCACTGGTGAGACTTCAAAAGGGCCTAGGGTCTGTTCTGTGAGGATATACTGGCCAAGCTCTCATTGTGGGACAACCAGGTCTGCTCCACTCACCAACCCTTTTGCCAAGCCCCTTTCCTCCATGCCTGACCAACTCCTTCCCTTTACCCACCCCCTCGCCCCCACCCCACAGCTCGCCCCAAACCCCTCCAAGCCCCTTTTAAAGTAGGTGGGAGGTGCTTCACAGAGTAGCTTGCTGAAATACTGCGCGAAGAACTTCCCTCCATTAAATTTTGCTGCCAGATTTAATCTGCCATTAAATCTCATTTAAAAGAAGCAGGGAGGTGCTCCACATCGCCCACCGCTCAGTTAAGCAGCTCGCCAGGGCCGGCCAGCCACTCCTCATGGTGCAGTTGGCATAGCCGCCTATTGGCAGCCACACAAACTGCAGCGTGTGACGACACCTTACATTTTTATGCATATAGGCAGATATGAAAACTGCCTCACACCATGGGTCCCTTTGCATTGTCTCTTCAGGATTTCTGGCAAAGATCTTCCTCTGCTACCTTTTATTTTTATTTTTTAAACTAACTAGAGAAGCCTTGCTTAAGCTTGGGAGCTTCTGCATGCAGCACGTATTTCTACCGTGGCCTCACATTCTATCTAAATGAAATGAATGACAGCTTCAGACACAGAGCGCATGCGAACATGACAGGATCTTGAAAGGAGCATAGACAAGCTGTTACAGTAGGAAATGCACAGTCTTAACAAACAGGCTCCAGACAGTTCTCTGCATGGTTGATGGGACGAGAAGTTGGAGTGCCAGCCTGCCTCCTGATTAATTCGGTGTTTGCATTGAGATATTTAAGATTTGTTCATAGCAAGTTGCGTGATACCATTGTAAAGGTTCTGAATATGGCGGTGTGGGAAGGCCCTCGCAGATCATAAAAACTGGAGGATAAAACAGATCCACTGGAAGGAGACAAATCACACAAACACTGCTAAATAAAGTAGACCAGAACAAGCCTAAGAGCTCCAAAGCAGTGCAAACAAAAAGGATGCCAAGGAGACAACAAAAATAGCTGTTTAAGGTGTGGAGGCTTATGAAGTAACCGCATGCCTACAAAGCACTTAAGGGGTGGGGAACTTGCGGCCCTCCAGATGTTGCTAGAAGTCCAACTCCCATCAACTCAGCCAGCATGGCCAAGAGTCAGGGACATGGGCGTAGCCAGGATTTATGTTGGGGGGGGGGCAGAACCAAGCTGTTAGTTAAGTATTTCTATTTATTTACTTGATTTGGGGGGGGCAGCTGCCCCCCTGCCACCCCTTGGTTATGCCCATGGTTGGGGATGATAGGAGTTGGAATCAAACAGCAAAGTCGGGGGGGGGGTCACAGATCCCCCACCCCCACACATTGCAGCAGAGCAGAAGACTCAACTAAAGGCAAGGGTGGAAGCTGCAACCACAAGTGTGTAAGAACGTGGAGAGAGCCTCACTGCAGCTGACCAAATCCTGAACTCTCTTTCCATCAGGAGCCTCCAAAAGGGGGGGGGGGGTAGGCTGGAGAGAACAGCCCATTCCCAGTTTTGTTTTCCCCCTCCCCTCTTCCAGCACACTGCTTCTGAGCATCAGGGATCTCTGAAGAAGAAGAAGAAGAAGAAGAAGAAGAAGAAGAAGAAGAAGAAGAAGAAGAGTTTGGATTTGATATCCCGCCTTACACTCCCTTTCAGGAGTCTCAAAGCGGCTAACATTCTCCTTTCCCTTCCTCCCCCACAACAAACACTCTGTGATGTGAGTGGGGCTGAGAGACTGTGACTGGCCCAAGGTCACCCAGCAGCTGCATGTGGAGGAGAGGAGACGCGAACCCGGTTCACCAGATTACAAGACTATCGCTCTTAACCACTACACCACACTGGCTCTCTAGAAGGTAGAGCTACCTTCTTGAAATTTAATTTGTTTTAAAACATTAATACATGCCTTCCGTATCAATCGCTGTGGTGGTTTTTGCAATCTCGAAAGAAAACCTAACGAACGATGTCACAATGTTAAGGGCCCAACATCCAACAGGAAGAAATGCCCCACACACAACCATATGGATGGCGTTGCCTAAGACCTCTTGGGGTCCTGCGGGTTAGAAAACAATAATCTCAGCGGCCGGGCACAGATCAGACTGTCCCAACTTTACACCAAAATAACAATGACGGCAAAAGCATGGAAAAGTTTCCTTTTAAAAGTATCCTTTTAATTGCACATGAAGAAAATGAGTCTTTGGTCCAAGCTGTTTCTGAGGAAACCAACAGAATAATAAAAAGGTAAAGGACCCCTGACAGTTCAGTCCAGTTGCGAACGACTCTGGGGTTGTGGCGCTCATCTCACTTTACTGGCCGAGGGAGCCAGCGTCTGTCTGCAGACAGTTTTTCCAGGTCATGTGGCCAGCACGACTAAGCTGCATCTGGCGAAACCAGAGCAGCGAACGGAAATGCTGTTTACCTTCCTGCCAGAATGATACCTATTTATCTACTTGCACTTTGATGTGTTTTCGAACTGCTAGGTTGGCAGGAGCTGGGACTGAACAACAGGAGCTCACCCCGTCGCGGGGATTCGAACCGCTGACCTTCCAATAGCGAAGTGTAGTTTATTTCAAAGGGTGTCTTTTTGCTGAGGGGCAAGTCACTTGCACTACCGAGTGACAGTTCCCAGGTGTATTTCAAGACACAGGGAAGTGCTCACCTGAATGTGAGGCTTCAGCCTTGCTGAACGAAACTTCCCTACCACTCATGCTCTGAGAAACAGCCTTCTTGCTTTAAGGCAGAAACTGAAAGAAGACTCAGCTGACTGAAAGAGACAGGTCAGTGTAGGCAAAACAGAAAGGGCATGCAAATCGCTATTTGCATTAGCAGGCAAGCCTTCATTGGCACAGGATGAGGGCTGGCATGAATTACAACTTCTGTCTGCAATGACTCAACAGTTTATCCCTGAGTGAGGTCACAATATTCTGGTAGATCTCTGGGGGATTTGCAATAGATTGCCAAGGGTTTATGTCCTCCTTCCTGAGCTGCTATTTTGTGCTTTGCACTGGTTGATGGGCATCAGGCTCTAGTAAAACAAACAAACAAAGTAGATCTCCACATGCCTCCTTAACCCTGGTTTACTTAGCAGTCTCAAACCTTCTTCAGCTCTAGCAGGTCTGTGTGATTTTAGGGCATATCTGTAGCCTAGCCATAATCATTCACAACTGATTGGTGGAATGACTAGCAGACAGATGTGACAGATTACAAATATGACTTGTTTGTTTGTTTAATTTATATCCTGCCTTTTCCTCTAAGGTGCTCAAGGTGATGTTTCACCTGCAATTGCTAATATTACCAAACTACAGAATAAAAACTTGGGGAAAATATGCTGAGCACCGATGTATTACCCATAGCTTTTTTAACAAGCAGTAACTGGGTCAAAATATGGGGGTCAGAAACTGTCCAATGACAGCCTGAAATCCTGGAGAGCAACTGTCAGTCCATGTTGTCAATACTAAGATAGGTGCACTGATGGCGTAATAAATCTTCCTACATTCCTAGGTAAGGTTGGTCAAATGGATGAAGGCTGGGGAAAAACATAAAAGTACTGCAAAATGCTTTTTTATGCTCTAGTAACCTCTAGCTTAGATCACTGCAGCGTTGTATACATGGGGCTGCCTCTGAGGATGGTTTGGAAACTTCAGCTGGTGCAGAATTCTGCACCCACGTTGCTCACTGGGGCAAGATATTTTTGAGAATATCAGGATTGTAATGCTAATCCTGACTGCACTGGTTGCCAATTACAGTGGTGCCCCGCAAGACGAATGCCTCAGAAGACGAAAAACTCGCAAGACGAAAGAGTTTTTCGTTTTCTGAGTTGCTTCGCAAGACGGATTTCCCTATGGGCTTGCTTCGCAAGACGAAACGTCTTGCGCCTTTTTTTAAAAAACCGCCAATGCATTCCTATGGGAAACCGTCAGTACACATTGGTGCTTCGCAAGACGAAAAAACTCGTAGAACGAAAAAACTCGCAGAACGAATTAATTTCGTCTTGCGGAGCACCACTGTATTTAAATTTAGCTACTACCCTTCACCTGAGGATCACAGGGCAGCTTAAAAACACAGAATGCATTCTTGCCTAGTACCTTTGGATAATGCGAAAGGTGCAGACATTATGCCGTCTGGAAGGCACAACACAAGAATGAACCTTTTCTGCAGTGGCTCCCCAGTTTGCGGGATGCTCTCCCTAGGCAGACGCCTTCATTATACATATTTAGGCACCAGGCGAAAATGTTCCTCTTCAAGCAGGTCTTGGGCTGATTAACATCCTATACCCTTTTAAATGTCTTTGTGGGAGGGGGTTACTGGTTTGCTGTTGTTGTTGTTATGTATTTTGCGTTTTCTTGTTGCATTTTTATATTGCCCTGTGATCTTTGGATGGAGGGTGGCAGAATAAGTAAGTAAGTGACTCCAAGCAGCTCACAGAACCTGTGAAGTCATTACTTGGAAGAGGCCTGGTGTTTAATAGAGAAGATGAGTACAACTTCTCAAGAAAAGAGAAGCAGAATCACTATCACACTTTACAGAGCAGTCAGATATAACACCTACACAGCAATGGTGGAGGAAAACGTAAGATTGAAACAGAAAACCAGGACTGGAACCAAATATGGGAGACCATTGGAAGCAGGGTACAGATGGACATACACAGATCTCATGAAAGATGATTAAGGGAGCATTCCTGTGCAATGCTTGAGTTCTACCAGCTAAGAGGCTCTTGGATTTGGCAGAAGTCCCTTGGCACTGCCGAAACTCAAGATGCAGCACCCACATGAAAGATGCGCCAGTGGAACACAACAAACACACCTGTGGAGCCTTCTGCCAGTGAAGATGTACAAGTGAAACAGCTAAAATAGGGTGGAATCCTGGATAGAACAGGAGTAGCCTGGAAGAGGTGCAAACCTATATGGTAGGTTTATCCTCATCTTACTTCTTCTTCTTCTTTCTTCTTTGGCGATCACTCGTAGCCGAGTAAGATTGTCTTCCATAAACACAGTTTTAACAATGAGTCTGTAAGTGACTGTGGAGGCCAATTCCAGACCCATACGTCCTCCGTTGGACTGGTCATGTTGTGTGGATACCTGATTATTGTCTTCCAAAGCAACTACTCTATTCTGAACTGAAAAATGGAAAGCGTAATGGTATCTTATATACTTGTCCCAACGACAGAACTTTCTACCAATCCCGCACTTGGTGCAAAGAATGTCCCTCCTGTGAAGAGGTAAGGGGTGCCCATCCCCTATGCCAATGCCTGTGTCTAGGGCATGGTGCAACTAACCATGTAACCACAGGATGATACCAACACCCAAATGCTGGTGCCTTCAAAATCCTTGCCTTGGCCTCTTCTAATCCATTTTTAAGAATAAAGAGGAGGGCTAGATTGATCTGCGAATCAAATTCTGTACCAAATACCAAGTTCCACCCAAAAATATCCTTTCTTAACAATTACTTTTTAAGAAGGACTAGTTCCAAAACAAGATCCTCAGTATTTGCTGCTGAACCATAATATTCTTTCCAGCAGAACCAGATTATCTCCTGCTCCTACATTTTTTCCCCTCCACCTTCCAGGAACTGTAAATCCCACACAAAGCTTTTCGCCTCGCTTGAATTCTTCTTTTACGTCTTATGCAAGCACTTTTCAAAATTTCATCTGTGGGTGTTGAATGGAGAGTGAGGGAGATTCGCGTTGGCCGGCTGTTCCCTGGGTAAGCTTGTTAGGTGCAACTTGGCACATCCTTAGGCATCATCATTAGCTTCTTATCCCTGTGTCCAACATTACCCAGAGGATCTGCTGGGGTGCAGCCCTGCTGAGGTCTCAAACATGAGCTCTACTCAGATGGGAAGCAAGCAGGAGCAGGACCCTCCAGTAGATCTCCGCATTGATAATGACCCTGAAAAAACATTGGATCTGGGCCCCCAAAGCTGGAGGCGCCCACACCAGCTGCCAGAGTTTCTGGCTTTCAGCTGAGTTTCCCTCCCCTCAATCAATCATATGTTTATTCGGCTTTACGCCCATATTGGAACACAACACAGAGAACAAAACAAATCAAATAAAACAGCGGACTCGTACAAATCACACATAGTATAACACCGTTCACAACTCACAAGGACATATATTAGCCATAATAAGAAAAGTTTAAAATTAAGGTTAAAATTTTTAAGCACTACACTAAAATCAATATCTAATGTCATTATAAAAAATTCTTATACCTATCAATAATCAGCTAACATTCCATTCCGTCTCTTATACGAGAGGACGGCTGTTAGGAATTTAGCAACCTGTAGGGTAATATAAGGATCCACATCTTGAAGTACCCAGGCAAGCTGTACTTCAATCGCCCTCAATTTCCCTCAGGGCGATGGGTGTCCCCCACCCCTACCCCGAATTCAGCAGGGGGCCGGTCCACTGTCCCTCAGACCTTGTGGGGGGCTGGACTATATTTTGAGGGGGGGGGAATGAACAAATCCCTATTCCAGCTCTATGATTCTATGATTCTATGATTCTATGATTCTATGCCCCACAAATTGAAATTGAAATACTTTATTGTCACTTGTACAACTTGTATACAGTGAGATCACACGAGCACTCAGCTCTCTTAGTGTTAATTCCCCTCGTTTACTGATGCGCACCCACCAAACCCAAAAGTCAGTTGCCTTGTTGTTATCTTTTCATTCAGCAGCCTAACAGCCCACAGATAGAAGCTGTTATTTACCCTGTTGGTGCAACTAATCATGCTTCTATATCTTCTGCCCAAGGGCAGGAGATCAAGAAAGTGCTAGCCAGGGTGTGAATCATCCCTGAGAATTTTCCTCACTCTCCTGAGGCAATGTTCTTCCGCTATTTCATCCAGCGGATTCATGGGAAAGCCCATAATATCTTGTGCGGTATTCACCACCCTCTGTAGGCACTTCCTATCATATTATGTCAAACCAGCGTACCACACCGTGATGCAGTATGAAAGGACACTTTCTATTGTTGACCAGTAGAAGGAGATCATCAAATAACCCAGAGATGCATTTTAAATAAAAGCACACATTCTGCTCATGTAAAAACTCGCTGATTCCCGGACCATCCGTGTGCCGGATTGAGAAGGCGATTGGGCCGCATCCGGCCCCTTGGCCTTACTTTGCCTACCTATAACTTAGCTGCACTTTGAGACGCTTAAGAAGAGGAGGAAGTGTTTGGACCACATGTCAGATCAGGCCTGGCTGGGACCCAGGAAGGGGTGGCACTCGACTGAGCATTCTTGAACTGCATTTTACCCAGTAGTTTTCAACCAGTGTGCCGTGGTACCCTAGGGTGCCTTGCATGATGGTCAGGGTGCCACGGACAACATCCGGCCTCTGTCCCTTTCCTTCCCTCCCTCCTCTGATGTTCAAAATGTGGGATATAAACACAGGAGCAGTCAATGACAACATTCCTAGAGTGTCCATGCTAGAACATGGGGAGGGATGTCTGCCTAAGCAAGTAGGTAAACTTCCTGGGGACGGACTTCCTCTGCATGTGACCAGAGGTGGGTGTGGCCTCACCTGTGCAGGTAAATGATAAAAGCACAGGGCAGGCAGCCATCTCTCTCTCTCTCTCTGCCATCTTCCTTCGATGAGGAAACATCTAAGGATGCCCTCTTGGCTCTCAGCCAAGAGAGGAGATAAGGACTATCTTGCTACAAGATAGATTCTAAGTGTATGTAACCTTTTTTAAGCTGTCTGCCTTCTGGGATCATACTGTGAACAGAACGTGAGTAAACTCTTTTATACTTTTATAAAGACTGTGTCATGTCTTGTATTTTAAGAGGGAACAAAGGGGAAATTACCAGAGTAATTATTATAGTGGTTCTAGTGAACCTGTGTAAGCGTTACCGTTGCGAACTTAAAGGGGAATGTCTATAAACTCTGCTGATATTTTGGGAAATTATTAGCACAAGTTGGATAAGGATATAATTAGTCAATATATCCTCTCCTGCACCCCAGAACATTCCCACACAAAAGGCTCGAGCAGATGCTTGCTGAAGCCCTGGCTACAAGCTCCCCAGGCGAATGAATGGTGCCTCTGGGGCTGGCCAGGGGAGGGAAAAGGAGAGGAGAAGAGGGTGAGGGAACACTCTACAAGGGAGGGTGTTTGAAAAGCGTGAATGGCTGCCGGCTCTGCAGGAAAGGGGTGACATAACTGGGCTTCTGAGGCTGGGAGCACGTTTCCTCACAGGGGTGCTGCAGAAAAAATGTACTTGGTAAAGGGAGCCATGCACTTAAAAAGGTTGAAAACCTCTGTATTAAGAAATAAAATAGAAAAGGAGGAGGGAGGGAGAGAGTGCACAAGCACAAGGCCAACACAACCAGCTCCTTTAGGGACCTCTCAGAATAGTACAGCTATTAACAGAAGTAACAAGCTACAGCCTTGAAAGCTGGCTGCCAGGAGACACACAGTCCGCTCACGTCAGAGTAGCTAAGCAGTGACTTTCTCGCCCATAAGAACACGTTGTCCTAAGCAGCCTATAAAGCAAATAGAGGCTGGGGAAAGTAATCATAAGTGGGACGCAATGGTGGGGCTAAGATAATAGGTGGCTGGCTGCCTTCTACTGCAAAGTCAGCAAAGGATGCAGTCCGCGCACAAGTGGACTGAGATGCTCAGCGCTTGGGTCAGTTCAATATATTGTCCCAATCTCTACCAAGTCGTGGCAAGATTTCAGGGGGTTCCAGGCGCTCACCCAGGGTCTGTGCTTGTTTGAGATGCAAGACACAGCAGAGGCCGTTGTAGCTTTAAGATATACGGTTTATTCACATATATACACCTTTAGTATGCATGGTTTTCCCAGTAGTGATGTATGGAAGTGAGAGCTGGACCATAAAGAAGGCTGATCTCCGAAGAATTGATGCTTTTGAATTATGGTGCTGGAGGAGACTCTTGAGAGTCCCATGGACTGCAAGAAGATCAAACCTATTCATTCTTAAGGAAATCAGCCCTGAGTGCTCACCGGAAGGACAGATCCTGAAGCTGAGGCTCCAATACTTTGGCCACCTCATGAGAAGAGAAGACTCCCTGGAAAAGACCCTGATGTTGGGAAAGATGGAGGGCACAAGGAGAAGGGGATGACAGAGGACGAGATGGTTGGACAGTGTTCTCGAAGCTACCAGCATGAGTCTGACCAAACTGCAGGAGGCAGTGGAAGACAGAAGTGCCTGGCGTGCTCTGGTCCATGGGGTCACGAAGAGTCGGACACGACTAAACGACTAAACAACAACAAAGTATGCATGGAGTCCAGATCTTGCAGCATGGTCATTTCAAGAGGGGCTTGTTCTTCACAGCGATACAAGCTATTGTGTCCAGGGCAATTCTCCCTACTTGCCTTCAGCCAGCCAGCCAGTCATTCTGGCCTTTTTTCAGCTGTTCCAAGCCTTGTGCCAAAGGCTCCAGACTCTTCCTGTGACATGCCAGGTTACCCTGGCAACCTTCCAAATCCCCCGTCTCTGCTCACACCTCAGGGCTGAGCGGCAGGACAGTTCCCTTGCCTTGCCATTAGCCCTGCATTGTATCTCAATGGCCCCAGCTTGGCCAGGTTGTTCTGCATAAGCTAGCCTAGGAATTCCTCTGCAGCTTGTACGTCTCCCTCCACATCCCAAATAATCAAAATTCTACTGTTTATTCATGTTTAGGGGGTTCCTCCCCCAAACCTTTAACAATATTTTGACACCTGAGGCAGAACACTCAGCCTCAGAACACTCAGGGGGTAGTGAGATGGGGCCCCCTCCAGGGGTACAGACGAGCTGGGGGCGCAAAATCGGCTAAGAAATATGTCCATAAATATGTCTATAAATAAAAATATCAATTACTGCTTCATAAGAAAAGGTTTTAAATAGAGGGTAAATTGAATAGGGGGGGGGGGGGTTGGAGGAGAGGCAGAAAGAAGAGCTAATTTGTCCATGGCTAGGGGGCACAATCTGGGCGGTTCTGCCAGGGGCGCAAGATCACCTAGCTATGGCTCTGCCAAATGGTGCTTGCTACGCAGACACTTATAGAGCTAGCTTAACCATGTCTATTTAGCAGTAAGTCCTACTGAATTCACTGGGGGTTACCTGCAGATAAGGACTGCAGCCTTAGAGTCAAACTGTATACTATGCAGTTCACAAAATTAGTGAATGGTGTTTTAAAGTAAATTGGAGGCACAGCGGTCTTTATCAGGTTCAGGCTACTGGGGCAGATGATGATGATATAAATTTATCACCTCCCAAAGGAGCCCAGCGGGATATGCACCTAGAAAGGTTAAAGCCCCTTAACCCACTCCATACCCAGGTCCTAGACTCAACTCTGACCCTGAAAACAGGACATGTGCTATTTCAGAAAAGACATGCCACTGGGTCTCACACTTACATTGAGTTTTGGCATCTTTTAAAGTCAGCCTGGTGATGTCAGCCTTTGGCACAGGGCACAGGGCCCTTGCCACGCTCTGTGTCATCTCCCTCGCCCTCAACAAGCCTGTCTCAATGTCATGTGTACCATTACAGCAGAATGACAGCAGGTGTGCGAAGCCAGCCTTGGCTGGAAAACTCACAAAAATGCCCCTTTGGGATGCACCAAACCAGCAAGAGTATCCCACTACAAGGGGCTGCAATGGGGTGGCAAGCATGGGATGTGAATCAGCACACTGAATGTTCAATTCAAAACCCACTTTGGCTGTGGAGCAGCTTAGCTAAGAGCTCAAGAAGCAGCTGTGGCTGAAAGTCTTTGCCGTTGAAGGGATGTTCCTCCTTTGAAACAATGCTGAGGATTAACAGCCAACCTCAGAAATGGGAGGATGAAGGTAGGATATGCTCTCACTGAGCCATAGAGACAAGCAGGATAGAGCCCTCAAGCAAGGAATCCTGCCCACAGCTTTTCTCCACGCACAACTCAGAGGGGGCATTTGAACAGGGGAGAGAAAAGAAATCACAGCACGAGCTTCACAGCACGAAGCAGGAACTGCTAACGCTTCTGACAAAGCTTGCTGTCTTGGAAGGCAGCCAAGCACGGGGACTCCCTAAATGACGCACAAAGGCTGGGCAGGGCTGGGTGTGGGAGAAGGAGAGGGAGTCCTCCAGCCGCTTCCAGGGAACTCGGCACAGCAAGGATGACTCTGAGAGCAGCTACCAGCAGCTGCAAACACTCCCTGCCAGATTAGCTAATGTAAGATGCTTCGAGTGTTGCCTGAGGAGCAAGAAATTTGCCAATTTTGAGAGCTGGTGTAGCACAGCAGTAATAACAGGACAGAGCTTGAAAATCAGAAAATCTCTGATTTAAATCTCCCCTCTGCTATGTACTTGCTAGATGAGCCTCTTGCTCTCACCCACAATACTGAAAGATTACTTACCTACCTTATACTGCAAAAGGGATGCGGGTGGCGCTGTGGGTTAAACCACAGAGCCTAGGACTTGCTGATCAGAAGGTCAGCGGTTCGAATCCGTGACGGAGTGAGCTCCCATTGTTTGGTCCCAGCTCCTGCCAACCTAGCAGTTCGACAGCACGTCAAAGTGCAAGTAGATAAATAGGTACCGCTCCGGCGGGAAGGTAAACGGTGTTTCCGTGCGCTGCTCTGGTTCACCAGAAGCAGCTTAGTCATGCTGGCCACATGACCCGGAAGCTGTACACCGGCTCCCTCGGCCAGTAAAGCGAGATGAGCGCGCAACCCCAGAGTTGTCCGTGACTGGATCTAACGGTCAGGGGTCCCTTTACCTTTACCTTGTAGTGTATGCTTGTAATAAGAAACATTGTGCTTTTTGCAACTGATACATTATGAGAACTGTAGGGGAGGGGTGCTAAACTCCTTTCTTGTTTCCCAAATTGAAATCGTACTGACACATGATTTTCTCCAATAATAATTTGCTTCAATGTGACATTGCTTCAGAGACATATTTACAGGTATCCAACCTTTTCCAGCTGTCCTGCTGTTACACCAACTGTTCAGTGCCAAATACCATTATTCACTCTACCATCTTGCTTCCTTCTCTGTTTTATCATTACCTTCTCCTTTTCGTTTTATCTTAGTTTCCAGTTTCAGCTGTCCATAGCGATTTATGCTCCCCTTCTATATTTTTCTTTTTCAAATCCTTAGGGAGTCTGCCTCCAGCAATTGTGGGGCAAAACAGGAAGCAAGGGTGGTTTATCAGGAAGTAAGCTAAAGTTTCACTCTTCCGAAATATTTGAGGCTAGAAGAACAAACCTGCCATTCATATCTCTCTCCCCCACCCTCCATTAGTATGTCATAAATATTGCACGACAAAAACTCTGTTTCAGAGTTGTTGGTTTTTAAGTATAAAAGTCCTCAAAAACCCCAACAACTGCAGAGAGCTTGTAACTTGGGAAGGAGATGACAGAGCCCTCTTCCTCTAAATCAATTTCTGTTGCATTATGCAGAAGATCAAGGAGATATTTTGTGAATAATTGATTGCTTAAGCTACAGGGGGAAGGCAAGACCAAAATGTTTTCGCAACTGTGCTCAGCAGAACAAGCTTGTTTTCCAAAACACAAAGGCAGGCAGGCAAACAGAGCAGTGTCAGGTGAGAGATCATCCCTGTGTCTATCCATTTTTCAGGCCAATTCTATGCATGTTTACTCAGAAAATTCAATGGTGCCTCCTGTACAGATAAGTATCCATAGGGCTGCAGCCTTTACAACATATACAAAATGGTCAAGGTGGTTCCTCGCCATTTCTCTGCTGAAATCCTTCCTGTCTCCTGATTGCCATTCCACTTCTTTCTTCAGCCTCACTTTCTTTTAAGTCCTTTTCTCTTACCCATTCTTTCCATCCACCAATTCAAAACTTTGAAGTTATTTGTATATTCATTGTATTTGATCAAGCCTCAGTTGAGCCACTGTGCTAAACTTTATCCTCCAAACCAAACCTTTCCTTAAAACCCAAGTTAGTTCTCTCTCCTATTAATTTATCTATTGATTTATCCATACAAAGGCAGGATGACTGGGAAAGGACTTGCTTCCTGATATTTTTTCATGTGAAGAATTGAAAATAAATAAATAGAGGGACATTTAGTATTGCAAATTTCCACCTTCAGTCTGAAGTGTTACAGCTGAGGTACAGGCTTATCAGCTCAGTGAGAAGTAAACTCTCAATCACACACCAGATTAGTAGTACTTGTTGAAGAAAAGCAAATACATTTCTTTTTCTTGAGTTCATAGTTAATGCATGTGTTACTTTCAACACCAGAGGACACTGTTTGTATAGAAATTTAGCCATCCATTTTTGTAGCTCTCTGTCTAAGTTAATTCTACTCCTAAAGGATGAGCAATTTTTGTTAGTTCTTCTATCTAGAGAACATATCTGCTACTTTCTTCTCTCTCTCATCTCCACTGACTCTGTAACTAGTTCCTGCATAAATAAGGCCTTTGAACTCCAGGAACTATAAGTGATTATTCCAATATAATTCACCCAAGCTACAAGGTCTGCTAGTACTACTATGCCAAAATCTGTTCATTTTCTTGAAAGTTTCCTTCCTCTGAGAAAGAGGCTTCATTCTTCTATCTCCTCGGGAGCCCTTTAGAAATTCAGGGGCTGAGTTGTTCTAACCCTACCTTGTAACAATTCTCCAACATTCTGCAGCCTTCCTGGGTGCTTACGCTCCTGCTCTGAAAGAACCCCATGGAGGAGTTATTTGCAGAATTAAAGACACTCACAAACAACCCTTGAGTATGGCAAATGCATCAAAAACCCTGTCCTCATGAGAATTTCACATGCACACACACAAATTATCCCCTTTATAATTTTCAATTTACTTTTATCCTTAATTGAAGGAGAATGGTTGGGGGGAAATGCAGAAGCACTAATTTTCAGCAAAACACTAATTATTATAATACTGACCTAAATAACAATATTGTTCCTAGAGTTACAGAAATCATAAAATATTTTATATTCTGACTTCTTAGCACACCTATCTATCTATTATTATTACAGTGGTACCTTAGTTTAAGAACAGCTGAGTTTATGAACAACTTGGATTAAGAATGCTGCAAACCCGGAAGTAGGTGTTTTGGTTTGTGAACTTTGCCTTGGAATAAGAACATGTCTCACTTCCTGTTGAGTATGTTCCATTTGTAAATTGAGTCCCCCACTGCTATGGGAAAGAACGCCTTGGTTTAAGAATGCTTTGGTTTAAGTACGGACTTCTGGAATGGATTAAGCTTGTAAACCAAGGTACCACTGTATTTATAAATCATCTATATGTAGCTATTTAATAGCACAGTGTCCTACATTACAATAGACATGGTAGAAAAGGAAAGGGGGTCTGAAGGAACAGGAAAATAAACAAATACAGGCAACATTACACATTAGATATTCAAGGTAGCAGCGGATACATAAAAATAAATAATGTAAAAATAGAATTTTGATTAAGATCTAAAAACTATCCATTTCAGAACAAAAGCAAAAATATTAAAAGCAAGAAATAAGTCTTGCTAAAACCAGTAGCATCCATAAGTTTGACACTAGCACTGAATATTGTGAGAGCACAATATAAATGGTACCTCAGGTTAAGAACTTAATTCGTTCCCGAGGTCCGTTCTTAACCTGAAACTGTTCTTAACCTGAAGCACCACTTTAGCTAATGGAGCCTCCTGCTACCACCGCGCCACCGGGGCATGATTTCTGTTCTCATCCTGAAGCAAAGTTCTTAACCCGAGGTAATATTTCTGGGTTAGCGGAGTCTGTAACCGGAAGCGTATGTAACCCGAGGTACCAATGTATATCATTATTATAGGGTTTTAGAAAGTTTAAGGCAACTTGCAATACAGTATAGCAAATGGAAACAACTATCACCACCTTTTTTTATATAAGGAAATGTTGTCTTTTGCATTCCCTATTACAGTGACACAGAACCAAAACCAGCCCCAAGCAAGATCTCAAGTCCTCGCCAATTCAGCAAAGCTTTGATTAATTCATCTACTGATGAAACCTTGCAGCACCACTTTACATTTATTATTAGGAGGAATCAACTGGATTCTCTAAGCAGACATGCCACTGTTAGGGGACTGCTACACACACTGGTTGAAATTATTTTGTTCATTCCCCCCCCCCCCGCTCTTTTACAGTACAGGAGGGTTGGGGAACCTGTGGCCCTCCGGATGTTGCTCCTCATCATCCCTGACCACTGGTCATGCTGCACGTATGTTGGAGTCCAGCAAGATCTGAAGAAGAAGAGGAGTTTGGAATTGATATCCCGCTTTATCACTACCCTAAGGAGTCTCAAAGCGGCTAACATTCTCCTTTCCCTTCCTCCCCCACAACAAACACTCTGTGAGGTGAGTGGGGCTGAGAGACTTCAGAGAAGTGTGACTGGCCCAAGGTCACCCAGCAGCTGCATGTGGAGGAGCGGGGAAGCGAACCCGGTTCACCAGATTACGAGTCCATTATTCCTAACCACTACACCACATTAGGGGCCACAGATTCCCCCCATCCCCACAATATGGGCTCCCAAGTTTGGAAGATATCCTCCAACAGCACAATCCTACACACATCTACTGAAAATAAAGTCCCATTGAGTACAGCAGTGTTTACTCCCAGGAAATTGGGTAATGGACTGTAGCTAAGTCCCCATCTGCAATATACATTTAAAGTGGTATCCCCCGTGGCTTCCCCCATAGAATCCTGGAAAATGCAGTTTGTTCAGGGTCCTCTGTGGAGAGGGGTTGACCGTTAAACCAATCTGAGCACTGTAGCTCTGTGAAAGGAAAAGGAAGTCTACTAACAACTCTCAACAAAATAAAGTTCCCAGGATTCTCTGGGGGAAGCCATGACTGATTAAAGTAGCAGGATAGGGTTTAAAATGTATACTGAAGATTGGGGCCCAAGTGAGCTTTTGGAGGTGACTTCATCAGAATAAGACAATGCAAAGCATTTGTTGGCACTAACAAAACTCTAGATTAGATCCATACTAAGGCTACAATCCTATATTCACTTACTGGGCAGCCAGCCTTACTAAACTCAGTGCAACTTACTTCTGAGTGAACATGTAAAGGATGCACTCCAAGTTAGTTGCCCTTAGTTTCCACTGAGATCTATGAGGCTTCAGTTAAAGTCATGGAAAACACAACCCACTGATTTCAGTGGGACCAGAGTGCAACTAACTTGGCTCAGTTCAAACACACCGGACACATTATCTGCATCTGTATATACTGTATATTATTGCGAGAGTCACGCTGTGGTCCATCAGTGGCCCCACCAGCTGCAGCATGATGACAGAACAGCAAGCAGGTGAGCAAGCGAGTATTTGGCCAGGGGTGTTGAGCAGCCATGGAGGAAGGAGAGGCATTTAAAGAAAGGTGGGAAGTGCTTCAGAGAGCAGCTGGGTAAACAGCGCCCCTATAAGACGCCCCTTCTCAATTAAGGGAAGAGCTGTTTGGGAAGCCTGCAAGGGAAGGGATGGCAAAGGGGTGAGGCTTCAATTAGGTAAAGGTAAAGGGACCCCTGACCATTAGGTGCAGTCGTGACCGACTCTGGGGTTGCGGCGCTCATCTCGCTTTTTTGGCCGAGGGAGCTGGCGTACAGCTTCCGGGTCATGTGGCCAGCATGACTAAGCCACTTCTGGCGAACCAGAGCAGCGCACGGAAACACCATTTACCTTCCCACCGGAGCAGTACCTATTTATCTACTTGCACCAGTGTGCTTTCAAACTGCTAGGTTGGCAGGAGCCGGGACCGAGCAACAGGAGCTCGCCCTGTCGCGGGGATTCGAACCGCTGACCTTCTGATCGGCAAGTCCTAGGCTCTGTGGTTTAACCCACAGTGCCACCCGTGTCCCTTGAGGCTTCAATTAAATTCTGCGTAATGATGGGATTTAAACTCTGCCTTTATGTTTTTTAAAAACAGGCACAAGCCATTTTTCTTTGTGTTAGCCCACACATGTGGCTCTGTAGAGGATTAAATGTAATTGATATATCAACTTACTAATACCTATCAGTGTGCAGTCCTTCCCATAGCTCAGTGGCACAGCGCTTGCCTCACATGTGAAAGCTCCCAGGTTCAATCCCCAGCATCTCTGGTTGCTGTTTTGTTTTTTAAAGGAGCAGGTAGCCCCAGAAGCCGCTGCCAGTCAGAGCAATAGATACCGTATTTTTCGCTCTATAAGACACAGCAGAACACAAGACGCACCTAGTCTTTGGAGGAGGAAAACAAGAAAAAAAAAATTCTGAATCTCAGAAGCCAGAACAGCAAGAGGGATCGCTGCGCAGTGAAAGCAGCAATCCCTCTTGCTGTTCTGGCTTCTGGGATAGCTGTAAAGCCTGCATTCACTCCATAAGATGCACACACATTTCCCCTTACTTTTTAGGAGGGAAAAAGTGAGTCTTATAGAGCAAAAAAATATGGTAATTCTGAGCTAGATGGACCTCATATAAAGCAGTTTCCTAGGTTCTTCTTCTAATGCTAGCATTGCCGCTCCAGACCTCTGACCCTGATATGCAGCAGCTGACTGCATGCCCATGTCTGACGGCAAGACGCTCTGCTAACTTACCTAGGAAACCGATACTTGATTTTGGTTTAGAGAGAAGAGGTAGTTCAATAAAGCGAAGGGGAAAAGACTAGTCTCATTCATAGCTGGCTGTCAGCCCAGCCAGCAATAAACAGCATGGCATGTGATTTGCAGTAGACTGCAGGCAAAAACAGAATTAAATATCTGCACATGATCTAGAGAGCTTGTTGTATTTCCAATGCTCCCCTGACTGCCAGGTCAGGAGGAAACCTATCTGATACCTCTGGGGAATTTCTGAGAAGTGTGATATGCTGGCATAGCAGACTTTATCTGAATCCCAAACAGATGCTACGTATTTCCCTATTTCCTTATGTGGCTTTGCGCAGCTGGAGCAAACACCCGGCCCATGCAGGAATTAGAGTGAATAATGCAGCAGAAGACAAAAGCTACAACCGTTTCCTTGACACTTTGGTCTAATGTATTGGGACGCGGGTGGCGCTGTGGGTAAAAGCCTCAGCGCCTAGGGCTTGCCGATCGAAAGGTCGGCGGTTCAAATCCCCGCGGCGGGGTGCGCTCCCGTTGCTCGGTCCCAGCGCCTGCCAACCTAGCAGTTCTAAAGCACCCCTGGGTGCAAGTAGATAAATAGGGACCGCTTACCGGTGGGAAGGTAAACGGCGTTTCCGTGTGCTGCACTGGCTCGCCAGATGCAGCTTTGTCACGCTGGCCACGTGACCCGGAAGTGTCTCCGGACAGCGCTGGCCCTGGGCCTCTTGAGTGAGATGGGCGCACAACCCTAGAGTCTGGCAAGACTGGCCCGTACGGGCAGGGGTACCTTTACCTTTACCTTTATTTCTCTCCCAAACAGGATCAGCATTCCAACTCTCATTTAAAAGAGAGAGAGAGAGAGAGAGAGAAGAAACACATATCTTGTTCTCATAGTTGTGATAAAGTTTTGTAAGAATGCACATTCCATTTGCTAAAGCAGTGATGGGGAACCTGGGTTGCTGAGACTCCAGCTCCCATCAGCCACAGCCAGAATGATCAACAGTCAGGAATGATGGGAGCTGTAGTCCAGCCACTTCCCGAGGCCCACAGTGCTAAGATGGGCAGGGGCAGTGTTAGAAACTGAGATATGAAAGCTAGGAGCTAAACGGCACGTTAAACTTTCTAGGTTATGGGCGCAACAATGGAATGTCTAGGTGTGCCTTTTTAATAACAAGAATACGAAGCTGAAAATGCATGAACTGCAGCTAAAGTGTTATGTTCATTTTTCACAAGGTCTAGTCCTTTCCCTGCCCCCCCCCCAATATTCCTAAGAGAGTTCCTTCTCCAGTCTTCAGAGAGCAGCTGGAAATGGGGAAGCAAAAAAGGGTCCTTCTCTCTTTCCACTCTGCAGTTTTAATCTGAAATCTTAGGCGTAGTACTGCACCCAGAACTCAGAAACTGCTCGCGCTAATGAAATTCCCTGTCGCAAAATGTACCTAGAACAGTGGAATTTTTGAACATTGGGCAGGGGTGGGGCAGGGAATCTATACATTAAATTCACAAGCCCCAACTCCTGATACCTCTCCATTTTAGTCAAACCACGCCCCACCCTTGGACTTCTAAAAATAGTTCTCAAGGAGGAATTACACAAAAGGCTAGCCATTATGTTTTTGCACCTGTAACCCAGGTTCCAAGAGCCATGTGGCGAGTAGTCTTTCTATCCCAGTTTCCAACACTGCTCCAAAACTAAGATCATGGTTTTTGGAAAACATTTCCACAGAGATAAACAAATGTTGGACCATCATGAACAAGAGCAAACTCGATCTTTTTGATATCTCAGAATCCTGCTTAGCAAATCCCTTTCCTGGATATTGAAGTGACGAAGGGCAAAGCACAGAAGGCAACAGAGGCATTGATGTAGTTTTATTTCAAGGAGGGTGGTCAGTTGTTTGATCCTGGACTGACAATTTTCAGTAGCAAAGTGATCCCCCAGATGTTATATGGACCAGAAATTTGAGGAGATGACTTGAACACAATCAAAGGGTTAGAAACAGCGAAGAATCAATTTCTTAGATTCTCTTCACCCAATGGAACATCAGTGGCTCTTCTACCAACAGAAGCAGGCAAGAGTAGACTGTGTATGGTTTAATTACCTGAAAAGAGTTATTACATCTCTACTCAATGAGCACTTTCCATCCATATGCTACATGGATCTGGAGAACACACACTGGGGGAATCCTGGGTATTATCACTTGCAGGAGCGGAATGAGGTTCTGAAGATGGAGAAGGGTCAACTAAGGGATTGGCTTTATTGGATAGAATCCAGAAGGGACTTACAAGCGATTAAAACATCTAACTGTTCCCTGTGTCTCCCTCTATTGAAAGCAGAGCATTTTAGAGCCAGTTAAACTTCTGCCTGTACCATTAAGATCTGTCTTCACCGTGTTGTGATTTCAAGCAATGCCCTCAGCTGTGCTGGATGGTCCTTACAAGAAAATTCCATGTGCAGATAGACTATGCATATGCAGGCAATTGCAGACAGAAGGTAGCATCCATTATTTGTTATTTTGCCCCTTATACACAGACCCAAGGAGTCGCTTTCTAAAACCCTTGTTTGTTCGAGGAAGAAATCAACCCCCAATGGAGTGGGTTCTGCGGTTACCTAGTGACTCCAATGCGTTAGTGACTCACAAAGTGGCCCTTTCTGTATTGGCAGCTAGGAGGAACTGGACAAAATAGCCGTGAACTGTAAAGGAGATCCGGAGGTCTAAATCTGAAAGACACTTTGCATCACAGTGAAGGCCTCCTGGTTATAGTCTCATTAGAAATAGATGGTTCTGTCTGTTTTAGTCGATACCTTCATCTATATTTTGTATTGAAACCGTGTTTTCATGCTTTTGTCATGGCCTTTGGCTAGCACAATAAATTTATTGATGATGGTAATGATTTTTAAACATATAGACTTGCTTGTATGAATGGGTTTCCTCCCATCTCTGTGTACAGGGTATGACCAGCATACATGGCTTGGAAGAGGAGAAAAATCCCTCTGCCATTCCCTGCTCAACCATTTTGGCCAGGATAACTATGGCTGGTATTCAGCAGTTAGCCAGCTAGGATAACTATGGCTGGTATTCAGCAGTTAGCCAGCCAGGATAACTATGGCTGGTATTCAGCAGTTAGCCAGCCACGTAGCTTTGACCTTCGAACTGGCTCCAGATCCCTGGTTCTGGCCCACTCCACTCAGTCTCCACTGAGCCGCCTCAGAGCCCTAAAATGACATGGTTGTGCCTCTTGCCAGCTCCTCCAATGAAGAGGAGCTATATCTGTCTCTCTGTTAATCCTGAAGACCTCTAAATATTTATGCTACAAGAAAAGTAAATGACTGCTGGATTGGACAGTGCAGTAAATCTTTATTATAGCACAGGAGTAGGAACAGAACAAAGATGCCTATTTTTCCACAGGCCTTTTGGTATGTGTGGTTATTATCCTTGAGATAGACCTAAAACATTAGCCCAGTGCAGATACTACAATCAAAGCATCAGGAGGGTGGGGGTTGTTACTGCACCTGTCAACTCTACCCCCCTCAGAGCCCCGATAGTATGTTTTGCACGGGGTCTGTGCATGTATACCCCTGTGAAGTTACATACAGCTCTATGAAGGTCTAACTATTTGCTATTCAAATGTAATTTGCAAACCAGACTCTGGCAGCCCTTTTTTACTTGCAGGAAAAGCCACTTTTGTTTTCAGGGGGGCAAGTTGGAACAGGCAAGGGGTGGAGAGGGAAGATGAGCGTAATCTTCTGGTCATTTCTTCACTACTCGCCCACCCACAGCTATGAATGTTTGTGTGTGGGGGGTTTGGGGGATGTGAGCCTGACAAGAATTGATCAGTAGGTGCTGGCATTCCCAGAGGTCCACAAATTCTGCTAAGCCTCTATCACCAGTCAAGATCTGGTTGTTGCCACCAACCCTATCCCCAAAAGTCTACATACCCCAACTTTAACAACAGCAACAACAATTTATTATTTATACCCCACCCATCTGGCCAGGCCTCCCCAGCCACTCTGGGCAGCTCTCAACAAAATATTAAAAAACTATAAACATCAAACATTAAAAACTTCCCTAAACAGGGCTGCCTTTAGATGTTTTCTAAAAGTCAGATAGTTCTTTATTTCCTTGGCATCTGGTGGGAGGGCGTTCCACAGGGCGGGCGCCACCACCGAGAAGGCCCTCTGCCTAGTTCCCTGAAACCTCACTTCTCGCAGTGAGGAACCACCAGAAGGCCCTTGGAGCTGGACCTCAGTGTCTGGGCTGAAAGATGGGAGTGGAGATGCTCCTTCGGATATACTGGGCCGAGGCCGTTTAGGGAGATGGGTGGGGTATAAATAATAAATTATTATTATTATTATTATCATCATCATCATCATCATCATCATCATCATCATCTCGTCCCTGGCATTGCCCTGGGATCTGGAGACACTCAGAAGCAGTCTCCTTCCGGCTTTCTGAGCACCTCCAAATCTTTTGCCGGCGGCCTACACCCTTCTCTTGAGCTTCGAAAGATGGGTGTGGGCTCTTCCTGACCTTGTGCTGGGGGTTCAGAGGGGCTCGGTTTCCAAAGATTGAGGTTAGGGACAGCCAACACCCTTCTCTCAGCAGACTGGAAAGATGCGCTTGCCAGATCGCTGAGCACTCTTTTCCTTTCCTCTCCCGTCACCGCAAGAATGAAAGAAAGAAAGCAGCTCGTTGTTGCCAAGCAACACACACACAGAACCAACTCTCCCCAGCACCACTTTCCTAAAGAAGCCCAAGTCTATTGTCCTGTTCCTCAAAACCAGTGATGAAGCCAAGCATGGAGCTACTTGTTTAGGACTAGGCTTTCCTGTCAGGGAACTTCTGAGCTGGGGAAGCTGCATGGCAGGCAGAAAACACTAAGTGATGCTTCTTCTCTCTGGAGAAAAGCTGCCATCTTGAACTCTTGCCACCTGACATGCAACCGCTCATGGCACAAGTCTCTTGGATCTGCCTATCTGGTGACTTGCCATTGCTTCCGCCAGATTGTCTGGCTGGAGGCAGCCAAAGGGAGAAGAAGGAATGCCCTCCTCAGACGAGAACAGGCACGGAGATTGCAGCAACACCCGCCACCGCCCTGCTGGCGGCACATATCTTTTGTTCTTCACTTAAAACATAACACAGACCTCTAGGGATCTGCAGCCTGCAACGGCATCATCTACAGTATGTGGTAAGGTTTCTCAGATGAAGATCATTTCCATTTAAAATCTGTAAGTCAGGCCAGTTACTCTGCAAACATTTAATAAATCCAGTTCTGTCATCTTATGCTACAACCACTATTGCAAGCCCCTTTAACACCCTCCAGCAGACACAAGGAAACAGTAACTGCCATAAAAAGACTTTTGGGGCTACTTGCAAGGAGCTTGGCTGGCTGACAGAATGCTGTTCTGGAGCCTTGGTTCTTGGCTGCAGAGCTGAAAGAATGCATTTTAAAAACAAATCTCATGCCTGATCTTGCTTCAGTCGGATGGAACAAGAGGACAAGGGGAAAAGGTGCCCTATCCGGTGCTTGAAGGGGAGAGAAGTGCCTTTCTCTGACCATTTGAGCTACTTGCTGTCACACATTCCTTTTATTGATCCAGAGAGGTTGGTAGTTAACTATAACAAGGTGCCATCTACTGTGTTAAGATCTCTCTCTTTTTCTGTAGCCATACTGTTACCCATTTTGAAAAACAAACAAACACATTTATTGTCTTTTCCATTAGCACTGTCGCTTAACCACTTTCCATTGTAAGGATATAAAATGGGGGGAAATTAATCAATGATAGAAGTTGTATGCAATCAAAGTAAAGTTACCAATTATTCGTCGTTTTGAGTCCTAAAGGTAAAGGTACCCCTGCCCGCACGGGCCAGTCTTGCCAGACTCTAGGGTTGTGCACCCATCTCACCCAAGAGGCTGAGGGCCAGCGCTGTCCGGAGACACTTCCGGGTCACGTGGCCAGCGTGACAAAGCTGCATCTGGCAAACCAGCACAGCACACGGAAACACCGTTTACCTTCCCGCCGGTAAGCGGTCCCTATTTATCTACTTGCACCCGGGGGGTGCTTTCGAACTGCTAGGTTGGCAGGCGCTGGGACCAAGCAACGGGAGCGCACCCCGCCGCGGGGATTCGAACCGCCGACCTTTCGATCGGCAAGCCCTAGGCGCTGAGGCTTTTACCCACAGCGCTGTCCTACCGCCTCCTGAAACCACAGAATAGATATGGCACCACAGAAATCCAGCCACCCTACTCAATAAAACCTCATCTGAATGTAACCTTCGAAACTCCCAAGGTAAGCTTGTGTATTTCTATGGACTTGTTGATTCAGCAGCCCCACGGAGTTCAACAGAAATTACTTTCAAATAACTGTATTACTAAAGCTGCAGCTCTAATTATCTGTACAGCATCATCATCTGGACAAAGTTGCATAAGCAAAGGGAGAGACAGATCTCTGCCCCAGGACACTTAAAATGTAAATGTAAGTAGGAGACAACAAAGCAGAGAGAGAGGAAAGGGACAGCAAGGAGGACATAGAAGGAAATGCGGAGATTCAGTCTTTGTTTTGTTTCAGCTGAGGAAAAGCACAAGGATTAAGTAAAAACAACAATCTAGCTGAAATTTCCAAAAGGGTAGCCATGTTTGTCCTTCTTGCTGCAACAAATAGTCTTTAAGACAAACACATTTATTATGGTATAAGCTTTAATTGACTACAGTTCACTTCATCAGCTTAATTACATAATTAACAAAACAGTTGTTGGTAACGCAGACATCCTGATAGTGGTAAGCCAATTAACACATTTAAAGAGCTAAAAATCCTTCATTTCTGCTCATTCCATCATTGAACCTCTTGATGTAATTCAGTGGTTTCACACTTCAGTCTCTGTATGAAGTTCCTTGGTTCAAGATGCCCACTCTAAGGACATTTACTGAGTACCCTAGGATTTTTGAGTCCACGGCTCCCTTGACCAACTACCTTCTTTCTGCAGCACCCCTGTGAGGCTCAGGAGCCCAGTTCTGTCACCCCTTTCCTGGAGCCTCTTGTTCTTTTTTGAATATCCTCCCTTGTGGAGGGTTCCCTCAGCCTCCTCTCCCCTCTCCTTGGGAGTCCTCAGGGCAGCCGCTGCTGCCACTCATGGTTCCTAAGCTGCGCCCCCTGCCCCAAAGAGAGGTGCCTCCTCACACTGCCCCACAGGGGCCTAGGACTTCCCAACAGCAAGAGCTGAAGGACAGGCTGGCTGGACTACCTCAACTGCTGGCTTGCTTACTCCGAGGCTTCCTCAGCTCCTGGCAACCAGCTCCCCCTGACCAGCACCAGAGGCACCATTCGCCTGGGGAGCTTGCAGCCAGGGCTGCTGCAACAAACAGCTGTGCAAGCCTTTGGGAGGCAGAGAAACAAGAGGGCACCAGAAGAGGGAGGGAAGGAAAGAGGGACAGAAGCCAGTGTTACCCACAGCAACCCTGACCATCATTCAAGGCACCCCAGGGTGCCACGGCACACAGGTTGAAAACCACTCTCCTAGGAGACTGAAATGCCCCCTGCCCCTGCTTTTTGAATGCTGTTGTTTCTGATGTCAGATTTATGAACATTTATTCTTTAGCATAGCAACCAGCCTGTTTGTTTTATGTAGACTGCAGAAGGACAATGTTGGGAGATGATGTCATACGTCACACTGGAAGATGAGCAGCCAAAAGAACTTCTGGTGTTGTGGATGACATTATTTGTTCCTGCCTAAGTGCTGTGGGAGAAGATTTGGGGACAGAATTGGCCTCTAGGTCTGCAACAAGGGCCAGTTCCTCTGCCTGTATTAGGGCTGTGCAATGTTAGGTTTTCAACATTGCGCTATATCACCAAACATCGCGATCTGGCGATACATCAGGATGTTGAAAGGGAGGAACAAGCTGCCTGGTCTCCGGGCCCATGAAGTTTAAAGGAGCCCCCACCCCAGCCAATGTAGCTTGTTCCTCCCTCAGTTGTATGATGGCCAAAGAACAATGGCGGTTTCACCTGGCAATATATTGCGACTGAAACCGCAAGTTGGAGATCATTGGAGTGGTTTCAGCTGGAAACTGTAAGTGACAACAAGTGGTCTTCCGTAATTTTCTCTTCTAGGTCAGTCCTGTAGTAGATTATTCCCAAATTCCCATCTGGCCTTGTTGGCCTGTTCCTCACCCCCAACTTCACTGTGTGGGTACTATAGGCTGAGAAATGAGACTGCAACACAAAATTGCCAAATTACAACACTATCATTTGCAGATTAAACCAAGACAAATATTTTCAGTGCACTATATGTGTTAATTGCCAGGACAACAACTATTTAGTGAATTGCCACCAATAATTGACAATTACAACTTGCTGTACTTTTCTGCATTTCATTTTCTTCTGACCTCACTGTTTACAATTCCTCCACCCCCTCCCCTGACCTGTAACTCAGAATAATCCTTCATGCATCTAATGAAGTAGACTGAAGTCCATAAAAGCTCACACCGTTTGCTAAGACTTTAAGATGCCAAAAGACTTTTTCTGGAAAGGAATGTTAACAACCAGGGTGAATTATCCTTATTTCATTCACAAATAGCTCTTTACCACTAGTAATTTACAGAACGTACCAGCATCACTGAGTAGAGTTTGCACTTCCCTAGCGAAAGCACAGTGGAAAGTAAGGTTTACTGCTTTAAGGATCAGTAGCAGATTTAAGCATCCCCAGGGAACCAGTGCTAAAAGCACACAGATGGCTCTGGACTATTGAATAACTATTCCTGTTCTTCATCCTGTTCATCCACTACGTCCACAGCATTCCCCTGATCCACCCATCTTGTAATTCTATCAAAAAAAGAAATGACATTCATCTCCCATGACTTTTTTTTGAGAAGCCAATGCTGGGTCTTAGTAATAACAGCATTCTTTTCTAAGTGCACACAGACGGACTGTTTAATTATCTGTTCTAGGATCTTTCCTGATATTGATGTCAAGCTCAATGGTCAATAGTTACCTGGGTCTTCTTTTCCCCTCTTTTTGAAGATGGGGGCAACATTTGCCCACTTCCTGTCTGCAGGGACGTCACCTGTTCTCCAAGGATTTTCAAACATTATAGACAGAGGCTCTGTGATTACGTCTGCAAGTTCCTTTAGTACTCTGGAGGGCAACTCTGGAGAGTTGAATTCATTTAAAGCGGCTAGCTGTTCCCTTACTAAGTCTTTTTCCCATTTTGGGTTGCAGCTCCCTCCTTGCGTCATTTTTTCTGTTATCATCATGTTGGGCACTGCTTTCCTTTTGGGTGAAGACAGAGGCAAAGTCAACCAAGAGCATTTCTCTGTTTCCTCCATGCAAGGGACCTACTACTTGCTTGGACTTTTTCTTGCTTCGAACCTAGTCAAAGAAACCTTTTACTATTATTTCTAAACTCTCTTGCAAGCCTGAGTTCATTTTGAGCTTTGCACATCAAACCTTCCCGCTGTGAACGTTGGCTACGCATGCACACTCTTCCTTCATGATTTCTCCTTTCTTCCATTTCTTATACATTCATTATGGAGCCACAAAGATTTCTTCGGGTGTGCTGGAGCACTTTCTTAATCAGAAATACCTCTTAGTAAATGCATTCTCAGTTTGATATGGAGTTAAGGGCCATTTCACTTATAGCTGCATATTCCGTTTCCCCACCCTTCCCTTCCAAAGGCAGTATTCAGGAAACAGGTGTGCATTTTCACCCCAGAGAGTGGGCAGCGCCGAAGAGCCATTCTTAAGCCATGCATATTTTGATTATATCTCCTCTTGCCATAAGAAACCAGGCTTCAAAACAACACATTTACCATAAGGAAAACTGAGGAACAGCAGAGGCAGAAGTTGAGCTTGCACTGATGGATAGGTTGGGACAACTGAGTTGGAATTGATGCATTGATTCAAACAAATGACGTTTTGTACATAGACAAATCCTTGTATTGTATGTTCATGAGAGGCAGTTGACCTTGCCCTCCCTTAGTTTGGAAAGACCAATATTTTGCCCTGAGCAATTCCAATTTCCACAGAATACAGAGCATAACACAGGACAGGTAGCAATATAATGCCATTTGAACTCTGCTGAGGCAGATTTCTGGCAGCATTTAAAGTAGAGAGGGAGCCCCCTTTGGCCTTTAGAGAATAGAAGGGACCTCTGACCAGAGGGTAGGATGGAGAAAAGAGAGAGAGAGAATGAACAGATTGGATGGGCTGTGATTACACCACTGAGGCGTACCAGCACAGATCCTGCTTCGCCACTGCAACATGTGCACTTTCTCTGTGTACTTTCTGCAATGTAATGAGGGAATCCCAAGCCAGCTGTCGAAAACAGCAGCACAGTCAGTGCTGGCTCAGTGCCCCCTGTCCCCTGCTGGAAAGCTTCAAGAGAAATATATCCTGTATTTGCACCACTGCAACTGAAAGTGTGCCTCTGCTTGCAGGCTGGAGGGGATCTCAGTGAAGCCTGCTAGAGCTGGTGCCTTGTTGAGTTTGTTGTGCAAGAGACTCAGCTTGGCTCCCACTGTTTGCAATGCAGCACACGCTCCCTTCTGGCATTCTGGGAAAGCAGGGTAGCCCTGCTTTGCAGATAATGTTCCTCCCATCTTCTGCTGCCTTCTATCAACAGCTAGGGAGAAAAACAAGTGGATTTCCTTCTGCCTCAACCAGCCCAGGAAGCCATGCTAACAGCACTGGGCAAGTGGGAAGCAGAGCTGGCCTAAGATGTTTGCCCCAGTAAAAAATTCAATAGCCACAAACACCTCCCAACCCACTCCTTAATATGGGGCACCATCCACCAGGAAGTAGACATGAATGGGAGGTGTGTTCTCTATTCACTTCTATGGAGTTTATACTGGAAAAATTCCCCATGCGATTCTGCCTGCGCCATATCTGACCCTATCCCAATAATGCCCTCAAAAGGTGCCACCTGCGGGCAGCCACCTCACCTTGCCGCTGGCAAAGCTGTCTCTACTGAGGAATGCCAAGGAGCACGTCTGAAGTTCACGGAGCAAAGCCAACTCTCAATGCAGAGACATTCCCAAGAGCAAGGATGCACATGGAGTGAAACAGGTCCAGTAAGAATTGCCCCTTTGAACTGAACTTTCTGAGGATCACAGCATGGCAGACTGGCTTGGAATAAATGGGCTGGATCTGATCTGTCACAACCCAATTCTGTCATATTACTGGGGATTCAAACTAATGGGGAGCTACCAAGTCAACTGGCCGAAAGCCAAGACTTTAGACTTTATAGTCCTCTGCTGAAAAGGGGGCACAGCACTGTGGCAAAGTGGCAAAAGGTAGAAGCCCAGACCTCCAGGGACACATCAGTCAAACTTGGTTGTGCCTATGGAGGGGACCTCAGTGGAAGACAGAAGTGCCTGGCATGCTCTGGTCCATGGGGTCACGAAGAGTCGGACACGACTAAATGACTAAACAACAAACGGAGGGGCCCTATAACTAGTTGCCTGGACAGTGCAGAACACAGATGGGGAAGTGAGGGCTTTTGAACAACCTGCTTGCAGAGCACAACCTTTGGAATTTGGCAGAGGCAGAATCCACGACCTGTTAGAAATTGTACATGGGGTGAACCAGCAGTGCTTGGGAGCTCTAGCACTTGCACATGCAAACACAGAGACGCATGAGCATACATGAAAGTGCACCCTTACATCTGCCTCTAGAGCTATGGGGCTTGCCCCATTTTAGCAGCAGAAGCCTCATTAGGACAGGCTAGAGTAGACCACACATGGCAGGGAGGGCCTGTGTTCAAATAAGTGCAGTCCCCGACTATGTGCACAGAAATGTAGTTACACCAATAAAGGGAGGGTGGGGATTTCCACAGAAAACCCACTTGAGACGGCGTAAAATACTCTGAGGGCACCCTACCGGGGAAGAAATTCCTTGATCCTTCCGAAACTATTTCTGAGTGAGGACCCCCGGCCCCCTTCCAAGGAATCAGAATCAACGACAAGCATGAGACTCCACGGGCAGCCATACCAACACCAAAGACGCGTGACAGCTTTTAACACATCTACACGTGCATGCCCGGGCAAACACAAACGAAGCCGCAGCTCCGCAGCCCAACACCGCCAGAGCCCGAGGGCTGCGGTGCAGCACATCAACTCACACCGGAAACCCACCGTCTGTCCCGCGGGAGGGGAAAAAAATATATGTTTTTAACGCCAACAGAAGGCTTCCCGCGGGACTGAATTGGGATGCGGTATAAACCTACGGAACACCCCGCGCGCGGCAACCCGGCCCCCCCTCCAGGCCACCCACGTGGGCCCACGAGCGCGGGCAGGAGTCGCCTTGCCAGCCCCCCCCCCCCGAGGCCGGGCCCCGCAGCGAAGCCCCGCCGGCTGGGAGCGAGCGGGCGGGCAGCTTGGCGCAGCCAGGGCGGCGGGAAGAGCAGCGCAGCGCTCCGCCGCGCTCTGGCCCATTCCCGCGCAGCGCGCCCGGAGCAGGCGCGGAGGCGCAGGGGCTCGGAGCGCCGCGGGGCCGCCGCTGCTCTGCCGCAAGGCTCTTACCTTTGCAGTGCAGCCGAAGATCCCGCGCGGCGCCCGCGGCTCCGGCTCCGCTTCCCGCCCATTCGCCGGGGGGGCGGGCGGCACCGTTTGTTTCCCGCCGGCGCTTAGAGGCAGCGCGCCGAGGAGAGGGCGGCGTCGGAGGAGCCCGTGGCCGCCTCGGGAGCCCCGCCCTGCCCAGCGCCCCGCTGCCCAAGTCCGCGGACGGGGCGGCGAGCGGCGGCGGCGGCTAGTAGCAGGGAGCGCCTCGTGCACGCGAGCGCGTGGATGTGCGCGCGCGGGTGCGCGGCGGCGGCTCCCGCTGCAGGCGAAGCTCGACGGGGGCAGAGCGGGGACCGGGGTCGAAAGGGAGCAGGTCAGCCGGCACATCGCACGGCCACGCGGGGTCCCGAGACGAGCCGGGCGCGGCGACGCGGGGAGGAAGAATCAGGGGGCTTTTTTCTCTGTGAGCAAGGCAGAATTCCTGGAGCTCCCTGTGGTTAATCGATTTTCTTTTTTGCGGGGATTCGGGGAATAAGCCAGACGTTCAGGTGCCCCGGGCGCGTAAAAAGCGAATTATCCTAATAGGATTCCGTCTCCTAACAGCGCGCGTCCACCGCGCTCTGCTCCGCCCAGGGGGACGAGAGGGAAGCCCTCCGGCAGAGCCGCCTGAAAGCCGCAGCCGGGAGTGAAACAGGACCTGGAAAATGCTGCGCAGCTCAGCGCGGACCAGGTTCCTTGTTGCCTTTGGGGCCAAACTGCAGCCTCTGCCCCTGACAGACCAGAAGCGGCTGTGTGAAGTGGCCCAGAATAACAAGAGGCAGGAGCTGCTCAAGTCATTTTGCTGCAGGAGGCGAAGGACAGGACGGTGCATCCCCCCCATTCTGCGCACAAACTCTGGCTGGACTTGGTAGCTGGATTTTGAGACACGTTTCTAGCCATTTCCCGCCCCTCAGAATTTGCCACCAGAGGCAGCAGCCTCGTGGAAGGGCCGACCCTGACAACAGGGCACTGGCCTGGGTCAACAGGGGATGGAAATAAAGTTTGTGGCTAATCAGAAGTTTAACCCTGCAAGACTGACTTAGCATGTTCTAAATGAATAATGGGGTTGTGTACAATGTTTTCTAGAGCAGAAAACATGACAGAGCTGTAGTAGGGGGGAGGAGGGGTTGTCAACAAGACTTGCTTACATGTTGTTCTAAGAGTCTCAACCATTTACTTCTAATGATATAAGGGAAAGTATTTGTGTTAAATTCTACCCAATAGCTCAGGTCTAATAGCTCAGGTCTAAACTAACATGTCACAAACTGACTAAGATGTCAGCTTTCAATTAGCCCTTGCATGCTTTGTTGTTGTTTAGTCGTTTAGTCGTGTCCAACTCTTCGTGACCCCATGGACCAGAGCACGCCAGGCACTCCTGTCTTCCACTGCCACCCACAGTTTGGTCAGATTCATGTTTGTAGCTTCGAGAACACTGTCCAACTATCTTGTCCTCTGTCGTTCCCTTCTCCTTGTGCCCTTCATCTTTCCCAACATCAGGGTCTTTTCCAGGGAGTCTTCTCTTCTCATGAGGTGGCCAAAGTATTGGAGCCTCAGCTTCACAATCTGCCCTTCCAGTGAGCACTCAGGGCTGATTTCCTTAAGAATGGATAGGTTTGATCTTCTCAATTCTTCGGTGATCAGCCTTCTTTATGGTCCAGCTCTCACTTCCATACATCACTACTGGGAAAACCATGGCTTTAACTATATGGACCTTTGTTGGCAAGGTGATGTCTCTGCTTTTTAAGATGCTGTCTAGGTTTGTCATTGCTTTCCTCCCAAGAAGCAGGCGTCTCTTAATTTCGTGGCTGCTGTCATCATCTGCAGTGATCATGGAGCCCAAGAAAGTAAAATCTCTCACTGCCTCCATTTCTTCCCCTTCTATTTGCCAGAAGGTGATGGGACCAGTGGCCATGATCTTCGTTTTTTTGATGTTGAGCTTCAGACCATATTTTGCGCTCTCCTCTTTCACCGTCATTAAAAGCTTCTTTAATTCCTCCTCACTTTCTGCCATCTGCCTTGCATGCTAGTTTTCACTTAATAAATGGCAGCTGGGGCCTTGGCCAGGATCAGGACTGCAGGCCTGTGTGAGGAAATTTAAGCTTTTGCCCCACACAGAGGATCAACAGATGATTTTTGCTTGGGAAGAAAGCCACTCTTGGCAAGTGAAATGCAAAGCTGTTCCTACCTTCTGGTTTTCTGGTGAATTGCATTAGGTACTTGTATACACTTTTAATGCAATTTAAAAACTTTAAACGTATTGGGCTACCTGGGTTTAGGTTCCGGTTGCTCTGTATTTATCTCCCTCCCTATCCTCACCCCAGTGTACCTTTCACCCCTTACACCATGTCTGGCTACGGGCCTGAGAAGGGGCTTCTAGGCATCTCTCATATTTTAGGCACAACCTACTGCTAATTTAAGGGACGCGGGTGACGCTGTGGGTAAAAGCCTCAGCGCCTAGGGCTTGCCGATTGAAAGGTCGGCGGTTCGAATCCCCGTGGTGGAGTGCGCTCCCGTCACTCGGTCCCAGCGCCTGCCAACCTAGCAGTTCGAAAGCACTCCCGGGTGCAAGTAGATAAATAGGGACCGCTTACTAGTGGGAAGGTAAATGGCGTTTCCGTGTGCGGCTCTGGCTCGCCAGAGCAGCGATGTCATGCTGGCCACGTGACCCGGAAGTGTCTTGAGTGAGATGGGCGCACAACCCTAGAGTCTGTCAAGACTGGCCTTTACCTTTACCTTTACTGCTAACTTACCTTTGAAAACAATTTCTCCTCATTTGACACCAATTGTGCTTTTGTAACTCTAAGCTCTTTGAGTCCATGGTGAGTTGAGGCTGGCCACTTTGCTTTTAATGGGCTTTTGCCTCTAGCACATTTTCAGGGTCAGGGGCGGTGCCCTACCAAGTACAACACTGAGCTCTGGGCACTAATGGAATATAAACAATGCACTTATAATAATGCAATTAAGGCTGCATTTTAAAAAGCATGATGGTAAAATAGCATGCCCAATGGCAGAGCGGCCTGCGGGTTAGAACTAAGGGGTACTAAGATCTTTGGCTACCCCACTGCTCTTTGAAATGGCGAAAGCAGGCCCCACGTGCAAACAGATGGATTCCACACTTGGCGGAATCAAGCTTTAAATCGTTAACTCAGAGACAGTCCACACCATTTTGCTGCCTGAAGTGAAGGACAAGATGCTCTCTGTACCAAAGCTGACTGAACTATGGGAAAGTATCACCTAGCACACTTTTGAGAAGCTAACTTGGGGGGGGGCAGGCTGAATGGCACACACATCTCTGCCCACCCCCCAATGCTTCAGTGGCACTCCACACATCTCTGTGCTTGCCACCTGCAGTCGTCGCCTCACACTACCTGAGCAGTGGTGGCCAAACTTGGCCCTCCAACTGTTTTTGGACTACAACTCCCATCATCCCTAGCTAACAGTACCAGTGGTCAGGGATGATGGGAAAACAGCTGGAGGGCCAAGTTTGGCCACCACTGGCCTAATGCATGGGTGGGCAACATTTGCCCTGCACCATGCTTCCCAATTTGGCCCACAAGGCTGCCTTGCCCAGGCCACACCCACCTGTTACCCCCTTGACATGTGACATCAGGCATGGAACAGGTCAAGCCGCAGCTGCAAAAGAACAAGCAGGAGCTTTAGAGTATATCCCAAAATGTAGCTTTGCAGGTGTGGCTTACCACTGTTAACATCTAGTGCTGAATGCAAGATGTTTTTACATTTAACTGAGATCAGAGCTCCTAAGTACTCTGATGCCTGCTGCAAGCACAGCTTGCCTTCGGTGTGGCAAGTATAAACACTGTAAGGCACACAATAGTTCCTTCGCAGGCACAGATTGCCACTGTTTGAAGTGGGTGTAGAATGAAAGCCACATTGGGGTCAGGCCCACCTGCTCTAATATGAGATCAAGGGATTGACAGGCTCCACCCACCTGTCAGATGGGGCCCATGGAGGGTTGGCCACAATTTGGTCCAGTCCTCCAGCCAAAAGTACAGTAGTCCCCTGTCCTAATGGATACACATGGAATATTCCCTTACAGGGTATGGGGTACACAGAAAATGAGAGCACTGTGGAGAAGGGTTCAGTTGTGGCCTTCTCTCTGATGTGCATCTTTCTTATTTCTTATTATTTTATTTGTTAGATTTATATACTGCCCTTCATAAAAAGATCTCAGGGCAGTTATTTCTGCATAAGGTAAAGGTAAAGGGACCCCTGACCATTAGGTCCAGTCATGGCCGACTCTGGGGTTGCAGCGCTCATCTCGCTTTACTGGCTGAGGGAGCCGGCGTACAGCTTCCGGGTCATGTGGCCAGCATGACTAAGCCACTTCTGGCGAACCAGAGCAGCACACAGAAACGCCGTTTACCTTCCCGCCGGAGCGGTACCTATTTATCTACTTGTACTGGTGTGCTTTCGAACTGCTAGGTTGGCAGGAGCAGGAAGCAACGGGAGCTCACCCTGTTGCGGGGATTCAAACCGGCGACCTTCTGATCAGCAAGTCCTAGGCTCTGTGGTTTAACCCACAGCGCCACCCAAATCCACTCCTTTCTCTCTGTCCCCTCAGCTAATACACTGGTCATCTCCTTTCCTGATGCAACCTTTACTCTGGCCTACCCTTGCAGCTAGGTCTTCTCACTTCAGTCCAGAACACATTCCTCTTTTCCATTGTGCAGGATGTGTGAAGCTCTTCCTCTAATCCCTTCCATATTCAGCACAAACTCCTACCTTTGGAGCTCTTCACACCTTTAATAGATGAAGGGTGCAGCAGGAAATACTGAGTCAGGGTGGGTGGCTGGGTGGTTTTAGCCAGGACTGCAGCACAGGGAGAAAGGGTTAAAGAAACCCCCTTGTATATCGCAGTCTTAATCCTGACCCAGACAACTGCTCTTTTTAAAGGAAAAACAAGACATGTCAAATGCGTGCACACATTTAACATATTGTTGCGTGCCGCCCAAATCTCTGAGCGGTGCAAGCTTCCAGGAGTTCCAGGCACGTACCCAGGGTTCTGTTTCCTTGGAATGAGGGACGGTGGTGTCTTTAGGATATATAGTTTATTTGCACATATATACAGCCAGAGCCTATGATGGAAGGGCTCACCGTGAGCCCCAAGAGGGTCTTGCTTCTCCCATAACCACGGCCTTGGATTCCAGCCAGAATCAAGCATGTCTCTACCTACCAGGCTTCCACCTGCTGCCTTCTTCTAGTTTCTAGCTCTCACACACATCAAGTCTGGCTTTTGTCCTTCTAACTAACAACCAGTTAAGGGAGAGGGGAACCCATTTGCTCTCTGGCACAGAGCCACTTCCTTTGTTACCTTAAGGACTAATACTTTTGGGGCCATTACCAAGAAGCTAGCCATACTATTTCAGCAATTGAATCCTTGCTGGATCCAATAATTAGAAGGGACCCGGGCATACAGCCAAACACACACCGAAGAAAAAACTTACAGCAATACCTTAATTTGGCACTTACTTAAATGTAAAGCAACTTTATGTGGTCCATTTACCTTCTTGGAATTCTTCAGAGTCCAGCTGAAGTTTTCATTATTTGTTTGCTTAAAACATTTTAGGCTGCTTTTCTGAGCAAACACTGAAAGCAACTTAAGTTTTGTTGTGTTTTTTAAATATTCTTTATTTCTTAAAGACTGAATATTTACAGAACTTCCCAAGTACAATAAGAAATAGAACCCCCTCCCTCCTTCCACCATAATGGAGCAGGCAACACAATGCCAGAAAAATACATTACATTTAAAAACAATAAAAAAAGTTTAGAAATACAGAATTATAGAACTTGAAACTGCAACTGATCAACACTCCACATAATATTTTTTTAACAGAGCCAAAATTCACTCAGTCTTCCACCCAGTCAATAAAGCTCATGCCTGAAAGCCAAAGTGAGAGAGAGGAGGTTTTGAGGTCCTTTCGAAAAGCCTGAAACATAGAAATCTGACACAAGTCCAGTTAAACTGAATTCCATAGCTGTGGGGCCACCACAGAGAAGAACCTTCTACTTTATGACCATCCACCTCACCAACCTGAACCAATTCTGAACAATTGGTTGTCATCAACAAACTTGCCAACTTCACCCCTGAGTCCAGAAAAGGATCCGAAGGGGACTTCTCTGCTTACTTCCATTATGAAAATATGACCTCTCTTTGCTCCCTCCCTCCTTTTGTCAGCAGATGGGTTTGTTCCTGGCTTGTCATTCATGGTTTGTTCAGGAAACAGAAACCAAGACTCCTCGTTCGCATGTGATGTGAAGCCAGCATAGGAGCCAACTCCAGGGGCCCGTGGGTGCTTGGGCACCCACAATAATATCATTGCAGGGGATGGGCACCCGCAAAATCAATGAGCAAAGCCAGAGAGCGGCAGCCAACCAGCCTCTGCAGTGCTGCCTCCGAGAGAGACAGAGAGACAGAGAGACAGAGAAGCAGTTCAGCTCCATCCTCTGCAGCCAGCCTTTTCGGGGAGGGGGTGGGCTTGGAGGCAGAGTCTCTCTATCTCTGAGTCCAAGCCCCTCCCAGCAGAAAAGGGTGCTTCACTGGCTGCAGAGAGAAGAGGAGCCGCCACCACAAGCTGCAGCAACACCCAAAATATGACATGATGTTGCACATTGTACATGTGATGTCACACGTTCACGTTACAGCAGCGGGCACCCACAATTCTGAGGGCAAGATGGCGCCGCTAGAAGCCAGCACTCTGGTCTGTTTGCTCCCCACTGCACTGAAGAAAGGAGAAGGGAAGGGGCACAACCCAGTCTTTTCAGCAACGTGTACCAGCACATTCCTCAATCCCATGATTAAACCATAGTTCAAAACTATGGGTTAATGTGATATGAGATCACGGTTGGCTGAGTGGCATGGTTCTGTTCTAGTAGTGGGTGGGTGAGGCTGGCATGGAGAGTAACCTTCCCACATAATCTCCCCTGTTCAAACATTTTCAAAGCTGCATGGGAAACCACTACAGTATTCAGGATTAGCAACTAGTTGCTCAGCTAACATGCTTGCAGTCATCTTAAAGCAACACCTACAACCCTACAGATAGCTGTAATCAGGACGTGGGTTGCATCTTCCACTTTCAACCTATTTAATTTGGTTTTCAGCCGATAGGAATTTAACTCAAGCACATCCATACTCTAAATCTGAGGAGGTAGTAGATAGCAAATTTTGCCTACGAAGGCTTCTGCCACAATGTCATATTGTCTCTAAATCGCTATGGGACTCACTAGACTTACTTTGTATCATTAACATTTGTAGGAGCCTTGGTGTTTGAAACAGCTGAGAATAAAGCATATTTCCACTTTGCCAAGTAAGATGTGGTTTTAGCAATAAATGTAGATCAGTAAAACTATCTCTTTGGAATAGATGAAGAAGCAAAAAGCAGTTCATCTCAGTTTTTAGTCTGTTCAGTCCCACAAACTCTGAATGAGTTACAAACAAGATGCACCCCAGAAACCAAAGTAGGAGAATACAGAGTATTAACCCGTTTGCCTCATCTGCTTTGGGGGAAGTGACATAACTTGCATGAGTGGAGAGAGTTGGCTGTCCAGCTATCTAGGAAGTCAGCTGTTTGTTTGCATGACCAGGGAAAGGCCACACCAGCCAGGAGCATCACCATGGTGCCAAAGTTTAAGAAGGCTATTGATAAGCTGGAATGTGTGCCTGAGGAGGGCAGCCAAGCTGATCAAAGGACTGGAAACCAAGCCTTATGGAAAACTATTGAAGGAGTTGGGAAATAGAGTGGTACAATTACTTCCCTTGATCTGGGCACCATATTTCTGTTGATGCAGTCTATAATAACATTAGCTTATTTTGCTGCTGCATCACACTGTTGGCTCATGTTAAGCTTATGGCCTCCTGAGATCCCTAAGAGAATCACTATTTGTATATACTATGGGGGTGGGGGCAGAGATGGCAATGGGGACAGAAGAGGAAAGCAAATTCAATTTGGGTACTTATTCTTAAAGCTAAATCATTTGAAGGCAGCCCTGTACTGGGATGTTTTTAATGTCTGACGTTTTACTATGTTTTTATATGCACTGTAAAGTGCCCAGAGTGGCTGAGAAAACCCAGCCAGATGGGTACGGTACAGTGGTACCTCAGTTTACGAACTTAATCCATTCTGGAAGTCCATTCTTAAACCAAAACCGTTCTTAAACCGAGGCGCAGTTTCCCTAATGAGGCCTCCCGCCACCAGTGCCCTTCCACCGTTCGGCTTCCGTTCTTAGACCAAGGTAAAGTTCACAAACTGGGACACTACTTCTGGTTTTGCAGAGTTCATAAACTGAATAGGCTGTTCTTAAACTGAGGTACCACTGTATAAGTAACAAAATTATTATTATTATTATTATTATTCCTAAAAGTGTACATTCCCAAATGCAGACCTGAGGCTTATGTCTCTCAAATAAATCCTGAATGCATATCACATTGGTGTCTGGGGGGGTTTAGGTCTATAGAAATGAGAATTCATCAGTAAAAGATCAGATACTCTTCAGTGAGTGCATCATGTCCCTGAGAGCAGTCACACAGGCACGTTCAGCTCAAATGGCATGTGACTTCTGGTCTGTCTCCGACCACATCTGCATCCCTGGCCTTTGTGACTGCTGCGTGGCGCATGCTGCTTAAAGGGCCGTACTGCTCCCTCTGGACCCTGACTATCAGCCTGCCTTGGTCCTCAACATCTGACCGCCTGTGACAGAACCAGGTTTTGCCTCAGTTTCACCCTGAAATATACTCAGAGTCGAGTGGGAATTTCATGCACTTTATTCAGCTCATAGTAACAATGAATGAAACTTTCCCCAAAACATCTAGCTCTACAGTGGTACCTTGGGTTAAGTACTTAATTTGTTCCGGAGGTCCATTCTTAATTTGTTCCGGAGGTCCATAAAGTTCATTTTCTGCAGAGAATGAAGGAGATCCTTGCATAAGTTGTCCCTCCCACTAGGCAGGACATACATAAATTAAGCCTTTTTGCCCTCACATGGGAGGGCGAACGCTCCAGTTCTTTCCCACTTAGCTCCCAGTGCAGGTCAGGTGACAACAGTTTTATCACCCTATAGACTTGAGGAGAGGCTGGCATAAGGCCTCTTACTTGGCTTGAAAGTGGAAGTTCGACACCCAGCTGCATAGAAGTACAGTGGTACCTCGGGTTAAGTACTTAATTCGTTCCGGAGGTCCGTACTTAACCTGAAACTGTTCTTAACCTGAAACACCACTTTAGCTAATGGGGCCTCCTGCTGCGCCGCCAGAGCATGATTTCTGTTCTCATCCTGAAGCAAAGTTCTTAACCCGATGTACTATTTCTGGGTTAGCAGAGTCTGTAACCTGAAGCGTCTGTAACCTGAAGCATCTGTAACCCGAGGTACCACTGTATATACATTACACTGGGCAACAATTTTTTACTTTTTTAATGTTGTCTAGATTTCTACAACTGATTTAGGGTATTTTTGCACTGCTGAATCAGGAAATGGCATCCGTTTCTCTCCATTAGGTCAGGTTTTTTGTAAACTGAATGGTGGGCATTGATAAAGGTAAGTACATGTAAATTGCATGTTGCTTCACCATTTTTCAAACTTCAGGGCTTGAACTTCTGTTTCTTGGAACTCCTGGAATGCTCAGCGGCACGGAGGTCTCTCTTCAGAGTCTAACAGTAGTCAGCCATCATGACTGCGTCCCAGCGACCCTGATACCTGGTCTCCATCTCTTTCATGTCCTGATGGAATCTCTCCCCCTGCTCGTCACTCATTGAACCCAGGTTCTCAGGAAACCGGTCCATATGTGAAAATAGGTAGTGCATCCTGATGCTCATGTTGCAGCCCAGGTTTCTGAAAGCAGTCAGCATGTTGTTGACAAGTTCTGCGTAGTTTCTGGCCTTATTGATGCCAAGAAAGTTCTTCACTACCAGAACAAATGCCTTCCACGCTTCCAGTTCCACTTCGTTCATTGAGTTTCCGAACTCTGGATCTCTGATGAGCTGACGGATCTGAGGACCATCAAAGATGCCAGCTTTCAACTTCTCCATGGTCAATCCTGGAAAAGCCTGGCACAAGTAAATGAAGCAGTCACCATCCTCGTCCAGAGCCTTGGTGAACTGCTTGATGATTAAGCCGAGCTTGATGTGCAGCGGTGGGAAGAGTATTCTGTCTGTCCACCAGAGGGTTGTTGATGATGTTCCTTTCTTTGCAAGGCACCAATTCCTCCCGCACAGGCCAGTCCTTCTTCGTGTAATGCTGAGCACGGTCCCTACTATCCCACATGCACAGAAAACATGGGTACTTGGTGAAGCCAGACTGTGGTCCCAATAAAAAGTTCACCATCTTCAGGTCAACACAAATAAACCACTTATGCTGATCATAACCAATTTTCTCCAGCACATACTTCACCGCTTCATAGTTCTCCTTCAGTATACTCAAGTGAGCCAGGGGTATAGAGGCAAACTGGTTGCCATTGTGTAGCAGAGCACATTTCAGTGATCGCTTGCTGCTGTCAATGAACAGTCTGCAATCTTTGGGTTCGTACTGTGGCACTCCAAGCTTGAGCAGAAACTGCGCAATATCTGCACAGTACACCAAGTCCTTCTCTTCCAAGAAAAAACAGAGGTACTCTTGATGCCTGTTGTGGAAGAAGCTGATGCGAGCACTGTCAGAGAGGAGGTTTTTTTCCTTCAATCTGGATGCCAACAGTTCGGCAGAGTCCTTTGACAAGCTGAGGTCATGAACTAGATCATTCAACTCCTTTCGGGAAAATGGATGTGGAGCATCATCTTCAAGAACCACTTCTTCTTCATGTCCTTCAACACTGGAGGCATTTTCGTCACTAATGTCAGGAAGTTCTCCGAAGATAGGCACTGGAATTTAATCACAATGAGCTACAGGACGACGTGCTGATTGAAGATCAGGATACTTTGTGGGGCGGCTGCCCCATTAACTTAGTTTTGATCCCCCAACTTTATGCTTTGCTGCACCAAATTATGGAAGATTTCGAGGTTTTATGACTTCAAACTGATCCCTTTTCGACATAATCACCCAGAACTATCGGACCTGAATACTTCTTGTCATTAAAATAATCATTTCCAATCAAAACAATTATTTGACAAGGCATTTTACCCCCACCAACTTCTTCTAAAATGTCCCACACAAGCGTACATGTGAACAAAAATGTAAAAAAGACATGTGGCCATAGCTCAAAAACTTGACCTGATTGAGCAAAACCAGTGTGATTTTTGGATTCAGCGCATCAGATTCATCCTAAATGACCAGTGTTATTTACACAGTGAGCCCTGCATGATTGGCTAATTCCGGCCTGCTCCTGTAGGCCAATCAGATTGCAGATTTACTTCATCCAGGAACCTGATTGGCTGCTTCTGCAGGCCAATCAGGTTGCTGATTCACTTCATCCAGGAACCTGATTGGCTGCTTCTACAGGCCAATCAGGTCACTGATTCACTTCCACCTGGAGCTGGATTGGGTGGCTCCTGCGGACGAATCAGAGTGCTGCATTCTGGAGCCTATTGTTCTAGGATTCAGCTCAGTACATAACACACCCTATCCCAGTACAAAACCAAACCTGCTGCCGAGGCTGCCTAGTGTGCAGCACTGATAGCATATATACATACCCTCCAAATCCAGTGTGTGAAGGAGTCTTAGCAAGTACAGGCAAGAGCTGCCTAAAAGTATACGCCTAGGTTTTGATACCAGAAATCAAGAGACCCACGTTGTGCCAGGGATGGGGAACCTGTGGTCCTCCAGAGGCTCCAGTGAGGCCCAGCCAGCATGGAGAATGGTCAGGGATGGTGGGAGTTGTGATCCAGCAACCAGTCCTGGTCTATGTGCTGGGCGCTGACTTGTTTGCTAGGGCACTGATGATCAGGAAAGTCCTGGTGCAAGAAGATGATGGGACAAATAGAAAAAGCTCCCAGTTCAGCACTGGAGAAACATTCTCCACGGGATCTCCTTCTGCAAATCTCTTTCTCTGCTCTCCCTTGAAAGCCAAATAATCTGATGCCCAGCAGGCAGAACTCACAGTAATTGCATTTCTACTAAATGATGAACAAACTCATAAACTGTTTCCTGAAGGCAGGAAGGCAAAACTAGAGCCATTTAACAGCCAAGGAAACAACCAATGAGTCAAGGGAAATTAAATGTAGGAGGATAACTTGCTCCTGTTGCGAACGCTGCAAAGATTAGGTGGTGCTGTTGATGAGCTGCCTGCAAGGAGAAACTGAAGAATCTCCCTTAAGGGTGGTGGTGGTTGTTAAAATTTCTATACTGCCCTTCATCCAAAGATCACAGGGTGGTTATATAAAAACACAAAAAATGCATAACTTAGCAATTAACAGAAACAATAACCCCACCAAAGGCCTTTATAAGGTTCCCGGACTGTACGGTGGAAAATAAATGTAAACATGGAAAATAAACAAATATTATTTTGGCTATTTGTTCTACACCGTAACAGAGTCTGTCGGATATTCTGATGCACACGCCACAGAGACTTCAGGGCCTGCAGTGCAGAGGATGGAGAGGAGCTGGTGGTCTTTTTTTAAAAAAAATAGTATTTATTAGAAGTTTTATAGTTACAGAAAAAAAGTATAAGAAAAAAGGCAATAAAAAGTTAACAAACAATACATCAAGAATAGAAAAAAATACATCAAAACAACAACAAAAACAAAAACATTTAAAAACACTTCCAATTTCCATATATTTATCTTTCATTTATTTGTTTCCTCGACCTCCTCACACCTCCCTTTTTTGTATTCTAGTTCAAATTAGCTAATTCAGCAAATCCTTTCCCTCTTTCTCAATTTTTTGTTCTATAATTTATCTTAACACAATCTAACTTTAAATTTTCCACTTTAGCCCATTAACAATCAGTTTTTGCATAATTCTTAATAACATTTCTGCTAAAACCATATAACTTCATTCCTGTGTTCTTCTAACATTCATTAATTTTGCAATATTTCTGTAAATATACTTTAAATTTTTTCCAATCTTCTTCCATCGACTCTTCTCCCTGGTCTCAGATTCTGCCAGTCATTTCCGCCAATTCCATGTAGTCCATCAGCTTCATCTGCCTTTCTTCCCGGGTGGGTAGATCTTGTGTCTTCCGAGGAGCTGGTGGTCCTTGTGCCAGGCATACCACTTCTGGGTTGCGAGTGACAACTCAGGCACAGTGCTGGGCTTTGTAAAGCAGAGTGGCCAGCACCCTGGTCTGAGCACTGGGAAATATCAGCCCATCCAGGTTGAGGTGGGAAGTACTTGGAACAAAAGGGGCAGCAAACAGGCTTTCAGGCTATGTAGGATTTGATGTAATGTTTGATGTTTTATTGTGCTTAAATATGTTGGAAGCAAATCAGCGGCAACTAGGCCCCTGACAACCTTTGAAAACCTCCTCCTAACAACAAAGGGACACGGTAAAGGGATGGTATCCGCAATATACAAAATACTACTCCAAAATCCCACAAACCCCCTAGACGCAATAAAAAAACAATGGGAGAATGACATAGACTATGAGATTAACCCCACTCAATGGACCAGAATGTGATCTAAACCCCCCTTTAAATCCATATCAACGAAAAGAAAAGAACTCACTCTGAAACTCACCTACAGGTGGTACCTAACACCAAGAAAACTAGCGCTAATATGCCCAGGAACCTCACCAAAATGCTGGAGAGGGTGCACCTCCAGAGGCACATACCTCCACATGTGGTGGGAGTGCCCCAAAATCCAACTATTCTGGACAACAGCCATATGAAAAATATGTGGAACTATAAAGCATTATGTGCACAAGATCAATCCAAATCTGGAGCGTATTCTGATTAGGGCACTGTGTGACTGCTTTTGCTCCAAAATAAAAGTATCTGGGTTTTTTTTGCATATCGACTTAAACACCAGTTGATCTAAATACACAGGTTCCTTGTTAGGAACCGCTCTCCCTAACAAGGAACTGGCGTGTCCATTTACGGCTGGAGACAGATCTGTGCAACTGCTGGATTTATGTTTCCAAAAGTGGAGGTCAGACATAGCTTCTTTGTCCCCAAATTCTGAGACCAACAACATCTAGCCACTGAAACGTGAGCATGGACACTGCCTTAAAGCACTTCTCAAATCACTGTTTGAAGCAGCCCCCTTCATTTAAAGGAGAAGGGGGATAGCATCCTCAATAAATGCTTTTGGGAAGCTCTTTAAGGCAACCCTCACAGTCCAGCTGAAGCAGGACAGTGGGAGTTGTCTTACAGTCTTTGCAAGTCTCCCCACACCCCTCTTTTAAAATCCCAAGATGGAGGGGTAAGATTGCCATGCATTTGCCCAGTGAGCACCCCCATTCACCTGTCAATCATGTCCCACCCACCCATGAAAGCTGGCCCACGAGGGCAATCCTGATAAGCATCTGACTCGTTGAGCCAAAAAAATTCCCCTCTATGCTAATGTGACAAGGCATACAGATACAACATAGATACTGCTTTAAAATCTACTTTTTTTTGTTCTTTACTCAAGTTTGCTATCATCATTCGAAAGGTACGGTAGTACCTTGGTTCTCAAACTTAATCCATTCTGGAGGTTTGTTCCAAAACCAAAGTGTTCCAAAACCAAGGTGTGCTTTCCCATAGAAAGTAATGCAAAATTGATTAATCCATTCCAGACTTTTAAAAACAACCCCTAAAACAGCAATTTAACATTAATTTTACTATCTTACGACCATCGATCCATAAAATGAAAGCAATAAACAATGTACTGTACTATAATATAAATAAAACAGTATTGTAGATGATTAAAATTTAAGAAAAATTCTTACCTGCACTGATTATAGTCATTGTTTGGATGGGGGCTTTTATCCATTTCCGCAGTCACTCAATCAATCAATCAATCAGTAGCTGAACTGGGATCCACACAGTCACAAAAACAAATTAACTGAAAAAGCCTCAAAACAAAAAATGCAAAATAAATAGCAAAAATAAAAGCACCAAATATAAGCTCCAAATATCACCTCAAAATACTGCAATAGAAAATGGAAGGCTTGAATTAAAATGGAGGGGTGCAAATTAGCAGTGCAACAGAAAACACAGGGGGACTCAAAATGGAGCATGTTCAGCTTCCGAGAAAAAGTTCGAAAACTGGAACACCTACTTCCGCTTTTGCAGAGTTCAGGTTCCAAGTTGTTTGTAAACTAAGCTGTTCAAAAACTGAGGTACCACTGTAAATAAAAATAATCCATTTATCTGACTCCACTATTCTTTCTGACTGCCAGTCTGAAATTTTATTGTCTGTCAGTTATGTGTACCCACATAATCTGTTGTGGTGAATTTCATTTATTCACCTGTATACCTACTTTGGAGCCACCCTCTACCCCCCACTTTGCCTCATTCAGCCTGAATAAGAGTTCTGGAGAACTCAAAAGCTTCCCCACTACTTTGTAATATTTTAGTTTGGTATTGTCCAGTTGTGCATGTTGAAATATTGCCGCTGCTGTTCACAGAACTACCACATGGAGCTGTCCAAAGTGCTGGAGAACTTTGCTGCAGATCCGCGTGCGCTATTTTCTCTGAATACCAGCAGAAAGATAGCCCTACGGGGCCAATACTAAGTGTAAGTCTCTGTCTCGAATATGAACATTGCTGGGGAGAGTGGACTGTTAGCCAATACAAAAGTTGTTCCTTCCCCTGAGGATCAGTTAAGTATTTGACTAAAGTATATAACATTATAACTTAAAGAACCACGGTTGATTTATCCCAGTCTTAAATAACTAACTAAATATGCATATAGGTGAAAAGTAGACAACATTCTGCACAGGATAGGATATTTGAAATTCACCCCAAACAGACCCTTGGTTGCCTAAATGTCTCATTATCCTGGCCTAGCAGGAAACATTTCAGGCGTATTTTTTATTTATTTGTGGAAACAATCCCTTTAAAAAAAGGCAATTGGTCTCACATTTAGAATAATAGAATCGGAAGGGACCATGAGCATCATTTAGTCCAACCTCCTGCAATGCAAGAATCTCAACTAACAAACCCACCTGCATCCAGGGCAGCGGTTTGATTGCCTGACTCATGAAAAGCCAGCTCATGCTGTGATGCAGGAATGGGGACCCTGGCATCCAACGTCTGGAGGGCTGCAGATTTCCCCGCAATTCGTTTTGTGCAGGTGAGTTGCCAGTTGAAAACTGTAATCCTCAGGGGCTTATGCTACTGCTTTTTTAAGGTAAGCCACATGATTTAGCAGGGAATAAGTATAGTGGACGCTTGGGTTGTGAACATGATCCGTGCGGGAGGCATGTTCGCAACCCTCAGTGCCGCGTCTGCGCACGTGCGGGTCACGATTTGGTGCTTCGGTGCATGTGCAAAGTGCAATTTAACACTTCTGCGCATGCACGAGGGCCAAAACCCAGAAGTAACCAGTTCCGGTACTTCTGGGTTCGGTGCAGTGCGCAACCCGAAATCGTGCAGCCTGAAGCATCTGTAACCCAAGGTATGACTGTACTCTAGATAATGGAGGAGAGATATAAACCCACAACAGGATTGTAGGCACCTTCAACATCAAGCCATCAAATTAGGTTTCAGTTCTTCAGCTCTAAGCCCAATAAAGCACTGGGAAATATAACCAAGAACACCTTGCTTGGACTCCAGTTTGGCTGAGTTCTATAAATCAGAGCCTCTTTCCTATGTGTTACAGAAACTGTAAGGATAAAAGAACCCTAATAGATCACTTACGGTGGGCTTGTACTACGGCAGACACTTACTGGGCATTCATTTTTACCAGTACTGTATTAGTCAATCGTACAGCAACTTCACTCCTGAACCTCTGCTTGCTCTGCCATCTATCTTGAGAAAAGGGGTTAAGGCAGAGCTTTCCAAACTGTGCGTCGTGACACATTAGTGTGTCGTCTGCAGTGTGTAGGTCTGTTACATGAATGCTCTCTGCACTCCTCCTGGGACTGGAAAGGGGTTAGTTTAACCTCCGGTTTGTAGTAAAACTGAATTACTGTACTGTGTTGCGAAATGATGCATGTCTAAAAAGTGTGCCACCAACATGGAAAGTTTGGGAAGCTCTGGGTTAAGGGGTCAATAAGCCTCTGGTCCACAGATATCTGGTACTGAAGCAACTGGCAGCTGCTAGCTTAGAAACTGCATGCCACTGGAGGGAATTGGGAATTTAGAATCACATAATCACAGGACTGTAGAATTGGAAGGGACCCTGCAGGTCATCTAGTCTAACCCCCTTGGCAAGGCAGGAATCTCAACTAAAGCATCCACAACAATGGTCACCCAACCTCTGCTTAAAAACCTCCAAGGAAGAAGAGTCCACCAAATAATTACTATCTGAAACTTCTTCCTGATGTTTAGTCCAGAGCAGGAGAAAACAAGCCTGCTCCATCTTCCATGTGACAACCCTTCAGATATTTGAAGATGGCTATCGTATCTCCTCTCTGTCTCTTTTCCAGGCTAAACATACCCAGCTCCTTCAAGCACTCTTCATAAGGCTTAGTTTCCAGACCCTTGATCTTCTTGGTTGCCATCCTCTGCACACTTTCCAGCTTGTCAACATCCTTCTTAAATTGTGGTACCCAGAACTGGACGCAGTATTCCAAGTGTGGTCTGAGTAAGGCAGAACAGAGTGGGACCATTACTTCCCTTGATCTGGACGCTATACTTCTGTTGATGCAGCCTAGAATAGCATTAGCTTTTTTTGCTGCTGCATCACACATAATGCATCATGCATAAACAATAACCATCAAACACTTGTCCAGCAGTACATCTAAGGGTGCTTGTTTATCCACTGTCTGTTGACATACATCTACACGTTCAACATTCAAACATATTACTTAGCGTAACCTCTCCATTGAGAATATTGAACAGTTGTTATAACAAGGTCTTGATTTTGGTCATTAACAGAGTTAAAGAAAGGGGCCTATGTGTCTTGGAAGGTGTCTCTATTCAGTATGCCTTTAACTGCCCTCCTGTGTCTGATGAGACGCTCAGACATTGCTGTATCCATATATTATTTTCCCATGTAGTCCAGAATATTTCACTCTGGTTCTTCCATTGGTGAGCTATCGCTAATCGTGCTGCGGTCAGTACAGTGGCGTAGCGTGGGTTGTCAGCACCCGGGGCAAGGCAAGTAATTTGCGCCCCCTAACCCGTGGATTTGTGCCCCCTAACCCTAACCCCCAGATGTTGCACCCGGTGCGGCCGGCACCCCCTGCACCCCCCACGCTACGCCACTGCGTCAGTAAGAAGTCTACTAGTTCTCTATGCTGCAGGGTGAAGCCTAAGTCAATATCTGAGGAAAGTAGGACTAAGCCAAGATTTGGAGAAAGGGGTTGGCCTGTAATTGGGGAATACTCTATTCCAGGCATAGGCAAACTCAGCCCTCCAGATGTTTTGGAACTACAACTCCCATCATCCCTGGCCACTGGTCCTGTTTGCTAGGGATGATGGGAGCTGTAGTCCAAAAACGTATGGAGGGCCGAGTTTGCCTATGCTTGCTCCATTCTAAAGGTTTTTAACATTGGGGCATTCACACCAAACATGAATTAATGAACCAAGCTTTCTGCACCCCTTCCAACATAAAGGTGAAAGGGAGGGTTCACACTGTTTACTTATGTTCAGCTTGTGGTCTGCTAAGACCCCTAGATCCTTTTCACATGTAATACTGGCAAGCCAGGTGTCCCCCATCTCATATTTGTGCAGCTGGTTCTTCCTGCCTAAATGTAGGATCTTACATTCGTCCCTATTAAATTTCAGTTCGTTAGTTTGGGCCCAATGCACACTCACTCTCTCTCTCTCTCTCTATATATATATATCTCCCCCACCTCTTTATCTATGGTCTTAAATCATTCCTTTGTTGTCTTGTCACTGCATCCAGCCATTTATTAAATAAATACAATATAACGCTATTGTCAAAAGGCCAGGTCTTCTGAGAAGGAGACGTGCTCTGTGCTAGGCAGACCTGCTTATTACTCAGCATTTGAATTATGAGTAAAGCTAGAAAACGACACATGAAAAATTGAAATTGTAAAAAAAGAGCCATGAAGGCATCTCCCATGCCCACCTGGTAATACAATAGCCAGGTGGCAAAATACCATAGGCAAGATCTAGTGAACAAACAAGCTTTGATAACCAGGTATGATCATTATGACAAGTGTGGCTACAAAACCTGCCACAGAAGACAGGTCTGTTTCTTCTGAGCAAAGTTCACTGATCCTGCTTTGACAGCTGGCCTACTTATTCAAAGGTTTCTCTCATAAAAAAAATAGTGACAGATTTGACTTAAGTTGTTTTGGTCTGTGCCAAACATATGTGGGCGACTCACCTTTGTTGCTGCCACCGCTGCCATGGCACTTGACACTGACGAGTGGGAAAAATGAACAATAGATGCCAAAGCTTCTGTTGCAAGTCTGAATTCAAAGTCTTCTTCAAATCTTCACACTCTTCCTGAGAGTTTGCCCCTGCTCCACAGGCCATAGCCAATTGGAGCTTGCCTCTGCCCATACAGGGGCTGCTGCCCTCTCTTCATGCCCGTTGATTGGCACCTGGCATGAACCAATTAACAGACAGGGTTTCCTTCACAGCACCAGTCCCAGGTAGCAGCCCTAGTTTGGGTTTTTGTTTTAAAACAAGCCCCCTCCACGCACACCTTTGCGCAAACCAATCTACCTTTCTGTGCACCCTATAGCCATTGAAGAGGCTTTTGGTCTTTGTGGGGAGGGACCCGTCCATTTTAGAGAACCGGTCTAGTGTAATGGTTACAGTGTTGGACTAGGACCTGGGAAACTGGAGTTTACTGTATTTTTCGCCCTATAGGACGCACTTTTTCCCCTCCAAAAATGAAGGGGAAATGTGTGTGTGTCCTATGGGGCGAATGCAGGCTTTCCCGGGCTTCCTGCAGCTCTGCGCCACCCTCCGGATCCCGGCGCGAAGCCGCGCGGGGCTCCGGAGGGTGGCGCAGAGATGCCTGCATTCTGAAGCCTGGTGTGCGCTGAAGAGCGCGCCCGGGCTTCGCGCACCTCTCCGCAAGCCTGGGGAGACCGACGCGGCTCCCTAGGCTTGCAGATAGCAGGCTGTTCTGGGGGCTGGGGTCGGGGGAACCTTGGGCTTCCCCTGTGCCTGCCCCGTGCCTGGGGGGGGGAATATATTTTTTTCTTTATTCCCCCCCCCCCAAAAAAAATTTGGTGCGTCCTATGGGGCGGTGCGTCCTATGGGGCGAAAAATACGGTAAATAGCTGCTCAGTCATGAAGCCCACTGTGTAATCTTGGGCCAGTCACTGTCTCTCTGTCTGACCTACCTCACTGGGTCATTGTAAAGATAAAAAGGGGACATGGAGTAGGAGTGCATAAACCGCCTTGAACTCCTTGGAGAAAATGTTGATATATAAATGTAATAATAAAACAACAACAACAATAATAAAATAAATTTTAGCATGGAGTACCAGAGTCAAATTCGCACTGTCAGACTTACGCTTATATCATGAAGCTGCATGTCTATATTAGTTGAAGGAGTGGATACGGTTGAAGAACACTCAGCTGTTGGATTTAGAGGGGTATGATATTAAAGTTGGTTGGCATGCATGTCTATTGTGTAAGGATAATGCTCCATAATGCAAAGGCAAACCTCGCACAAAACATGCCACAGCATGTCTAGGAGCATCACGCTTGCTTTCTCTGACCTTTTGCCTTCTTGGCTGAAAAATAGGGTTTTCCCCTTGACCTTTTGTCCTTTCGCAAACTGTTTGCTTAATGTTTCACTTGGCTGGAGCATGATGGGTGGATCAGACTTGGTCTAACGTCAGGGGAAGCACATTAGAAATGTGCCCTTGCTGGAAATATGTTCTGTTCAGGGTTTACACTACTGTTTCCAATTGTTGACTTCTGCTAATAAAAAAGAGGCTCTGCAAAGCTAGCCGGCAGCTTGCTTCTGCATAGCTCACTTGCATCCCAACTCCTGTGTCGTCTCCTTATTTATACATATTGTATGGTAAAGCCAACATATATAACAGCTTCTTGAATCATGTAGTTAGAAAGAATCTATAGAATATGGGAGAAATAAAAAAACCTGCTTGAAACTCTCACCCAAAGAAGCAATTTATTTGAAAAGATTGAACATGGACCAGCATTGGGGAACATACAGAGATCTTCTGGATTGTTTAGAGCAAGACGTAAAACTGAATAAATTAGAAGATGTTAGTAATATGGTGAATGACTGGCTACAATAACACCAACGAAATGTAATGTTTAGACTACATAAGCGGTGTGGTTTTATGGATCAAAGTTTCCAATTCAAAAGCGAATAGAAAATAGAGACCAACTGATCTCTAGAATGTACAAGTTATTATGAGAGCGGGAAACAAAAGATGAATCGGTAAAATTTGATGCGATACATTGGGCGAGGGATATGAAACATGATATTGAATTTACTTTGTGGGAGAAACTGTGGAAAATGGATTTAAAATTTACAGCTTGTTATGCATTGAAAGAGAATTATATGAAAATGACATATAAGAGGAACCTGACACCGAGTAAGTTAGCAAAGATGTATAGCTCAGTGGGCGAACATATCAGACGACACAGCGATTCTTCCAAAGCAGCTCTTTATTTGTAAGCTGGAACAGAACTAACTGAGGAGCTCAGTCAGCCTGCTTATATAGAGCTCCAGAACAATCTAACTGTTGCCATTTTCTAAAACTATCCAATCACTGAACGTCACTTTCGATCCTTCATTTGCATACAAACTATCCAATCACTGAACGTCACTTTTCAATCCTTCATTTGCATAACTATCTACAGTATCCCCCTGCTGGCCCAGGGTGAGAACTTCAGTACATAACACTCAGAATCAGGTAATGGCAGGAAATATAACAAAAACCACCAGAAGTTACGTTTTACCTATGTGGTGGGTATGTAAACTAGCTAAAGGCTTATGAGAGAAGATATATAATGTTATGGGGGGGGCGTGTTTAAAAGGTCTTTTATAAAAAGACCAGAAGCTTTTCTTTTAGGAATAATTGAGTCAGATATCCCCAGAAATAATAATAATAATAAAATATTAATCTATGTAACTACAGCAGCCCAAATTTTATATGCTCAGACATGGAAAGAGGGGGCATTTCCGATGAGGAAGGAGTGGCAGATGAAGATGATGGAATATGCAGAACTAGCGAGTCTAACCAGCAGAATAAGAGATCAGGAAGGGTATTCAAGGAAAACTGGAAAAAGTTTGTAGAATATATGAAGAATCACTGTAAACAAGTTAAATCATTAATGATAATAATAATTATTATGCCCCACCCGATGTATAAGTGTGGGGTGGGATAATATTGTTTTTGTTTGTTACTGTGGTATGCACTTTTGTGGTTTTGTGCATTTTTGTGTTTTCCTACACAACTTTTGTGTCCGGATTTTCACTTTTTGAAGTATGTATTTTTTCATTTGTATTTGCATTTTCAAAAACAGGGATGGGGAGCATATTTTAACCCCCCTCCCCTCATACCTCATGCCATATACCGGTACAGTGGTATCTCGGGTTAAGTACTTAATTCGTTCCGGAGGTCCGTACTTAACCTGAAACTGTTCTTAACCTGAAGCACCACTTTAGCTATTGGGGCCTCCTGCTGCTGCCGCGCTGCCGGAGCACAATTTCTGTTCTCATCCTGAAGCAAAGTTCTTAACCCGAGGTACTATTTCTGGGTTAGCAGAGTCTGTAACCTGAAGCGTATGTAACCCGAGGTACCACTGTACATGCATACATATACCATGCCCTGGCTTTTGAAGTTCGGGTCACTGATTTACGGGGCATGGGAAGGAGACATCCGAGATGGGCTTGCCAGCTGGCCTCCCGGCCCCTCTGCATGTCGATACTCCCATCATCCTTGACCACTCATCCCACTAGCTAGGGATGATGGAAGTTGTAGTCCAACAACAACCAGGGACTCAGGTTTGAGGAATATTGGTGTACTCTGATGGTCAGTGGCTGTCCAGGGTTTCCCATCGTGGCCCTACCTGGAGATGCCAGGGATGGAACCCAAGGCCTTCTACATGCCAAGCAGATGCTCCAAATAACAGGGGAAGAGCCCACCGCTCCTTCGCATGGAGAAGGTCCCAGGTTCAGTCCTGGGCAAAAAATCCTCTGCTTGAAACCCTGGAGAGCTGCCAGCCAGTGTAGCCAACACTGAACTAGATGGACCAATGATCTGGCTCCATAGAGGGCAGCACCTTATCATCTTACGGTCCACTCTGCAGGTCACTGGGACTTGTGGGCCTGTCTCCCTACGTGTCTTCAATCTGCAATTCCCAGTGCAATCCCAGGCAAGCGGGAAACGACCAAAGAGGCAGAATAGAATAGAATAGAATAGAATAGAAATTTATTTGTCATTGTCCGTATATACACAGTATACACAACAACGAAAATCAAACACCCACCCAAAGACCGGCTTCACATACACATTTGCACGTACCTCCAACACTCTCATCCCATTCAAACATAATCTATAAAACATACATAATCCAGAATATAACATGACCTATTAAAAGCATAACATGACCTAAACCCTATCTCATTCCTTCCTACTCCCTGCTTGCTATTTCTTACAACTGGCCCTGAGATCATTATTTAGTGCAATCAGAGCTCTTGGATAGAAACTATTCAGAAGGCGTGTGGTTCGTGTTTTCATTGTCCTATATCTTCTGCCCGAAGGCAACAGTTCAAAGAAGTTGTGAGCAGGATGGGTGGGATCTCTCAGGATATTGTGTGACTTCTTCAAAGTGCGAGACGTGAAGATCTCATCCAGGGTTGGTAGCTGGAGCCCTATAACATTCTGGGCAATTTTTGTTATTCTCAGTAAAGCTTTTTTATCCGTTTCAGAGCTGCTTCCATACCACGATAATATACTATAGGTTAAGACACTCTCGATGGTACTGTGATAATAGGACAGGAGTAGGTGCTGAGATAGATTCAGTTCCCTGAGCATTCTCAGGAAATACAACCTCCCCTGCACCTTCCTCACAACCATGTTAATATTTGCAGTCCATGAGAGGTCCTCAGAGATATAAATGCCCAGGTATTTAAAACTACCAACCCTCTCCACCTCCTCGCCATTTATGTGCAATGGTAAAAAGAAGTCGCAGCAACGGGCGAAAAAGAAAACTCGGCCAACCCCAGCCAGCAACGCGGGGCAGGTAAGCAGTTGATAGGTTGGGCAACACCGGAAAACGAATCCCTGGATCCTTGTGGCTTCGCTGCCTTGGGCTGCAACCAAGAAATGAATGGTTGGAGATCCTGAAGCTGTAAGGAATGCACTTCTGAGCTTGTGCAGAGTGCTTTCTTTGGGTAACATTGGACAACCTCCAGTGGCGCTGTGGTCAAACCACTGAGCCTAGGGCTTGCCGATCAGAAGGTTGGTGGTTCAAATCTCCACAACGGGGTGAGTTCCCGTTGTTTGGTCCCAGCTCCTGCCAACCTAGCAGTTCGAAAGCACCTCAAAGTGCAAGTAGATAAGTAGGTACCACTGCGGTGGGAAGGTAAACGGCATTTCTGTCCCCTGCTCTGGTTCGCCAGAAGCAGCTTAGTCATGTTGGCCACATGACCTGGAAGCTTTCTGTGGACAAACGCCAGCTCCCTCAGCCTATAGAGCAAGATGAGCGCTGCAACCCCAGAGTCATCTGCGACTGGACTTAATGGTCAGGGGTCCCTTTACCTAAGTCCATAAAGAATGCTGTATTATTTTACTGTTGTTAGCCACTCTGAGCCCGGCTTTGGCTGGGAGGGCGGAATATAAATAAAATATTATTATTATTTATTATTATTATTCAAAGAAGTGTCCCAACAACCAGATTTACGAATCTGAACCATTTGTTTCCCCTTCCAGATCCAGCGTACAAGAGCCTTCAATCATCTCCTGCCTCCCAACCCAGAAGCCCCCCAGACTCCCCGCCATATGGAACAGGACGGTGATGATCCTCAGCGCCATCCTGCTGCTGCTGCTGCTGCTGTTCCTGGCCAGCCCCTTTCCTCTGTATCCATCGGAGCTCTCGTCGGAGCTCTTCTGCCTCCAGAAAAACAACTACGCCAGATCCTTCCACCTCATGCTCACGTACAGTGGGCCACCACCCACTTAGAAGGCACGGAGTGCCGGTGTGGCGTGGACTCTTCATAATGCATGGAGAGAAGAAAGTTGTCTCTGGGAGTTCCACAGGCTCTTCCTCCAGCGGGTTCCAGAATATGTTCCTGCAGTGCAATGCCTGGCTGCATCTGGTCAGAGTTGGGCTGTAGCACCTGGTGAAAGGAGAGAGAATACTCCCCCCCCAAGTGTTCAATTATTAGTTGTTAACACAAATATTCACTGTTAGGCCTATCCTCCATTCATTTAACTGTTCTTAAAAAAGATGGAACTTGTACCCAACTATGCATGCCCCATATGTCTAGGAGTTCCGTAGTTCGCAGGCGGCTGCATTTGGAAACACGGGACCTTAGGTGGTAATTCTGGCAACCCCTGCTCTTTGGTTGCTGCGTTCCACCGAGCCATGTTCCCTCGCTAGATGTGGCAACATCTGGAATTCCGGGTGGCCTTTTCTGCAGAACATTTTGCTGCCACAGACTCTGCTTGAACATGAACAGGCCAGTGCCCAGCAGAAGGCCAGAGAAGATACACCTCCTGCCTTCAGAGATGCAGAGCCACCAGAACTGAGCATGTATATGACCCCTTCATTCAACTACCCCTTCTTTAATATATTTGGCATCAAAGGTTTTCTAATAAAGAGGAGAAAAAGAGGTCTGGTGTTTGCTTGTTGGATTTCCATTCCATCCCACTTTAGGATTGTCTCCTCCTACCAATCCCCCCCTCCATTCCCACATTCCTCCAAGACGCGTGAACCCCCTTCCACCAGCAGCCAGGTCGCTCTGGAAATTGGTGGGGTGCCTGCGTGCCACTTAGCCCCTTCCCGCGAAGGAGAGAGAAGGCGCCGGGGTCTGGGCACGTGGGGCCCGCCTGTGTGTCACGCGGGAACGTGAATTGCTGTTCCTGGGATTATTCAGGGGAATCCATGTGTTTTAAGTGCACTCTGTGTCTTACACAGCCCTGAAGCTGCAGTTACAGAGCCTTCCTTGCCAGGTACTCATTTGATAGTTTGGGATTTGCCAGCCCTTTTATCTTAAAGGAGCAGAGATGGGCCAAAAATAACAAATGAGCGAACAAATGAGGCCTTTAGGAAGGATGGGCCACCCTTTTGAGGGGAGCCAGTAGCATAGCTGTCAACTTACAGATTTGAATATAAGGGACCTGCAGCCTCACCTGTTCCAGGCACTCCAGTCTCCCTGTCCTCCTGCAGTCTGGTCAAACTCATGCTGGTAGCTTCGAGAACACTGTCCAGCCAACTTTGTAACCAGAGGTTCAACTGAAGAGAATCTGAATCACATGCACCACAAGGCCTATGCAGCCTCAACTTAAGATGGCTCCCCGGCCTAGCTTTGCACTGCAAAGTTTCCAGCAGCACGTGCAACAACATGGCGTCCAGCATTCAAAACCCCCCTCAGCTTGCATTAACTAGCCACACACACACAGCCTCCCCCCCCTCGCCACGGGATTGCCAGTCACCCACCATTTTAGTCAACCAGCTCCTTTCTTTTCCCCCATAAGTCAACTGAAGGAGCCTCCAAAACAAATTCAAAAGCCCCCCTCCCACGAGATCTCCTTTCCTTTCCCCCCACCAAGTCCCCCCGCTCCAGACAGACCTTTTCGCCGGCAAGGGTGAGTGGGCCGTTGATGACGTATCCATCTGATTCCGATCTGAGCACTCAGCACAGGTATGTTCAACTACTGCACCCCTCTGAGCCAAAGGCAGAAAGCCCAGCCAGCAGCCAAACGAAGCCTCAAGGAAAACCACCATCACCTCTCCGCTGGGAAGCGCTGAGCAAAGGCGAGTCCCCAGGCAACGCAGCCGATTTGATCAGCACAAGGCATGCAAGATCTTAGACTCCTTATTGGGTGAGCAACACAGCCAAGCAACACAGTTGGAACCTCCCTCCTCCCTGGCCAGCAGGGAGGGAGGGAGAGGAGCTGCTTCCTTTGAAATTTAAGGGACATCATTTAAGGGACATCCATCAATAAGGGACAGCAGCGGGACATGGCGCTGGAATAAGGGACTGTCCCTCTAAATAAGGGACGCTTGACAGCTATGGCCAGCAGGAGAGAGAATGCGCCTCTTCCCCACCACCACCACTGACACTTTTGTGTGAATTAACAACTTTTGAAGCCGCAGCAATCCAGATCACCTTGTGAGTGTGTTTGTGCACGACAGAGAGGAACAAAAAGATGAGAACGCCTCGCTCAGAAATTCATAGCGCTCAAAGCAAGGCATCTTGACTGCCAGCCAACAGGTTGAATTGCTAAAACGGAGATGGTTCTGGGACTTGCTTAATTTTGCAGTGGTGCGTTAATTGACATTGTACCGTCACTTATGACGAACACAATTTGCACGGAAATGTTGCCGGCGCTGTGACTTTTGCTGCTTCTGGGTTACACGTCTCTCCCCCTCGTTCTGTTTGCTCAGTATAGGCAATTTATAAAGCACCTATTATTTACTTATTTATTTTATAGGGACATCCATCAATAAGGGACAGCAGCGGGACATGGCGCTGGAATATGGGACTGTCCCTCCAAATAAGGGACGCTTGACAGCTATGAACCGGGCTATGTCCATGTGCAGCCGCCCGGCCGCCCGAGGAGCCCTTCGGCCACAGCCCAGGCTGCCGAAGAGGCACTTCCCGGGGAAAGAGGTGTCACCTGGGCATTTTCAAAAACAGGCCTGGGGACGCGCGAGTGCCGGCTGAGTGGAGCACCTCTTGCCTTTGCTTCGTATCTCTCTATCTTTCCGTCGGTGGGAGAAAGTATCGGCGCGGCGCAAGTTTTACGCGCGCGTGCGCGGAGATTCCGGAAGTGACGTAAAGCGGAAGCGGAAGTGCCGGGAGGCGGAGGAGGCAGCAGCAGCAGCGGAGGCAGCAACGCCGGCAGGAGGGCGGCAGGAGAGCGGCCATGGTGGACTACAGCGTCTGGGACCACATCGAGGTGTCCGACGATGAGGACGAAACTCACCCCAACATCGACACGCCCAGCCTCTTCCGATGGCGGCACCAGGTGAGGGGGAGAGGGAGGGAGCCCGCCCCGCCTGCAGAAGCTCCACAGGTGCAGCAGCTTCCCTTCCCGTCAGGCTCCTGCGCCGGCGGAGTGTCTCCCCTCCGCTTTCGGAAAGGCCGGCCTGCTCCCCCTCCTCCGTTTCCTTCAGGCTCCCCCCGCCCTGCCCTCTCCGCCGCAGCCTTTACGAGCGACGCTCTCGGCCAGGGCGGCTCTCGAAACACGCCCGCCGCCACCCCGACCCCTTTCTCCGGCGAGCCTTCTCTACGCGACCCCTCTGAGGCCTGGACCTTCTTGAGCGCGCGCGGCTGAACGGGACGCGCCACTTGCCCGTTATGCTCCTCCCTTCGCAGTGCCGGATTTACGTATAAGCTAAACAAGCTATAGCTGAAGACCCCGCTCTCTTGGGGGCCCCCCAAAAAATTAAAGGGAAAAAACCCTGGATGTACATTTCCAAAATATTAAATAAAAAACAAATAAAATAAAGCCTAGATACAGCAACAGTGTTTTGTGTTGTGTAGGCTCCTGTGATGTAAGTAATGGGCCCCGCCTGCTCCCTAAAATATCACTGGTTTGCTCCTTTCTGTATATAGGATGCCTACATTCTGCATGTGCACATGGATTTAGATATCTATTACGTCCATCGATTACCATATAGCATATATTCACAAAAACCAGCCACAATTTGTTGGTGACAAAGGACAGGTGGACATACAGTGGTACCTCGGGTTATAGATGCTTCAGGTTACAGATGCTTCAGGTTACACACTCCGCTAACCCAGAAATAGTACCTCGGGTTAAGAACTTTGCTTCAGGATGAGAACAGAAATCACGTGGCGGTGGCAGGAGTCCCCATTAGCTAAAGTGGTACCTCAGGAACAGTTTCAGGTTAAGAACGGACCTCCAGAACAATTAAGTTCTTAACCCAAGGTACCACTGTATCATCATTCATCATTTTTAATTTGTATACCCCCTTTCTATCTTACAATACTCAAGGCGGTTTACAAGCTGAAGAAACAAAAAATGTACATCTTGTAACAATCTAATGCAATACAAAAATGTGATAGTAAAACATAACTTTAAAATAGGCAACCTCCATAAAAAAGTAACATTCAACAATCATTAGAATAGTATAAAATAATAATAGCAACATATAAAAGTTAAACAGAAATCCACTCAACGGTTACAGTAATATCTAAACCATAATCAATAAAAGAACGGCAAGCCACAGTACATAAACAATACAATACACATTGAGAAGCAGAGGGTGGAGCAAGGCAGGTGGAAGGAGGCCTTGCCTGATGGAGTCTCTCCCCTATAAGCTAAAAAAGCTACAGCTGAGGGCCCACTTTCTTTGGGGCCACCAAAAAATTTAAAGGGGGAAAAACTGGATGTACATTTCCAAAATATAAGATAAAAAACAAATAATATAAAACAGATACAGCAAGAGTGTTTTGTGTTGTGAAGGCTCCTATGGTGTAAGTAATGGGTCCTGCCTGCTAGCCTGCTCCCTAAAATATCACTGCTTTGCTCATTTCTGTATATAGGGTGCCTACATTCTGCATGTGCAAATGGCTTTGTTGTTGTTGTTGTTTAGTCGTTCAGTCGTGTCCGACTCTTCGTGACCCCATGGACCAGAGCACGCCAGGCACTTCTGTCTTCCACTGCCACCCGCAGTTTGGTCAGGTTCATGTTTGTAGCTTCGAGAACACTGTCTAACCATCTCATCCTCTGTCGTCCCCTTCTCCTTGTGCCCTCCATCTTTCCCAACATCAGGGTCTTTTCCAGGGAGTCTTCTCTTCACAGGGAGTCTTCTCTTCGCAAATGGCTTTAGATACCTATTAATGTCCATCAGTTATCGTATAGCATATATTTAACACAAAAACCAGCCACAATTTGTTTTGCAACTTTGCTTTATGAACAAGATTGGTTTGCAGCCAAATAATGAATTGAAAAACCTTAGTTGGCAACTGCCCAAATGTTTAATAAGATTAGTGTTTACCATGTGGGAATGAATGCGTATGATGCACAGGAATAAAACTGATAAATGCAAAAAATTATGCTTGGTTTTCTCAGCAGCTCAAACTTTTTCCAGTTTCTAGCCTCACCTTATGTAGGTTCAGAAGACACACAGCCCTGTGTGTAATAAGTTTAATGTGTGTCTTGTCAGTTTCCAAGGAACAGCAACTTAAAATGGCAAGAGTGTAAAGGCAGCATAATGCCAAAAATGTCTAGATCCCAGCTTACACTTCACAGTGTGTGAGATCAGAGGAGATGATCATCTCTTCTGACCTCCTTCCATATAGGCTGGGGGATTAATCCTACTAGGCATATCTTTTGCTGCACACAGGAGCCTCTGTCTAAAGCTTGCAAGCATGAGCTTGATGGAATGACAAATCAAGGAGAGGTTGCCAAAAAGAGTAATGATCTTGAAATTGCATATACAGTATGTGATGGCTATCCCTTTTGAAGGAAGAATTGGCTTATGCTGCTCCTATGTTTACATTTTATTTGCCCATTTTAGTTGTAACGCTTCTTACATTTGTAATGGCTTTGTTCTGCCTGAGCTCCCTGTTAGGACTACTGGTCCCCATTCCCTTGCAGAGGCTAGAGGAATTTGTCAAATAACACAACGTTGCCTTGAAAACTCTGCTTGATTCTTGCTATTTTAACTTGCTGTGTTTAGAAACTAGAAAGTGTGTATAAAATGTTGGCAGAGCTTTTTGCCTTTGAAGCTTAAAGACTAGCAGATTTATTTGTGGCATATGTTTCCATTAAGCCCATTATATGTTGTGTGAACTGTCCTCAGTTGACAGATATGGAGATAAACACACATGAGTACACTGCAAAAGGTAGCATCAGTAAGTCTGTAATTCTGTTATACGGAGTCCAAATTAATGCAAGATAAGAATGAGTGATCCATTCACAATATGAAGGAGTAAAGACATTGTAATATTATTGTTCTGTTAGTCTGAACTCCTGAAGTGAGACTACTATTTTCTATGGAGTGAAAGACAAGCCAGGAATCTGAATTGAGCTATTCAGCTTTGCTGATAAATTCTAGTTCAGCAATCTCATTTTGGATATACTCCCTTTTGAAGTCTTGTAGTTGCTATTGAAGTATGATGACTTCAAGGTCAGAGTAGCAGGGTGTACTTGGAATTTGAAGTATTCTCCTACTGGTTGCTGAATATTTTGACTTGCGATACCAGATTTCTGCCAGGAAAGCTTTGCCCAGAAAGCAATGCCAGCCTTGTTTCCTGGGTTCCAAAACTCTCAGTGACCACCGCAGCAGCTACTCCACCCACCCACGCTGCTGTGTATGCAGGAGCAGAAAGATGTTTGTAGGTAGGAGGTATTCATGTGCGGAACAGCTTCTTCTTCTTTGCTTGGCTGCTGTCTTTGTGCGGTATACATGCACTCCCTTTCTGCACATGTAAAGGTTTGTGTGTGAGAATTTTTTATTAGTACAATAAAATCCCAACAAATCGGCAAGCAAAAAATATAAATATATAAAATTGTAAAATTCCAACATAGGAAGGCCAAAAGAAAGCCTTGTCACAAGGATGAAAATATGCTCTAATCAAGCTTTTTATATTCCTCATTTTTTGAGGCTAGGAGCCTGAACTGACATTGATAAATATTAAGGGTGGGATCCACCTAACAAGACCCATCAGTGGAAGCCTTGCGCAAGGTCTTCTGCTTGTGCAACACAGCTTTCACACCCCCCCCCTCTCCTAAGACCTTAAATTTGCTGAGTGTTACGTATCAGGCAGACTCCTTGAACAAGGAGAGGGGGCTTGTTCTGTCTGGTAGGCTGAAAAGTTTACTCTGACAGAACAATCAACTTAATGCAATGTTGAATTCTCCTCTTTAAAAAGCTTAACGCAGCCAGAACAGTTAAGGCTACTCTCACCACCACTCTGTTCTAACCATCCAATCTGTGTAATAACTGCTAAATAACTTTTTTAAAAAAACTAAAATAAATTAAAATAAAATTACAAATACTTACAATGTTAATAGTTGCCATAAAAAGAAACAGTCCAGTACCATACACTGGGCTTTCTAGCCAAGTACAGACCCCTAGAAGCTTAGAATAAGAAAGATTATATCTTTGCTTTATGCTGACCCATGGGGGCCTTCAGTAGCAATCTTCCCTGATGCCTTCTGGTGCCCTTGCACATGCTTACTAGTTAGTCTCCATGTGGTGGAAGTGGAAAGTTGTTCCTTGGGCTGCAGGCTACAGGCTGTGAGTCAAAGGTTAAGAGCCCTTTAGCTCTTGTTCTTCAGCTTGAGCTTCTGCCAGGAGCTTAATATTGCCTGGTTGGGAGGAGAAAACAGCTAGGATTTTATTTATTTTTAAAAAGATGAATACATCAGATGTCCACCAGCTGGTGGCAGGGGACTTTGTCCCACATTTCTCTGTCAACTGGAGGTTGTGTGTGTGTGTAAGGTCCTGGTCTCAGCTGACAGCACTACTCTAAACTAGAAATGAACTAACCTTTTTGCGATAGAAGGTGCCAGATGGCTATATTTCATACAGGTAACTTGGTGTACCTCATTATGGGTTGGAAGTGTCCCAGTATTAGCTTGAAGTAATAAAGAGGCTGTAGTCACTTGGACTGTATTGACTGAATACAACCCATTTTTCAGGCCCGAGTCGAGAGAATGGAACAGTTCCACAAGGAGAAAGAAGAGGTGGACAAAGGGTGTCGGGATTGCAAGCGGAAACTAGCTGAGTGTCAGAAGAAGATAAAAGAGCTTGAATTGGCCAACGTAGATAGCACCAAAAGTGAGCTGCAAAGGTTGCAGGCTGAGGCACAGCAACTCAAGAAAGAAGAGAAGAGTTGGGAAGAGAAGGCAGACGATCTCAGGAAGAAGGAAAAGAACATGCCATGGAATGTGGACACACTCAGCAGAGATGGCTTCAGTAAGGTGGGTCTAGTTGCTATGCAGCTTTGATTGATATGCACTCATTTGCTACCGGGAAGACTCACTGTATGGCCTTAAACTAAATTATGTGAATTGCACATATCTGGGCCTTGGACGACTTTTTACACATATCAGAAAAACTGTATGAAAGATCTTGTTCAGTTAAAAATCTTGTTCAATACCCTGGCCTATATAAATTCAGATCCATTTACTTGAAGGAGTGTTTTTCCCATGTCCACCTGCCCATGCATTGTTAAGTCCTGTGGCAGAGGACCTTTTGGTAGTGCTACAGCCCCCTAAAATATTCCAGGCAGCAACTCAGTGGAGGGTCTTCTCAGTGTTAGCATTCCAGTTATGAAACGCATTCAGAGTTGCGCCTGGCACTGACTATTAAGAGCTTTAAGCGCCCGCTCAATAATTGCTTTTTCACTTGGGTGTTTGCTGTGCATTATTGTCTGTTTTCTAATTACTGAGAGTGAAATGCTACATTTATTTATGGCTTGTTGTGTATGTTGTCTCCTTCTTTTTACTTATACTCATTTACTCTTATCAGTGATAAATAAGTAAGTAAAACATTTTGCAGGCAAATAACTTTTGGGGGCTTGATAATAAGGCTTCTGGAGGGATCAGAATTTTTAGCAAAGATTGTTGTTTGTCTCTCTTGTTGATGAAAAGTGAACTCTACAAATTTTAAAAAATACTTGTATGCCACAATTTAATTTAAAAAATCAAAGCAGTTTTTACAGCAATTATATCTGTAAAATAACAAATGCAGTTGCTAACAATTAGGTTTTAGGATAGCATACCAAACACTGGTTTTATTTCCTGAGTACTGAACTGAGGGAAGCAAGAATGGGAATCAAGCCTTAGAAATATTCTGGGATGAAGAAATGAAAGCCTCAGAAAGACTCCCTTAAACCCATTTGTTAAGGCTCAGAGTATTATGAGTTGAGTGACTCATCTTCAAGGGCAATGGAATCAATTTTAGTTAAGTTTGCCAAGACCAAAATACTCTGACATTCCATTCCAACTTCAGCACAGTTTTGTTTACTAGATCTGTGGGATGATCATTTGAATAGTTTCAGCTCTCAGGAACTCTTGACACAGAGTCAGAGTTGCCTAGAACCTCAGTTGCCCAGAAATGGAAAACCTTGCTGGATTTGTGGTGTTTGTTTTGGTATAAAAATATATGGAGTTTTGCATTAGCTGAAAAAATAATTCATAAATTATGTGTTGCCAAAGACTTGGAGGACCCTGAAAAATTATCTTACATACAAAAAATAAGCACATAGGACTCATTCTCCACAATAAAATGTGAAATCCATCTTTCCTAATGGTCTTAAGTACTTTACCAACTTAATATTAAGTCTCACTTGAATATACTGTGCTGCTTTTTAATTTATTTGATTTTTATTGTATTGATGATTTCCTTCAATAAAATGTTTAAAAAAGAAAAAAAGATGACTAAATTAATTCCAAGGCTGCCAAATATTTTACAGCAGTGATGGGAAACCTGTCACCTTCCAGATCATGTTACACTCCAACTCCCCCTTCCCCACGGACCACATAGTCAGAGATGATCTGAGTTGTAGTGCAACAACCTCTGTAGTGCTGCAGGTTGTTCATCCTGGGTTTTCTGGATTGTTTTATCTGTTCAGTTGCACTTGATCCTTTTGAAGCTGCTTCATCTCTTCATTCTTTTGCTGGTATTTTCCTTTTCTTACTGTATTCAGCCTAGGACTATCCTGGCCACCCTTTGTTGGTTTGGCCAACCTTGACTGCATTGTGGTAGCAATAGTGATTCTAAGCATGCTTCCTTTGCTGTTGTAGAGTGTCTTCAATGTCAAGGCGGAGCAGGACGAGGAGTCAGAAGAACAGAAAGAGAAAAAGCACAAAACATATGTGGAGAAGTATGAGAAGCAAATTAAACACTTTGGTAAGGGAAAACTCTGCACTGATCTGAGAGTACTTTGGGTTAAACAGCTTCTTTTTCTGTGGCTAAGAGCACTTGAGATCAGTGTGGCAAATTGGAGATACAACTTTTGTGGACTGATATTCATTTGCTGGCTGCCTTGGTTCTACCATCTGTCTGTCTGGTCATTTTAACTGTATCTAGTTTTGAAATTGTTTTATGGTTTATGTTTTATGGGCCTTTGGACCGCAATAAAGTATTGATTGATATTCATTTGCAGTTAGGTAGACTTGGTGTGACTGGCTTGTAATTATAGCTTAAAGTTCTTTCAAAGAAGATCAGAAGAGAGGAAATCTGCAGTCATGAGTACCAGAAACCAACAAGTAGTTGTACTCAGTATGGTCTCTCTGTTTTCCCTACGTGCAGGGGGGAAGGGTGCTCTTGACCCCCTTCAACAAAGTCAGATAGCTCTCACTGTAGTTAGGAGACTGTAGAAATCTGTCTGGTTACCCAGAGCTGAATAACAGGATGATATGTTCTGTGCCCTACCTTGACTCATGTTCTACTGCAATCCCTTTTTGTTTGCTTATATCAGGAGAACATGGGTATATGTTTTTCCCTGTTACAAAATTGGGTTAGATCCTATTCTGGGAGAGGGAATGGTAATCAACATAACCATGTGCCTGATCCTGTCAGGCTGCAACTAAAGGTAACTGGAGCTTGCCTGGTCCAGCTGGCAGCATTGGTTGGATTGGGGACTGCCAATTTCCAGTGTCTACTCTGTAAATAATACATTGGAGAAATGCATCTAGAAAAATGAGGATGTGCAGATGCAATACTCCATGAGTTGCTTACTTAACCTAACCCTAACCCCGACTCCAACTGTAACCCTAATCTCCAGACCAGCGTTAGGATATTGGAAGATATGCTTTGTTTTTCAATGACCAAATTGCTTTTTCTGTGCAAAACAAGACAGTCTCTTAGGTCTTAACCATGCTTTAGGAAGACACCAAAGTGAGCAATTCCTGGTCCCCATACAGTATGAAACTGTAGTGGGGGGGGGGCGGACCCAGAAGCAAACGCTTCCAGTCTCCTTGTGGCTATAGTTGATAAAGTGAGAGGAGAGGAGCGTTTGAGCCCAATACTTGGCAGCCTTGCTACTGTAGTTCTAGACTGGTTTATTGCTGCTTCTGAACCCTGCCATTGCAACAAGGACCAGCAATCACATTTTGCATTGAGGACTGTGTTCACAAAAAGGCAAGCCTTTTTAGCACTAGTGTGGAATAAGTTTCTTATACTGTGTTTAAGAAAATAAAAGCAGCTCTGCTTGATCATTTAAAAATAAATAGCATTAACTTACATGAACATCAATGCATCTTACATGAACATTGATTCAGGTTATATAAAGTAGCTTTTAGAAACCAGTATCCTTCGCCCTTGTACTAATTGACCAATTGCATTTTTTTCTTTGTTTTAATAATCTTGTTACCATAAGGACTTAACTTCTTTAATATTATGTATGTTCCCAAGTCAAACTTCATCACTATTCTGGCTTCCCCAGTTGCTGCTTATGTGTTTCCTGTTATAGGACTGTAAAGTGCTAGCAGTTTTTTACAGTGCTGTCATCTGTGTGTTAAAAGTCCAAAAGCCTGGTTAGGAAATTACCCCCCCCCCATCTGATTTTTATGCTCCTATTTTCTTGTTCCAAAAGGAATGCTGCGGCGCTGGGATGACAGCCAGAAATATCTGTCTGATAACCCGTATCTTGTGTGTGAAGAGACAGCCAATTATTTAGTCATTTGGTGTATCGATCTGGAAGTAGAAGAGGTGAGTAAAGCTGGTGTAGCTTTTCCAGAAGCTGCAGTGGAAAAGACTGAGGACTGTCAGTGTATGACTCAAAACAAATGAGGACAGTGTGTTTGAGAAACTTTGGTGACTTCAAGGCAAGCCCTTAAGGGCCTCCTGCCTGTATTTACATGCAATCCCCATTTACACGGGGGTTATGTTCAAAGGCACCACACATTTAAGTGAAATCACATGTATTTGAAACACCATTGAAAAAGCCTGCAAGCACCCTGTTATGCCCCTTTTTATGATGTTTTAGGGTCACTTCCAGGTTCGGCATGATGTGCGTTTGCGCAGTCGCACATATTGAACGTTCGTAAATGGGGGTTGCCTGTATTTCAGGTCTTATTATTAAGGTTCCAAATAAGTATTTAGATCTAGCAGTTGCTTCAGTACTAGGAGTTAATAGCAGAGTTTTCCGTGAACCTGCTTCAGTCACTTTGTGCAGTTTGATGGCTGGCTACCTCATAAGCAGCCAGTGTGGTTCTTCTGTCACATTTAACAGATTGCTTCAACCTGCTCTGCAGGATTTATTTCCTCTGACAGTGGAATTATTTCAAGTCTTGTTTTGTGTCTGGCACTGTAGCGGCTGGGTCTTGCTGAGTCAGCCGCTGCTGTCTCACTGCCAGCTATATGCCCAGAAGAAAATTCCAATTTTAGAGATGGCCTCATGAATTTGTAAAAAAACCCCACACAAAACCACAGCATTGATTCTAGATACTATCCTGGGAAAATGAAGGGACCAGGAAGGCAGAATTCTGTATGCTTTTGATGGACGTGGTTCTGGGTCATCTGGTATCCTATGGTTGTAACCTTGGGAGCCTGAAGCTGAGATGGAGAGAGGGAGGATTGGGAGTGAGTTTTGAATGACGTTCTTAATGTAATCATTTGCATGCTGGGCCAGGCTCAAATGACATATTGAAAAGGGGAGTGTGACTGTGTCTTTAAAAGTGCAACTGTTCTTTTGTCGCCTGTCTCAGAAACATGCCCTGATGGAACAAGTGGCTCATCAGACCATAGTGATGCAGTTCATCCTAGAGCTGGCCAAGAGCCTGAAAGTTGACCCTAGAGCTTGTTTCAGACAGTTCTTTGCTAAAATCAAGGTGAGACTATTGCCCAGGTAATAGAGGAAAACCTTATCTTGGCTCTCCCCCACCCCCGGACCAACTTTGACAGGTGAGTTCAACCATTCACCTGTCAGTCACATGATGTCATAATGACGTCAGATGATTAATATATGAAAATTGAAAGCTGATTGGTGTCAGTTAGCTGATCAGTACCTACACAGCTTGAAAGAGGTTTTCTGTGACTACCAGTCAACTGATCATTTGATTATACTGGGGCCCTTTGAAGTCTCTGCAGAGGGGGTAATGCTTCTAAAAACTTATTTCTTCTGGTAGTTCAGCAGAGTTCTGGCTTGAGTGTATTTATCAAATAGCATGATGTATTTAGGTTTTGGCTGGCATTTTATGGACAAGATCAGCGTAACATCTTGTAAAGTTTGATTTGCTCCCCTGTTAAAGGGCAAGATATCTGCTCAGTACTGTGTTCTCATGTGTGTCCTCCTCCACTTTCTTACCTGCCACCTTTTCCAATTTCGCACAGACTGCTGACCAGCAGTACATGGAGGGTTTTAATGATGAACTGGAAGCCTTCAAAGAGCGGGTGCGGGGCCGGGCTAAGGCACGCATTGAGAGAGCCATGAAAGAGTATGAAGAAGAAGAGCGCCAGAAACGACTGGGGCCTGGTGGCCTTGATCCTGTAGAGGTGTATGAATCACTCCCACCCGTGAGTCACTAATGCTTCTAACTGAACAAATTGATTGTATGAGGTTAACCCTTTTGCTTCCCTGTGTGTGTGTGTGTGTGTGTGTGTGTGTACGCACGTGCGCATGGTGGTTAACTTGCTTTTGTTCATTCACTCTTTGCTTATCCTTAGGAGTGGGGGTGAGTGTGAAAGCAGACAGCGTGGCCGCAGAACATTTCCCACACAAGCACACAGCCTCTCCTCAGTCGATCCGTGTAGATTAGCTGAGGCTTCCCTCATTACCTTTTTTTAGCCTGTGAGATGTGTGATGACTGGGGAGGGGGCAATTTATATGCCTATGAAGGTTCTTGGCTGAACAGAGGTGCTGTGACTACCTGTATATTTTTTTCTCTGCTGCTGCTGCCACCTAAATCAATAGCGTCTTGTGAGCTCAGAAGAAAACATTTGGGGCAATGGGTCTGGCTCCCAGGCTGGAGGGATAGCCACCCCTAGCTTATACTCAATTTTAAGCTTATTTTAGCCCCAGGGTTCTAGCCATTTCTGTTCTTATCTATCTGCACCTTGGGGTGTATGGGGTGTTAGGGGAAGAGGAGTACTCCTGGCAGGGGACACATCATGCTCCCTCTAAGGTAGTTTGTCCAACTTTGATCTCCATCCTTCACTTTGCTCTCACCTGTGGCTCCTAGAAGCTTGTTGGCGTTCCTGCACTGCAGTGGGTTGAACTAGATGACCCTCAGGTTTCCTTCCAATGCTACGCTTTTGTGACTCTAGGGAGTTTACTTTATTAATAGCCAATTTATTTGTAATTGAATGCAGGCCTTTCTGCTTGCACAGCATGTGCTCTGCCTCTGAGCTTTAGATAGTCTGTACTGTATACGCTGGGACGCGGGTGGTGCTGTGGTCTAAACCACTGAGCCTTGGGCTTGCCGATCAAAAGGTCGGCAGTTCGAATCCCCGCAACGGGGTGAGCTCCCGTTGCTCGGTCCCAGCTCCTGCTAACCTAGCAATTCAAAAGCACATCAAAGTGCAAGTAGATAAATAGGTACTGCTCCAGCAGGAAGGTAAACAGCATTTCCGTGCACTGCTCTGGTGTTGGGTTTTGTTGTGCCAGAAGTGGCTTAGTCATGCTGGCCACATGACCTGGAAAAACTGTCTGCAGAGCAGACAAACACCGGCTCCCTCGGCCTGTAAAGCAAGATGAGCGCTGCAACCCCAGAGTCGTCCGCGACTGGACTTAACTGTCTGGGGGCCCTTTACCTTTACTGTTTCTACAACTCAAGATTTCTGCAGTCCTTTCATCCCTTCCCCTCTATATACATGCATATTTCTTCTTCCCAGGAGCTCCAGAAATGCTTTGATGTGAAAGATGTACAGATGCTTCAGGATGCTATCAGCAAAATGGAACCTGCTGTGAGTATTCTCAAAGTTAGGATTAGACTCCTTCCTTTCAAGTTATGGGACTATGTGTCCAGATAGATCTAGGAGATGTTAATTTATACATTCCAACATGTATGAGCACTCTTTGCCACTACTCTCCCCTCTGACGCAAGGCTTGAAGACGTGCTCATATCTGCCACAGTCGATAATTAAACTTCTTCTGTGCCCTCCAAATCCATAAATTGTGTGATTTTTCGTGGCAGCCCATTTTGGGAAATTTGGCGTGTACAATTGCATGCTGAAGCACCCTAATCTACACAGGTACCATAAGCATTATTGACCTTCCACTACACAGCTTATTGGGCCCATTAGCTGTGTTTGGGACCCTGCTTAAATTTCAGCATTGCATGCTGGCTCCAAACCTGATAAGCTACTGAAATAAGCACCTGTATACAGTGGTACCTCGGGTTACATACGCTTCAGGTTACAAACTAACCCAGTTCTAACCCAGAATTATTACCTCGGGTTAAGAACTTTGCTTCAGGATGAGATCAGAAATCGTGCGGTGGCGATGCGGCAGCAGCGGGAGGCCCATTAGCTAAAGTGGTGCTTCAGGTTAAGAACAGTTTCAGGTTAAGAACGGACCTCCAGAACGAATTAAGTACAGTGGTGCCCCGCAAGACGAATGCCTCACAAGACGGAAAACCCGCAAGACGAAAGGGTTTTCTGTTTTCAGAGGCGCTTCGCAAGACGAATTTCCCTATGGGCTTGCTTCGCAAGACGAAAATGACGAAATTTTTTGAGTTTTTTTTCCTCTCCCCAACCCCTTTTTCTAAAGCGCTAAGCTGCTAATAGCCTTTTAGCAGCTAAACCGCTAATCCCTTAAGCCTTTAATAGCCGTTAATAGCCCTTAAACTGCCAATAGCGCTAATAGCGCTAATCCGCTAATGGGCTTGCTTCGCAAGACGAAAAAACCGCAAGACGAAAAGACTCGCGGAACGGATTCTTTTCGTCTTGCGAGGCACCACTGTACTTAACCCGAGGTACCACTGTATTTTACATTAGGAATCAGACTTGCAGGGAGAAATCTCCCCTTCTAATTAAATTTCTTTCATCTAACCAAAATTTTCCTTAAGCATAGAGCCACTTGAGGGAATTTTGTCACCATTTCTATAAGAAATTGATACATCCCAACAGAAGCTTCCCTTTTGCCTGTAAAGACCTATGGTTTAGTGCAGTGATGGCCAAACTTGGCCCTCTGGCTGTTTTGGGACTAAAATTCCCATCATCCCTGACCACTGGTGCTGTTATCTCGGGATGATGGGAGTTGTAGTCCCAAAACAGTTGGAGGGCCAAGTTTGGCCATCACTAGTTTAGGGTAAGAGACTTTCTGCCTCTTGCAAACTTTGCTATAGCAGCCGCTGCTGCAGATTTGTTTAAACTACTTACCTTAAAGACTATTCTTGAAGTTCACAGTCTTGCTTTATTTTCTAACCTTTCATTTTAGGATAAAATACATTCAAACTTAGTAATAGATGAGCTCCCCTTAGCTCGATTTGGAATTGGTATTTACTCACTTTCATTGCAAAAGTTTTTAAAGAGCTTACCTATTTTCCAAGAGATCTCTCCTAGTTTGTAATGTTAGCACATCTGCTGATGGAGTTGTGCATGCAGACTGCAGTGTTATGTTGCCTTCCTGGGAATTGCAGTTTTGGTTATATGCCACATATTGGTCAAATACTCCTCTAGTTCAGAGATCGTGAACCTTTGACTCCTATTAAAAAAGAACAACAATGTTTTCCAAGCATTTTTCAAAGCTTTAGGTTTTATCAGTCGTTTCCATTGCTTAGAAGCCTAATGAATAAGAATTCCTTAGAGTTGCCCTTAAGCAGGATGTGTTTTGTGTCCCATTGTAGGAAGCGAAATACCACATGCAGCGCTGCATCAGTTCTGGCCTGTGGGTGCCAAATGCCCGAACAGCAGAGGGTGCAGAGAAGGATGACAAGCCAGATGTTGTCTATGAGGAATTTAAGAAGGAGACTTGTGAAGAAGACAAAGGAAGCCCCTGAACCTTTGGCGCAGATTTCTTTAAAGCAGACTTCTCCTGTCACCCTCTCTCCTTTCTTTCTTTTACACCAAACTATTCAGCGATGATGTGCTTTTACACACTTCATGAATTATACGAGCTGCTTCCTGACTAGCTCTTGCTCTTTCATCACATCAGAAGCCCCTCCCTGTAAGCCCTGCAGAATTGTAAGGAAACCGTTGGAAGGCCCTGTGTTCCATTTTAGGGGAGGGTCTGCCACACCCTGCAGGCTCATAGGGGCCTGGCAGGTCCACCTTCTCTGTCTCGTGGTAATGCCAGTTGGTGTCATAGCTACAAATGTGCTGTTATATCTTTTTGTTTGGCAACCAGTTAAAGGCTATTGAGCAAATAAAAAGACGGAACTAGCTGAGAGTGGAACGGAGTCAGTGAGCACGGTGTGTCTTTTCTCTTGGGAATCGAACCATTGATTTTGTTGTTGTTTAGTTCCAGATCAGGATTGACTGCAGGAATAGCCGGGGGTGCATAGTCCAGTGACAGAATACATGAAGGTGTGCAAGGTGCAAGATTTGATTCCTGGCATCGCCAGCTAATGCATCTTGGGTAGGAGGGCTGGAACGTGGAGAGAACTGCTGGGCAGTCACATTAAGCAATACGGGGCTAGATAGAACAGTGATGTGACCCACTAATGGACAGCCTGTGGTACACCACCCGAGTTCCCGTGTGGGTCAGTAAAAGCTTGGTAGCAAATTTAGGGCTCATCCACTGACACATGATTTTTGATGCTTGGGCAAGATACCAAAGTATTGTGTCTACTTTCAAGTCTGTTAGGATTACCTGCCGGACCCTCAGAGCCTGTTTCACTTTGCACTGTGTGGTGCCTTGTTTACGTCCCCACCACGGCTTGTATAGATAGCCTGTCTTTTTAAAGGCCAAAGCTGTAGAAAGAATGCTTCAAGCTCTGCAGGAGTGTCCAGGGGGCAGTTTCCTTACTGCTTATTCCTGCAGGGCAAGGGGGCTGGACTAAATGACCATAAGCATCCCTCCCAACTCTGCAATTCAACGTGTAAAAGCAAGAAAGACTCTCTGAGTATTACACCATAGGGAAGGACTTTACAGTACATAGAGATTGCAGTGCATTATAATTAACAGACATTTCTCTTCAGTCTCCCACAGTAAATTGTAGCGTTAGACCAAGAGCCTCTCTCCAAAAGAGATCTGACTGTAAATTTCCAAAGGTGGCTGGTGATGGACCCGTAGCCTCTGCAACCTCCCAGAACAATTCAATTGTTTCCTCAGAATCAGGGCCCCAGCTGAGGTGACCCGCTGCTGTGTGGGGGACATTGTTCCTATGGTTTCCCCATCTGAGGAATCAGCAGAATAAAGAGGACTGGGTACCCTCTAAGAAAGCCTTTATTTCTATGTAGCTGAATGTTGAACTTCCACTTCCAAGCCAAGTAATTAGCCTTATGCCAGCCTCTCCTCAAGTCTATAAGGTGACAGAAAACTGTTGTCACCTGACCTGCACTGGGAGCTAAGTGGGAAAGAACTGGAGTGTTCGCCCTCCCATGTGAGGGCAAAAAGGCTTAATTTATGTATGTCCTGCGTAGTGGGAGGGACAACTCATGCAAGGATATCCTCCATTCTCTGCAGAAAATGAACCTTTATGGCATGCCCAATGCCACCGTCTCTCAGATGTTGGTTTTATGTACAGTGGTACCTCTGGATGTGAACGGAATCCGTTCCGGAGCCCTGTTCGCATCCTGAAGCGAATGCAACCCGTGTCTGCGCATGCACGGGTCGCAATTTGCCGCTTCTGTACATGCGTGTGACATCATTTTGAGCGTCTGCGCATGCGTGAGCAGCGAAACCCGGAAGTAATGTGCTGCATTACTTCCGGGTTGCTGCAGAGCGCAACCCAAAAATGCTTAACCCAAAGCTACTTCAACCCAGGTATGACTGTATTCTTGCACCATAATGATAGCCTAGAGGGGATCACATCAGTATTTTACCTTTATTCTGAACTGATATTAGTGTTTTTGCTTTGCTTTTAGTTCTCTTTCAGGTATTGGTTCCGAGAGCTTGGGCTAAAAAAATAAAATATTCTGTCTGGTTCTTGGTAAAGGTTGAGTTCTGCTTGCCTGCCTACACCTAAGTCAACATCATTCCTTGGAATAAATTATATTCTTGCTTTAAAAAGTTCCAAATAGCTGTTCAGCATTTCACAAAATTTGCATGGCAAAATGATCAGTTTGCAGCATTCCTATCTCACTGCTATGGAGAGTAGGACAAGGGCTGTAGGCCACTATAGATGCTGCAGTTTTAGCTATGGGGCATTAAGTAGTCATTTTGAAACAGGAAATTTTAAATTGTCTTTGGACATTTTGTGGGGAGATGGAGTATAAATCAAACTTGGATCATACTCTTAATTGCTCCTCCCCTACCTTTGCAGGCACTTTCTTAAAGAACCTATTTGCTGTGAGTACAGTCCAAGCATGGGCAGGGAGCGAATACCCTCATGAACGCGAGGGCAGAAAACCAAGGCCAGTCATGATTCAGGATGTTTAGCAAGCATGTTCTCCAGATCTTGGGAGATGACCTGGAGCCAACCAGAAGCAATGTTAGGAGAGAACAAGCAGCTTCCCTAGGCCTGAGAAAGAGAGAGGTGGTTTGTACAGGAAATTCCAGGACCTATTCATCATATGTGCTCAATATCTACAAGTACCAGACTTCTTAAATTCCTGTTCATACATCCTGTGCACAGGCATGAAGCTGCTGACTGGAAGCAGGAGGAAGATAAAACTAATAACCAGGGAACATAGAGAGATCTTGTTGGCAGTGGGAGCCGGTGCTGATGAGATTGCCCTACAGATCCCAAAACATGGGAGCAAATGTGACGGGGAGAGAATATTGGTTTCTGCATTAAATAGAACTTGACACTCTTGGTGGATGGGAGTGTAGTGTCTGTAAGGTAGTGCATTTGTATATAGTCAGAATACATGCCATGTTATCTTGTGAACTGACCTGAGATCTTTGGATGAAGGGTGGTATTCTACTACTACTACTACTACTACTAATAATAATAATAATGCCATGTCTAGCTATAAATGTTTGGCAGCCAGAAATTTAGATTGAACAAAGGGAACGGAAGTTGAAAGACACTGCATGTGAAAGCTAATCCTTCCCATCTGCTACTGCACGAAAGCCATTGTGCATGGGCTGGGCATAACTAGGACTGAATGTTCTACTCTGTGCTAAATAAATAAAAGGCAGCCCTATGCCCAGGAAGACTGAATTATGTGGCTTTGCATAATTTCATTCTGCAGGTGCTAGGAGCCCAGGAAGTGACATTTTTGTTACTGACAAAAATGTGATATTGATAGTGATATTGATGCAGTATTGTGAGTTGGGAATAAAATGATAAAGTATCTCCCCCCCCCCCCCAAACTACAATGTCTATACATAGACTGCACTCAGGTATTTGTGCCTGACCATATTTAAAAAAACACCAATAATGCACTGAATATTAATGATTCATTTTTTTTTTTACAAAAGTAAATTTGCAATGTCTTTATAGGGGACATGCAAAACACACTGCCATTCTCCTTGCCCAACAAGCTACCAGAGAGAGCCAGCTCCCTTGCATACTCTTAGAATCAAATAATTGTAGGGTTGGAATGTATCTTGCAGGTCATCTAGTTCCTGCATTGCAGGAATCTTGACTAAAACAACCAGGACAGATGGCCATCCAGCCTCTGCTTAAAAGTCTCCAACGAAGGAGAGTCCACCACCTTCCGAGGGAGTCTGTTCTTGTTTCAGACTTGCTATCCTCACTAAGAGTTTTTCCTATGCTGTCCTAATGAAGGCAAAGTTAATGCTCCACTGAGAAACCCTGAATTCTTGTGTATTTATGTGTGAGAACGCAGGAAGTTTCATACCTCAGATCCTCATCTGCCCCTTGTTTTTTCTTTAATCTAAGCCATTGCCCATTGCCTCTCTCCAAGTGTTATCACCAGTGAAGTTTCTGGTCCTTTTTTTGCCAGGGGTGGCAGTGGCAGGGAGAGAAGGTATTTGTTTTTTGAGAGAAACTCACAATATTAGTTTCAGAATCCTTGTTTTAGCCCAATAGCATTTGACTTGCTATGTGTGTTCTTTTCCAAGGCAGGATAGAATAGTAGTGAGAACCAGCCCACATTTCTCTGTACATTTCTCTGATTCTGGTTATTTGCTTGATCTTCAGAACACCTTGCAAATTGTATGGTTGATGGCTTCTCTTGGAGTCATGTCCATCTTTCAGCGTGACTGTGCCTCACGGCTTAGCAAGATAATTTAGCTGTGTAGACCGATAACCCTTTTTTGAGCTTTGTTATATTTTGCATCTTTTTGACTTGCAGTCATCCTCCACTAAGTGCTTGATTATGCTCCGAGTGTTTTAACAAAGATACCCATGCAAATGCTCTCCATTGTCATTTCTGTGCTCCTTCCCCACCCACATACATTGTGTAGCACAGAAGCTTCAAGGCCATCAGACAAATGGGAGAAGAATGCAGAGACTTAGGTAATTATTACAAAAGCCCCCTGGAATTATTTGCAAGCTGTTTGTGAGATGAGGGAAGAATAACAGGACAGAGAACATTTCTCACAAGGCTTTAGCTAGGCTAGAAACTTCAGAGAAGTGGGAGCAGGAGCAGCTAACTAAACACACATTTGACAGTAAATGACCCCTGGACGGTTAAGTCCAGTCAAAGGCAACTGGGGTGCGACGCGCATCTCGCTTCAGGCCAAGGCAGCCAGTGTTTGCAGACAGCTTTCTGGGTCATGTGGCCAGCATGACTAAACCACTTCTGGCACAACGGGACATCGTGATGAGTGCCAGAGTGCACAGAAACGCCATTTATCTTCCTGCCACAGTGGTACTTATTTATCTACTTGCACTGGTGTGCTTTCAAACTGCTAGGTTGGCAGAAGCTGGGACAGAGCAACAAGAGCCTACCCTGGATTCTAACCACCAACCTTCCAATCAGCAAGCCCAAGAGGCTCAGTGGTTTAGACCACAGCGCAGTATTTGAGCTCATGTAGCTAAAGAGTATGAGCTTTAAGCAAAGAATTTCCCAAGTCTGTTCTTGCCCCTGCCTACTTCACTGCTCTCAGATCTTAACTGCAATATAGGAAGAACAATACAGTGGCACCTTGGGTTACATACACTTCAGGTTACAGACTCCGCTAACCCAGAAATATTACCTCGGGTTAAGAACTTTGCTTCAGGATGAGAACAGAAATCGGGCTCCGGCGGCGCAGGAGGCCCCATTAGCTAAAGTGGTGCTTCAGGTTAAGAACAGTTTCAGGTTAAGAACGGGCCTCCGTAACGAATTAAGTACTTAACCTGAGGTACCACTGTACTCTCATTTACACGTTTATTTCTTCATAAGGACTATGGAGAAAACAAAGTACTCTGAACACTTCACTGCTAATATAAATGGTGTTGCTGTTCAGTACAATGATTTTTCAAGTTGTCCCTGCACAATGCTTTGTATGTACTGGGGGGAACTGTTTTGCTATTTATTTTTATGCTGTGAGCAGCCCTGAGATCATCAGACGAAGGGCAGTACTGTATACAAATTTAATAACAACTTTTGAAAAAGCTCAATTTCGATGGTTTCGTTAAAAAAAAAAAAGCTCAACAAGTTCGAGGTCTTCCTCAAAAAGGCTGCTCAACCACTTTCGAGGTGTCCTGGTTTTTACTTTCTAAAATACGGCCACCTTACGCCCTTGCTGCATAAAGGCAACCCGTCTCCCTCCGCTTCCGCAACAACACCACTAAGCAGCGCGCGCCTCACCAGGGAAGCAGCCAGAGCAGGGTGACAAGAAGTGCGCATGCGCCCCCGAGGCCTCCAGCCCAAGTAAATCCCTTCGCTTGGAGCCGCCAATGGAGAGGCGCGCGGAGCCGTGGGTGGAGTCCCGGCGAAGGGGGGCGGGGCGCCGCAAAGGGCGTGCCTGGAGGCGGAGGGCGAGCCAATGGGAGGCGGCGTCTCATGGAGCCTATTGCGAGCTGCGTCTCTGTCCGACGGGCGCGAGCGGCGGGCGGGCCTTCGGCTGCGCTTGGCTCCCTGAGGCAGCGGCGGCGGCGGCAGCGGCGGCGGCGGGAGGGGGGGGCGTCGGTGTCGAGGGGCTCCCCTCCCCCAGGTCGCGAGGTAGGCGTGAGGTGGAGGAAAGTGCTCCCGGGGTGGGGTCTGGGAGGGGGGGAGCAGAGGACTCGGTTAACTCGGAAGCTCGGGCGACCCTTCAGGAGCGCCTTCTGAGCCCAAGCCCGTCGGTGTTTGTGCGAAGCCCGCCGGCCGGTGGAACCTCCACGCCCAGGGGCAGTCTACCTGGCAGTCTACCAGGTAGGCGGAGGCCAGCCGCGAGAGGCGCCGGCGCCGACAGCCGCTTTCCGCCTAGAGACAGCTTGAAAAGAAAAGAAAAAGTAAGATACGCGGTGTTTGGAGGATCGGTAGGTCAGTCCCCTCAAGTCGTGTGGCTGCTTCTGCGGCCCCTGACTTCCGCTTCTCTCTAGTGGCGTGATCTCGTCCCAGAGAGCTGACAAGTGCAATGTGCGAACTAGATGTTTTGACAAAATGCGGAGCCCTGGAAACGAACACGAGGATGGCACCTGCGGCGAGAGGAAGGATGGCTGTTGGGAAAAGAGTGGTGGGAATAATGTGGTGGAAGTTAGTTCCTCTAGCATTTGTGTTGTTGAGTGGAGCTGATTTTAATATGCGTTGAAATTGTATTCTATTCATTTACACAGTTTATTATGTTTTGTTGACTTAAGAGAGCTGTGATGTATGCACTGGGGAAGATTGCGTGTGTGGAAGATTAATGCCAAATCAATGAGTACAGAGAGATCTTTCAATGTTCCTGTTGACCGTGCTTATCTGCATGCTTACCAGAAGCTAGAGGTAGACTCCTGGTTTGAAACAAGACCTGCTGGTGACATTTTCATGCTTCTAGCTGGCTGCTTTGGGGAACCAAGAAATGAAGCAGGTTTGATCCAGCAAAGTTATTATGGGGGTGTTGAGGAGGTACTTGTGATGGAGGCAGCGAAAGGTTTAGATTCAGGGTGAGGGGCTATGAGAAGAAGAAAGCTTTGAAAAGGTGGTGGTGGGTTCACTATTAATGAAGGCTTGTAAGAATCACTGGTGCATAATACATATTACATAGGGTGCACTGCACAGAATATCATGTGTGCCTCAGAGCACTTATACATAATCTTAGTAATACCAATAATACCATTGCCTTAGACAATGCAGATTCCCTCCCCCTCCCCCCCCCCCGTTTCTGCATTCACATTTGCAGTATGAAGATAATACTGCACACTGTCTGGTGTGCTCATGGTAGAGACAAGATCTGTCGTGAGGACTTCCTGACTCACCTTCTTAGCCAGTATTCAACACCAGATCACTAAGTGTCATGGACAGGCTGGAAGCAGAGGAGCCTTGGGAGGCACCAGCTGGGGGACCCCCCCCCCAAATAAGGCTCAGAGCCAGGGGACTGGAGGTGGGATGACAATGAGTGGTCAGAGGGAGAAGAGGGAGCAGACTGAGAAGAGGAGGTGTCAGATGCTGAAGAGGCAACAAGGTTTATTGAGTGGGGAGAGCCTATGGCAGAGAGCAGTCCAGAATCAGATGCCGAAGCAGAGGCTGGAAAGGTGGGGGGGGCAAGAAGCAGAGATCATGCAGGCTACTGAAGAAGCCAGGGGGTGTTTCCTCTCTTGATGCAACCAGCTTCCCTCCCTGCTGGTCTCAGATTGCTTTGGAAGGACCCAGGGAAGGAGGCTTAGGCAACTGTGGGAAGGTGGGGACCTTCAGTTCTTGCAGCTGCCTCATAAGGGACAAGATCTGCCAGGACAACTTGCTGCGCTCACAAGCCTGGCCTCCTGAGCTAATTGTGTTTCCTTGAATAACGAGTTGACTTCACTGATGCCCTGTGATTTATTGCTGACCTGCTCCTGATATCTGCCCCTGACAGTGCTGCAGGCAGAGGGCGATAGATGAAATGAAGAAAGTTTTTTTAAAAAAATTAATTGTTGGTGTTCTTTACCTAAACAAGTTCACAAAGAAACTTATAACATGATCTTAGCTAGTTTGTGCACTGTGGGATGATGCAGGATAGAGAAGCTGACCTTGGCAGTTGGAGGCAAAGTAAAAGTATGAGAGAGAGTCGGGGTTGGGAGCTTCTGGATCCAGTGGACCATCTAATGTAAACTGCGGTTATATTGTCTGCAAAAGAGTCTCTGTAGATGGTTGGTCGAGAGGGAGATTTGAAACCAGAGGAAGCCTGCCTTTGACTATTTATTGGCGCTGTGGGTTAAACCACAGAGCCTAGGACTTGCCGATCAGAAGGTCGGCGGTTTGAATCCCCGCGACGGGATGAAGTCCCGTTGCTCGGTCCCTGCTCTTGTCAACCTAGCAGTTCGAAAGCACGTCAAAGTGCAAGTAGATAAATAGGTACCGCTCCGGCGGGAAGGTAAACGGCGTTTCCGTGCGCTGCTCTGGTTTGCCACAAGTGGCTTAGTCATGCTGGTCACACGACCCGGAAGCTGTGCGCCGGCTCCCTCGGCCAATAAAGCAAGATGAGCACCGCAACCCCAGAGTCAACCACGACTGGACCTAATGGTCAGGGGTCCCTTTACCTTTATATCCCACCCTATGCCATGCAGTCCCTGGGTGGGTTACATGCATATAACATATTCCACCCCAAAGCCTTTGCAGAAGTGAGGCACCCTTTTGGAGGGGAAGCGATTCCACAATCTGAGGACCACCACAGAAAAGCCCTCCTGTGCATTGCCGCTTCACATGGTGGTGGAAATTCCAGTGTATTTCAACACATATTTGGTGCCCAATATGAGAGCACTGATTACTTACATTAGTGTTGATAAACCAATGAATCAGGAAGCCCTTGATTCAAATCTGTCTTCTAGCATGAACTTAGTGATCTATAGCAAGCAAATCTCTCAGACAGCCTCATTTTCCCATCTGCAGTACAGAGATAGTAGTGCTGACCTGCCTTACAGGGTTATTGGGATTGCAACAAGATAATGTGAAGACTTGAACATTATAAAAGCATTAACTCAATGCTAGTTAGCATTACAGAAAGAAGGCAATTGCTGGGCTGCATAGAGATTTGTGTAGGGAGTTAGTGGACTGTTTCTGGGGGGCGGGGAGTTCTAGGAAGATCATAGGATTTATAAACGTGTTCAAACCAGTATAGGTTGAATTGTGCTGTGAAAGGGGTAATACAGGATGTTTCTACAAGATGACATATTGTGGTTTTCGTTGGAAGAAATGATGTGTGCAGATTGGAGGAACACTTGTGGGTCTTTCTAGGATTGCTGTATGTATATGAGAAGAAACTGAAGGGATGTGAAATGAATTGAGAAACATTACTGTGGGACAGGTATTACCCAAGGAAAGGAGATGGTATGGTGGGCTGGATTCACTTGTCTTCTATATCAGGCCTTTAAGATGGTAATTTTTATTGCTTATGAAAGAGCTTGGCCAGCATAGTGTGATCTGATTTGTAACTTGTGGAGGTGTTTATAGCTTTTGGTATCCTGGCAAGTGTTTTTCCACCTGGCCTTCTCCCTTGCCAAATGCTTTGCTCATGGGATTATAATATTTGCTGTGGTGTAATTTTGTATTCTTTGGTTAGCATGGAAGAGGACATCAGGTAAAATCTTAGCTTTAATTCTTAACTTGAATGAAGTTGTTTTCATTGCCAAAGTATGAGCTAGCCAGCTGCCTGACTGCTTGGGTTTAAACAAGTGTTGTAATAGGAAAACATAGAAGGTAGTTTCCTAGTGTATTGCAGGTTTGACAGTTTAATGGGAGCCTAATAAAAAGAAGGGTCTAGGATGTAAAGTCTCTTGCTTATTATTCAATGCTTTTCATAGATGCACAGTTCAACTAATCAGGGTTCTGAAGAGAACACTGTTGCACATATTGTTGTGTTTGTTTCTCTAAGACTAAGCAATAAGGTAACTGTGGATTCCTGTTTGTTTGTTGTGCTTGTTCTGCCCATTCTTGTTCAGACCGAAGTCACTTCTTGTTTTATACATCTTCCCTTCCCCCCAAAGTGAAGAGAACTTGATTTGCCCATGGGTCACCGATCTGAGTCAGCAAGGATGGCAGCCTGGACCTCAATCTCCTTTTCTGTTTAACTATTCTCCCAAGTGATTAGTCCTGTATTATTTAGTACAGCAGATGTGCGGATACTGAATGTGGTCTGTTAACTTTAGTGCTTTGTAGCAAACACTTTCCCATTCCTTCTAATTGAGGTGAAGAAGTTCTGAAGTTCAGGCCTTACTTCAAATGCAGCTGTGATACTTTGTTAAATGGAAGATGCATATACTGTATTTCTCTTGGAGTAGAAATGAGCACATGGTGTATCTCTCAGCACTGTAGTATTGTACTGGATAGAATGTGTTGGCTTTAATATTGGAGGCTCAGCTACAAGTTGCCGCACAATTATAAGACTGTGCAAATGGCAGACAACATATATTAATGATTATTATTCATTAGATTTATATCCATCTCCAATGGACACAAGGCAATGTACACTAGCTCCCAAAAAACCTGTGAGGTGGGATAGACTGAGAGACTGACCAGCCTATGCCACCCAGTGGACTTCGTGACAGATCTTTGCTCCAGTCCTAACACCCTACAACCACACACTTCCACACATAAGGATAAATAAGATAAAATATGCTGAATAAGAAGTGCTTTCAAAATACATGCCGATTGCTTGCTTTTCATTCCTTTGAGGAAAGGGTGGAGGCAACACTTATCCTCAAGCTTTGCTCAGAAATTGACACTGGGATGCAAGATTAGTACCTGAGACAACCCAGAGAGTTGGTAGATTATGTCAGATTTGAACTGAGGTTTTTCAAAGTCCAGGTTCAGGCATTTTTATCTGCTAGACAATGCTGACTCTTACTGCCCATAATACTTGGTTTGGAGCATAGGATGCTGCATGGAAATAAACTTGTTAGCTTTAAAGGAAAACCATTTGCTTATTTTTGCCGTTAATAGAATGCTTGTGCATGTGTGCCTCTGAAACCTGGCTTCCAGTTCCCTTTAAAGTGAAACTCTTGGAATTGAAAGATAGGTTCCAAGAGATAAAAGTTAAAAAAATCAATTCTGCATTGTTCTGCACCCTTCCTCTGGCTTGGCATTCCTTTCCATTTACTGTACCTCAGAAAATCTGGCCACACATGCAGTGTTAGAAACTCAGATATATATAAGGTAATTGACAAATGGCACCTTAAACCTAGGTTATGGTTACCCCAACAGAATGTCTAGGTGCCATTTCCCCCGGGTGAGATTTGTTATTGTTGTTATTATTATACATTTTATTTCTATACTACTTTCAGCCGCTCTGAGCCTGGCCTTGGCTGGGGAGGGCGGGGTATAAATAAAAATTATTATTATTATTATTATTATTATTATTATTGTTATATTTTAAATGAAAAAAATTCAAAGTGGTTTACAACGCATTAAAACATCAAATAAAGCAATCCAGAATAAAACAAATTCAAGCTTCAAGGAAAATATTTCACATCCTTCTCTAAGTGGCATTTTGCCTCCCCCATATTTATTTACCTATTTAATTTAGCTCATAGCATAGTAGAGGTACTCTAGGAAGCCAGTGTGGTGTAGTGGTTAGAGTATTGGGGCAGGACCTGGAAGATCAGGGTTCAAATCCCCACTCAGTCATGAAACTCACTGGGTGACCTTGGGCCAGTCACAGCCTCTTAACCTCCCTCACAGGGTTGTTGTAGGGGATTAACTGAGTAGTGGGGTGAACCATGTACTTGTTGGAGGAAAAGGTGGGATATAAATGCAATAAATAAGCTCTTCTGCTTACCTACTTAAGAAACCTGGGGGGGGGGGGGGCAGCCAGATTGAGATGTCAGTCATCAGCCTGGCATCCACAGATCTCCATGTGGTCACAATTGGACCTGCCCCTGTTGCAAAGTGCACCTGGCTAATTTCAAACACTGCACACATGTACTTCTCAAGTTAACTTTGAGTTGGGGTTGTCCTCCCCAGCCCGTGTGTGTGTGTTAAAAAATGTTAGGATAAAACATACCAAGTTCAGATAAAGAAACCTAGACTGCAGAACCAGTATAATTTGTAGAGATATATTTATTTTTAATTACTACAATAGGAATGCTCAATGAGAGGAAAAAGCAGCATGTCCTTTGATCAAGTATGTGTCCTACATGAACTTGAGATGAACTCCTTAAACAACATACACATAGATTTCAGTAAAAGGGATATAAATATATATTCCATATAATTTGTGATGCTGAAGTGAATCAACTTCCTCTTTTTCAGAAGCCAAATAGTAGGTCTGATTTTATTTTATTTATTTTATTTTAAATACCAGGAGTAGAGAGGAACAGTTGGGTGGCGGGACAGAATTCTGCTCTTCCTACTTGTTCTGCATAAACAACCAGCAAGAAATTGCATTCCTAGACTGGAATTTTACTGCTGCATAGTATAACTGCCAGGAAGACCTGGCTGGTATTATGATCCTTTGGTCTCTATTGAAAGAAATGAGACCTCTGGTTTGACCAGATGTTTGAGTTAATGCTTGCTGCACCTACTTTGGTATGAAAGAACACTTCATTGTACATGAAGCAGGAAAGTGTGTTTTCATTTGGGATCACTAGTCTTAGATTTAGAGATGGGAAAATATTTCCTAATGTTGACCATGTCAGTTGTTTGTGAAGAAAAGAATAGTTTTTTCAGGAATGGCTTCAACCCAGTGGGTTGAACTGAATGATGCATGAGGTCCATTGTAGTTCTTGGATGAGACTCCTATATAATGCATCCCTCCCTACCAGCTAGAACAGTGAGAAGATGAACTGAATAACACTTGGCTCCTGTGCCCATTTCTGCCTTATGTGATGATTTATAATGTGCCTGCTTTCTCATGTGCTGGTCAGTAACTTCACTATCACCCGTGAAGTGTGGTGAGGCAGTTGCCTCAGGTTGGCAGGCTCTGGGCAGCTGGGGCAGGTGGTACCACCACTTACACCACCTTATGAGACATGGGTGGCACTGTGGTCTAAACCACTGAGCCTCTAGGGCTTGTTCATCTGAAAGTCGGAGGTTTGAATCCGTGTGGCAGTGGTGAGCTCCCATTGCTCTGTCCCAGCTTCTGCCACCCTAGCAGTTCGAAAGCACACCGGTGCAAGTAGATAAATAGGTACCGCTGTGGTGGGAAGGTAAACAGTGTTTCCATGCACTCTGGCTACTGTCATGGTGTCCCATTGTGCCAGAAGTGATTTAGTCATGCTGGCCACATGACCCAGGAAGCTGTCTGTGGACAAATGCCAGCTCCTTTGGCCTGAAGCAAGATGAGTGCCGCACCCCATAGTCACTTTTGACTGGACTAAACCATCCAGTGGTCCTTTACTGCTGCTACAGCAATGCTGCCCCTCCCAGCTGCAGGGGCATCATTTTCAGTTTTGCCTGGAGTGGCAAAAGACCCCGGGCCAGCCCTGCTGTCAACTGTGCTTTAGAGCTGCTAGGAACTATTGTAAACTGAGCTGGTTGTTTGCGTATATGTGGATTCAGGAAGAATCAAACAATCTGTGGATACTCCACATTATCCTTTTGCTTGAGCTGCCTTTCCTCTACAAACTGACTGTAACCCCCTGTTTCTCTGGTTTAGACTTCATATATTTGGAAGCTCTTTCTGATATTATCAAAGGGGAAGTGGTGTAGGGGTGTGAATCATACACTATGTATATTACATTGTATTACACACACTATGTTCCTGAGAGTGTGCGTTGCTGAAGACTATGTTTCCTGAAAGCGTTTTAGGTTTCCTTAATGAGGTCTCTGTTTCCTCCCACCTAGGGACTTGGAAGAATTGGCAGAATGCCACTGTGCCATTGTGCAGTGAAGCACAGTGAATCAGACATGGAGGGGTGTCGTTTTTCATCTTCTGGAGGGCTGAGGGTATATCTTCACTGGAAGGGTGAGCAGGAGGAACAGTACCAAACTTATATGCAAGGGACTCCTTGTGCTGAAGAGATCTGCATCGATATTGCACAGAAAATTGGTAAGTGGCCCATAGGGCTTGTCAAGAGATATGTGGGAAACATGTAGCCCTTCTTGGAGAAGTGCCTTATTGCCCATGTTGTTCAATATCTATAGAAAACCATTGGAATATGACATCCAGAGGCTTGGGCTTCAGTGGAGCCTTGCAATTGGATTTGTATGGAGTTGTACTCCCCCTGAAGGAGCAAGTTCACTGTCTGAGAGCCGTCCTGGACTCAACGTGGAGGTATAGGTGGTGGCAGTGGTGGCTTCTGCTAGCTTAGGGTTGTAGCTGGTGTACCAGTCCTAACTAGAGAAGGCAGACCTTGCCTTGGTGACATCCAGTGACATCCAGACAAGAGGGCACTGCCCTCTATGTGGGGCTGCCTTTAAAGATGGCTCGATACAAAATGCAGCCACTCGGATGCCAATGGGGACAAGGCTGTGGGAACATGTGACATCATTCTTGTACTGGATGCACTGGTTGCTGGTGTATTTCTGAGCCCATTTAAGTGCTGCTGTTGATCATTGAAATCCTAAATGACCAAGTTGTTAGAGCAGCTTCCATCACCTGTATGAACTTGCCTATGCTTTAAGAAAACTCCAGGGACCTTGCTAATGTGCTCACCGGTTTCTGAAGGCTGTAGCAGCTAATTTTTCAGCCCACCCATTGCCACCTCTCCTCTAGAGCTCCTTTTAATGAGGAGCATTTTCAGCTCTTCTTTTGGATCCTGGTGAATAGGAGAGGGATGCATTGGTGTCACTCTCCTTCTTCCTTCTCTTCCAGGCAATCATCTCCCCCACCCTCTTTTACCACCTGATTGATAGAGCATCTAGTTCAATTTAAAGGAGCAAGAGAGAGAGGCTTGCTAGCATGGCTGAGGTGGGAAGGGAATCAAGGAAGAGTGGAGGGGGTGCTTTGTTGTCCTCCTGTTTGTGGGCATTCCTTTCTTTCTTCCATAATGCTGGAAGGTTGCTTTGGTGAGGTTTGGGACCTCCTTTCTTCCCCCAACCTCCATTATTTAGGAGGAATGCTCCTAGAACTGTATTTCTACTGCCCCTCCCTCCTCTTCTCACAGCCCTTCTCCCAAAAAATCTACTTTCCCATCACCATTCCACAGTAGTTTCACATCTCTCCCTCCCTCTCTCTCTCTCAAATTTCTTTCAAGTTCAGCATCATAGTAAAACAAGTCAAACTGCTAGACTCTCCCCATTTAATTCTGCCTTCACATCCAGCACTTCCTTTCTCAGTAATTCTGCCAGTAGGTTAATAACTTTGGTTCTGATGTCTTCTCCTTCCTCTGGAATTACTCTGAATCTTAAGCAGAACTCATTTTTTCTCAGCTCCATTAATGCTGAATTATCCAAACATTTTCCCATCTCTCTATTTATCACTTCATTTTTTGTTTCTAAGGTCTCAACTTTATCATTTAATTGGGCTACTTCCCCAGTCAATTGTGTATAGCATGCCTCTATTTTATTGACTGATCCTTCTAATCTTCTCAATTTTCTAATTCTTCTAAAGAGACTTTTAGAAGAGACTTTGTTTGCTCTGTCGTCATCTGCCTAAGAATATCCACAGTGAGCAGGGACCCTGAAGATCTTATTCTTTCCCCCCCACTTCTCTTTCTTCTTTTCCTTTTCTTGTAAGCAGCATTCTCAATGTTGAAGTTTTTCTTGCTTCACTTTATTAGAATTTCTGTCTCTAAACAGCTTCTATCCCTTCAGCAATTTAACCTTGTTTTGGCAACAACATGAGATATGGCAAATTCCATCCTCAGGAATACAGTGTTAGCTGGCAAAGTAGCTTTCAATTACTTAAAACACTTTAGTCAAAGAGAAAGGAAAAATAAAAAGCTTCACATATGTCCCTTGTCCATTTAAAACTTTCTCATTTCACACCATAAATCCAGCTTGCTTGCCTTCTCCTTCTTTATTATGGAAAGCAGTTCACTCACCAGGTGTTGGTTTTTGCTTTTTGCTAACAGACTCAGAAACTCTTTTAGGTTGTCAATTATCTCATTTCGAAGGCAATTAAGAAAGGGAGGAAGTCTTGGTGCCCATAATAGGACTGCAGTGTAGTTTGAGCAAGTTGACAATTCTCAGTCACAGGGCAGGAGATGAGCCCCTCAGCATTCCCTCTGTCCCACAAGGAGCAATCCCTTCTTTCCAGCTCCTTTTCAGAAGTGAATAGGTGCAAGTAGATAAATAGATACCACTTCGGCAGGAAGGTAAACGGCGTTTCTGTGCACTGCTCTGGTTCGCCAGAAGCAGCTTAGTCATGCTGGCCACATGACCCGGAAGCTGTACGCTGGCTCCCTCGGCCAGTAAAGCGAGATGAGCGCTGCAACTCCAGAGTCGTCCGCGACAGAACCTAACGGTCAGGGGTCCCTTCACTTTTACCTTTAACACCATGGAAACAAATGCTAATATGCCCAGGAACATCACCAAAATGCTGGAGAGGATGTACCTCCACAGGCACATACCTCCACATGTGGTGGGAATGTCCTAAAATCCAACTCTTCTGGACGTCAGCCATATAAGAAATATGCAAAATAATTAAGCAAGTATTAGAAGTCACCCCAGAACTGGGTCTACTAAACATCTTCCAAGACAATAATGCCCACTCACAAAGAGCTCATAACCCACCTACTCTCGGCAGCCAGAAACATCATAGCCAGACACTGGAGAGACCTGTCAGGAGTAAGCATAGACCAATGGTATCAAATAGTATGGGAAACAGCCTTATTAGAAAAATTAACCAACAAACTGAAACTGACACAGGGACAAATAGAAGAAGACGCCTTCACCCTGATAAGGTTATCCTTTATCACATACACAGCTCAAGAAGACAATAACAAGAACCCGCCAACAGCATTAGAATCAATCTGGCTAACCTGATCCAAAAACACACACACACACGTCCCCTCACACATGAAAAATAGGTTCACCACAGCCAATCACCAACAAACAACCACACCCTAGGCCAACTCCAACCTCTCTCACCACCAAAGGAATACAAGCGAATAGTAAAGAGAACCCGGACAAGTGACACTGACACAAAACCCCACATATACAGTAAGTAGAATAGAAGCATTGCCACCTGACCCCACCCCACTCACCATTCCCCCCTCCCCCTCTTTCTCCCTTTTCTTCCTAATGAAACTGATCTGTAGAAAATGTAAGTTGAAAAAAGAGACATTGCACATAAACCAATAAATCTTTAATAAAAATATATTAAAAACGAAAAGAAAAGAAGTGAAACTGGCAGCCAGACTTGTGTCTAGCTATCAGCAAACATCACACTGTTATCACCATTGGTTAAGAACTGACAAAATACCTTCAGTCTGCCGTGATCCCTCCCCTGGAAGTCCCCAGGATAAAAGGATCTCTAATAAAAGGACTAGCAAAGTATTTTGCAGGGGGATGAGTGGTTTGCTTGATTTCCTGCAGCTCCTTATCACATACAGTTGTATAAATCTGCAGTTACATAAAAGAAGTGTGGTAGATGACGCTGGACTGCAAATTGCTTTACAGTCTGAAGCTGTTCAGCTAGGCTTAAAGCCTTGAGCATTCTGCCTATTTTTTTTAGCTTGGCAGGGTCTTAACGCTTGGATCCAAACCTAGGAGTACCTTCACATTCTATACATTTTGGGGTAGACTTGTGGCATGATTTGACTTTATAGAACAGTGGGATTTTATGAGCTTTGTTGCCCTTTTTATATTTGTGAATGTATTTGAGCTGAAGCCTAGTTCACACATTCAGTGGAACTTCTCCTGGAAGGAAGATCTTGAGATCCTAAAACCTGGTCCATTGATCACCAGCTGTCAGGGACTAGAAGAGACCACCCCTGCAACCATGCCAGCATATACCTAATTACATTATACCATTGTGTAGATAGTAGACCACTTTGGGAGCCAACCTTAGCTGAAAAACAGGTTATAGATAAATGTTTTGAGGTAGAATAGACTGTACCACTTCAGACTGCAGGCAAAGGACCACATTTCTAATGCTCTCTGCAGATAGCCTGCTCCCCATAGTGCTAGTTTTCTAAACTGAAATCTTCCTTGCTGGTGTGCTAGTTCTTAATGCCGGGAGCTTTTTAAATCGCCTTCATGATTTTTTTTAAAAAGGTGCCTCTCACCTGCACATGTAGACCATGGGCCCCAGGAGCAGAGGAGTAAAATTTTATGTGCAACTGACTTCTGTTCTGCCCAGCACAGCAGCTGATGTATACTTACTTAAATATGCTTTAAGTAAGGTTGGAGTGATGTTTGTGTGTGTCTAAAACTTCTTCTCTAAAAAGAAAGAAAGCATTTGTATATGAGTGAATGCAACCTAATCCTGCGAATAGGAACCTCAGTTCTGCCTTTAGATGACATTGGGATGCAGTAAAGATAATGTTACAACTGACAAGGGTGCTTTCTTGGTTTCATTTAATATGCTATCTTATTTGTATTGATTGTTTCCCCAACCCTGGGCTCAGGGTTATCTCAGGGAAAGGGTCAGAAATTAGTGCCTTTTAAGGAGTGACTATCGAGCTGTGCCCAATATGATGATTTCCTTCAACATTTCTTACTAGATCTTTTTGTCTTCCACAGGGATCACGCCAATCTGCTTGAGCTTCTTTGCACTGTATGATCCACTGGCCAAATTATGGTTCCCTCCTAACCATGTGTTTGACATAGATAGTGGCATTAAGATGATTCTGCATTTTCGGTTGAGGTAAGAACATCCTTTCCCCATGTATTTCACCTTCACTTCTGTTGTTTTGGGATTAAATATTTATTGGCTTTACAACTGGGTGCTTGTAGAGCCCTCTCGCTCTCCAGGCTTTGCGCAGCTCTCTGCAAGGAGAGTTGCCTGCACCGCTTGCGGAGAGTTGCCTGCACGCTGAAGCCTGGGGCGCAGTGAGCTCAGTGCGCCCCAGGCTTCAAGCTTAGCGCAGCTCTCCGCAAGCTGTGGGAGCCTGGCGCTGGGCTCCCACAGCTTGCGGAGAGTTGCCTGCATGCCGAAGCCTGGGCGCGCTGAATGCAGCGCGCCCAGTCTTCAAGCTTCATGCAGCTCTCTGCAAGCCGTGGAGCCCGGTGCTGGGCTCCCACGGCTTGTGGAGAGCTGCCTGTTTGGGGGCTGGGGTCGGGGGAAGCTCGGGCCTCCCCCGCCCCAGCCCCGCGCCTGGGGGGGGAAAATAATTTCCCCCCCAAAAAACTAGGTGCGCCTTATGGGCTGGTGCGTCCTATGGGGCAAAAAATACGGTAACTGCTGCTTTTTATGTTTTAAAAACATTGGCACAAGCAGCATATAAATAATAAATTATAATTATAATTATTAATGGGCATTTTATCTATAGTTGCAAGGCCTACTTTTTAGGAAGTGGGGTACATGACAGCATTTTTTTGCAAGTTTTCTTACATATAATAAAGTAATTTGCCCAGGAAAACCTACTTGTGCATAGCCATTTAGGCTTTCTGAAAGCAGTGTAAGATTATTATAGTCAAGAAAGTCTCATTTATATAAGTCCATTAGACCGAGCAGGTGTTTGCTTTATTACCCATAGAATATCCAAATGACTGACTTATTGTTGTGTATTTAAATGGTTTTTCATGTAGTGTTTGGTATATTGAGATGCTGCTTTGGGCATGTTAAATGGTAAGGCATGAATGCAATACATCCTGCATTCATAAGCGTTAGTTTGCCCTTGTTCTGGAAGCATTAAGTATGTCCACATTTGCCAGTAGTAGTGTCTTCCACTTTGAATTCGGAGTAGAATAATGGCACAGGACATAATACATTGATTTAATAATGGGAAAACACATGCGCCGTTGCTGTTGGTGTCAAAATTAAATTGTCTTTTTTTCCTCCTCAGCATACTTCCTCCCTCAAGTTAGGTGAATCTGTGTCATGGTCAGTGTGGTTTGGCTACATAATTTAAAAGAGCTGGTTGTTTCTGCCAGAGAGCATGTGCTAGTATAAAAAGAGCATCCTGTCTGCTGTACCACGATACTGGGGTGTTTGAAGTAGAGGGAGAGGTCTCAGCCTGGCCTCATTTCAACACTTCCCCAAATCTAATTTTCATATGTATCTGGAATGTTGATGCTCCTTGGGGCATCATATACACTTTTAGAAAAGTAACCTTAGTAGGCAATGGTGACTGGTGCCCAGTGAAACTGGTAGGGTGACACCAGAGCAAATGACAGAAGGGGCCAATTCTTGTTTTGTCCCCATCCTCCCTGCTGAGTTCTATAAGGGTAATAATTGAGACTAAAGAGGGAGCTGGCAGTAAGAAAGCAGGCAGTTGGGGTTGACTGAAGGAAGACTGGGCTTGGTTTAGCAGGGCCCTGCTTGCCCCCCAGTGAACCAGCTTCCATCACTAGTCGGGTATTCTTTCCTTCTCAGACTCCTTAACTGTGCAGTCCTAAGCATATTTACTCAGATGTAAGTCCCTCTAAGTTTAGTTATACTTGCTTTCTAGTAAGTGCATCTAGGATTGTGATCCGGGTCTATTTGTTGTGTGTTTTTTGGTACAAACTGTTGTAGATCCTTCAGGCAGATTTGCGTGTGTGCAGCTGTGATCTGAGAAGGAAGTGGGTGGGAAGGAAGTGGGCAGAGTGCCTAGTACATCAATGAAGAGAACATCCTTCAGTTTCTGCGAATGCTGAGCTGAGCTTGGGCTTTAGTTTAGCTTGTGTGTGGTGAATTGAATGAACCAGATGAATAGAACCAGAGCACACTGCTTTAACATTGGAGCAGTATTACCTTTTGACAGAACCTTTTCAGGAGATTGTTGTTGTTTGTTGTTTAGTCGTTTAGTCGTGTCCGACTCTTCGTGACCCCATGGACCAGAGCACACCAGGCACTTCTGTCTTCCACAGCCTCCCGCATTTTGGTCAGACTCACCTGTCTGGTGAATAAAGTCCACTTCTTTACTACCCTGGAATCAATTTCATGAAGTCACAGACATACACACTCTCATGCTCATTCATATATTCAGCCTTTATTGGCGTAATATATATACATATTAGTGTGTGTACTATATTTCCTGAGCAAAATTTGCTTCTACATACATCTACAGGCAAGGGACGCGGGTGGCGCTGTGGGTTAAACCACAGAGCCTAGGACTTGCCGATCTGAAGGTCGATGGTTCGAATCCCCGCGACGGGGTGAGCTTCCATTGTTCGGTCCCAGCTCCTGCCAACCTAGCAGTTCGAAAGCACAAAGTGCAAGTAGATAAATAGGTACCGCTCCAGTGGGAAGGTAAACGGCGTTTCCGTGTGCTGCTCTGGTTCACCAGAAGCGGCTTAGTCATGCTGGCCACATGACCCGGAAGCTGTCTGCGGACAAACGCCAGCTCCCTTGGCTAGTAAAGCGAGATGAGCGCTGCAACCCCAGAGTCGGTCACGACTGGACCTAATGGTCAGGGGTCCCTTTCCCTTTCCCTTTACATCTACGGGCAGCATCTTTGTTTTAACTCTTAAGTCAGCCTAGTTAGGTGGCCTTAGTTAATCTCTAGGAAGAGTGTCTAAATGGCTTCATAGTTCATCTACAATTTTACTTGCATCTACTGCTAGGATTTTAACTGTTTTTAATTGGCTTTAACTGTATTTATTAATAATTTTAATTCTTACAAACCACTTGAGGTTTTATTGCAATCACATGGTATACGAATTTTGTTAAGTAAAATAAGTAAGGATAACTTTTATCATACTTGTTTAGAGAACAGATTTTCACTGCCAGCTGAAGTATCCCAGAAGAACCTTGATACTGTTTGTCTCTGAAACATAAACAATAAAAAATTGCTTTAGCAATTGTAGCTAGCATTTATCCAGCACTGTTATTAAGTGTTGAAAACACTTCGCAGGCATGCTATCAGCAATCCTTGCATCAGCCATGTCAGGTGGGCCAGTGTTATCTGTACACTGCTAATTTAAGTCACAGTGGTTTGCCAAAAGTTGCCCAATGAGTTCATGGCTAGGTTGAGCCCTGCTTTTTATCACTCTGGTAAATCAGCTGCCATAAGATTATATTAAGTTCAGTAAGTTAGAATTTCTAGAGGGGCAGGGTTCGAAATTAGCAGGTGCCAGGAGCATTTTGTGCCTAAAGTTTCTCCATTTGCGAGCACCTCAAAAAGTCTGGGTGCTTTCTTTTGCGCCTGGCTGACACTCAAGTTTTACTGAAATTTATGTGCTTTGAAGCCTTGAAGTATATGTTAAGGATAGATAATATGTTAAGAAGTTTAACAATAAAGAGTAGAGTGTTTTGAAAACTGAAGTATGGTATCAATATTTTTATTGTAAACACCAAATTAAACATGTATTAATAATTTCTGCTAAAAATGTGATATTACCAATGTGTCACTTGTGTGAATTGCGTATTAAATCATGCCTATCAAAATAATAAAAAGTGTTTCCCATCCCCCCCAGTGGCCACTAGACATTCTGTTTTGGCACCCAAAACCCAGGCCCCAGGAGCCATATGGCTCCTAGCTTTTCAGCCTAGTTTCTAACACTGTAGAGGGGGTAGCTGTGTTAGTCTTGTTGTTTCTTTAAGGCTAGCAAATTTATTGTGGCATAAGTTCATTGATTGCAGTCTGCTTCCTCAGATTAATTCAGGCATCTGATGAAGTGGACTGTAACTCACAAAAGCTTATGCTATAATAAATGTGTACTTAATGTGCCACAAACTTTTTTTTGTTAAGTTTAAAATATTAACAGTTGAACTCTGTTATGTGCTGTGACTTGTACAGATGGTTTTCTGGTTTGCACTGGCTACTATTTTCTCACTGAACTATAGGACTTCTGTCTAGAACCATTGTTCTAATAGTTTTCTTGCCATGAAACGTGTAAGAAAAATTCAAAAGGGGGCTTACCACTGGTGAACAGCTTGAGTGACTCAGTTCCTCCAAGTTATCAGACAAAGAAGCACTTAGAAAGAGATTGACTCCCTTCCACACATTTCAGGCCACTTATATGTCTCAAATAGTCTGGATGGAAAAGTGGCCTAACAAATTGTGAGCTAGTAAGCTTCTGTGAAGGTGAGAAGGTGCAAGGCATAGGTGCCATAAATTAGAGTTGGAAGAAGTAGAAGAGCACCTGTCTGACCTAGGTTCTTCATTACTTGAGGAATATGCACCTTGCCTTGGCAAAATTTAATCATTCCTGCCTCTCATACGCCAAGTAAGATGTGCATATTCTCTCTCTCTCTCAGGTATTATTTCCGAAACTGGCATGGGACAAATGAGAAGGAGCCAGCTGTCTGTCGCAGCCTCCATCGCACAAGTGACTCTGAGGACAAGTCACAGCAATCAAGGGGCGAGCAAGGCAGTGCCCTGCTGGATAAACCGTCATTTGAGTATCTCTTTGAGCAAGTATGAAGCTTTGTTGATGTTGTTCTATTCAGATTAAGCCTGTTATGTATTTGCCATCCCACCCTCTTTGGACTGTCCAAAGAGGTTTCCATCCTTCTTCCTTAAAATTAAGTTTCCTTGGGATTCCGTGGCTTCATCAGGCAAATTTAGATATCTCTTCAGTTGCACTTTCAAAGCCATAAAGGCCAACTCCATGCTATACAGCTGTTTCATCCATCTCCCCTGACCAGCCTGTGCATGCCTTGGGCAGAGAAGAGGTACACCACAGTGAAGCGCACACAGAAGAAATAACTCTATATGTCAGGCACTTGGAGCCTAAGTGTCTGTCAAATAGCTTAGGGGGTAAATAGCAATCCAGGAGGATGAAATCACTTACACAAAAAATGTAAGTAAGGAAGCAGGAGTGGATAAAAGCTGTTGAGGTTACTGGTGACATCAACAGACTCTAAGCCAACACGATGAAATGGGGCATGCGGGGGTGAGAAGATTAGTAGACTTCTCAGCTTTCCCCCTCCCTTTGAGGAAATGTGATGCAGATAGTCAATTCTTATATTCTAGATCTGTCTTCAGAGAGGTGCAAGCCAGCCAAATGAGCCACATTCCACCAAGGAAGGAGAAACCCCTTTCTCATAGTTATTAGGCGGCCTGATTCCACCTCATATATGGCGTGCAGTCAAGCCCTAAATTTTTGAAGAACTGGATGAGATAAGATGGAAAAGTTTATTTCCCTCTTTTTTACACAACTGCTAGTAGTGTTGCCTACATGAGACTGCAGGTTGGATCCCTGACATAATTTGAGTTCAGATTTCCAGTAGCTCAACTTGAAGAGCCAAAGGAGAGACTGATTTGGGACCTGTTAGCTTGGGAATGAACCTCCATAATTTTTGATCTTTTTCTTCCCAGGGGAAATATGACTTCATTAATGACATTGCCTCTCTAAAAGACCTACACACTGAGCAGGAGATTCATCAGTTTAAAAATGACAGCCTGGGGATGGCTGTACTCCACCTGTGTCACATTGCACTTAAGAGAGGCATCTCCCTTGAAGAAGTGACAGAGAGAACCAGGTGAATTATTGTGGGGATGGGACAAGTAGTTGTGTTTATGGTGTGCTTCCCAATCCAGTAATCCCAAACTGCTTTGCAGAGGGTTGTTGGTATGTTCTCTCTCTCTCTCTCTCTCTCTCTCTCTCTCTCTCTCTCCCCCCCCCCCCATCTTCACTTGAAGTGTGGCATTGATACACATGGGGTGGTCACCCCGCTTACTGCGTTTGTTTCTCTTGCAGCTTCAAGGAATGCATTCCCCGTTCTTTTTGTCGGCAGATTCAGCAAAACAATTATCTGACCAAATTCCGCATGAGGAATGTTTTTAAGAAGTTCTTGCAACGTTTCCAGCGACATACAATGAGCTCTGGCAAGCTAACAGAACAGGACATCATGTATAAGTACCTGGTGACCTTGGAGAACCTGGCCCCACGTTTTGGGAGTGAGTTCTTCATGGTCCTCTCACTGGAAACTGTTTCAGAGGGTGAGAAGGTGCCACTTTACATCAATGGTGGGCACACACATCTGGAGAACTCGCATTCCCCTCCTCTCAGTGACAGGCTTGCCATGCATGAGGTTCTGGTCACGGGCACAGATGGCATTCAGTGGCGTCCCATCTCTGCTGAGGTATGTTCACTTGTGAGTTCATCACCACCTATTGTCATCAGTAACAAGCTCTCCATCCCTGGGCACTGGGACTCCACTTCCTGGATTGGAAAGCCATGTTGAGTACTTAACTTTATTTGGCACAATACATTAATTTTGCTCTGGCTTTTAGCTCATTTCTCAGGGGATCAGGGCAAGTAATAATCAGCTAATGAAAAGCCCAAGTTACCAATAGTTAAGGCAGGAAGTCGGGTCAACCCAAGCTGAATTGCAGTTATATCTTTCCTGTACTAGAGCAAGAGTCACAAAAAGATGGGGGGTCGGAATCAGGTTACCGGTTCAAAATATAGGTCTGAATAAACTGAACCTGACCACGGTTAGTAAACCCTAACCATGATGAAGCAGATGTGAAACTTAAGTGTAGAAGGGTTTTGCACATTTTGAGTTTGTCTTGACTAATTTGTCCCTTTGGAGAAGCAATTTGCAGGGTGCAAAGCTGCACATTGTGGCTGTTGCTATCCAACTAAAAGTTATTCCTGCCATCACTCTAGCCTTTGCTTTGACTTTGGAGGCAGGGATCGTCTCATCCTGACATGTGTTTCACTTCAGAGGCACTTCAAAAGAAACCTGAGGACCTTGGGCTGAACTTTTGATCTCTGGCCTAAAATACGTGTTCACCAGTGGTGAACAAGTGCACTGTGGTTGACCAAATAGTTGAAAAGAAGTAGGCTAGTTGACTGGTTGCCTCTGATTGGATAGCAGCCAGAAGCTTCAGTCTTCAAGCTGACTCAGCCTTTGGAGACACACTTTGAAGAGCAAGTTTTTCAGAAAAGTGAAGAGTGTGTCTTAGTAGCAATAAAAAATTCCACTCAATGCCACCGCAGTGCATGCCATTCTGTGGGTCTTTACACTGTTGATACCAAAGTCATGCCAGGTACATCTTAGATGTGGTAATTGTAGAGGCAAGTTCCTTAAGTATGCTGGACCTCAGTCGTTTAGGGCTCTGGCACCATTAATTGAGTTTTAAAGTCACTAAAGAATTGGTGGAGATGGTGGAGCACTGGCAAATGTGCTCCCAATGACCCAAGGTAAGCCACAGCAGTTTGTAGCCACAGAAACTGCTTCTTGGGAACTTGAACCTCCTGCCAGAAACATCTCTAATTCAGAAACTCAGGGTGGTATCCAATGAAGTATTTCCACCAGTGCAAGGATTTCAGCTTGTGCAATTGAGTTTTCCCCTTGCACAGTTCTGTTGTGTAGCCAGAAGTCCTTGCTCTAGTGGAAGTACTCTGTTGGACACTCAACTATATTACAGCAAAAACAGCAGCATAAAATGGTGGGGGAAATGAATTCCTTCATGGGTATTATGCCACTGTTGCTATTCTGGACATCCTCACTCTCCAAACTATCCACCTAGCTATGTGCATGCTGCTTCTCAGCAGTAGAACCTTAACAGCAGCCAAAAAGATTCAGAGGCTGGGAAATATTCAGCTTCTGGAAAATGCTGGTCAACTGTCACGGGAGCCAGCAGCAAGCACATTTGGCAAATAGCAGAGAGAAACAAGGCACACAGCTCACTTCAGCTAGCAGCTCTTTTATTAGTGTCAACACAGAAACACACCAAGATTCATGAAGTATACTCCCGCATCATGAGCTGTTGCCCAAAGTGGCTAGCTCCTTCCATCCTGTCTATTTTCTATGCCTCAGACCTCAAGGGGGACCCTCTTTGTTTCTGCCTGGTTTACTGTTCAGTTATGTGGAGTAATTGTCTTGTTTTAGAGGTGAACAGTGGGTCTGGGAGGTTGTCAAGGGACAAGCTGTCAGCCTGTGCTGATGTTGCCTCTATTAGACCTGATTCCTGTCCTTGCTCAGGGCTGGGGCTTCTGTGTGTTTCCTCCTGTTCCTCACCCTCCTGACTCCCAGCTTCCAGTATTTCCCAGTCCTCCTCCTCCTCCTCTGGGGGGTTTCCTGTTTCCCACCACCGTAAACCTGAGTACAAACTGTCCTCTCCTGCACTTTCCCTGGAAGCCTCTTGGGTAGGCAGTCTCCACCACTCCTCTTCTAGCCAGTCCCTGACATCAGCCAAACCTTGCATGTTCACTGTGTATAGCATGACCTAGTGCCCTAAAATCCTCAAAGCTCAGTAGTGGGGTAATTTGTTTTTCTCCCTCTTTCAACCCTGAAACTGCCTTTGGAGTGTAGACACAGCTACCTGTACGTTGGTTGGTGGGGCAAAGGATCCAGGCTTGCTCTTGCCACAGCCAGGCTGCAGTGCTGGTGTGCATATTGATGTGACCGTCCTGGAGTTTGGGCTCTTAGCTCTGTCTTTCTTTTGCAGAGATTGGAAAGCCATCCCCATAGAGGTTATTTGGGAAAGAAGGCCAGGACTAAAGACCACAAGCAGCCTTACCAGCCAATGGAACGACGTGAATCCAAATGGGTACACTTCTGTGACTTCCAGGAGATCACACACATTGTTATCAAAGACTGCAGAGTCAGCATCCACCGTCAAGACAATAAGTGCCTGGTAGGTGGGAATGTGTCCCTCTGCTACTCACTTCGATTACTTTACAATTACTTCTGTGAACTGTTGGTGACTGACCAAGAACAAGGCCTTCAGGTCATAGCAGATAGCTGAATTATGCCAATTCAGTGTGTAGCAGCAATGGAAAAGGCAAATTCCATTACAGTGGACCCTCCAGATGCAAACTTAATTCGTTCCGGGGGTCCGTACGTACCCCAAAAAGTCCGCAACATGAGGTTCTGCTTCTGCGCATGCACATGGCGCAATAGAGCACTTCTGCGCATGCGCGTGAGGTGAAACCCGGAAGTATACAGTTCCAGGTTTGCCGCGTTCGCAACCCAAAAATTATGTTACCCGAAGGTAAGGTAAGCTGAGGGTCCACTGTACTAGGGTTTGTTAGGAAAGGGATTGAAAAATAAAACTTGCAATATCATGATGCTTTTATACAAACCTGTGGTGCAATGTCATATGTAATATTGTGTAAAGTTCTGGTTGCCTCACCTTGAAAGGGATAGGTCCGAGTTGGAAAAGGTTCAGAAAAGGCCAATGAAAATGATCAAGGTATGAAAAAAGCAGATAAAGAGAATTTTTTCTCCCTGACTCATAGCACTAGAACTCAGGGACATTGAATGAAGCTAAATGTTGGAAGATTGAGAACAGATGAAAGTAGTTCTTCATACAGTGCATAAAGAGGATTGGACAAATTCTTGGAGGATAAGGCTGTCAGTGACTACAAGCCACAGTGGTTATGTTATACCCCCAGTATGTTTCTAAATATCAGTGGCTGGGAATCACATGTAGAGAGTGTTTTGTGCTCATGTCCTGTTTGTGGGCTTCCCAAAGACATCTGGTTGGCCACTATGAGATCAGACTACAAATTCTGTGCATATGGAATCTCAAAGGTGCATACTCTGGGCTGCTAGGCTAGAACTGGACATTAGGGATATGCACAATTTGGTTCGCTTCCCCCATGTCCTGGTGTCACAATAGTATATTTATTCATAAAAATTATACACTACTTGATTGTAAAAAATAATTCAAAGGAATTTACAATGGTATCTTGGTTGTCGAGCTTAATCTGTTCCAGGAGTCCATTCGACTCCCAGAACCGTTCAAAAACCAAGGTGCGGCTTCCGACTGGCTGCAGGAGCTTCCTGCACTCAACGGAAGCTGCGGAAGCTGCATCAGATGTTCGACTTCCGAAAAATGTTCACAAACTGGAACACTCACTTCCAGGTTTGCGGCTTTCAGGAGCCGATTTGTTCAGGAGCCAAGCCGTTCGAGAGCCAAGGTACCACTGTACAAAAAAGACAAAACAATAAAATTACCACAAATAAAAATTAGCAATAATTTAATACTTTTGAAAAGTTAAAACAATAATAGTTTAAACCAGATTAAAACGCACAGCAACTTTCTAAACTTGCGAATGCCAAAAAAGTACAGTGAAGGCACCTGCCTTATAGCAATAGGCAGGGAGTTAATTCCAAAGTATAGGTGCTGCCAACAAAAAGATGGAAGTTCCTACAAATGTGAAGCAGGTATGATGTGGTACCTGAAACAGTGCCAGTGCCACAGATCAGAGTGGCTTATGGCATAAGGCAATCTCATAGGATTGCCATCTTTCTCCAATGGAAAATTCCCCAGAGCATTCAGGCACATAATGGGTTGCATCAGTTTCTGAGGGCGGGTTATCAGAATGGGCCCACCACCCTTACATGTGATGGATGGGTCTGTTCAGTGTTGCCTTGTATGGCTGATCTGTAGCTTTTAGAGACCCTTTTAGAAACAGTAAGTTCAGCTGGGTAGGTTGATTATCTCTGTTCCGTTGTAGAGTACCTTCTTTGCATGTAGAAGGTCCCAGGTTCAGTGTCCAGCAACTCCAGGAAGGATTGGTGGAGACACTTGTCTGCAAACTAGAGAGCTGCTTGCCAGTCAGTGCATTCTGTTTATAAGAAGAAGAAACAAATAGAAATGAAATTTTAAAACCATACAGCATCTAGCACAGCACATTGCTATTGCTACAACAGGCAATAAAATCATTAAGTGGTATTTCAAGACCATCAGCAATTTTCAGGTGGTACATGGAAAAAACAGCCTGGAAAACACTGGCTTAAAGCACTGTAGCTTCCCAAGGGCCTTCAGCCCAGCACTGTGGCCCAGGACTAATGCTTAATGACTGTGCTTTCAAAAAAATTTCTATCTAGGATCTGACTCTTTCATCCTACGAAGCTGCCCTCTCCTTGATTTCACTGGTGGATGGTTATTTCAGATTGACAGCTGACTCTAACCATTACCTGTGCCATGAAGTCGCCCCGCCACGGTTGGTAATGAGCATTCAGAATGGTATCCACGGACCCATGCAGTAAGTGATCTCTGCTTAAGCCTTTCAACATGTTCTTCTCAGAACTTGGTTTGGGACAGGGGTCTCCACAGGCCATGTCTGAAATGTTTTCTTTTCCTAGTGAAGAATTTATTATGGCTAAACTGAAGCGAGAAGAACAGGAGGATGGCCTGTACGTCCTTCGCTGGAGCGTCCTTGATTATAATAGATTGATCTTGTCGGTATTGAGGAGAGGCCAGGTGAGATTTGTGGGAGTGGTTGTGGCCTGTTCTAATTCTATAGGGTTGTGTAAAGCAACTTCCCCCCGCATCCCCTGTGCACCTCTTAAATAGTTTCTGAGTTTTCTCTCAACCCTCCAGAGCAGATCTGGGTACAGAGCAGGGAGAGGAGAGGCAGGGAAGTTGTTTCACTTGCACATTTATTTTTTGAATACAGCCCTTGTCCTTGATGCTTTGTGAATGAGCCTTTTCCAAGTACAGTGGTGCCCCGCAAGACGAATGCCTCGCAAGACGGAAAACCCGCAAGATGAAAGGGTTTTCCGTTTTCAGAGGCGCTTCGCAAGACGAAAATGACAAAAATGTTTGAGGTTTTTTTCGCTCCAAAACCCCTTTTTCTAAAGCGCTAAGCTGCTAATAGCCTTTTAGCAGCTAAACCGCTAATCCCTTAAGCCTTAAAAAGCCGTTAATAGCCCTTAAACTGCCAATAGCGCTAATAGCGCTAATCCGCTAATGGGGTTGCTTCGCAAGACGAAAAAACCGCAAGACGAAAAGACTCACGGAACGGATTCTTTTCGTCTTGCGAGGCACCACTGTATGAGTATGTTGCTGTTGATTCTGAGCAGGGTGATCAATCTGTGCTAGGCTACTGGCAGTATATTGTCCCACCAATTTCATACAAAGAAATAAAGATAATGGAAAGCCACTGGGGAAACAGGACTGAGGTTCTTGTGTCTGCTGTATGTCCATAAAATGGAATTGAGCAGATGAAAAATGAAAGCTGATAAGCAGCTGTAAGCCATGGTTGCTCAGATGGTTTTGTGTGAAGTCTGCATTGATTCACAGAGTACGCTTTATGGTTGCATTAATAAGTCAACTAAGATTGCTGACTCTAGTTTCCCACAATATAAATATGTTAGTCTCTTGTTTCCAAAAAGGTTTGGAGGTTGTTCTTGGGAAACTTCGTAACATACCCGTAACATACCCGTGGCTCACCACTTGGGGACCATTCTTACTTACTGCAGGCAAACACCAGAGTTGTTATTTGCAAACCTCAGTTAGCACTTTTAATGAACTCTTAAGATCATTAATGCTATTGAACGAGCAGTTCTTTTAACAAATTATAGTACTTTGTTGTAATACAGTCTGTACATTATCATGCTATAAGGCAAACTGAAAACCATTAAAAATAGATTGGGTTTGATCCAGAGTTAAGGACATGTAACAGGTGTAGCTGACTTTTGTGACTGCCTCCTCCCCAGTGCAGCCTACCAAAAATGCTCCTCAGAAGGTCGAGGGACCCTGCTGAATGGGGTGGGTTCATAGCAAGGGGCTTGAGGTAGAGGGGAGAGATCCCCGGAAATCAGGTAGATGCAGCTTTTGAAGCTGGAAGCTGTGCTTGTAGAAAGTGATTTGGTCTGAAACAGCTGTGCTCATGCTTTTCATGAAGATTGAAGGAGTAAGAAGCATGTTCCTGTGGTCTGCGGACTTCTGATCATTGGGACAAATAGGGGGATGTAAAGTTTGAAATGCCTGTGAGTGGGACAGGCATTTGGGGAGAGATGTGTTCCATAGTCTGCATATTTCAAGCAATGCTGGTGGCTGGGCATGTAGGCTAGTATTCAGCTCTTACTCTCTCTCATGCTTCTTGATTGCCACAGTCCTTCCAGAGCCAAGATGCCACAAGCTACAGACAGTTCCGAATCCAGAAGAAGGGGAATTCCTTTGTGCTAGAAGGCTGGGAGCAAGAGTTTCCAAGCATCCAAGAACTGATGAATGCTCTCAAAGGCTGTACTCTGAGATCTGGAAATGAGACCTTCATTTTCCGGAGGGGGTCTCTCCCAAAGCCAGGAGGTATAAGCCAAGAATTGTAAATACTGTTCCTTTTACAGTGACCTAGTGATATTCTCCCAAATATAATCTGGCTACATGAATATAGTATAGAAAGAGAAGAGGTGAATCTGCTACACAGCATAGGGCCTTTTTCTTACCACAAGACCTTGTAATTGTTTAGCATTTTGCTGAATATCCAGCAGTTCAGGGGATTCAGATATTGGTCCAAGGCATAATTACTACTGAAGTTGCAGCTTTTTAAAACCACAGTCATGGATAATGTAGACCAGACTTTAAACAGAAGTATGTGGCCACATTAACATGGTGGTTTCTGGGTCCTTAACCAGAATTAAGCACTATCTACACTGAGAGTACTATTGGATCTCAAGGGAAGCAGCATCCCTAATCAGCATTTTTTACTGTAGGTTAAGAATAAACTTGGACCTCCAATATACTTCGCTTGCCTGATCTAGGTATAAAATCAGCATTTGTAATTGAAAGAACTAGCAACCACAAACCTTGGGTTTGTGTTCTTCTCCAGCTCTAACAGGAGAATAGCTAAAGCTTCTAGTCAGGGTTTCATGTTGATATGTTTTAATTGCATTTTCTCATTTCACACAAATACAGGAAACTCTGGTTTGTACAAACTATAGCTAGTGAAGAAACTGGAATATCAAACCAGGATTAACCTGTGGTTTAATACCATGGTTTCTTAACTATGGTTTTAATAAACCACAGTTTTCTGTATAGAGAGGAAACCGGGGCTTGTTTTTATGTCTGAATCAGGCCACTGTGTGAGAACATATCCAGGATTGCCTCTATTCTTTCTTGCCATGTTGTTTTCCAGAAGTAAAACCTCTCTGTTAGTTGTGTGAACTAACTATTATTTCATGAACAAGAATCACCTGAGCTTTTCAGGTTCTTCACTTTAGCACCATCCCTTCCAGGGCACTCTGTTTGGGCGAGCTTTAAGAAACCCCATCAGCAGGATTACACAGGGCTTCTGCTTGTGCAATTGGGCTTCCTCTCCCCCTTCCCACCTCCTGAAATTGGCTCTGGGTGGGGGCAGGAGAACCCCCCAGAACAGCATGCAGTGAAAGAGAGGGGATCTGGCAGGCTGCAGTGCTTCTGCAGTGGAACATTAAATTCCACACAGTGTCTTGAAAGAGGTGCTAATTTAGCAACAAGATGTTGACAGAAAGAAGCTGTATTCAGGGAGGAATGCTGATTAAACTCACTTAGGGAATTCTTTAAATTAAAACCTCTTGGGTTGCAGCATGCAGTTACTGATTATTATACCCTCCCATATAAAAGTTTCTGTTTGTGAACAAAGTTGTGAAATAACTTTCTTAGAAATGGTCTGCTTTTCTGTTCTGTTTTGTTCTTGTTGGGTTTTTTTAGTGTGCTTTTGTAGATCTGATCTTTGGGACTAATCTCTCTTCTACAGAGATCTCAGACCTGCTGATCACACGAAAAGTGAAGGACAGCACCCGACAAATTCTGAACTTGACGCAGCTGAGCTTCCATCAGATCCGAAAGAATGAGATCACCCAGGTCAGCACTGTTGTCTCGTGACTTTTGTGGGGGATGAAGGATTAGGATTATAAAGGTGTTTCAACCTGGAAAGGACATAACATTCTCTTTTCGTGCAAGGAACTTTAATCCCAAGTCTTCTGATCATGCAGTATGCTAATTTTGATGTAATGCCAAACAAAGGCTTAGGAACCTATTGGACAAGTTGCTTAGATGTTGCTTATGTGTCTCGTCTCATGGCTTCCAGTATGAGTTTTATGCCTTCCAGGGAGTGGAAATTGTCTTTAGTTCTAGTTGGAGTGAAAGATTCACAGGAAACCATGGTGGGTTATAGGATTGGGATGTGGGTTGGTGGGGGGTTTTGTTGACTTTTTGTTGTTACTGTTATTGATATTATTTTTGTAGCTTTGTTTTTAGATCTTATAATGTGGAAATTGTTCAATTTGGTTGTGTACATTTAGATGTTTTATATTTATTGTTTATGACTACTTTTGTTATGTTTGTAAATCTTTCCATGTTGTAAGCTGCCTTGAGCATGATTTTAACTATGGAAAGGTGGCATACAAATAGACTGTTGGTGATTAACACATCCATGTCTTAAATCTCCTTCAGAGAGCTCACCTAGGACAAGGGACGTGCACCAACATTTATGATGGAGTGCTGCATGTCTGCGGTGCAGCTAATGGTGATGATGAGACGGAATACTACTCTACCGAGCAGAACAACAACAATCGTGAGATGCATGTAGTACTCAAAGTGCTTGACCCCAGCCACAGGGACATTGTCCTGGTGAGTTGTTATTGGCAGCTGTCTATCTCAAGAGACAATGGAGTATGCTTCTGGGCGGGGGAGGAAATCAAACCGCTGCATTAGTAGCACTGGAGTTACCTCCCTAAGGTACAAGCCTGGGCAGTGTGGGGGGAGGGCCCTGGGCTGCCCAGACAACAAGATTCCCCTCTCAACCTCACTGATGTGGTCTAAAGGAAAGCAGCGCAGTGCGTTTGGCACCAGCTTGTTCGCTGGAGTCGCTAGAAGGAGCCGTACAAGGCGCCATCCAACTGTCTTAGGGACTCCACTCTGGATTTGAGTAGGGTTTATTCCTTCCAAGTCCTGCAAGTCAGTGGAGTTTTAGAATCAGAGTTTTCCTGCTCTTAGATGTGCTACCTTCCCAGGTTGACAAGCCCCATCTGTCATCTTTTTGACTGTTGGATCCACATTGCTCTTGTTCGCTCAATCCACCGGAGCCTGTCTTTGCATTCAGGAGAAGTACCTAATTCACTGAGGGTTTGAGACCCATCAGCTACCCTCACCTGGTTTAGCTGGCCAGTCAAAGCTGTTTTGAGAGTGTGGCTGCTGTCGCATGCTGACAGCTTCTAGGAGCCACAGGTGAGAACTGAGTGTAGGGTGGGGACCAAAGGTGGACAAACTACTCCAGAAAGAGCACAATGTGTCCCCCACCAGAGATACTACCCCTCCCCATACACCCCATACACCCCTTTCTAATAAGCAAATTGGAAAGAGACAGTGAGTAGGCATCTTAAAACTGTAGCAGGGGAGCCAATAGGCATCCTAGCTGTCTACCTGTATGGAGTGGGAAGGGGAAGCTCTAGGGGGTTAATGGCAGGGTAATGGCAGGAGGGTTGGGGAGTGGAGCAAACAGGTTCATCTCCCAGTCATTTGGATATATAGTCTATATATAGTCTATATAGTCATTTATAGTCATTTATAGTCTATATAGACATTTGGATAATAAACTCTTAGGAGAAAACATGTTCTTGTCAAATGTGATGATCAGTTCACTGACAACTGGTTTTTATTTTACTTATTTTATTATTTAGTTACATTTCCCCCCTTTTGTTTCTAGAATTGCTACCTCCTTTTGTTAAAACAAATATAATAACAGCAGTATGATTGCAAAAAAGTAAATGCAAGATACATTTTGAATCAGAACAGATCTCTAGCTAGCTTTATTTTTTTAGAAAAGGTTTGTTTATGAAGTTTATTTATCTTGATGGCAAATGAAAAGGGCAGATAAGAAATTAACTGCACGACACTGGAAAAGGTAGGAATTGCTGCAGAATTGTTATTGGGCTGGGAATCCAATCAGTAGTTGCTGGAATCCTGGTCCTGTGCTAGGATTGAAGTGCCCCAGTTATGTTCCTTGGATAACAACTCTCATGTGATGGCCTCCCTTCTGTCCTCTGCAGGCATTCTTTGAAACAGCAAGTTTGATGAGCCAGGTTTCCCACATCCACTTGGCTTTTGTGCACGGGGTTTGTGTAAGGGGCTTAGAGAGTGAGTATTAACTGCTTTCTGTTCTGTGGCTTCTCCCTGTATAGCTCACTGAGATGTAATTGTCTTGTGTTCTCAACTGCCCTGCATGTCTCACTATTTTATTCTTACGGTCCTGCAGTTTTTTTATTATTTGAGAAATACTGTGTGTTTCATTTTGTATTTGGGGAAACAGTGTCAGACTGCCACCCACTTAGCCATGTTTAATCATGTCTTGACAGATTACTTTGGAAGACAGATGCCTTCCTTTTTCAGCCTGTGGTTCATCTTCCTTTTGTGGTTGTCTTAGATCTATGAGAGCAACCAAAATAGCCCTTTCCCATTTCCATTCATGCTCTTCAGCCAATATGTTACCCACTGCTGAGAGGCAGCAATACTAAACCTATATTGTTTTTGGATTATCACATTTCTTCCTTTTCCTGCTTTCAGATATAATGGTGGAAGAGTACATTGAGCATGGGCCCCTGGATGTCTTCTTGCGGAAAAACAAAGGGCGGATAACGGTGGGCTGGAAATTCACTGTTGCTGCACAGTTAGCAAGTGCCCTGAGTTACTTGGTAAGTCTCCTTAGAAGGGTTGGGAGCCAACCTTCTGGAAGTGTCAGATCTTCACTATAGGTGTATACCACCTTATACCACGTCAATTGCTAGGGCTTACCTCTGACACTGGGATGCGGGTGGCGCTGTGGGTTAAACCACAGAGCCTAGGACTTGCTGATCAGAAGGTTGGCGATTCAAATCCCCGCGACGGGGTGAGCTCCTGTTGCTCGGTCCCTGCTCCTGCCAACCTAGCAGTTCGAAAGCCTTTTCTGGCGGAAAGGTAAACAGTGTTTCCGTGCGCTGCTCTGGTTGGCCAGAAGCGGCTTAGTCATGCTGGCCACATGACCCGGAAGCTGTACGCTGGCTCCCTTGGCCAATAAAGCGAGATGAGCGCTGCAACTCCAGAGTCGGTCACGACTGGACCTAATGGTCAGGGGTCCCTTTACCTTTACCCCTGACAGGGATGTGGCATCTTAATGAGAGTGTTGCTTAGGCTGTGTTCCTTCCCTTACCTCCCAGAACTTCAGTTCTCTTGGGGAGAATAATAACCATGAACCTAAACCTACCTTGTAAACTATGACATTGGAAACCACCTTGCTTGGGAAAAGCAAGAGGGGCAGAACTGTACACTAGTGATTATCTTAGAATCCCACAACCTGATCGATAAGGATAACAGAACAGGAGATGGTTACCCATTGTCAAACCATTTGGGGCTTGTCAGTTTTTGGGATCCTGCTTTGAAGCAAGAATTAGAGTTTCATGCTTTTTTGACCCCTTCTGAGTCTGTGATTCTCAGGCTTGAAGTCCCTGAATCAGCCAGAGGCAGCAGCACTTGCAGTTCAAGATTGCTTTCCCTGATGTTTGGGCAGGGCAGGGGCGGCAGCATAGAGACATGGACAGTAGACCAGTTGCTTAAAAGAACTTTTAAGGTTTGGCAAGGAGGCCCAGCTGACTACTGAACCAGTTAGCTTTCTGCTTTTTGCTTAGGGATCCCCTTGGGGAAACAGAGGCACGATGGATCAACGGCCGAGTTGCAAGTAGGCATGCTAAAGAGACAGGGCTTCTCACAGACTACCTTTCTGCATCTATTTAAACAGGAAGGCAAAAACCTGGTGCATGGCAGCGTATGTGCCAAGAACATCCTGTTGGCCAGGAAAGGTTTGGAAGATGGCTCGACGCCCTTCATTAAGCTCAGCGACCCTGGAGTCAGCTTTGCTGTGCTCTCCCAAGAAGGTAGACCCTCATCTTCAGAGGGCTTTTTCCCTTGTCACATTTGCTTTCACAGGAGGTGCATGGTTTTGGAGTTGAACACAGTGTCCCTGTTTGCATATCGCAGGAGGTAGGTCATGGTGTATAGTTTGCTGTGAGTGAGCATTGTGTCTGACACCATTCTCTGGCAGCAGCTCTGTGTTCCATCTCCAAAACCAGCTTCTTCAGAAGTAGGTGGGTGCAGGTGTGGGTGGGTGTCTGTTTAAAGAAAGGGAATGTCTGCCTGCCTGTGATCTGCTTCCAGTGTCGGGCAGCTGCACTTCCGAGTATTACACCACATCTCTTGCTAACCATTTTCTCATTTCATTTATAAAACTTCAAAGTCACTGTATATCATTCAGTGACACACAATAAGCCCACAACTTGCACACATTTCACTTGTGCTGATTCAGATTTACTCGTGCCATTTTTTTAAAAAAGTAAAAAAAATAAAAAGTGGGTTCTGAGAAAATTGAGTTTGGGAATCCCACCTTCCATTGAACCCAGTGGAATTTGACTATATACAATTTTGGCTTTAGGCGCAATCCCTGCAACACAACCCTTGTGCAAGTTGCAGGCTTACTGTGTTACTCAAACATGTCGAAAAACAATATAGACAGCATAAAAGCCAGTGGCAGCATGATTCACTTTTTTTTGCAGCATTGTTTCTAATATGTGAGGATTCTGCCCTCCATTTGTTGGTCTATTTAACTTCTTCAGCTTGATATTATTGGTGCTCCCTTTGAAGTTTCCTAAGTACCGTATTGGCCTGAATATAAGCCTCACTTTCCCCCCAAATTCTGACCGTGAAAAGTTAAAGTGTGGCTTATATTCACGACCTCACAGTATGCAGCCAGGAGCATGGGGCAAACAGTTCCAGGAGTGTGGCAAAGCTGCGCCCGGCTCATGCGTAGTCCCCCATCCTCCCCGCTAGGCTGGGAAGGGAGAGAGCGAGGAAAGGGAAAGGCCGCCAGCAATGTAGTGCGGCTCCCCCTCCCAAGTATGCAGCCAGGAGCAGTGAGGAATGGAGCAGCTTATATTCGGGCATTTCCCCCCTTTTTTTCTCCCCCCCCGCCAATTTTAAAGGTGCGACTTATATTCAGGTGCGGCATATATTCGGGTCAATACAGTAATAGTCTGCCAAGCCCCCCTTAATAGGTGGAAAATGCATCCCAGAGAAATTCCAGAAAAGATGTTTGCTTGGCTTTGTCAGAACTGAGAGTATGTAACTGAGTTGTGTCTTGTAGCAACCAAAACAAGCATCTAGTGAAGACTCTTAACTGGAGAAGAATAGCTCTGTACTGAAGGAGCAGATTCCTCTAAGGCAGAGGCTTCCTGCACTGGCCCAGACTTCCCCAACCTTTGGTCCACAAGCGTTGCTGCACTACAACCCCTCTCTTCCCCTGACCAATGGCTGCGGATGATTGGGGGAAACTGTGCTTATCCCATACTTGTGAAAATGTAGTTCACACTTTTCACCTCCATATCTGAGGAAAAATAATTCCATGAATCAAGTGGCTATATGTACAGGCCTTCATGTGGATTGTTCACATTGCGCATTACATCCTATGGCAATCCACATGAACACTGCCTAGGTGAGTGTCTGAGTGACCTTTCTATCATACCTACAGCAAAACTAGGACTAGCATTAAATATGTCAAATATTGCCTGCTACAGTGGTACCTTGGTTTTTGAGCGTCTTGGAAGCTGAATGTTTCAGTTTTCGAATGCTGGAAACCTGAAAGTAATTGCTACCGTTTTTGAACTCGCCTCGGAAGTCGAATGGCTTCCGCTGTGTGCTTTTCAATTTTTCCAGTTGAACTTGCAGCCAGCCCTTTGCCCCTCAGTTTTCAAATGTTTTGGAAATCGAACGGTGTTCCGGATTGGATTACATTTGAGAACCGAGGTACCACTATACTTGTATTTACTTATATGTTATCCATTGGGGGATTTCTAACTCTTGACTTTCCTCCTTGCAAGAGCGAGTTGACAGGATCCCATGGATTGCTCCGGAGTGTGTCAAAGACGTAAACAACCTCAGTACAGCAGCTGACAAGTGGAGCTTTGGTACCACACTGCTGGAGATATGCTTTGATGCGGATGTGCCACTGAAAGAACGTACCCCCTCTGAGGTAGCATCTGCCTTTGCTCTCTTTTTTGCTCTTTTAGGACCTTCTCTATCTTTTAAAATATTCTTTATTGAATTTTTACATTGATTATTTGTATACATACTCCTTTCGTTCTTCAAAATACGTTATCTTATACACAAATGTAAACCAAAATAAATCAATACTTCTTCGCATGTGACTTCCCTCCACCTCATTGCGGCTCCTTACTTCTTCCTTATCTTTTTAACTGGGTCCCCCCCCCCCCAATTTCACTTCTCTTACATAATATATGTTATTTACTTGGCAAAAAAATTAGTCGAAGCACATCAAATATTGTTTGAGAACAATGTTTTTCCAAGTACCCTTTAAAACAGTAGGACCTACTCTATCTTGCCCGCAGGACTTGGAACAGGGTGCCTGCAGAGAGTAGCTAACCTATTCCAGAGCATCATCAAATTCTGGGATGTATCTACTGGGCAGGATCTGAGCTGTAACTCTTCCATAGGAATGTTGTGCCAGTTTGTTGTTGGGTTTGGCTTGCCCACCTTATATGTGCATACCGTACTTTTCTGTCTATAAGACACCCCCATGTATAAGACATTGGGGGGGGCGCAAATTTAAGAAAATAGGGGGGAGATGGGACAGAGATGTTCAGCTTTTTTGGTGGAGGATTGCCCAGAGTTGTTCAGATTTTTGGGGGGAGAATTGACCTGAGTCCTGCCAAACCAAATATCACTCAACCAATTGGTAGACACTAACAATCGCAAGCGATGAAAGCCAAATTGCCGAAGCGGCAGCCAATCGAAAGCAGCCCTTGCCACATCCGCTAATAACCCACCCATCTGACAAAGCAGCAGCCAATACAAAGCAGCCCTTGCAGCAAACACCATTAACCCAGCCAATCGCTAGATCCTGCTCGCGGATGCAACCCATGGCCCTCACCCCTCAGCACTACCCATGTATAAGATGACACCCCACCTCCACCCCATTTTTTGCTTTATTTTGGAGTAAATAACCCTTGTCTAATACATGGAAAAGTACAATAACTTGGGGGGAGATCTTGATTTCTACACCCAAAAGCAAAGCATATTCTGTGAGCAAAGTGCACACATGAAATTATTTAGCTCATAGCTGAGCTGTGAGCTAAGAAGGTCCCCAGCTGTGAACTTGCCAAGTGGCTTGAGGCAAGCTTCTATTCTTCCATCCTAATTAGCAGTAGGGCGATAGTAATACCTTACAAGATTGCTGTGAGGATTAAAGTGCTTTACATACGAATAACACTCTTAATTGTGCAGTCCTGTGCATGTATGCTCAGAGATTAGTCCCATTTAATTTAATGGCACTTACTCTCAAGTAAGTGGTTATAGGATTACATAAATGCTAAGTAATATTGGGTAGAGATGTCTAAAATTGCTGAATTTACATTTTGTTTTGTGGTTGTAAATTTAGTTGGGAGTTGTGTGGCTTTTTATTATTATTTTCCATAACATGCTTTGGGGGGGGGGGGGTTGGTCAGGAACTAGAAAAATGGAAAATTATGGAGGACTAGTGTGCCTAGAGCAATTTTCATGGCCATAGAAAGCAAGTTAATGGTTTTTCTTTTTCGTAGGCGAATATAGCACCTATATTCTTGTCTGTAGTTTTTGTTATCATGATTGTATTTATGTGAGGGTTTGTTGCTTCGTATTTTTTCTGGTTTGGTATTATATGTTTGTTTTATTTATTGTTTATTTGTATGACAAATTTGTTTATTTGTTTATTTGTAAATAAAGTATTGGAAAAAAGCAAACAAGTTAATGGAACACAGCTATGCTCTTTTGAGCCTTAGGTTCACATGTCCCAATTTAGACATATCTGTATGACCCAGAAATGCAAGCATTTTCAACTTGTAAGCCTGGTGTTGCTTTGCAACAGACTCCTTCAATTCATAAATGTGCTCCTTTTTGCAGAAAGAGCGTTTTTATGAGAAGAAACATCGCCTTCCAGAACCATCTTTCAAAGAACTTGCTACCTTAATCAGCCAGTGCCTAAACTATGCTTCTGGGGAACGGCCTTCCTTTCGGACCATCTTACGAGACCTTACACAACTGCAGCCACATAGTAAGGATTCCAGAGGGCTCTAGGATGCTGAAAGAGCAGCTTTCAGACATCTGATATAGTGTGCCCTTACCCCACCCCTCTCCCTGGGAGTCTCACAGTGCCATAGAAGAGGTTGTCTGCAAACTGGGCCAGTTAATGTGTGAGAAGAACAAACAATCCCTTTGTTTGTGGCCTCATCACAGTTGATTCAACTGGAGTACCAGTGAAGACTGCGACTGTACTAATTAAAGTGTAAAACTTTATTAACACAAACTACAGAATAAAATACTGAATTCGGAGCAAGATGTAAAACTCAAGAAAAGAAAATGTAAAAGTTAAATGTAGTGCAAAATCAAGGTGACTGCACCATACAAGTATGGTATAAGGTAGCATAAGTAAGCCTACAATGATCTCTTGTCATGCAAAGGCACACCGTGGCTCTATGGGTTCCAGAACAGCAGACTGCAGACATTTTGCTCCTCCCAAGTCATTTTGGTGCTGTTCTGAGCTAAGCTATTGCTTTGCATTGTGTGTTATCCAAACCTGGGTTCATAGTTTGGTTACCTCCAGACTAACCATGAGCTGAGGTTTAAGCCACAGACCCTAGGACTTGCCAGTCAGAAGGCCGGCAGCTTGAATCCCTGCGATGGGGTGAGCTCCCGTCACTTGGTCCCTGCTCCTGCCAACCTAGGAGTTCGAAAGCACGTCAAAGTGCAAGTAGATAAATAGGTACCGCTCTGGCGGGAAGGTAACAGCGTTTCTGTGTGCTGCTCTGGTTTGCCAGAAGTGGCTTAGTCATGCTGCCGGCTCCCTCGGCCAATAAAGCGAGAGAGCGCCGCAACCCCAGAGTCTGCCACGACTGGACCTAATGGTCAGGGGTCCCTTTACCTTAACCATGAGCTGTAAGTAACACATGTTTGTCCTGCAGTTTATGGCTCATGGTCTGGATGACTCATTAAACTAAACTATCGCTTGGCTCAGCACAGCAGCAGAGAGACAGGTGGAACAAGGTGGCTATAATCTCTGTGTGGTTGCCCATAGGTACAAGCCATGGTTTGGTTGGGCTTGGCTTATTATAATGTGTGAACCAGGGCAAAGATAACCTAGGAAGTTGATGGTTTGCTTAAATGGGGAACAAAAAAATTAAGACAGAACCAAAATCTAGCTCTGCTCAAATATATCTAAGATGATCCAGTGCATTTGTTTCCTTCCACTGGTCAGTGTACATCTTGCCTGGTGTTTTTCAGCTCCTTCCTCTTATTTTTTCAGACCTGCTTGACATCAGCTCTGTGTACACTGAATTCCCTGTACCTGACCCTACTGTCTTTCAGAAGCGCTATCTGAAGAAGATTCGAGATCTGGGTGAGGTAATTCACCTTTGTTAGTGAAGCATCATCACTCATTTCTTTACTTCAGTTCTCACCAAGTAAGAGCTGAAACAGATAAACAAAGCCCTTTGTGATCTCTCTGTTCCTGGCTGCGCCATTTCCAACAGCAAGCGGTGGATCTTCTCCAGCCTTCAAGAAATAGATCTTTGCAAACAAAACTAGTTGTCAGGGAAAAGTTAACACAAAGCCTCCTCTCTGACATAGGGTTGTATGCGAGAGCTCTGGTTATAGAGCGGTATATAAATTCAATAAATAATAATAATAGAATGCATGTATTTTTGTAAACTAAGAAATATTTAATAAATATATATTTAAAATAAATGAATGATCCATTTCAGTTGTAGAAAAAAATCTAAAGGGAGAAAATGTTGATTCCCAACACACTTTGAGATAACCTTTTCACAAGGAAAATGTAGAATTCAGTAGACTCACAAATTGTGTGGCTGTTACTTTCTGGGGGATTACACATTCAACCAAATTGCATATAGTCAAAGCAACCATCTTCTGAAAGGTAGGATTGCTGGCATGGGGGTGACTCCAGAAGCCATTCTTGTTATGTAGTGGGATCCTTAGGAAATATTGCAAGGTTCAGATTGGTTTCTGAAATTCAGTACCGTATTGGCCTGAATATAAGCTGCACCCAAATAGAAGCCAAACCTTTAAAATTAAAGGGAAATTTAAGCCGCACTTCAACTCTTCATGGCTGGAATTTGGAAAAAAGGTGTGGCTTATATTCGGGCCAATACGGTATTTGTGTTATGTCAGCATAGAGATGGGAAGTCCTGGGGGAAAAAACCAGAATAATGGGGGGGGGGGGGACAACCAGGTTTTTTTCTGTTTTTCCCCAAAGCCTTTTTGTTCTTGTTGTTTGGGGGAAAAAGGGGAAAAACCTGGGTTCCCCCCCAATTTTTCTGCCCCCCCCAGGCCTTCCCATCTCTCTGTCAGCAGAGCTTGATAGGGATACTGGGCCAAGGTGGGTCTTGTTGTCAGATTAATCCCTGCACTGGTTTGTGTCAAGATACTGGTCTACCTGAGAGTGTTATTAGTCCACCTTCTGGAAAAAGTGATGTATGCCAACCAGGTGCAGTGAAGGCTCTAACAGGATAGCAGCTAGAATGATTTGCCTTTTGAAATATCTCATTCTTGGCTTGTTTGTTTTTCCTCTTTTTCTACTAGGGTCACTTTGGCAAAGTGAGCTTATACTGCTATGATCCCACCAACGATGGTACTGGTGAGATGGTAGCTGTGAAGTCATTGAAATCAGGCTGCAGCCAGCAGCTGCTGACAAGCTGGAAGAAAGAAATTGACATCTTGAAGACCCTCTACCATGAGAACATTGTTAAATACAAGGGCTGCTGCAGTGAGCAGGGTATGGCATCTACTGAGTTGGCACCTCAAGGGCTGGATGGCAGTTGATAGGAGTGCTTTGTGGGCAGGGGAAGAGAGACAGGAGATGACAAATGGGATTGTGCTTTCATCTACCACATTCCTTTCTCACAGTTACCCTGAGAACTTCCATAGGTACATAGGAAACTGCCTTATACTCAATCAGGTCCATCTAGCTCATTGTTACCTACACTGACTGGCAGCAACTCTCCATGGTTTCAGGCAGGAATCTCTCCAAGCCCTACCTGGAGATGCCAGGGAGTGAACCTGGGACCTTTTGCATGCAGAGCAGATGCTCTATGGCTGAAGTATGGCCCTTCAGGCATAGAGTATAGATCTAAATTTAAACATAAATTAGCTTCACTTTGAACCCCCCTCCCGCAGTCATCAGTATTCTAACACTTTATATTGATCCATTGATAGCATAAGAGGGAAAATGACTATTGGTCAAACTTCGCTACGAGAAGCCAAGTTACAAGGAACCAGGCAGAGGGCCTTCTCTGTAGTGGCACCCGCCCTGTGGAATGCCCTCCCACCAGATGTCAAAGAGAAAAACAACTACCAGACTTTTAGAAGACATCTGAAGGCAGCCCTGTTTAGGGAAGCTTTTAATGTTTAATAGACTATTGTATTTTAATATTCTGTTGGAAGCCGCCCAGAGTGGCTGGGGAAACCCAACCAGATAGGCGGAGTATAAATAATAAATTCTAATTCTTCTAATTCTTCTTCTTCTTCTTCTTCTTCTTCTTCTTCTTCTTCTTCTTCGAAGCACAACCATAAGGGCTCCTGATTAGGCATTTGTCTGCATGAAGATGAATGTTATTCGTTAACTCTGTTCTTTCCTGTTTCCTCTTTGTTATTGTCTAAACTTTAAACCAATTCATGGACCAAGAACTTTACGTGAGAAGGCTTGGTCTGTTTAGTTGTATTATTTATTATTCTTACGATCCTTGTTTATCCAAGGAAAAACTTATTTAAAAAAAATAAATCCCAGTCCAACCATGGTTACACACTGCGGCCTTGAACTGGTCTCCACCTGCTGTTTTCCTTCCCTATATGTGATACCTCCCATGTCAGGGCTTCTATAGATAATGAAATGTGGGAAGGTAAAAACACTTCCTTTGAAGTAAAATCATTGTTGAATTTTTTTCTCCCGAACTCTAGGGGAAAAGGTTGTGCAGCTTATCATGGAGTATGTGCCTTTGGGGAGCCTGAGAGATTATCTCCCCAAGCACAATGTCAGCCTGGCCCACATTCTCCTCTTCGCCCAGCAGATTTGTGAGGTAAAGTCTGTCAGCTTGGGATGTAAAATTAATGTCGCTGCCGGTGCAGTGAATATTCCTTTGTTTTGGGATTATTGGTAGAGTTCTAGAAGAGGCATGGACTCCTGTGGTTGAAATAGGCTACGGGGTTTGTTTAAATGGCCATTCCTTGGCTCTGGGAAGAGAAATGTGTACAGTCTTACCTCAAAAAGGATATGACAGAGCTGGGAAACGTTTGGGGGGAAATGGGAACCAAAATGATCAAGAGTGTGGAACAACTCCCTTATGAAGAAAGGTTACAATATTTGGGGCTTTTCAGTTTAGAGAAAATGTGGGTAAGAGCTAACATGATATAAATGTATAAAATTATGAACTGTGCAGAGAGAGTGGATAGAGAGAAGGGACCTCTAATGAAAATGAATGCTGGGAGATTCAAGGCAGGCAAAGGAAAGTACAGCCGTACCTTGGTTCTCGAACGCCTTGCAACTCGAACGTTTTGGCTCCTGAATGCTGCAAACCCGGAAGTGAGTGTTCTGGTTTGCAAACGTTCTTTGGAACCCGAACATCCGATGCAGCTTCCAATTGAGTGCAGGAAGCTCCTGCAGCCAATCAGAAGCTGCGCCTTGGTTTTTGAACGTTTTCGGAAGTTGAAGGTATGACTGTACTGCTTCACACACCACATAGTTAAACTATGGAAATTGCTGCCATAATGATGGCTTTGAAAGAAGATAGACGAATTCATGGGGGATAACTAACTACAGTGGTACCTCAGGTTAAGTACTTAATTCGTTCCGGAGGTGCGTTCTTAACCTGAAACTGTTCTTAACCTGAAGCAACACTTTAGCTAATGGGGCCTCCTGCTGCTGCTGTGCCACTGGAGCACGATTTCTGTTCTCATCCTGAAGCAAAGTTCTTAACCTGAAGGACTATTTCTGGGTTAGCGGAGTCTGTAACCTGAAGCGTATGTAACCTGACACGTATATAACCTGAGGTACCACTGTACTGACTCTGAAAGAGATGTTTTTCCTCCACTGACAGAGGCAGAGATGCTTCTGAACACCAAGCAAAAGGGTTTGTGCTGCTTGTGGGCTTCCCATAAGCATCTGGTTGGCCACTGTGAGAACAGCATGCTGGACCAGATGGGCCACTCACCTGGTCTAGCAGGCACATAGGCTAAAATTCAAAATCCGGGCCCCTGATTCAGAGTCTAGTCCTGGGTGTTTGTCTTCCTTGCTTGCAAAGCTGGTGGGGAATAACACCATATTTGCTCTTTGCAGGGAATGGCTTATTTGCACTCGTTACGCTACATCCACAGAGATCTGGCAGCCAGAAATGTGCTCTTGGAGAATGAGAATGTAGTGAAGATTGGAGACTTTGGCCTTGCCAAAGCTATCCCTGAAGGACATGACTATTACCGTGTCTGTGAAGATGGAGACAGCCCTGTTTTTTGGTAAGAAAGCGTTCATAAAATGTTGTGGCTCTCAGACATTACAGGGGTTTTGACTGCATTGTAACTCAAGATCAAGTCCTGAAGTGAGGCAAGATGTTATTCTGAATACTCCCATGAACATCCCAAGCTCTTGAACGGCAGTCTCTAAGAGAATTTGCTGTCTTTTTTTCTTTACTCTTTCTTCTGGTTAATGTTGCAATATCTTTAGCTTTTCGTGAAATGGTTGACACTGGAGGAAATGGCAGCACTTGTGTGCTTCTTCAACTTCTATGGGAACACCAAAAGCATGTCTGCAAAATAAGGGAAGAATGGAGATAAGTGAATGTCAAAAGTACATGCCCTCTTTGTGAGCTTTTAGAGGTATATGTCTGGCTGCTGCTGGAGACTGAGAAATGGAATAGATGACCTGATTCAGCAAGGTGGCTCATGATACCTGCCTAGCTAGCTAGCTGGAAGCCATATCTAAATAGAACTTGCATGTTCAAGAGGTAGTATTATCCACTGGGGATAAAAAGATAATCGTCATTCCCTTGTTGTGAGTTTTTCTAAAAGTATTGAACATGTTCCTGTTGGAAGATGGGATGCTGGACTAGATGAACCTTTATTTGATACAGCAGTGCAGTTTTACATTTTTAAAATTTTGTTGTTCATCGGCTCTGTTTTCTTGTTTTTCCTTGTGCTGCAGGTATGCTGTGGAGTGCCTGAAGGACTGTAAATTCTACTGTGCTTCTGATGTTTGGTCCTTTGGAGTTACTTTATATGAACTCTTAACACACTGTGATTCTAGTCAAAGCCCCCCAGCGGTGAGTCTGATTGCTGGGCATACAAGGGAGGTGAAAGCATTTGTTTAGCAGTGCTGCAATGTGCAGGGCTCTTAAGTCTACAGATATCTAATGTGTGTTGGAACACATTTAGATCACTGCACTTCAGGAGACTGACTATGCAGTTTCACTTGCAGTGCAGTAATCCAGGGTGCTTTGACTCACACTGGCCCCATGGCTAACTGCAATTGGCACAGAGCCTGTGTACAGCAATGTTCTGACAATACTTGCCTTACCATAGTTTGCTTCCTGATTGGACTTTACTGTGGGTTTCTGTTATAGACCCCTGTAGGGATGGCAGATGCAGGGCACGGGGCACCCTGCCACAGCGTGTATAGCCGCCATGACCTATCTTTCACCTTTTGTCTTCTTTGCAATGTGCCGTGCGCTGTCCTTGACCTTTGCCTCCTTTGCAAAAGGGTTGTTCGTTTCCCCCTCTGATAGGAACATGACGTGGTGGAACAGGTTGCGCAAATAACAGGGTGACACCCAGAGAGCTCATGACTGGAGAAGTTAAAGGGCAAAGTCTTGAACGTGTCCGGTGGATTTTGCATATGCTTGCTAATAAAAAGAGCTCTGCGAAGCTCGTCAGTGTGTGGTACACAGCCCACCTGCACCAGCAACTCCTGTCTCGCCTCCATTCCTTTAGACCCCTGTTCCCTGCACCCACCTGGTCGCATTGGTGGTGGGGACTGGGTTGGCACAGTGGGTTTTGTTCATCCTCCACACCCCAGCCCCAGGCACTGATGGAGGATGCAATGTCGCTGGGTGGTCTCTCCTTCCTTGAAGATTTTTAAGCAGAGGTTGGATGGCCATTTGTCATGGATGCTTTAGTTTAGATTCTTGCATTGCAGGGGGTTTGTTCTAGATGACCCTGAGGGTCCCTTCCAACTCTATAATTCTATGATTCTAGATGACCACAGTGGTCATCAAAAATCTCATGCTCTATCAACTGAGCCTATCAAGCAGCTGGCAGGTCCACCCATTGGTAGAGCTGACCATGCGTGGTATGTGTATGTATCTCAATGGCATCTCGCTGTCTCTTTCTCAAAGTGCTCAATAACATATTTCTCCCTGTTGTCTTAGAAATTCATTGAGATGATTGGAGCAACTCAGGGACAAATGACAGTGCTGAGGCTTATAGAGCTACTGGATAGAGGGAAAAGGCTGCCCATCCCAAAGGACTGTCCTTGCGAAGTGAGTCTGCTTGTCCCTTTCTTTCTTCTCTTATTGTTCTTTCTCTTTTTATTCTGTGTGCTGTTCTAAACCTTTGCCATTTTCTACAGATTTACCGTCTTATGAAAAACTGTTGGGAATCGGAAGCTTCATTCCGCCCGGCCTTCACAAACCTTGTGCCTATCCTCAAAGCCTTCCATGAAAAGTACAGGGCCCAAGCCCCCTCCGTTTTCAGCGTGTGTTGAGCAGGAGGCAGAGATTCTCGGCCAAAGACCACACTCTTCTCTGCACTCGGTGTCTCAGTTCTGTCTTTTTTGTGCCTGGAAAGCCGCAGTGCCGTGGAAGCTGCTTCAGACTACTGGCACACCTTGAGACTCTGACTTCTGCTGTTTTGGTATCCAGAACCAGCGCAGAACATTTCTGCCTTTTGATCTCGCCAAATGTGATGTAATGAGTGTGAAGTTTCTCTGCCCTGAACAAAGGCAGAGGCTATTTATGAAGCAGTGTAAATTGCTGTACCCAGCCTGTGCCTGGAAAGCCACGATACCTGGTCTGAGTGTGTGAGGTCACAGGTGCAGGAAAGTGAGTGAATCAGTTGACTTCCTCACAGTCTTTTTAACAGACTGCTGGGCCTATTGGTCTGATGCAGAGAGAGAATGGGAAGGAGGCCCAAGCTATTCAAGCGCAGCGCTCCAGCTTGCTATAGAAAATAACCATCTTGGACCAATATGTTAAGTGCTGCACTTGCTTATGGAACAGAGGTGAGGTATCTGGCCCTTTCATGTTCCTTGCAAAAACTTTTGAAGGAAATGTGCTTTTTCTGAGACTTGCCTTTGGCCTTTCTTTTCAAAGTAAATGCTTTGGACTCCCAAAGATATATAAACTACCCCACCCCAGTCACCTGATTTCTAGGTGTTTCAGAACTGCAGGAGCTTTTAGATACCACCACCACCACCCCCCCTCTTCCTATAATATATTTGTATTTTCTCTTTGGAGAAGGCTCTCATCTACCCTTTAGAAGTCCAGTGTGGAGCCAGATATGGTCTCAGCTGATTGGATACTGGAGAGGCGAATGTCTTTATCATACATAAGTCATTGTATTTGTGTATATAAAGGATTGCTCCCAAAGAGCTATCCTTACTTGCTCCCAAATAAAGAAAAGGTTGTTGTCCAGAAATATGGCTCCCCGCCCCCAGTGAGAACTTAACTAATGCAGTAGGTTCCTCACTTGTTCTTTGAACTTCCTCATAGCCTACCATCCAGGATATAAACAAGCCTGCCGTTTCTGTTGTACCAAGACGCATTCTCCTTATTATTGTTGGTTTAGAACCAAACACAACCCTCTTCACACACACACCCATCCACTGATGTTGTCAGTCAGAAAATGTGAATTTGAAGTGGGAGGGGGGGCAGAAAGGAAGCTCCAGGCCTTAAATTGTATGGAAATTGAAGAAGAGAAATGTGTTTTGGCCACTAATTTGGTTGCTGCTGCCCAAAAAGCATTCTTATGTAGCAAAGTCACAGTGGTCTCTGCTAGCAAGCCCACATTCTTAGTCTATCATAGAATCATAAAGTTGGAAGAGGTCATGAAGGTCATCTAGTCCAAGCCCCCATAATGCATGAATCTTTTGCTCAATGTGGGACTTGAACTCACATCCCTGAGATTACAAGTCTCATGCTTTACGGACTGAGCTATGATGAAAACTAGCTGCCACCTACCCATGAGAGCATAGCTTTCTGACATTTCTCTAGCTTGAGGCCCAAATTTCTGTTGTTGGCATCCATCTGTCTTGAGACCTCTGGAGGTGAAGTCAGGTGTGTCAAGCATTGAAGTGACCTCCCTGGGATGCAAGCCTGGACAGTGTGAATGGAGGTCCTGTGCTACCCAGATGACAAGGCCCTTTCTCAGCCTCACTGATGTCATCCAAAAAAAAGCAGAGCAGTATGATTGGCCCCAGCTTGGCTGCAGGAGTTGCTGGAAGGAGGCTTACAGGGTGCCGTCCAGCCATCTTAGGGACTCCACTCTGGATTTGTGTAGAGCTTACTCCTTCGCCTTCTTCTGAAGATATCCCACAAGGCAGCAGAGGTTTAGGATCAGTCCTCCTTTTAGATGGGCTACCTTCCCAGGTTGGTGAGCCCTACCTGCCCCCTCATTTCCCTCTACAGCACACGCAGAAACTGCTTTCTTGGGCCCACTATTGGTCTCGTCCACTCAATCTGCTGTAGCCTGTCTTCACATGCAGGGGGAGTCTCTAACTCTACAAGGGTTTGAGACCCGTCAGTTACCCTCACCTGGTTTAGCCAGCCAGTTGAAGCCATTTCCTGGGGTGTGGCAACTGTTGCATGCTGACAGCTCCTAGGACAGCGGTTCTCAACCTGTGGGTCCCCAGATGTTGTTGGACTACAACTCCCATCATCCCTGAGCTTTGGCCTTGCTAGCTAGGGGTGATGGGAGTTGTAGTTCAACAACCTCTGGGGACCCACAGGTTGAGAAAGGCTGTCCTAGGAGTTGAGTGCAGGGTGAACAAACTACCCCAGAAGGAGCATGAGGTGTCTCCCACCAGACGTGGTACCCCTACCCCTACCCACATGCCAAAATACTTCAGAGACTGCAAGTGGGGCACAGTTGGGGGGGGGGTATAGGTAGGACTGGTCAAATGTTCTTATCATTGTCTCCTAGAAGGAATGTAAGAAACGTTTAATTTCTGTTGTCTCTCACTCCTGGCAGACCTGAGTCAATCTCTAAAGAATTGTGAAACTAATTCTTGATGGCCAAGGGAAGTAAGGCCTGCTGAACTCAAAAGAGTTATTTAAAAACAAATGTGTATAGGATCACAGCCTTATATTTGTTTTTTATTGAATGGTATCCCTCCATATCCTTTAAAGTGTTTGTAGCATGAAGAGGTGGCGGTTATCCATTCGACTGTGATGTTACAAAGCTTGTAAAATGTAGGTTGAAATGAGGTAACAGGTGGATTTGTAGCTGGTTGACTGACCAAACCCAAAGAGTACTCATTAATGGTTCCTCGACATCCTCGGAAAAAGTGACCAGTGGGGTGCCGCAGGGTGCTGTCGTGGGCCCATTATTGTTCAATGTCTTTACAAATGACTTGGATTAAGGAATTGAGGGGATGCTCATCAAATTTGCAGATGACACCAAACTGAGAGGGGTAGCTAATGCCGCAGAAGCCAGAATTCAAAATGACCTTAACAGATACTGGGCCCAGGCTAACAAAATGAATTTCAATTGGAACAAATGTAAGGTTCTACACTTAGGCAGGAAGAACCAGAGGCACAAATATAAGATGGAGGAGACCTGGCTTATTAGCAGTACATGTGAAAAGTATCTAGGGATCTTAGCGGACTACAAGCTTAACATGAGTCAACAGTGTGATGTAGCAGCAAAAAAACCAAGCCTTGTGAGGAGTGGTTGAAGGAACTGGATATGTTTAGCCTGGAAAAGAGGAGACAGAGAGGAGATTTGGTAGCCAGTCTCCCTCAAGAGGTTATGGAAACTCCTTCCTTGGAGGCTTTTAAGCAAAGGTTGGATGGCCATTTGTCATGGATGCTTTAGGTGAGATTCCTGCATTGCAGGGGGTTGGACTAGATGACCCTTGGGGCACCTTCCAATTCTGTTACTCTTTATTACTCCTCAAGTGTATAGGACTACTTGATAGAAAAGGCAGAGACATTTGGTGTTAAACTCTATTTTTATTTTATATTTTATAATTGCATACAAAACTGTCTATAAACTTAAATGCTTGTTTTTCAAAACTTGTCTTCTGTCCCCCGGTACATGTTATTTGTGGCAGCCCACCCACCTGTTTTGGCTGGCAAATTGTCTTTGGGCTACAATGCTAAGCTGGAAAACTTTGCATCTGAAACTGCACTTGATTTGAGGCAAGGACTTCTCCCTCCACAGAAGCCTGGACAGATTTTAACTCCCCTCTCCTCCCCACTTTTTATGCATCCAAAACGGGTGTGGGTGTTGGTGTGTGCGTAGAAGGAGAGAGATTGAGAGCTCTGTACTGGAAACCCTGCTCTAATGTGAATGTATTATGTACTACTCTAGCAGCAGCTGGAATCACCAACCACATGTAACAAGATCCTGGTGATGTCCTTTAAATTTTATTCAAATAAACACCATGTAACTTTTAATGGCTCAGTGGAGTCTTGATTACTGTAGGCTGCTTTTATTAAAATTACCATTACTAGAAAACGGCAATCTAGAGTATATTCAAAGTGTGGTGTCGAAACCACACATTTCAACATGTTGTGCTTATTGTTTACTAATTACCATTAATAATAAACAGTCTTGTGGCACCTTAAAAACTAGCAGTTTTATTGTGCGTAAATTCTCAAGGACTAGAGTCCACTTCACTAAATGAAGTAGATTCTAGTCTACAAAATCTTGTGCCATGATAAATCCATTAGTTTTTACGGTACCACAATACTCCTTTTGTTTATGTACCCTTGACAACTATCTTAGCCTCCCTAAGAAGCCCAGTACAGTGGTACCTCGGGTTACAGACGCTTCAGGTTACAGATGCTTTGGGTTACAAACTCCGCTAACCAGAAAGTGGTTGCTCCAGGTTAAGAACTTTGCCCCAGGATAAGAATGGAAATCGCGCAGCAGCAGCGGCAGCAGGAGGCCCTATTAGTGAAAGTGCGCCTCAGGTTAAGAACCGTTTCAGGTTAAGAAAGGACCTCTGGGACGAATTAAGTTCTTAACCCAAGGTACCACTGTATTTACTTTTGGAACTGCTGCCCTTGATCTTTGCATACTGAAAGATGCCATTAACATGGAATGCCGATTCCACAGCTTCCTTGTGTAACTTTTGAAAAATATTTACATAAAGAGTTTTCAGATAGACTGGGTAAATCTGCATTCTACAATGATGCTCAAGTTTATTATTCTTGCAAGATTTAGGAGCTAACTTTAATGTGAAGGGAGAGGAGGAAACATTGTCTCAGTGCTCTTCCTGTTTCCGGCTAAAAATGAGGGTGAAGGAAATACTGGGTGGCAGTGAAGAAAATAAAGAACAGTAAAGGGCATGGAAGAAGAAGATAAAGAGGAGACATGTGAAAAAGAATGCTAGGATCAGAAAGGTACAGAAATGTCAACGAAAAACCTGGATGGGGGAGGAAAGCTAAAAAATTGTGATCAGTGTGTCAAAGGAAGAAAGGTGAAGCATTAAAGTAGTTCAGGAACAAAAGAAGGCAAATGAGCAAAGGCTGATTTTTTAAGCAGTTGCTTTCTTAGGTCTAGCCGTTTCTCTTGAGCAATTCCTCTTGGAAGACTTCAAACTCCTAATTATAAAAGTAAATGGTGATGGATAAAGAAAGGAATAACAGAAGGCTTCGTCCCCAAAGAAATCAGGGTGGCAGCAGGAAGGATGACACTTTAAATTAGAAACATTGCATGACACTTTTAAAGACAAAAGCCATCCTGCCAGTTACAGAAACATCCTCCTGGTAGGAGTTTACCTTAACAGTGTGAAAAGTGTTGAGAATGGCATAAACCAAGCAACTCTCTCTCTCTTTTTTAAAGATATTTATTAAAAGTTTTATAGTTACAGAAAAACAGTGTAAACGAAAAAAGAAACAATGAAAAATTTAACAGACAATACGTCAAACATAAATACAAAAAAGAAAAAGAACAATACATCTAAACAACCAAAAAAAAACCAGACAAAAGCCAAAACACTTAAAAACACATCCAGTTTTAGTATCTTTATCTTTCATTTACTTGTTTCTTTGACTTCCTCACACCTCCCTTTTTTGTATTCTAGTCCAATTAGCTAAATCAGCAAATCCTTTCCCTCTTTCCCAATTTTTTGTTCTATAGTTTATCCTATACCAATCTAACTTTAAATTTTCCACTTTAGTCCATTCACAATCAGTTTTTACTTAATTCTTTATAACATTTCTGCTAAAACCATATAACTTCATTCCAGCATTCTTCTAACATTCATTAATTTTGCAATATTTCTGTAAATATACTTTAATTTTTTTCAAATCTTCTTCCACCGACTCTTCTCCCTGGTCTCGGATTCTGCCAGTCATTTCTGCCATTTCCATGTAGTCAAACCAAGCAACTCTCAAGTGTGAATGGGGTGAGGAAGAGTAAGCAGGTGGCCAGATCCTATGCATATTAGAAAACCTAAGAGGAGAAACCTGCCTCCCACCCTATTTTTCAGCAACCCAAGTGCCAGTCACCAGGCCCACTTGCTGCGTCTGCTGCTGGCTGCTGCTGGTGGTGATGAAAAGGTTCAGGGGCAGTAAGCTGGTGAGGGGCAGCTACTAGCTAAAGAAAGCAAATAGGAGACGGAAGCTATTGCCTTCCTGTCCTCATGGGCTTCCTCCAGGCAGCTGCTCAGCCACAGGAAAATGAGACAATGGCTGCTTTGGTCTGATCCAGCATGTTCTTAATGTCCCAATAGCAACTTGATTTTGTCACTTTGCTTTAGCACACACATAATAATAATAATAATAATAATAATAATAATAATACTTGAATTTGTATCTCACCCTTCCCTGCCGGAGCTGGGCTCAGAGAGGCTAACATATTAATAACACAATATACATAAAAACAAGCAATAAATTGATTAAAATGCATCCCAAAATTAATTCAAATAAAGCCTTTCCAGGTATCTGCTAACAGACAGGCAGATCCTGTAAGGTACACCTGTATTTCCAATCTAACACTAGAACTCAAAAACACCCACAACATGTTAGAAGATTCAGGACAGCTTAAAGAAAGTACCTTTTCATGCAGTGCATAGTGAAAACCATGGAACTCACTCCCAGTGATGGCCACAAACCTGGATGGCTTTAAAAGAGGACTAGAGCAGAGGGCTATGGATGGCTACTAGCCATGATGACTATGCTCTATTTCCATAGTTGGAAGTAGCAGTGCCACAGAATACCAGCTGCTGGGAACCATAGAAGAGAAGGGTTGCTCTTGAGTTTGCATTCTGCTCCCTGATTTCCGCACCTGGCTAGTCACTGTGAGACCATGATGCCTGATCCAGAAGGATATTATTATGTTCTTAAATGTTAGCAGTGGTATCTACATTTAGAAACCTTGCACCTTAACCATGGGTATTGCCAGTGCCGGGTTTACGTATAAGCTAAACAAGCTATAGCTTTGGGTCCCACTCTCTTGGGGGGCCCAAAAAATTTTTAAAGGAAAAAAAAGGGATGTACATTTCCAAAATATGATTAAAAAAATAAACCCTACATACAGTGTTTCACTGTTTACTTGTATTTCAGTTCAACAATTAATTTGATAAAATACATATTTTGCTATGTGCAAATGGCTTTAGATACCTATTAGGTCCATAAATTACCATATAACATACTGTATATTCAACAACAAAAACAGCGACAATTTGTGACAAAGGACAGCTGGACATATAAAGGGCCTCATTACCTTCAGTAGCTTAGGGCATCATTAAAACCTAAATCCGGCCCTGGGTATTGGTGGTGCATTCTGCAACAATAACGTAGGAAATACATCATGTATATAGGAAAAGCAAACAGCTGGCAGTAGGCTGGGGGCGACTCAGGCTGCAGCCGAGGCTGCGCCCGCGGAGCCCTCTCCGGAGCCCTACCGGGGTACCAGCCCGCGCGCTCGCTTCACTGTAGTCGGCTCCGGCCGGGCTTTCGCACCGCGGCCTCGGGTCAAACTCCTCCCTCGAGCGCGCGGGACGAGCTACCGGAAGAAGAAGAGCAAGCAGCCGCCTCCCGCGCGGACCGCGAAGGGTTAACCACTCCTCCCCGCCCCCCGGCCCGGCCCTATCTCATTGGCGCGCCCGACCAACGACTGCCCGGGAGGCGGGCCGAGTCCTTACCCAGGCCAATGGGCTGCCGGCGTGCCGCCACCGCCGCTCTTTCCCAACCCTCGCTCTCGCTGATCTTAGCCTGAGGGCGGGAGAAGAGGACGGCTGGCTCCCAAGATGGCGGCGGCGGCGGCGGTGGCGGTGGCGGTTGTGGCGGGGGTTCCCGCGGCGGCGGCGGCCGACTCTGCCTCGTCGGCCCCGGCCAGCGCCCGCGAAGAGGAGCTCCCTCGCCTGGAGCCGGCCGAGGTGAGGAGCCGCCTGGAGAGGAGCGCCCGGCAGTTCCGCAACCGGCGCAAGGTGCTCGTCCGCGGGCTGCCCGCCGACGTCGCTAACCAGGTGAGCCTTCTCCCCGCCCCCCGGCCGCTTTTCTCAGTCGCCTTCTCCTGCCTGCGGAGGAGCTCTGCTGAACCCTCAAGCCGGCGAAGGGCGCTTTGCTCTCGAAAATCGGCAGACTAATCTGCCTCTGGTTGAGGGCGGACCCTCAGGTCCCAGCCCCTGACCCCACTGCCTTTTCAGAAACTGAAAAAGTTTCGAGATTTGGCTGAGGTTAATTCGCCTTTCCTAGCGAAGCATCATCACTGCTTTTCTCACTTCAGTTCTCGCCAAGTAAGAGCTGAAAAACAGACGAACGAAAAGCCCTTGGCGATTTTATCTGTTCCTGGCTATGCCATTTCCTACAGCAATCTTCTCCAGCCTTCAAGAAATAGATCTTTGCAAACAAAGCTCGTCCGCCAAGGAAAAGTTAGCGCAGAACCTTCTCTCTGACATAGGGTTGTATGTGTAGGGAGGAATATTCAAACCCTTCACAAACTCATCCCCCAGGTGCAACCCAGTACAGATGCAAATGGGAGTCTGACATGTTGTTCAGCTATTTTAAGGGGTTTTCACACACACACAGTGAACACATGAGAGACGGTTGGGTGACACCTTGTAGATAGGCCCCTGCCAACATGGCAACGTATTTTCTGTTCACAGGTATAGTTGTACGCAAACAAGGCTCTTGTCTTTGTACATCTCTGTCTCACAGGCACTGAATGTGCAGCCTTCAGGGGAGGAAGAGTTGGTGTCCATCCAGGGTGTATGTTTAGCAGGTATATAGCCACCTTGGCCCCTCACACATTCACTGAAGAAAGGGCATGTTCTGAACTGCTAGTGGGAAGAGATTTGTGTTCTGCAATACAGACACTCAGACACCATGGCTCACAAACAGACTTCAGACCGTGGATTTTGTATCTGACTTCCTGCCCACTCATACACCATGACTTTGTTAGCTTGGACACCATACCACAAACTATAGCTAAGCCATAACCATAATTCAGCATGATGTCTGAATTGAGCCAGACACGTCATCAATCTTTTCTGTTTCTATGGCTGTTGTAGAAGAATGCACATAATCCTATGGGGCTAGAGGCGACCTCTCAGTTGTGCGTTGTTGTGTCCTCAGCTATGTATCATTGATATATTTCACTACACCTTTAGTTTGTACACCATCTTTCTGTATTGTTGTACTCAAGGTGGCTTACAAGCTGAAGAAACAACAGAATATACAGCCAGGATTACATGTCTTATAATGATCTGATCCAATGAAAATAAGTCATAATAAAAAGAACAACTTTAAAATAAACAAGTTCTATCAAATAAAGTAATATTCAATAATCTGTTAGACAAAATATCATTCTCAAATTATCAGCAAATAATAATTAACCAAATTCACGCTCAACGACCAGTGAATCATTACTAAACTATCATAAAGTCAAGTCACCATACATAATAATAGCACAATACATTCCCATAACCTACACATTGTGTTTTTAAATGCAGGAACCAGAAGTTAGGGTTGTAAACTGTGAATTTAAAAGGTGAAGAAGTGCCAGGGGCATTAGTAGGTGTGGTATTTCTATGCAGAGTCCGAATGCATTCAAGATAGTCACAATATAGTCACTGGTGATAACCATTCATGTTGGTGAAAAAATGCTTATTATTATCTTGTTTACATTTGGACTTTCTAAAGAACACTGACACATCTACTGCTGGTTTCTTGTATTGGATAGAATTTGGCCCTAATGTTCAATCTTTTTTCTTCTATAACCCTGTCACCTGTCAAGTGAGTAACATGATGTACCTGCTGAAGTGGCTTTTACTCTGAAACTTAAGCAGTAGAAATGCATTGGCTTTTAAAGTGCCTGCGGGCTTCTTATGTTTTGCTGCGTACATTACTAGAAAGAGATATTTGTTTTCTTGAGTTAGTTGGCACCCACTTAGTGAGGTTGATGAGCAGCAGTTTTAACACAGAAGGAAGACGACAAGTTATTCACACAACACACCATTATACATTGCTGAAAACCTTTCTCTATGAACTGTAAATTAAACTGGTCATAGTTGTCTGCTTTTGAGGAAACAAATGAGCATGTTTTATTACAGAATAGTAGCACTCCAACAGAGTTGTTAAGGGAAATACAGTGGTAAGGAAGCAGTGTGCGAACATTTTGTCTGTGTGTGTTTACATATTTGCATCTCTTTCAAGATGTGTCACAGAACATGTGATGCAGTAACTTTGCTGAAACTAATCAAGTGTGGGTTGTCTGGTCATTGCCCACCTTGAGTTGGATAAATGGTGGGCTAGAAATGTAAAGAATCTACGATGTCTATGCACATTCTCAGATTTAGTTCATAGAGACCTGAGGGGAGAGTGCTGAAGCCGGAAGAACTCTGATTTCAACCTTGAGCAGTTGAAAGACGGTTGGTTGAAATGCCGCCAATTAATTGCATGCAAGGTGGAGAGCTTAAAAGCTCCTTTTGTGCTAGATTTCCTGGCACAGAAAGAGCTTTTAAGCTCTCCACTTTGCTTATTGGTCTCTGTGAGGTCCTTGTGGGAACTCGCCAGGCTCGCTGGCGTCTCTCGGAGCTCTGTAAGCAAAGCAGAGAGTTTTGGCCCACTATAGGTGGGCTGAAACTCCTAAATGGATAGATACCATTTATTAGAGATAAAGTGGTACCTCGGGTTAAGTACTTAATTCGTTTCGGAGGTCCGTTCTTAACCTGAAACTGTTCTTAACCTGAAGCACCACTTTAGCTAATGGGGCCTCCAGCTGCCGCCGCGCCGCCAGAGCACAATTTCTGTTCTCATCCTGAAGCAAAGTTCTTAACCCGAGGTACTATTTCTGGGTTAGCGGAGTCTGTAACCTGAAGCGTCTGTAACCCGAGGTACCACTGTACGTGTTTTATAAACAGGTTCTAAGATGCACTTCTGTATAAATGTCTCATTTTTAAAAAAAAATCTTGTGAGGCTTACATTAGCATCCACATCCTGTAGTGGAGTGAATTGCCTGATCAGGAAGGGCAATTGAACTTTAGAAAGGACAGTGGAACTTCATAGGAAATCCTCATTGTGTACATTTTACATTATTGCATAGAAACAGTTGAACAGCCCACCAGGTGAAGGTTTGACCCTGTGACCTGTCCTCATTGTTTGGGTGAGATCACTTGATTCCCAAGCACTATTGATTGCTGCCAAAGTATCAGAGGCAGGCTTCTAGAATTGCCTTTAATTGGAATGTCTGCCTTTTCAAGGGCGTCAGTAACACCCTCTCCCTAGAGTTTGGCTAGGTTTATGTCGGAAGAGTACATTGGAGTGTTTCAAGCTGCCTCTGAGAGGCACATTTCAAACCAGAGTCTTGCTCATCCATCTATGCACTCTTGGTCTCATGGTCAGAATGGTGGAGCTAGCTGGCTTGGCAGAGTTTGACCTTGAGCGAGGTTGACTCCTTTCTGTGAAAAGATCACACATGCCTCAAATGAGGTAACCTGTTCAGCTTGCCTGCTTGCTGAAGTGAAAAGTACCTTGAGCAATAAGCGAAAGTGTTGCCTCAGGCAGCATAAAGCACATGCTAAATATTGGCTTGCTGCTGTTCAGGAAGACTGCAGTCTGGAAAGGAAGCTGATCTCCTGTGGTGCCAGCTGTTCTGGTTGATGATTTATGCTGATTATGCAATTCTCTCAGTAAATACAGAGCATAATGTCATCTTTAAGTGGAGGTATAGTGCCTTCTGGTTCTCTTTTATTAAAACATCTTTTTACTTGAAAAACATTTAATGCCATCAACACAAAGTCATTTGGCAACTAATCCTTATAATGGTGAATGTAGGCCAGTTTTGTTTGTGAATTGTACCTTGAGACAATATTTATTACTAGATTTCTATGCCGCCCTTCATCAAAAGATCTCTGGGCCATTCACAAGATAAAAATACAAGATAAAAGCACAAATAGTTAAAACGAAAACAACAAAACAATACCCCCCACATGCACATTTAAAAGGCTGTAGAATGTTGTTCAGCCAAAGGTCTGGTTGAAGAGGAACATTTTTGCCTGGAGCCTAAATATATACAATGAAGGCGCCAGATTAACCTCCCTGTGAAGAGCATTCCACAAACAGGGAGCCACTGCAGAAAACTCCTCACTGCGAGAAGTGAAGTTACAGGGAACCAGGCACAGGGCCTTTTCAGTAGTAGCACCCACCCTGTGGAACACCCTCCCATCAGATGTCCAGGTGATAAACAACCCTTTAAGTTTTAGAAGACATTTGAAGGCAGCCCTGTGTAGGGAAGTTTTAAATGTTTGATGTTTTATTACGCTTTTATGTTTGTTGGAAGCTGCCCAGAGTGGCTAGGACAACCCAGTCAGATGGGCAGATAATAATAATAATAATAATAATAGTAATATAGAATATCCAAAACATATCCATTGAGCAGGTAAGTTTGTTCCTCGTTTATCTCAGAATGGATGAGTTCAGAATAAATTAAAACATTTAAACATATTTTACTATTTCAGATACATCATGTGAAAATGAAAAGAGCCTATGTCAACCAAACCTTATTATAAACTGGCAACAGGGATTGTCAGACCACACCACAGTAAAGTTATTCTTAATGTGACTTAACACAATCCTCAGCTTATTCAATAATTTTCTAATAATGTATCCCATATAAAACAGAGAGGGACTTCTGTTTTCCATCACATTCAGTTTTGAAGTTACAAGCACTTTAACAAAGAATTATTTGTTTAAGAAGACTTCCCAAAACCATATTTGATTATTATTGGGCTTTTATGGATTTAGGATCAAAATGTGTATCTGATTACTTTATTTGAGGGGTGGCCAGTAATATTACTGAGTTTGAACCCAGAAAGGGGACTTTTAAGAGTAGAGCATATTTGCTATTTGACTTTGTCAGTTCACACGCACACACAATGTTGCCAAACTTTTACTCTTCTGCTCAACAAGAGAGAGCTTTTCAAACCAGTTCTGTGAAAACCTGAATTGTGTGGCATGTTTCGTTGGACTTTGTCCAAGCCTGCAAGATAAATCTTCAGATAAAAAAATCCAGAACCAGGAAATGCTCAAAGCGTTGATTAGGCTTTGCTGGAGTTGCTGCCAGTACATGGATGCAGCTTTTACTATAAAATGAAATACTCATTTCATGCTCTACAGTTTAGCAGTGGGGTGTGACTGGCTTCAGGAATGAGGACTGGGTGTATTTTGCTGAAACTATCCTCTGGGCAGATTTTGGCCTCTGTGGACTGGAGTGGGGGAAGTGGCTGGGATTCCTTTTGATGAAAGAGGTAATGTTTCCCACTCTGGCTCAAACTGGATTTCTTCTGTTGACTTTACACAGGAAGTTCATGATCTGCTAAGTGACTACGAACTAAAGTACTGTTTTGTGGATAAATACAAGGGAACTGGTAAGTAAACTAGCATTACAGAATTCTCCTTTCTGTCATAGGGTGGGTTGACTCTGTTCAACTCTTGACAAATAAAAAATAATCTACTGAACCTAGCTGAATGGACATCCCCTTTCAATTAATCTCCATTGAATGCAGATTCATGGGTAACTAAAAGATTGGGTTGATGCACATAGTTTATGTGGGTGGAGGTCTTTTCTAATATTCTTCTTGCTTGCTCTCACTGGTGTGAACATGTTGTTTGTCTTGGTCTTACTGTCCTCTGCGTGTGATCATCCTTCAGTTTTGGACATTTAGCCATATGTGAGGTGGCTAGTGACTTCATTTGGAAAATTAGAAGCCCAGGAGCCCCATGAGGTCTTGTATGTGCCATATGGGGGTATCTGGTTTTTGTGCTGGAAATAACACCATTGTCTTTTTCTGTTCATTTCTGAATATCCATAACTCACTCTCCACAGGTTGGGCAAGGCTACACATATATTCTTCCTTGTTTAAACAGTATAGTATTGTTGTGCATTAGAAATTGTTCATGAAAAGGAAAAGCTTCTGGCATGCATGCCTGAACGCTGGTGGTTCTACTAGTGGGCCATTCATCCCATCAATCCTAACATCAATCAAGGGGTGCGGGTGGGACTGTGGTCTAAACCACTGAGCCTCTTGGGTTTGCTGACCAGAAGGTCGGCGGTTTGAATCCCCACCGCGGGGTGAGCTCCCATTGCTCTGTCCCAGCTTCTGCCAACCTAGCAGTTTGAAAGCACACCAGTGCAAGTAGATAAATAGGTACCACTGCGGTAGGAAGGTAAACAGGGTTTCCGTGCACTCTGGAACTCGTAATGGTGTCCCGTTGTGCCAGAAGCCTGGAAAGCTGTCTGTGACAAACGCCGGCTCCCTCCGCCTGAAAAGCTAGATGAGCGCCGCACCCCATAGTCACCTTTGACTGGACTTAACCATCTCTTAATAAAATATTAATTTAAAATGGAGTAAAACTGGGATTTAGATGTATGTGTAAATACATTAACGAAAAAAGAGGGAAGAAAGCAAACTTAGCAAGGGATGAATATCAGCAAATTTAAGTCACTTGTATATTATTTGAACAGAGTAGTCACTAAGTTTATAAAAGGCACAACATTTATTTAGGATGGGGAAACACCAAGAGTAACCACAGATGTGCTCTTAAACTGGATGTGTAACTCACACCGTAAGCACCTAAAAGTCTTGGGGTAAACAATATTAATTTATCATGTCCCTGGCAGTTAGTTTTATTACAGCATCTTCCAGCTCTGAATGTCAGATGTTGGCAATGAAAAGAAAATAGTGGCCTGCGTCATGCTGTGCTTGATATCTGTTGTTTGGCCACAACTAAAGACAGTTTCTGGACTGCGTAGATTTTCTGTCTAGTCCAGCACGACAATTCTGTTGTGTACAGACAACAACCAATTAACGTGCATCCGAATGACGTATGATTGTGCATGCATGCACAGCACCGAACCCAGAAGTGACCCAAAAACATCACTAAACGCGTCAGAGGCACAACAGGGCAGGGCATACCAATATGCAGTGGGCTGGGAACAGAACCTCTGCGCAAAATGGTGATTGACTGTATACACCTTGAAATCTATGCAGAGGTTTGTGGGCCTTGACTTGTGTGTTGCTATATAACGTCTTGTCAATAGCTTTTACATAACCTCGATCTCTTGCAGCTTTCGTCACGTTACTGAATGGGGAACAGGCAGAATCGGCCATTAAGCAATTCCATCTGAGCAAGCTGCGAGACAAAGAGATCACAGTGCAGTTACAACCTACAGATGCCTTGCTCTGCATTGCCAACCTGCCTCAGCTTTACACGCAGCAACAGTTTGAGGACCTGGTTCGGCCCTTTGGGAACCTGGAACGCTGCTTCTTGGTGTATAGTGAGAAGACGGGGCACTCCAAAGGCTATGGCTTTGTGGAGTACATGAAAAAGGATTCAGCAGCCCGAGCAAAATCTGACCTGCTGGGCAAACAGTTGGGAACACGGACTCTGTATGTTCACTGGACAGATGTTAACCAGTTGACCCTGGACCTCATTCATTCAAAGTGCTTATGCATAGATAAACTGCCACACAATTACAATGACATAGAAGAACTGAGGCAGACCTTCTCTGCCATCTGCCCTCCAACATTCTGTCAGGTAAGCACCTTGGGCCACAGGGAAGAGGGCTGCCCTTCCTGTCCTGAGTGCAGCACTCAAAGCAGTTTCACACAACAGGCTTATTGCACTTATTTTAGGATCCATTTACCAGGATATTTCTGAAGCAACAAAAGATCAGGCTGCCACCCCTTCCAGTTTGCTTCTGTGAATAGCACAACAGTGTTGTGTCACAAATTTCTTCAATAATGAAATTTAGAAACTTACTGCTGGTCCTAAGTGCTTGGTCACTCACTGCCAGGGGATTAACATTTGGCATAATTTCCAGCTCAAAGAAATTGGTTTGCTTGAATCACACAACCTATCCTAAAAGCAAAAAGTTTGTTTTTCGGTGTGCTCAACATAGAATACAGTGGTACCTCGGGTTACATACGCTTCAGGTTACAGACTCCGCTAACCCAGAAATAGTACCTCGGGTTAAGAACTTTGCTTCAGGATGAGAACAGAAATCATGTGGCAGCAACGGGAGGCCCCATTAGCTAAAGTGGTGCTTCAGGTTAAGAACAGTTTCAGGTTAAGAACGGACCTCCGAAACGAATTAAGTACGTAACCAGAGGTACCACTGTAATAGAAATGTAGAGTTGGAAGGGACCACAAGGATCATATAGTCCATGTTGACTAGACTGCACTTCTGGCCAGGGTCAAGGAAATGTAAAGAACATAGAAGCCTAATTCTGTGGCCACAGATAGTCTCTATTCAATTCTATATAGTTTTGAAATACTGGCACCTGTCTCCTCCATATTTTTTGTGGTTTTCTATAAACGTGAGATGGGCTATATCCTTTTTGCCACCTGATAGCTGTAGCAACAGATGCAGCCACACTAGTAGACTGTTTGCCACACCAATTTAAGTAGTAGTATTAATCTGTTGGGTAGAAAATGTAAAAGACTCTGGCTCAGGCAGGTGCATATTTTAAAAGCTGCACAAGCCCCATCAGTGCAAATGGGATATAATTAGCCAAATTACCTGTTGTAACAGTCTGGTCATGCTAATAACAGGGCTATTGGCTATAACTTCACCTTCCTCTGTCCCCCAATTCCATATAACAAAATGTGAATTGCAACATAGTGCTTTCTTTGACTGCATTGTTGGTCTTTTTGAGGGGGAAAGTGCTTGTTGGTTACCAACCTTAAGGCAAAAGAGGGATGAGGTTGGCTGTTGCGATCGTGCTAATGAGACTCTCGTGGGGGGTTGCTGTAAGATTGTTCTGTCATTCGCCCCTAGCCTAGCAATTCTCTTGTAGTAGCTTGGTTCTCTTGACAAAATGAGGTGATACATGTCCCAGTAAGCCAGAGATAACCATTGTGGTGCTTTCCATATGTTGGACTACAGTTCTCATCATCCCTGACTACTTGCCATACTGGCTAGGGCTGATGGATGTTTGAATTCAACATCTGGAGGGTACACATTGACTACTTCTGTCCTAAGCGCAGGAGGATTTACTGATGCAGAATCTTGCTGGGATTCCCTTTGGTTGGCTTAAAGCGTATAAAGCAGCCATGTCCTCTTTCTTTTGTGCCTAGTCACCTTCTTACTGCCTTCTTTTCCTTTTGCATAGTTGGCATGTGGTCAGGATGGGCAGCTAAAGGGCTTTGCAGTCCTCGAGTACGAGTCAGCTGAGATAGCAGAGATGGTCCAAGAGGCCACCAATGGCTTGCCACTTGCTGGAAACCACATCAGAGTGTCCTTCTGTGCTCCAGGCCCTCCTGGGAGAAGTATGCTAGCTGCTCTGATAGCAGCACAGGCAACAGTAAGGTTCAATTCACAATAATTACTGTATGGTTTTATGTTGTGAGCTGCACTGAGATTTTCTTCATAGCAAGTGGTATAAATATGTTAAATGATGCCGCTTCCTGTGGGTAGTTTGAAATCATCTCCTTGCCAATACTGTACCACCTTTTGTTCCTTTATCCACCTTTCTCCTCATGCCTGTATCTTTTTAAGAGGTTTATACTTTGGCCCTGAGCTGGGTGTTGCATCTCCAGGGACTGACACAATGCCTCCATTGTTTTGGTTTTGGACAGACTTCTGGCTCATCAACAAGGCTTCCTCCTGTAGCCATTATCTGTTCTATATGGGCATCCACTGTATTGTGCGGATGGTTTGATACTGATAGACTCATTAAGTAAAAAGGAGAGCAACTTAATTACATTTCAGCTCACCTCATTACAAGGGTACATGTTTGAATCAAAACAAAATACAGCTCACAGAAGCCCAAAGGTCCCCCTCCAATGGCCCAATGTGGCAGTTGTCTGTCTTAAGTGTTCTGTGTTGTAAACTGTTAGTTACTTTGTGGTCTGAAACCTTAACTGTACACTCGGATGCTCCCTTCCTGCATGGTTAGAGTCATGATCATGAAAAGGTTCTTCTATCAGTTAGTGAGTCCGGGTGCCTCTTGATTTTGTTTTGTTTTGTTCTTTTGCTGCTGTTGCTTTTACAGGCACTTAACCGTGGAAAAGGGCTTCTTCCCGAGCCCAATCTTCTTCAGATTCTGAACAGCTTAGGGAATCCTACGTCAGTCCAGCTCTTATTCAACCCTCTCCTTCATGGAGCCATTGGAGGAAAGCAAGGCAAGTATGCGTAAGTGGCCCTCAAATAGGATGTCTCTGAAAGCACCTTTGGTATTGAGCTATGTGATCTTGGGGTTTCCTCCCACTGTGAGCCCATTGAGTATGTTAGATCTCAGCCCTATGTTAGATCTCCTCAGCCCTAGTGGCATCTGCTAATGGCCAGATGTGTTGTCACTGACTTGATTGGAGCTGCAATCGGACAGGGATTGTTTGTATTCACAATACAGATATGACAGTTGTTGTTTTTATCTTGGGCTGTAGAAGAGCAGGTTCAAAAAGATGGGAAGCTTTCCTCAGATCAGAAAGAGCTTGAATTCTTACCAAATATTTGTGTTGGATACAAAATGGATCAGATGGCACTTTTGCAGATGTAGTATGTGCTTTAGAGTTCTTCATGAGGCAACCAAAATGGTGTTCATTCTTACTCGACAAACCCTTATCTAATGTGAGGGTTTGTGCCTAACAAACTAGTGCTGTCAAGTAAGAAAAAAAAAACTAACTTGGACTCATTCATCAAAAGCAAAAGTGAATAAGGTATTCTGATAAAAGATGAAGGGTTTCACGGTTTGGGCTGTTCTTTTTGGTTCAATTTGCATTACTGCAGTATTTTGAGAGGTTGCTAAGGGATTCCCCACCCCATTACATTGGAGAGTTTTTAAAACTTTCCTTTTCTTTTTCAGGAATCCTAGGAGCCCCTCCATCAGTGCACCTGCTAAGCAACCCTGCCCTGTCCACAGCTCTGCTTCAGCTAGCGCTTCAAAATCAAACACAAGCACAACAGGTAACTGCCATTCAGTGATGCAGGTAAAATAACATTGATGTTAATCTTTGCCCTATCCATGGATGGGCTGGTGTTCCATATTGCAAGAAGATAAAGAACAATCTCCTTGTCTCTCTCCCCCCCGCTCCTAAAACCCCCCCTCTATATACAGATACATATCTCTGCAGGGGCAGCGACTGCTTTGGAAACAATTACCTTGGGGTTATACCTGGGGATCATTTTCTTCCACTACTCACCAGCAGCCTAACTCACTTTAGCCTCACACTCAAAATAATTTAGTTGCATCTATTCTTTAATTCTTCACTGGAGCTTCTCTGTGTACAGTTGCAATGCTATGCCGAATGGCAGGGAGAATTTTATCAGCTGTGGTTTCATCTGGTTCCTACAGGGCAAAATCTAGTCTGCTTGATCTCCTGGTAATAGAAATGTCCTTGGGGTGGCTTGCAAACAGCAGGAGTATGATGCAGGCTCTTACTTTCCAACTTCCTTCTCTGTTTTTTCTTGTCTGTTTTAATTCTCTTGGCTTTTAGTAACCCTGTCTCTGGTCTCTATTTGCTTTCTGCTCCAGAAGGCATTTCTTGGAAACTTGCTCTTAGTCCAAAACCAGGTCTGGACACAACTCCTGCAGAACAAGGAAAACCAGGCCATATTCCATGTGAGTGGTAGGCCAGACCTGTGTGTGAAAATCACGCTGCTTGTGTGTGGGTGTTTATTGTGTGTACGCTGCATGAAGGTGCACTGCAGGGACCATCCTCCAGCTTTAATCATATTCTAGTCTCACTGGGGAGGATGTGTTGTGCAAGACATCCCCCTAGATCTAGGACTTCACCCTGTTTAAGCCTTAAACCCCATAGTTTCAGGGGGGCTGGCTTGCGGTAGCATTTAGCATGACTAGTAGAAGGCTTTCTGATAAAGAGAGGGTTCTTGGTTGATGAGGAACACTCTTGTCAGTATGCAAGTCCTCTTCACTGCCTCTTCGCTTCCTTAAGGCTGAATGGGAGCACATTTATTCCACTGAGTGCTGTGGGCCTATGCACCATCAAGTGAGCTGTACCGTTGTGGAGCAAAATTAATTGTGCATGATGGAGCAGTTCTGTACATGGTGGTCTGAAGTTTTTCAAATATCTAGCATTATTTGACAAGGAGCAGTGGAGTAGAGGGCAAAGAGATAGAGCTGAAAAAAAGAAAAAAAGAACAGGTCTGTTTTCCACATCTCCATCTCCTTCTGGAAGTATACCCAAATGGATTGACTTAGGCCCTCTGAATTTGGATGGGGTAAACCTCCTCCTGATGCCTCCTTGTTGAAAACCATTGCTTATCAGACTTCAGACTTTTGTTCTCAACAAGTTGGGTTTCAGAGCATAGCTCTCTAGGCTTCTATTCTGCTTTGCTGCCTCCAACCATTGATGGAAGAATCTGCCACAAACAACTATTAGAACTTGCCATGGTTGGGGTGGAGTTGCATCAGAATTAAATAGCCTTGAATGTTGTGGTTTTGCCTGCTGTTAATGTTGTCCTTGTTGCAGCTGAACAGCAAAATCCATCCCAACTATCACTTCTTTCAAATAATAGTAACTCGTATACTCAGAACAGTGATGCAAGGAAGTTAGCAGCCAGGACTTTCTGTATTGGATTCTCTGAGGGTTGCTTTGAAATGGAAATACAGCTGTAGAAGAACAGTTGGAGAATGGGAAAAGGCCATGAGTGTGCTGGAATTTAAGCTAACAGTTTGTGCTGTAGAATCCTGTTTGTGTTGCATTTGGGCCACTTGCAACAGCTAAACTCAGTCTTTGCCGCAAAGTCCTGTGAAGTCCATCTGAAAGACATTGGTGCACCTCTTTCCTATCTATAAAGCTCCATCTTTCTCAGGCTGTTCTGTATCTGAACATAGCTTGCCAGGAGTGTCCGGTGGTGCTCAGTTACCTGGGCCCTGGTTTAGCAAAATGATCTGCCCAGCGTCTGCAAGCTGCATTCAGGTGGTCTGCAGCATGTATGCATTAAATAGTAATACTGGTTTTCACTTGTATTCTTACTGCTTCCTTAGATTCTTATATTGTACTTTATTGTGTTACAGTCTGAATTTAATAGAATGCAAAATGTTAGAAATAAAAGAAACACTAAAAAATTAATTTTAAAACCATACATCACCTAGCACAGCACAATTGCTGCAACAGGCAGAAAAATCATTAAGTGGTCCATCAGCAATTTTCAAGTGGTCTGTTGGGGGGGGGGGAGCTTGGGAACCATAGCTCTAGAGACATGAGTGATGTGGCTGTATGTAGTTGATCCCTTTTTCCTTAACCATTTGGATCAGTATGCCTTTGCCATTGCCTTGCTTGAGATTACTGGCTTGTAGTGGGTTATTGGCTTGAGTGTGTTGGATTTTTATCACACACAGTCTTGTTTCCTGTCTTAATTGTGGGAACATACTGATTTGTTTGCAGAAACCAGGAATCTTGGGAGAGTCTCCGCTGGGTTCCTTGCAGCATGCTTTGGGAATGCAAAACACACCAACTTCTCAGACAGGAAATCAGTTACTGAGTGAGATGTCCTCAGGTAAGTGCTTTGTGGTATAGGGTCATAACAACATCCTCTCCAGAATTTAATTTTTGAGTGCTGGTTTCTACTAGAAGCTAGGGAAATTATGTTCTATAAAGTCAATACCTAGGCAGTGATAATATGAAAAAACTTACGGATCAAGGAAACTCCTGTTTCTTTCAGAAACTGACTGACCACAAAATATAGCTTATCTGTTCTTAATTTTCTCATTTAACTTACTTTGTAGATTTTTACTTTTAGTAAAAGGTGAAGATTTATACAATCTGAAGAGAAACCACCTTAATAACTGTTAATATATACTATTGTTATACTTTGTATTTTGGGTCTATGGACTGCAATAAAGCTGTGTGTGATTTTTACCTTGCTGATCCAAGTCCAGAATTCTTTCATCATAACAGAAGGGAGAGTATTTACTTGGGTTGCTGTATAGCAGACTCTTCTTTGAATAGGAGAAGGCTTTGGGATGTAGTGAGAAGGCAAAAAAAAATTTTTTTTTGAAATCTTAGCATAATTGGTGCTGAACCTCACAGCAACTTCATCTCATCAAGATCTACTCCTACAGCAACTGCAGTAACTGTTGTTATTTTTGCGAGCTGCAGCAGTTGCTTCTTCAGCTATGTTCTTGGCCCATTTTATTTTTACTTCTCTTCACTTCAGAGTAGCTCCTGCAGCCCTGTGTGGAAATTAGGTAGGTGGCGCCACTCCTCACAGAAGTTGTGTAGGAAGATTGGCGGAGCAAAGAACTCTGCTAACAGATTAAACAAGTATATCCTCAGGCCTGCAGTTGTTGATGAAGGGAGAGGTTTCAGGCTAGTTGCACAGCAAGTTGTTCAGCAAGTCCTCATTCGGAGCAGGATAGCATGGAAGGGAGCAGATTAACTCTCCTTCCATGCAGTGAGTCCCGTAGTGTTTAATGAAGGGGTGTTTTGAGTCTTAGCTCCACATGAAGCCACCAACCTGAGCAACATAGAAGGAGAGTAGGGTTTGCTACCTTTCTTGCGTTGTCTGAAGGAGTCTCCCCACCCATGTCTTTGTTGAAGGTGGTAGGAAACTTTCACCCCACCCATTGTGCTCTTGCCCCATTGGAGCTTTTCATTGTTCCTGTGGAAAGGACTCAGACCAGCAGGTTATGTATAAATCCCTACCAGGTTGGGTAGCCCCATTTTACTCCCCTACTCGCTGGCAAAAGCCCTGCAAATCTACTCTTTAAGGTATTTTAACCACCATGAATTAAAGAAGTGGTTAGTTGACAACATTTGAACAGTAAATTGACTGTCCCAACCTGATGATTTGGGTTCCAAAACTACTTTATTTTAGGAAGCGGCTCTCACCTGGGTGCATGTTCCCTCCTTAGGTGGCTCCCTACCTTCTGATATGGCTCCAGGACCTGTGAAGTCTCCAATCTTGCCTTCGGGAAACCTGCCTTTGCCATCCTTTCTGGGACCATTGGGAATGGAGAGGGAGAACTCTGTGATAGGACCCCACCTGACCCAACCTGGGCTACAAGGCCTCACCACTTCTATCCTGGGGTCTGTGATCAGTGGGCTTCAGAAGCCAAAGCAGACAGAAAATGGGCCTCCATCATCTGGGGTATGTGAGGAATCTGGTACCTTGTGAAGGTTTACATTTGTGAAAGTTTGAGTATATGTCATGTGGTGCTTTTCTGTCCTTCATCATTGTAGTTCAGAAACATGTGAGAGTTTTGACTGAAGGGCTTTTATATTGCACGACAGCTTCAGTTGTGCTTTTCCTTCTTGTACCTTTTCCCTTGCAGCTCTCCTCCTGCTTTTGAATTCTTCGGTTCTCATGCCTGCATTGAAACCCTGGCTTGAAACTGTTGCAACTGGATAGAAATGTAACCAGTTCCTAGACTTCTAGATATTATTATCACTATTACCTGCCCTTCAGCAACAGGTCCCAGGGCAGGCTAATTTTAAACAACAATTTAAAATTCAGAATTGAAAACAGTTAAAGCAAATTACAGTCACAGGAATAGGGTGTGCCCTGAAAACACCTATCTTGGATAGCGTAAAGGTAAAGGGACCCCTGACCATTAGGTCCAGTCGTGACCGACTCTGGGGTTGCGGCGCTCATCTCGCTTTATTGGCCGAGGGAGCCGGCGTACAGCTTCTGGGTCATGTGGCCAGCATGACTAAGCCACTTCTGGCGAACCAGAGCAGCGCACGGAAATGCCGTTTACCTTCCCGCTGGAGCAGTACCTATTTATCTACTTGCACTTTGATGTGCTTTCGAACTGCTAGGTTGGCAGGAGCAGGGACCGAGCAACGGGAGCTCACCCTGTCACGGGGATTCGAACCGCCCACCTTCTGATTGGCAAGTCCTAGGCTCTGTGGTTTAACCCATAGCGCCACCCGCGTCCCTTTCTTGGATAGCATAGGCCAGGGTAAAAAACATTTCCAAAACCTGTATAGTGAAGAAGCCAGATGCACATCTGTGGTGAGGATATTCCTCATCTTCAGAGCTGCCGCAGAGAAGGCCCTCTCCCCCTGGGCCACACACACCAAACTTCTGAGGGAGGTATATCCCTCAGGAGGTGGAACTACCAAGAGGAGCCCCTTATAGCATAACTGACTCCAGGGGTTTTCAGAATTGGGCTGCAAGTGATCAGCTGGAAGATGTTCAGCATAGTGTAGGCACTGTGTTTAGCCTGAACACACTTCTCTAATCAGTATGTCAAAAGCATGTATATCCTCTTGGACATTTTATTAGAAGAAAAACTGCCAAGTGTGTGTTGCTGAGAATCTCTTTAAAACCAATAGATTACTTCACCAAGCGCCAGCATTGGACTTAACTTTTAACTTTTTATTTTTTAATAGAGGATGCATCCACCTTTTCTTCAAAAAATAAAACTGTTTAACTTTTTTATCACACAATGTGTGATTCGCCTTTGTTAGGGGCACCAGCTGAAAACCTCTAGAAAATGGTGCTCACTGTTTCCTCTCTTACAGGTCTCTCTGCTAGGAGAGCCACCCAAAGACTTCAAGATTCCACTCAATCCTTACTTAAATCTGCAAAGTCTTCTCCCTACGAACAAGCCTGGAGGTAAGGTGGCCACATCTTAAGTGGTATTCGGCTAAAGTGGACCTGTTGAAATTAATGGGCCAAATTTAGACATGTTAATTTCAGTGGGTCTACACTGAATAAAAGTTATCTGAATGCCATCCCTTATTTGGCACAAGGGGAAAAGAAAGTACAAAACTGTGTCCTCTAGTACTTGCTAGAAAATCCAATTTCTGGTGTGTTTTGAGCTGTCTTATGGAGGCCTGATGGGTAAGAGGCATGGCAGTTTTTAGTGCTCTTTCTGCCTGCAGCTATAGGCCTTGCATGATTAGACAATCAGGGTGTTTCCTGCAGCCCTGAGGTGAGTCTAGAGTGGGACAAAGCCTATCCCATCCCTGGTTCTTCTACCGTGCTGCCTGCATGCTGATAGTCAGCTCTTTTGTCTTTGTAGGTGGGGCCAACAAAGCATTCAGCTTGAAGACTGGTGTACTGGGCAATGTTTCAAATCCCAGAATTCCACAGGCCTCTCTATCTGATGCTGTGTTGCCTTCTTCTGGGCTGACAGGAGACGGCTGTGCTTTTGACTACCAGCCAGTGAGTACTTGAAGATCCATTATGGCCATGGCTCCTGAATATAAACAGCAAGGTTAAAGCGCTGGAGTTGCTTTCATTTATCTTAATGCCCTTTAGGCTCTGCTTCTTCATTCTGTATTATTATTCTGCGTGGCAGCATCTGCTAAAAACATTCTTGTTTAGATAAGCCTGCCCGGATGCTTAGGGTATAATTTTAATCTCTTTTAGTACTTTACCTTTTGTATGTTTTGGGGTTGTAATTTTTTTTATTGAGTTTATTGCCTTATCTTTTTGTAAAGTGCTTTGAGGTTATTTTGCAATCAAGTGATGTATGAATTTTATGAAATAAATGTTATGTTCCTGTAGGCACAGATTTCTAGTTCTTATTGGTGACCATATCAGTTCAAATGACATAGAATCAGAGTTGGAAGGGACCCTGAGGATCCACACTCTAACCAACTCAGCTATGAAAAGTTTGGGGCATCATTATATCCAGTTTACACAACTCGGGATTAAAGAGTTCCTGCCTTTTCTCTTTTCTATCAAAAGGACTTGGGAACGCGAATGTATCCGCAGGCCAGAGAGACAGGGCCCCAGCTAGGTGGATTTGCACACAACAAGCAGAAGGTAAACATCCATTGTTTTAAATACCTCTACCTAGCTGTTCCCATAATTGCTGGCCGTTGGCCATGCTGGTGTGAATTGATGGGGAGTCCAGCAGCATTTGGAGGGCACCGTGTTGGCTACCCCTGGGCTAGTCCCAAGGGAGCTGCCTCTGTCATATTTATATTCCTAAATACCGTGTTGGATTTGATATGGTGGCACTAAAAAATGTTGGCTCCTGGCTTCATCCACTGAAAGGCAGTAGGTTTAGAATGCTGCAGTGCCAATGTTCACAGTGTTGTGATTTGAGCTAGTTTAATGTGTATGGAAGATGGTCTGGTAAGGAACACCCACAAACTTGGTGGTTAAGAGCAAGCTGTACTTGAAACGGTCGCTAACTGTGTAGCAGAATGCACAAGGAGGGCACAGAGCTGTGGAAGGTTGTGGGCGGGAAACAGACTCTCTCTTCTAGCCATCCTGCAGTGCTGAACTGGTGACAAGTGCCTGCTGCCATCCTCCTTTCTCTCCCTCTCCAAGGCAAGTTGTCACTTGGAGGTGCTGCATAGGCTGGTGGGAGGGGCTCAGTCATTTTTAGTTGTTGCTGTCCTACAGTGTGGAGAGGGGTGTGAGAAGCTCTGTGTACAAGGAGCCGGTGTGAATCTTGTTCCTCTTTTCCAGGTGTCATCACCTGGGTTTGAACGGAACAGCCTTGGAGCCCCTCTGCCTCCATTCTATTCTGGATCCCCAAGCTCCTATTTCACCAGCGGCCTTCAGGCTGGGCTCAGACAGAGCCACCTAAACAAAGTAAGATTTCCCATAATGCCGGTTGTGCTTTGTATTAGGATGCAAATTTGGATAGTTTTGGATGCTACACTGGCACACAAACAGCTCCAGTCACTTGCTGCTGTGGTCTCTTTGTTTTCTTATTTGTTAAATTTGTATACCTCTCTTCACCCCAAGATCACAGGGCAATTCACAACATAAAAATGCAAAATGAGAACACAAAATACATAAAAACAAATAAAGACAAACTCATTCATTGGCTGTCTGGAAGCATCCCCCATGCTTTTCACTTGAGTTTGTGGCCACTAGTTTTCCCTATGACAACACAGAAATGGCCAAACCTCAGTAGAATATGATCAAGGGAGATTGCAAACACTTTCAGATATAACCCACGAAGTGCATGAGTTGCAGATCTTGTAAAAGAAAAGGTGAACGTGGAATTGCTTTGTTTATAGTGGGAATAGAGAATCTATTTTGTTGTTGGATTCTAGCTCCCATCAGCCCCAGCCATCACAGCTGCTGGTCAGGGATCGCAAGAATTGTAGTCCCAACAATACCTGGAGGGCAGAAGCCTGGAATAAGAAGGAAAATAATAGTATAATTATCCAAGACTGGAAACATTGGCTGGGATCCAAATAACAAGAAAACTAGTTTATGTGCCTATACTGTGCTCTGGGCTTGCTTTGCCAACAGCAGACCCCATGATACATTGTAAACCTTTTGGAAACTGATGGTGCTTTTTAAAAAGCATTCTGATCTTGCATTGATCTGTTTAAAGTGCAAGATCCTGATGGACATGCCTTGGCAAGCACAGTGATCTGTTCTTATATTACCAGCAGTCTCAAAACCTGCAACTGCAGACCCTTCTGTAGATTGACCCCAAGATATAAACTAAATTAGTCTAATTTTATGCTGTTGTTTTGCACAGGGGGCTTCTGGCTTCATTTGTTAGCGTGAAATTCTTGGATGCTTTTCTTCAGGAACTTCAAAGAAGAAGTATTTGGAGGGAAATCTCACAGGACAGCCAGAGAGGTTGGGGGAGCAGGTTACAGCCATGCTAAGCAAACAAGCCAACTCACTCAGGCCACTTGTGAGACCTAGCTTTGCCTCCATTCCCCGGAAGGACTGACATCTTGCCTTTATCAGTGTAGTGTTTTTCATAGTATCACGCTGGGTAGTGGAGGGGGTGTCAGCCTCGCAGTCAAAAATGATGTTAGTTCCACTCTTGCCTTTTCTTCCAGGCAGTTGGGATGCCACCTGTGAGTGCAGCAGATGGCATCATGGGACTAGGACCAACAAGTCACTCACACAGCACCTACTCAAAGGTGGGTTGGTACTGCTTTGAACTTTGAAACCTTTAGCTCCTCCGTGTCTTGTCATTTCCCTAATTCTGCCTCTCTTCCCCCTCATTGCTTTTGCAGACTCCGGTTGGTGGCCAGAAACGGGCCTTTTCCCACCTGCTCCCATCCCCAGAACCCAGCCCAGAAGGGAGCTATGTGGGTCAGCATTCTCAAGGCCTGGGAGGGCACTACGCAGACTCCTACATGAAGCGAAAGAGGATATTTTAATCAGTTTCCTATAGAAGCACTCACTTTTCTCCTTCCCCAAATATGTAAATTTTTGTAAAAATGTTTTTAATGTTTTGCTTAGACTTGGTTTTAAGACTCTGTGCAGAGGACTTGGCTTCTGAGCATGGGATCCAGTGCAAGCACATCCTGGGCTTTGAAGATGAACCCTTGGTGCTTTTTGCAGCAAATGCCCCTTTTCCCTAAGTGAGGCTATTTCGACAATCAGAAGAAGCACCACCAAACTGCAGACAGCTCCCTACTGCCTCTCAGTCAGCTGGACCAAAATGAATCTGGATGCCTTTTCCCTACTTGGGCTCCTTCCTGTTCTGTGCTCTTATTGCAGTATATTCTACTTGCATGGTCCTGTTGAGCAAGGGCCTTGTCTTTTAGAGATACGAGTGTCTTGCCTTAACACTTTTTCCAGCGAAGGAATGTACTTGCATTCTGTAGGTGCCTCTGGATTGCTGCAGTGTGATAGAGCGAACTACTAAAGAGGAAGAAGATGGCAACGGAGAACTCTTGTGTCACGTTGGAAAACAGGGTCCTGGTCAGTTGCAGCCTGTCACCTTCACTCTGCTCCTGCGGCCCCCAGGTAGAGACATGACTCTGCCTCCCCTGCAATCTGACTTTGCTTTTATTTTTTTAAACAGTAAGTCTGTGTACTTATTTTGGTTATGATTAATTTGTAAATTACCTTTTTTAAAAAAAAATCCATGCTTTTAGTTACTTCCTTTAAAAATACATAGTTTAGAAGTGTGTGACCTTGGTAAACTCTATGAACTTGATTTATCTGTTTTAAATTCCCTCCCTCCTTGGGTTGTTGCTGTTTTTTCATTGGTTTAGACCAATTCCTTCTTGGGTGCAAAGGTTTTTTGAGTGAGTGTGGTTTTGTCTTAATGCTGATCTTGCAGTCTGATAACACTTAAGCCAGGCTCCTGTGGCTGGGTCTGCCTTTGGGTGTTGTTCCCTGGGGTGACTTAGAATTTTGCTTAGTGTTTTTCCATCTTGGTGGCAACAGGAGTCCTCCATTTGGCTTTTTGAGAGGACCCAGCTTTGAAGCTACATACACCTGCACTTTTTGCAGAGCTAAGATTTTTGAGTGGGTTCCACTGAACTGGCATTTTCAAGCTCCAGTCTGAACATAATTGGCTGTGAATGATCCTCTTCCCCTTACACTGGGCTGAGGGGGAAAAGATGGAAAGCACAACCCTATTCTACCAGGATATTTTCTGAACAAGGTCCAGGTTTAGCTTGGTACAGAGATAAATAAATGGCCCTATAAGTTGCTTAACCATCTTAGGTTCACAATAGTTCCATATTACCCATTCTCAGTGTGTGGAGTTTGCTTTGAGACAGAGAAGGGGTCTGTGGCCTTTTTCCTGGGGGATTTGTAGTTTAGCCTATATACATTTTCTGTTTTATAAACATGCTATGATGATTCTACTGTAGATACTGCTTGGTTAGCTGTATATGTCGTGGGATTTGAAATCCATTGGCAGCTGGATACCAACTTTCCAAAGTAAAGTTATATTTATATCAAACTTTGTCTTGCTTTTTCATTCTTTGTGCATGGGGCTTTAAGAATAATGAGCAGTGGAAGCAGATGTTTTTGAGCAAGCTGGATTGCCTAATCTCTGTTCCAACTGTATATACAAAGGTAAAAATACACTCTAGAGCGGCTTGGCAACCTTCAGACCCGAGGGCCTCTCTGTATGGATCGTGGGACTCTCTCCAGGCTGCTCCTCTACCCAGGTTGCACCTGTTTGACACCCACCCTCCTCAAGTAGTTATGTAGTGAACTTTAGTAATACTACTTGCTGGCTTAAATAGAAGATGGAGAGGTGTGTGTGTGTTTGGAACTGGCACTAAATTGTAGGCTGTGTGCAAAGACGAGTCACATCCATTGTTCTGCTTCCTTTTGCCTCTGGCATTGCCTGCCACAAGAATGCAGCACCTGGAAAGTTGTCCAGAAGAAAATATGACCATATGGCTGAGAAAGGTTTACTCCCCCCACACCAACTTCTACTATGAAATAGGTTGAATTATTATTCAAATAGTACCACATTAAAGTGCAAAGGCGCTAGACTACAGGTAAAGCATCTGTTTCAACAAAGGCTCCTCTAAATGAATACCACAACTTCTGATTTCTTTGGGGAAAGTTGGATTAAGTTTGAATGATATCCTTCCAGCATAGATTTGTGTTGTCTTTTATAAGAATTTTTTTCCTGTAAGGTATACTTAATTCCTCCTCTATGACATATTGTATAAAATATTGTAACAAAATTACACATACACTTGCTTTGCTTCAGTGTACAATGCAAGTTGTGCAAAGTGCTCTCACTCCACTGGGCCAAGGAAATAATCTCTTCTCAGTTTATGAAAGGCTTGTCGGCCCTCAACCACTCTTGAAGGGATAGTATCTCCATTTGTGCCATAGATTTCAAACATAATACCTGTCAAAATATTCAAAGATTAGATAAATGGACCTTGTTACAACAATGTTGATGAAGGGCTTATTTACACCTTTGGTGCTAACTAGTGTATAAATCCAATATGCACCAGAAGAGAGTGAGAAGGCTACATAGTGATGTCCCAAAAGGAAAAACAGGTAAGATTTAATGGTGGAGCATCCATAAGCTTACGTGAGACAAGATGGAATAGGGCTACCATTGGCTTCTGGTTAAAATATTAAGATCTGCCATTTTCCAGAGAAACGGGTGCTACTGTGGCTAAGCAGTAGGCCTTCTTGCCTCATAGATCACTTTCTGTTTGCTTCCTCCATGGCTGCCATGCTCATCTGCTTTATTTTGGTATTGAATTGAATTCAAGCACAGGACCTTTTGGACTTAATCCTCCTATGTTTAAATATGCCTGACTACTCTAGGTGTATCCCAGCCAAGACTGTCATTCACTGAAATACCTTGTTCTTCCCTTGTCCATGTGGAACTAACAAAATGGTTATTTTAGTCCTTTCAGCACCTGAAAAGTTAGGGGATACCCTTCCTTTACAAGATGCTAAAACAGAAGCACCAAAAGTTCTCAACGTTGTGTCCAAATGACTTGCAATAAAGCAGATCTGATTTGGTCTTCTGACTTGTTACTTAAAGGCAGCTTAGGAAAGTGGAATGGGTGGACTCTAAACATTATTAAAAGCGGCAATATTTGGAGGATTCTTATGGACAAACTGCTTTGATCAAAATCCAGTTCCGCTTCACCCAAGCTACTTCTAAGAATGAAGAAGTCCTGTGGAACCTCTCACAAATGTTTAATAAAAATTATTAAAAATACAAACAAATTGTGTTTGATTTGCAGCTTTTTAAATAAAAAAATGCATCTGATCTCTTCAGTCTCTTGCTTCTTATGTAATTCTGCTCTTGGCAAGTAACTTATATCAGCCTTTTAGTATGATAGGGCCGGGCGGACAGGTTTGGCAGGACGTTTTTCTCTCTCCAGGCATCATATATCACGAAAGGAGAGATGTCATAATGAGACAGGAGGGCATTGAAAGACACTTTTCTTTGGAGTACATCATCATCATCAGCGTTATCATCATTTTATTTGGATGCCGCCTTTCCACAGCTAAAACAATGTTCAAGGCGGCTTACAATATGAAAAGATACATAATTACAATAGCGAAGTAGTTACTAAAAAAAGAAAACACATTAAAAACTACATAATGTGATAAGAATTTTAGGGTCTTAGATATATATAAAATGTTCATAAATGTACCAACGAAGCATGTACATAGATCAGCACAGGAAGACCGACCTGAAACCATTTTTGATTCCCAAACTGACCAAATGTTTCCTCTGCAAGGAGGGAGGGGGTCAGGGAGCCTTTCCACTTTCTCAGGAATTGAGTAATCAGCATTTTAATAGGTGACAGACTATCAGATAACTTGGCAGACAGGAAAAACAACATTCAAATTTCTGTTTTAGACCACCTTTTCTGTGATGTAGGTATGTGGGGGGTGGTCTTGAGCTATACCCCTCCTGTGATACATGTATGATGTTTCTGGGGGTGGTCTTGGACTCCAGGGCTGGGAATTTAAAATGTCTATATAAGGGCAGGCACACCTTTGTTCTGCGTTCCTCCTCCTCTCCTGCGGGTGAGGGGAGCACCCTGTTGCAACAGATCAATAAAGATCAGGCTGCTTTGCTTCTCAATATTCTCTGGTTGGCTTCTGTTATTTTCTCCTAACAATAGGGAACCTACGTAAGGACTTTTTATGGGCTCTTGGATACCCCATAAGGGAAAAGGGCAGATTTTGTTTACAACAATATCCACATAAAAATTAAAGTACTAATCCTTCTGCAGATGCTGCCCAAGGCCAGATCAGCGACCAGGCGACATTCCATCAACTGAGCAAGTTGATTTGTTGACATTATTTATCTTGCATTTGGTAATTCGAAACGCTTCAACACTTTCTAGCCTCCGCCCACAAATGTTTCCAGCCGGAATAAGCAAGGGAGACTCCCTTTGAAAGAGGCGGAGGCAGAATAAGACAACGCCGCTTTCCAGGAGTGGGGGAGATCCCCGCGCAACGAGCCAGGCTCCCCTTCCCCTCCGTTTCCACGGAAACAGCCGCCGCCCTCTGACCCCGGCGGTCACGTGGCGCCTGTCATGGCGGCCTCCTGGGCCGCGAAGGGCGGCGCTGGCGTCTCCCGGTGCCCGGGGCGCCGTCGGGTCCTGGCGGCGGCGGCCGGCCGGCTCCTGCCCCGGGGCTTCCGCACTGCAGGTGGGCGAGGGGAGAGCGGGGCTGCTCTCTCCCCAGGGATCAGGGAAAGACTGCCGGGATGCGGGGAGGCTGGTTGCTCTTTCTTCCCTCCCCTCCCCCTTCCCTGTAAACTGCCGTGAGTCCCCGTCGGGGAAAAGGCGGTGTGTCAATAAATGTACAACAACAACACCACCACAACTTGGTCACGAAACGAGAGGCGCCTCGGGATTCATCGGCGGTGTTTTTGTTCCAGCAGGATCCCTCTCCCTCTGTTGTGTAACCGACAGCTCAGATTGTTCTTCGTCAGAAGTTCGATTTGGCGACCCAAACAAACTTGCTCCGAATTGGAGGAATTCAGAGGATCACTCCCTCCCTTCCCCCAACCTGGTGCCCTCCAGAGGTTTGGGGGCTCTAGTCCATGCTTTAGTGTTACACATGACGTGCCTTGTTGCTTTAAGCTATATAATAAATAATAATATTTTTTTATTTATACTTCGCCCTCCCTGGCCAGGGCTGGGCTCAGGGCGGCTAACACCCAACATATGTACCCTGCCTTGAGATTGAATAGTAAAAGGCAAGGCTATAAATGCATATAAATAAATAAAATGCTGTGTGTTTGCCCCCCCAGTGACTGTTCAAGCAGAAGATGAGAACTCTGCCGCAGAAGTGTGAGTACCACAAAATGTAGCCGGGTTTAATTTTGGGGAGTTCTAAACTAATCTTGGATCTTCTTTGGGCGGTTGACATATTTTGTGCTTTTGATAACTCAATGAGAATTCGTGGTTTGAAATATTGCTTGTTAATTGTAAGTAGCGTACATAGTTAGGCTAGGTGGTTACAGGAGTCCTAGCAGCCTAATTTCTGCAGTGGTGTATCCAGGTGGCAGCTTCACAAATACTTGTGTGTGTTAACCAGAAATACAGGAAGCAAAGCACCCTCTGTACAATTGTTTGCTTAGTTCACAGTGCAACTCTTACTGGGGTGGTGGCTCATCCTATGCTGGTCTTGCAGTTACCCCTTACTACTTGTATCATGCATTGGCAGGACCATGTGGGGGGGGGGCGGGCTTTAAGTGCAACTGGACTGCATACCAGATGTACATCTGTCTCCCTTTACAGCTGCTATGTTGATACACACCAGTGCTAAACTTTGAACACTTAAAACTCAATTGGCTAGAGGAGCTTTTTGCTCTGTTGAGTCTTCAGCACTTCCTGTTTGTTTCTTTTTAACATTACTGGGGTCTGGTTTAACAATTCTGCCTACCTGCTGCATCCCACACCCCCTCTGCCAACCTTCTTCTGGACCTTGCCCAACCCTGCCCCCATCCACCCCCTCAAAGTCCCCAATCGCCATGCTCCCCATATTGCTTTCTCTCCTTCACCCACTGCTGCTGGTGGTGAAGAGGGGAATGAAGAGGAGAAAGTCATTGTCCCACCACCACTGACAGAATGCAGGCTTCCTTCTGCTGGCAATGTATCACAGCAGCAGGGGAAGAACAAAAGGGAGAAAGACTTTCCCCTCCTATTTCTGCCAGCTGTGGGGCCACCCACTCCTTCCTCCAGCCTACTCAGGTCCTAGGCTTTCCTTGTCCTGTTGGGCATGCATGCACCCTTGTATTTTTATTTTTATTTTATTTATACCCCACCCATCTGGCTGGGTTGCCTCAGCCACTATGGGCGGCTTCCAACACAAATCATCATCATCATCATCAAAAATTAATAGTAACAATCAGATCCTATATAAAAAGTCACAATAACAATGCCAGCATGACAACAGATGATTAAAAATATAGTATAGAGGAATGAGAATATTTGGAATTCCAAACCTATGTCTGCTGTTAGATGCTGCTTGGTAATCTGTGCCTTTATGCAGAAACACAGGAGACTTTCAACCATGCTTGTAGCTTTTCAGTACCTGACAATTATGGGAGGGTCATTGATTGAAGATGTGCCTATGCTTTTTATCCTGCCTCAGAGTGAATGTGGTGTTTATAGACCGGTCTGGGCAAAGGATCCCAGTGCAAGGCAGAATTGGGGATGATGTGCTGCGCTTGGCTCAGAAACATGGCATTGAGCTAGAAGGTAGGTCTTAAGTGCCCTGCTCTATCCGGCTATGTAGCAGTCCAGTCTAGCATCCTCTTTCCAATAGTGGCTAGCGGGATGCCATTGGGGAGTCCAAATATAGCCTCTCCTGCATGCTTTGTTATCTGATATGTACTGTCTCTGCACATGGAGGTAGTATTTAGCCATTTTGGCTAATGGTATGCACAATAATGTGCAAGTATGCTTTTTTGGTAGTGCCCCAGCACTGTAAAATCCCTTCCTATTGACTTGCAACTCATCCCATCTGTTTAGGCAAGTTCAATTGAGATTGTAAATAACTTGGGTGTTACAGAGCAGCTTCTTAATTATTCTGTGTGCTTGCCAATGTAGCTATTGTATAATGACTTGCTCCTGTCTGTTGCTTTATGAGGGCAAAGCCCTAAAATACTTAGCCAATGTTACTTGTTTCACTTTGTGTGGCAATGGGTGCTTTATCAAGTAACCTGGTCACAGTATCAAGTTCTAGTATTATAATGGAAGGAGTCAAACGCAACCTTTCCTCCACACTGTTCATCAGTGTATAAATATTACACTCTTCCTCCCCCCTATCTCTCCCCTTGTTGTATTGGGGAGGGGACTACCGTATTTCTCTATAAGATGCACCCGACCATAAGACACACCTAGTTTTTAGAGGAGGAAAACAAGAAACAAGAAAGCAACAGAAAGCCTCTTGAGCGAAGAAGCAGGAGCGCTCCCGCTGCGCTCAAGAGGCTTCAGCGATAGCTGCACAGCCTGCATTCACTCCATAAGACGCACACATATTTCCCCTTACTTTTTAGGAGGGGGAAAGTGTGTCTTATAGAGCGAAAAATACGGTAAGTCCCAACAGCTGTAGTATTTCCTCATATCAAAGGTGCCACAACTCCTTGATCATTTTGTTGCCCTTTTCTAGTTTTATGATACACTTTTTGAGAGGCCAGGTGATTGGAATAGTGCACAGCATGCAGAGTGCCTTCTCTTGACTGGGCAGCAAAATCTCTCTCATTGTCTTTGCCTCTTATCTGCACAGGTGCCTGTGAAGCTTCCCTAGCCTGTTCCACTTGTCATGTCTATGTGAGCCATGATGTTGTAGACAAGCTCCCCCAGCCTGATGAACGGTAAGGACTACCTTACGACCATAGAATTGTAGAGTTGGAAGAGACCCTGAGGGTCATCTAGTCCAGCCTCCTGCAATGCAGGAATATTTTGCCCAATATGGAGCTCAAACCCATGACCTCGAGATTAAGAGCCCCGTGCTTTACCGAGCCATCCCTTGACACTCTCCTTGTAGCAGAAATGGCCTTTCTTAGCTCCCTGCTGATGGCATTCCACAACTTCCTCAGCAATGGCTGGGAGGGCCCTGCTGTCCAAGCCTGAAGAAACTGGCAGGTTTCTGGTGCAAAAAAAAGGAGGCAGTGCCCGAGAGAGAGAGAGAGACCTCTAGTGGGGTATTTTCACATCGGGCAATCAATGCCCCCATTGGGTTTCAGATAGTACATGGATAGGAGAGTCTAAAAAGCCTGGGACACAAATTTTCATGGCCCTCTATGGTGGCTCATTAAACTACTCCTCACCCACAATAATACCACATCCAGACTTAACATGGACACTGGTACTAGAGCCTGCAATAAACCCAGATGCCAACTTTGCTGCCACATACACCCGGACAACACCATTACTGGCCCAAACAACATCAAACACACCATCTCAGGACTATTTAATTGCTCATCTTCTAACATTGTGTATGCCATCAAATGCCAGCAGTGCCCTTCAGCTCTCTATATTGGACAAACAGGCCAAACCCAACGCCAAAGGATAAATGGACATAAATCTGCCATCAGGAATCACAAGACAGAGAAACCAGTAGGAGAACACTTCAATCTCCCAGGACATTCTATACAAAATCTCAAAGTAGCTGTCTTATTACAAAAGAATTTCAGAAATAGACTGGAAAGAGAAGTTGCTGAATTGCAACTTATTACCAAACTTAAAACCACGGAGAGACCTGGTCTGAATAGACACATTGGATTCTTATTATACATGATATAGCAATTTTTAGCCAACTCACCCCTTGCTTTTTCCTGCAAGACCAATTGCAGTCGTTAACAGTCCTCAACAGGTTTACCACACCTATCAGCCAATCACCCATTCCCACCACCCTTCTGAGTAATACCCCTCCCCACCCTCTCACTATATAGAAGGGTCTGGTGACTTCTGTTTCAGTGTATCTGAAGTGTGCATGCACACGAAAGCTCATACCAATAACAAATTTAGTTGGTCTCTAAGGTGCTACTGGAAGGAATTTTTTTATTTTGTTTTGACCAACACGGCTACCTACCTGTAACAAGAAGTAATGTAGTTAGTGTTAGCTTTGGAAGTGTATACTTGATTCTGACCAAACTAAGCCCCCTAGAGCGCAATATATCCATCAGGATGTATATTGATCAGAGGGGGATAATGGGGATTGTTTTTTTCTGGCAAGTTGCACTGCTTGCACTGACGTGAACGTTCACCATAGTTCAGTGTTGAATTTCATCTAGTGACTTGATTCTTGTTTTTTGTTTAAAATGTGTTAAGATGAGCTATAATGTGGACTTGCTTGGTATTTTAGCACTGGTCATACCAACTCATCTTCTTATCCACCTTGGGGGTTATGGGCTGGAAGTCACTCTTCTTGTCTTCTCGCAGGGAGGAAGATATGTTAGACATGGCACCACTGCTTCAGGAGAACTCTCGCCTTGGCTGCCAGATTATCCTCGACAAAGAATTGGAAGGAGCAGAGTTCACCCTCCCCAAGATCACTAGGAACTTTTACGTGGACGGGCATGTCCCCAAACCCCACTGAGTGCCGTGGAGCCAAAGGCTGGACCAATCTCCAAAGTGAGACTGATCTCTTAAGCAGTCGTCAGAGAGCAAGACAGCGATGCGGTCAAAGCACGCATGATGCTTTAAAAAATAAAATTGTGTTCTATGAACAAAAGACTGATGCAAAGAAAAGAAGTGTGTATCTGCCAGAGAGCCACTCAGAATGAGTAAGGCCAGAGCTTTCTGCCTCTCTGAGCCTCCCTTAAGCTATTGTTTAACTGCATTCATGGCTTGAGAAGGATGTTGGGAGATGTATCTCCCCCAACCTAGAAGCACTTTCCCAAGTCCTGTGGGAAATGTTTCAAGGGGAGAAGAGGCTCCTGCAGATTAGCACCACTATTTTAAGGTGGGCACAGCAAGTACTGGCTTCATGGAAGGAAAGCGAGGGATGAGGGGAGTGGGTTACCCTCCACAAACACTTTGATTGTGTTCTTTCTCTCTGTTTCTGTGTTTTCTCTTGCTGCGCAAGCAAGTGCATTAATTTTCTTTTTTTTTTTTTTTTTAAAATAATATTTATTAAAGTTTTTCAAAAAATACATAATCACTTATGGGACTCCCCCCTTCCCCCACCCCCACCATATTCCCATTTCACATTGTTGGCCACACAAATTCCCCTTTCAAATTAAAGCTTAATTTGTTTTACCCTTAATAATAATAAACAACCCGATGTTCTTTCCCCAGGACCCACCCCCTTTCATTCCACAATTTCCATTTTTGATAAAAAAAGCACCCCAGATAATAACAATAGAAAAGGTAAAAAATAAGAGATATAATGAATAATAAAAAAGAAAGACCAATTCAACAAAAAAGAACAAAATTGGCAAGCCTTTGGAGTTTTAGTTCTCCCCCCCCTTTCCCCGGTTTAATTTCCCCCTGACCATCAACCCCTAGTATCTGCCTGGAATTCTTAAGGCCATAAATCACAACTTTTCCCCAACTCCAGCTGGCTTTCCCTTTTTTTTTTTAAAATTAGAAATAAATTTTTTGATAATCAAAATTATTATTATTATTATTATTCTCCAAAGCTTTAACTTCAGTCTTTAAGAAAACTGTAGTAAAACTCCCTCCGTTGTTCTTTCCGGTTTGTAGTCTAATTTCCTTTTGTTCCGCTGCTTAAACGTTGTAATTCGCAAGTTTGGTAAGTCTGCAGGGATGGTTGTTGTTCAGGGGCAAAACCTTACGTTCAGTCCCTTCCTTTCTTCAATAGAAAAGTCTATTGTCTACAGAAAACACCCTGCAGACGAGATGTTGTTTCCGCTTTGCAGCTTTCCCAGAAGGTAACCAGTTCTGTAAAATTCCATTGGTGTTTTTCCACTTTCCCAGTCCTTGTAATGTCCCGAAGCTCCTCGAGGGGGATTGTTATAACTTTGTTTCCTCTAGTCCAAAAGTCAAGTTGTTATCCATATTCGCCATTTTGTATCCAGATTTTAACAAATTGTAGCAAATTGAAGCAAATTTAACCAGCCAAGTTCTCATAATAAAATCCACTCCACTTTCCGACTTTGACAGCTATTTTGAAAACTGTCGAACTCTCCGACTCCTTTCACCAGGCTCTCTCTTCAATCGCCCCGGTTCCCAGGGGGGGGGGTTGTGTTTCCCTTCTCCAGTTCCTCCTCCAGCACAGTTCTTGTAGTTCCCCATCGTGGAATTGTAATTTTTATCAGCAATGCAAGCCTTTTTGGGTCTTGGTTTCCCCGTCTTTGTTTTAGACAATTTACAGTAGGGAGGGGACTGACTTCCTTTTTGAATCCCCCCCGCTCGTATCCAATTCGAAAAAAAAATTTCTTTTTTCCTCCTTTTGAACCCGATTTCCAGATTTACTCACGGGTTATTGTTGAAAAGTCCGAATTTTCAATGGAAGAAGTCAGCGCTCTCCGCCGGATGGCATGCGGCTGCGCTCAGCAGGGGAAGCAGAGGACTCAAGGCACCACGCTTCTCCCCGGCACCCGATCCGTAGCCTTTAAAAAGGCTCCTTCACGAGTCGGGAGGGCGCTAACGGTGCAAGCCGAGTCTCCATGTCCACGGCCTCCGTGGCCGTGGTTTCTAAGGGTCCCCGCATCGCCGTTGCGGTAGGACCCAGCCCCTGCCGAGCAGACTCCCTCCGGAGCTCGGGGGGAGTCCGCCATTCGGCGATGGCGCCAACCCGGAAGTCTCAAGTGCATTAATTTTCATCGGGGACTTCTTGTCTTTCACTTGCCATTTGACTGCTGAGAAGATCAGTCAGCAACATCATTCATAGCACCAAAGAAGCTGAGAGGAGGAAGGCACTTGCCCCACACCTCCTCTGGTTTTTATCAGTAAAAAAATAAAAGCAGCCTGTTACTGTTGTTCTTGCATTTGTGTACAAATTGCATTGCGACATTCAGTTTACATTATACTTTTATTATATACAGAGTTGTGTTTGATTGGAATACCATACAGGCAAGAACAATCCATCTACTCTTCAATAATATCTTCACATTAAAATTCATTTAAATAACCCCTCCTTCCAACTAAAGCCAGTGTGGTGTAGTGGTTAAGAGCAATAGCCTCGTAATCTGGTGAACCGGGTTCGCGTCTCCGCTCCTCCACATGCAGCTGCTGGTGACCTTGGGCCAGTCACACTTCTTTGAAGTCTCTCAGCCCCACTCACCTCACAGATTGTTGTGGGGGAGGAAGGGAAAGGAGAATGTTAGCCGCTTTGAGACTCCTTCGGGTAGTGATAAAGCGGGATATCAAATCCAAACTCTTCTTCTTCTTCTTCTTCTTCTTCTAGGTCTCCCAATGCTTTCAAAAAATGTACAAGCTTGCATATTGGCAAGTCGTTTGGGGAGGAAGGAAAATAATTCCATTATAGTGCAAGTGGTGATACACCATCAGAAACAGTTCCTTCTATACACTTAACCTGACTGAAGTTGATAATACCATTAGTAGTGGACATTGAATGGGAAAGGAGACAGCATTAAAGGTATGCTGAGCTTAAGCTACTGTTGAAATGATCAGAAGATTAAATCCAGAGGTGAACATCTGTACATGAGTGGTGGATTTCACTCAAAATGTTTTCTGCGGTGCGCTCATTTAAAAGTGCTGTTTATATAAAATTATTGCTACTGTCAGATAACAAGGGCTCCAGTCCTGTGCACACTTACTTGGGAGTAAGCCTAACTGAACACAGTGGGACACACAGCTGAGTTAAGCAGTGCAGCCCTCTTGGCTAGGGTCAATAGTTTTAAAAACTTGCTGCACCATTCACACACCATTTCTTGCCTTCCTGGTACTGCCTGAAGCTGGCTATTTCATCTTACTGCATAGCAATCCTGATTGCAAATATGTCTTTAAACTTTTGACAAAACTAGAAACTGACCAGCAGAAACACACAGCTGTAGCTGCAGAATTAAGTACAGTGGTACCTCGGGTTACAGACGCTTCAGGTTACAGACTCCGCTAACCCAGAAATATTACCTCGGGTTAAGAACTTTGCTTTAGGATGAGAACAGAAATTGTGCTCCAGGGGTGCGGCAGCAGCAGGAGGCCCCATTAGCTAAAGTGGTGCTTCAGGTTAAGAACAGTTTCAGGTTAAGAATGGACCTCCGGAATGAATTAAGTACTTAACCCGAGGTACCACTGTATTTGGAAGCAGATACTTTCAATATGGTACACAATATAGTTGGACCAGTGCAACTATCTGTATGCCCAGCCATTTACACAGGGAGCCCCCCAGGTAATCAATAAATTGAATTTGGCAGTTCCCACTTCTCTTTGCCTAAACTGCAGAGATAGGGAGGCGCCGAGCATAAGTTGTTGAACTGCAGCGGCCATGACATGGGACTTGGTAGTCCAACAATATCTGGAGGATCACAGGTAGTAGTTATATTATTCATATATGTTAATTGCTTTGCTCAAGGAAGTGACTCAAAGTGACTTATAGACACAGTCCTGGCCTTTTGTTGTCCAGGAGAAACATCTGATAAGGCAGGCATAGGCAAACCCGGCCCTCCAGATGTTTTGGACTACAATTCCCATCATCCCTGACCACTGGTCTTGTTAGCTAGGGATCATGGGAGTTGTAGGCCAAAAACATCTGGAGGGATGAGTTTGCCTATTCCTGTGATAAGGGAAGAGAAGTGCACAAAAAGAACTTTTAAAAGATTGAGAACATCCCCAGGGAGTGCTGCACGTATAATCTGCCTCCACCAGTGCTGGTGTTGAGATACTGCCAGGGAGACAAAGTCCATCTCGACTCCACGTCGTCTCCGGACGTCCATTGATCTCCCGTAGACACGCAGTATCAGCAATTAGCGACACAAGCTCTAGAAATAGCTTGCCACATTCCAGAACCGATGCACGCTCTATCAGCAGATAATGCACACAGCGAAAGATGCACCCAGGAGAGCATGATTTGCAAGTTTATTCGGCGTTGATCAGAACAAAGAAAACATGACTGCCTGCTTCAGATGTCTCTGGCAGAGAGAGAGAAACGAAAGCAAAGACACAACATAAACATCCTGTGAAACAGGAAATACGCAGACTGTGACTCAAAGCCTGCTCCCTTTTAAGGTGGAACGGAAATATCCTAACAGCGGGATGTCTTAAACAAGAGTCCAGGTTGGTGAATAAATTCTCCATGCAGGGAGCCAAGTTGATAAGAACTGGGGTAAGTGTTTCCCAAAGCAAAACATCTGAGCAGAGTCCAAAGTGCCCTGCTTTTTGTGGTGGGTGGGAGAGGATTTCTGATGGGGAAAGAGATTTGCTATGATGTGTTTATGAAGAGGGTTCTGTCCATTTATAATGGAAACATTTCCCTAGCCATTCACCTGTTCCCAGGCTTGCAGTGCAGAGGACCTGTGGTTCTCCAGATGTTGGGACTCCAACTCTCAGGCATTATGGGAGTTGTAGTCCATCCGCAAGATCTGAAGGGCTACAGGTTTCACCTCCCCGACATAGGGATTTTCATAATTCAAGCCCAAGCATTATTTAACTCTGGAGGCACGAATACAGCAGCAGAGGATGGCTCCTTTGGGGTTCATTCATCCTTACAGCTTTGCTCTGCAACAAGGCTGCTAGGAGCACAGGGCAAATGGGGCATGTGCCCATAATGGGGCAGCTTGTCATCAAACCTGACAAGCAGATGGCTCAGCTAATACAATACAGACGAAGCATAGGAAGACTAATTGCTTGACACAAGTCTAGAGCACCAGAACTGGTTTTTACAGTATTTTATTCAAGTTGGCACCCCTGCCAGCATTTTGCATCTAGCTCTGGTTGGTGGACCTCAGGGTTCAAGAACATAGATCCCACTGGTCTAGACCTGTACACTGGGGACTGCCATTTTATCCTCACAGGAAGTCTGAAAAGTAGGTTCAGCTGAGAAAGATTTGTGGCTAAGTATGGTTTTGACCCTGCAATGATCACATCCAAACCCACCACTCAAGTCCAAAGGTGGACAGAAGGTAGATTGGACTGAAGGGTAGATTGCTGGGTGATTTGTAGTATAGCATCAACTTTGAATACGATATTTAACAACAACAGCAACAACAAAAATATTGCCATAAGTTAGGCTGTTGGAATATTTGATCTGTAGTAATTCAGATATAGATTTGTAACAGGGTGGTGTAGTGAAAACCTGCTCAAATCTCAGCCACTAAATTCAACTGGGAAATCTTGGAGTAGTTGCTCTCTCTCACCCTAACCTACCTCACAGGGATGTTGGTAGGATAAACTTGGGACCGTGGAACTATGCATGCCACATTGAGCTCCTTGGCAGGGAATGCATGCATGCATGAAATGAAACGAAACATACACACAGGTGAGTCCTGTGTATGACTTGTGAGGCACCCCCAAACTCGGCCCTCCAAATGTTTTGGGACTACAATTCCCATCAACCCTGACCACTGGTCCTGTTAGCTAGGGATGATGGGAGTTGGTAGTCCCAAAACATCTGGAGGGCCGTAGATAATTGCCTCTTCCTCCAACCCTAGATTTAAGTTGATGGGCATTGCCATTCAAATGGTGTGCATGCATGCACCATATCATGTGATCGATTAAGTGGGGCAGGGCTCACCTGAGCCCCCCCCCCCAGTATTTTATTTAAGTTGGCACCCCTGCCAGAATTTTGCATCTTGCTGTGGTTGGTGGACCTCAGGGTTCAAGAACATAAATCCCACTAGTCTAAGACCTGCCCATGTCTGCAAACTAGACCACAGCTACCAACCAGGAAGTTCCTAGAACAGTTGGTCTGCAAGTACTAAGAAAGGATGCTGTGATTACAAAGACCCAGCATGGGTTTCTCAAAAAGAAGTCATGCCAGACAAATTTCATTTCTTTTTTGACAGTTACAAGCTTGGTGGAAGAATGCTGTGGACATAGTGTATCTTGATTTCAGGTTTTGTCCTGGGCCAGCTGTTATTTAGAAATCTGTTAAATGACTTGCACAAAGGAATTGAGAGGTTGTTCATTCAATTTGCAGATGACACCAAACAGGGATGGGTAGCTAATGCCACTGAAGACAAAATCTGGATTCAAGAAGACCTTAACAGATTGGAGAACTAACAAAAAGAATTTCAGCTAGGACAAACATTAGGTTTTTCACTTAGGCAGGAAAAAACAGCTGTACAGATATAAGATGGGGGCCACCTGGCTTGCTAATAGTACATGTGAAAAGGATCTGGGGGTCTTAGAAGACCACAAGCTGAATGTCAACAGTGTGATGCAGAGGCAAAAGAAGAGCAAGTGCTATTCTTGGCTGCATCAACAGACATCTAGCATCCTGATCAAGGCAAGTAATAACACTGCTCTGTTGTGCCTTGGTTGGACCCCACCTGGAATACTGTGTCCAGTTCTGGGCACCACAATCTAAGAAGGACATTGACAAGCTGGAACATTTGTAGAAGAGGGCAATCAAGATGATCAAGGGTCTGGAAACCAAGTCTTATGAGGAAAAGAGGAGACAGAGGAGATATGATAGATCTTTAGCTATTTGAAGAAGGCTATCACATAGAAGATAAAGCAAGCTTCTTTTATCTTGCTCTGGAGGGTAGGACTCGGACCAACTGCTTCAAGTTACAAGAGATTCCAACTAAACACACAGAAAAACTTTCTGACAGTAAGAGCTGTTTGACAGTGGGTTGTGGACTCTCCTTCCTGGGAGACTTTTAAGCAGAGGCTGGTTGACCATCCATCACAGATGCTTTAGGTGAGATTCCTGCATTGCAGGAGGTTAGCCTAGATAATCCTTGGGGCTGTGCAGAGAAAGAAGGTTGCTGGCTAGAAAACAGCACCAGAAAGGCCTTGGTTTAATTTTCTAGCTTTTGAGAGAGTTTTGCTGAACCAGATCCAACATCTGTTTCCAATACTGTCTCTGGAAAACCATATGCAGGTGATGCCCCCAGTAGATACACTGCAGTTGAACATGGAGGCTCTGTTTAGGTATGGCTACTAATAGCCCCATATGGAGTCACCCTTCCACTACATTACCTCATTCTTCTTAAAGGATTTCTTGCTCAATCACAAACACTGAGGACCCTCAGTTAATGCCTCTGCTGCCTCAGTTTCCCTCTTTGTAAAAGAAGGCATTAAGGTAATTTTAACCTTTGGGGTTTGCTATTCAGGTGCAATGCATGGAAGTGAGAGCTGGACCATAAAGAAGGCTGATTGCTGAATAACTGATGCTTTTGAATTATGGTGCTGGAGGAGACTCTTGAGAGTCCCATGGATTGCAAGAAGATCAAACCTCTCCATTCTTAAGGAAATCAGCCCTGAGTGCTCACTGGAAGGTCAGATCGTGAAGCTGAGACTCCAAAACTTTGGCCACCTCATGAGAAGAGAAGACTCCCTGGAAAAGACCCTGATGTTGGGAAAGATGGAGGACACAAGGAGAAGGGGACGACAGAGGACGAGATGGTTGGACAGTGTTCTTGAAGCTACCAGCATGAGTTTGACCAAACTGCGGGAGGCAGTGGAAGACAGGAGTGCCTGGTGTGCTCTGGTCCATAGGGTCAGGAAGAGTCAGACACAACTAAACAACAACAACAATTCAGGTGCAATGTGCTTTACACCAAAATGTGGTAAGCTAGTCCTGTGGCGTTGCTAGCGGGCAGAGACCCTGCTGCTCCTTCTGCTAAGTGGGGCACTGAGCATCTCTGCCTCTAAGTCCTACCTTGACGGCATCCCTCCTACCATGCCATGGGAGGGTCACATCATTTGGCACTCTAAACGGGACTCCTTCTTTCTCAGGGATGCTTATCCTGCCTCCAACCTCTCTCCACACACCTTATCCCGCGACCCGGGCCCTTTTGTACTCTTCCTATTGGTCCGCCCCCTTCCTCTTATGGCTGCCGGCGCCCTGGGCTTTCAGCTGTATCCAATTAAACGCCCTCCCCGGCCCACTGCAAGCAATATCTGATGGGCTTGGGAGAGCCGCGCTTCCCTGCTCCTTCTGGGCCCGCTAAGCATGGAGGGCGAGCTTTTCGTGGACGGGCAGCTCCCGGAATTCTCCGTCCTGCAGGATCTGCTCAGCCCGCCCTGCCTGGAATCCGAGACAAGCAGCAGCCCCGGAGGGCCCAATCCGGCGGGCGCTGAGCCAGAAGCCGCCGCTCCCAGAGGATCCAGGTTAGCTCCTCTTGACACCTGCTCGTGAGAACGGGGCGACTCCAGATCAGTTGCCCCTAAAGGAGGGAGCATCCGAATCGTCCCCTTCTCCTAGATCGGAACCTGGGCACCGGTCCCTGACGGTAGGCAGGAGAATCCAATTTAACTTTAGGAGCCCACGGAGAACAAGCGAGGGCTGCAGCCTGCGGACGATAAACTCCGTAGGGTTTACTTTCGAGTCAATGTCCATAAGATCGGACTGTGCGGGCTGATCTATACGTATGTCTTGCATGGGCGAAGTCATAGGGGTGCAGGGGGACAGCTGCACCCCCCAAGTCAAGTAAATAAATTTTATTAACTGACTAGTTGTCGCAGATAACTCGGTTCTACCCCCCAACATAAAGTTGCCTCCCTAAAATAAATCCTGGCTACGCCCATGCTGCTAGGGAATAAATCCCCTTTATCGGAAGACTAAAAACTGCTTAGGATCGGCCTGCGAGACCGATTCTTCTCGCGCTTCCTCGAAAGCAAGCCCCCACCTGGGCGTGCCGATGCCTACTCCCAAGTAGCCGCGCGCTCAGGGGACCGGCTTCCAAGTCAGCAAGCATTGGATCCGGCCTTGGGCACAGCTCCACGCGCCGGCGTCTGCTCCATGATTCCGCTGCGGGTCAAATCGGCTAGCTGATCCGACCCGAACGCTGCTTCCCGCGTGCGGCCCGGGCTGCTCCTTTGCGCGCGCGCTGCCCGGGATCGCCAGCCCGCCAAGCGGCGCGAGCCTCCGCCATTGGCCGAGGACTGGGGCGTGGGAGGGGCGCCTGAGGGGAGAGGCAGCAGGAGGGCGGCTCCGGGGAGGTCAGTCGGGGGGGAGAGGACGGGCGGAGCGGGACGAGGCGCCGCCTCGGCAGGGCTGGTGAGACAGAGGCGCCGCTCCTTGGCGCAGCCCCGGGAGGAGCGGCGGAGGGTCGCCCCAGCTGGGCGGGGCAGGGCGCCGTGGGCCTCCCCCTGGGTCTTTCCCCCAGGGCGCGGCCTCGCCTTGCCTCAAAACCCTTGGGAAAGGAGCGCGAGCGAACAGCTTCCACTGAAAGGACGAGTCCCTTCCTCCTGAGGGGAAAACCGGCGCTGTGGGTTCGCCTTCTTCCCCAGGTGGTTGTGCTCCCAACTCAGCCGCCCAAATTACTCGAGGAATCCTCCTCAGAGTCGGGTTCCCTTCCTTCTCATGCCCGCCTTCTGCTGAAGTGATCCTGGGAGATACAACGAGGGCCGTCAAGGGTCGTCTAGTCCTGCCACTTGTGCAGGGCCGGATTGAGGTTTGACGAGGCCCTCAGCTACTGAAGGCAATGGGACCCTTTCTATGTCCAGCTGTCCTTTGTCAACAACAAATGGTCGCTGTGTTTTGGGTTGAATACATGGTAATTTATGGACCTAATAGGCGTTTGCACATAACAAACACAGAGTCGCTCCTCGTCCCGCCCCTTCAGCTAGTCTTGGAAGCGGGCATCTCCGAGCCCGGCTTTTTTAAGACCTTCATTTCTGTACCTCAGGAGTAACGAAAATCAATCCGTGGGTTCTCTCTCCTTATGCCACGCCCGCCCGCCCGCCTCCCAGTCGGGATAACTTGGGGAAGCTCCTTGGTACCAGGAAGGTGCTCATTACAAGGAATTCCTGAACTTAAAAGCAACTGTTCGGAGTTAGTTTTAAGTCCCTGCTTCCACTAGCCCAGGGCGCACAAAGGCAGGTGGTGTGTGGGGATCTGGCCAAGGGGATCTGGAAGTATCTGACAGTTCGCAGGGAACGATCCGCTCTGGCTCTGAAAGTGTGTCCGCGCCCCTAACTGGGCTGGCCGATCAGGTCCCGAATGATGCCGCGCTGACATCCGGCGCCCCCGGGCTGCTTTGGGCTTTTCTGCTCGCCGCAACAGCCCTCGGGTTCCATCTACTGGCTATCATTGGGAAGCGTTAAAGAGCCCCGGGTGTGTTAACTGTGCGAACTTCGAGAAGGACACTGCTGCGAGTTAATCGGAGGCTTTGCTATTGCTGCAGCTCTCGAAAAAGCTGCGCTTGGTTTTGGCCACTAGCCCTTCCGTCCTGTCCTGGGGGGCTGAGGGCAGAGCGGAGGGGGGCTTTTCTCTGGGTTCGTTCCCTCGTGGCCGCAACCCACCCAGAGCCGCCCCGTGGGAACATGAGCCGCGTGGATGTCGACATGTGCTCACGATCTTGCCTCTCATAGAGTTCGGGGGGGGGGACGCGATCGCCAAGCGCGAAAGTGGCTCGCTCGGACGCCGGGCGGCTCTCCCCCCCCCCCCAATTTTTAAAATTAGTTTTCACAATATTATAGACAAACAGACACACAAGACAAACATAAATCATAGCCTTATTAAAAATTACACTTATTAACTTTGTTAAGTGACTTCCTCGCTTCCCCTTGGTTGAATTTCATTGCATGTCCTTTTAACGGTTTTCCAAATCCCAATTCTTATGAAATTTAACTTAAACATTCACATCCTTAGATCTTCACCTTATGGAATTAAACATATTCCCGGCTGACGCGCTGCCCTCTGCTTCTCCCTCCTCCGCAGGTGCGAGCCCCTCGGCGCCATGGCCTGCTGCCTCCAGCTCTCGGAGCCCAGCGCGCTCAGCTTCCTGCAGGAGACCGCCCAGCTGCTCTCCCCGCCGGAGCCCATCGGCAGAAAGCCAGACAGGCCGGCGGGCCGGGAGGCGCGCCCCCGGCGCAGCGCGTCTCCAGGCGCCGCTCTCGAGCCCTTGGATGCCCTGAGCCTCATCAGCCTGCACTGCGCCAGCCTCGGCGCCAAGCCCGCGGATCGGAGCGAGCGCGCAGAGACCGGCGCGGCTGCCCGGGAGAGACTCCCCGGCCGGCGCCGGCGCGCAGTGGGCGCGGAGGCGCAGCGCGGGACGGACGCCTTCCCTGCGGCCGAGTCGCCGCGGGCCGGGAGGCGAGTCTCCCGCAAGCAGCCCAGACCCCAGCGGAGCTGCGAGGCCAGGGACGCCGCCTTCCAGGGGGTCACGTTTCGGATGCAGCTGAGCTTCTGCCGAAAGAGCTCCGGGGGTTGTCGGCTCCTCATTCGCCCGCGATACAGCAGGTACAGCCGCCACCTTGGGAAAGAGCAGGTTGCGTTTCTCTTCTGCTTGGCTGCAAACGCAAAGCCGGCATGAAACGTTTCATGGGATGCTTTGCATTTTCCGCCTCGTCTTTAACGGCCCCTTAGATCCCCGAGAGGGCATAGATGTACCTCCTGTAGTCTGCTTCTATGGCAGTTCCCAGGCCATTCAGTGGGGCTTCCTCCGGTCCGGAGCAAGTCTACAGGCAGACGTCTTGTGGTAAGGAGGAGGCCTAACGGGGGGCCTGATGGGGGGAGTACTTGCAGGATAGCCAAACCTAAATACAGGCAGCCTAATATGTTTGAAGTTAATGAGTGACTTCCAGCCGCATTCATACTCAAGAAGAGATCTAATGAAATCAATGAACTCCAGTCTTCTCTCAGTATGAATAACACTGGAGTCGAAAATGGATTTTTGTTAAATTAAAAAGCACCTAGTATAACAGCACTTTTGTATTTATTGGTTGGATTTCTGAAAGGCAAGGGCAGATTTCCCGCTCAGTTAACAACCGAGGTGAATCTTCTTGGCACATGATATGTTGGCTTCTCTTGTTATTGGTGCTTGCATGATGCAGTTTTACAAAGGACTTAAATGTATTTAGAAGTCTTTTTTTTAACAAAAAAACAGCATGGCGGGGATTGGCCAATTTGGATTGAAAGCATAGCATGGAAGGAAGAGGTGTTTTGCCCCTTAACATCCTGAGAATAAAAGTTCAGAGCAGACAATTTCAACTAACAAATTATGTCTTCCTGACTGCCTCTTTCTTAGAACACTGGATAAAACAAATTCTATTCAACATGTTGGAAGGGTGATTAATGCTGCTGTATTTTCAACCACACCTGTGATGTAATTTTGACATGTTCATTTAACACACTATTATACCACTTTAAACAGCCATTGCTTCCCCACAAGGAATCTTGGGAAGTGTAATTTGTTAAGGGTGCTGAGAGTTGTTCTCCTCCCTTCTCCTCACAGAACTACAATTTCCAGAGTGGTTTAATAATCAATCCCTCTGCCCAGGGAACTGTAGCTCTGTGAGTGGAATATCCCAATCTGGTGATAACAGAATGATGCAAGGAGTGAGCTGTAGAACAGGTGAGGTCCCTGCAGACTGGAGGCGGGCAAATGTTGTCCCCACCTTCAAAAAGGGGAGAAAAGAAGACCCAGGTAACAACCGACCGGTGAGCTTGACATCAATACCAGAAAAGGTCCTAGAAAAATAATTCAGCAGTTAGTCTGTGAGCACTTAGAAAATGATGCTGTGGTTACTAAGACCCAGCATGGGTTTCTCAAAAACAAATCATGCCAGACAAGTCTGGTGTGTATGTATGTATATATGTGTGTGTGTGTGTGTATATATATATATATATATATGTTGTTGTTGTTTAGTCATGTCCGACTCTTCGTGACCCCATGGACCAGAGCACGCCAGGCACTTCTGTCTTCCACTGCCTCCCGCAGTTTGGTCAGACTCATGTTTGTAGCTTCGAAGACACTATCCAACCATCTCGTCCTCTGTCGTCCCCTTCTCCTTGTGCCCTCCATCTTTCCCAATATCAGGGTCTTTTCCAGGGAGTCTTCTCTTCTCATGAGGTGGCCAAAGTATTGGAGCCTCAGCTTCACAATCTGTCCTTCCAGTGAGCACTCAGGGCTGATTTCCTTAAGAATGCGTGTGTGTGTGTGTATATATATATATATATATATATATATATATATAAAATTACAAGCTGGATGGATCAGGGGAAATGTTGTGGGTGTAGTGTATCTTGATTTCAATAAGGCTTTTCACAAAGTCCCCCACGATACTCTTGCAGAGAAGCTGGCAGAATGTGGGCTGAATGAGGTTACTGTTAGGAGGATTTGTAGCTGGTTGACTGACTGAGCCCAAAGAGTACTCATTAATGGTTCCTCGTCGTCCTAGAAAAAGGGACAAGTGGGGTGCCACAGGGTTCTGTCCTGGGCGCAACATCTTTATAAAAAGCTTGGATGAAGGAATTGAGGGGATGCTCATCCAATTTGCAAACAGAGAGGGGATTCAAAATGACATTAACAGATTGGAGAACTGGGCCAAAACTAACAAAATTAATTTCAGTTAGAACAAATGTAAGGTTCTACACTTAGGAAGGAAGAACCAGCTGCACAAATATAAGATGGGGGACACCTGGTTTACCAAGTGTGAAAGGGATCTAGGGGTCTCAAAAGCTTAGTATGAGTCAACAGTGTGATGCAGCAGCAAAAAAAGATAATGCCATTCTAGGCTGCATCAACAGAAGTATAGTGTTTAGATCAAGAGAAGTAATAGTCCCACTCTATTCTGCTTTTGTCAGACCACACCTGCAATACTGTGTCCAATTCTGGGCACCACAATTTAAGAAGGATATTGACAAGCTGAAATGTGTATAGAGGAGGGCAGTCAAGATGATCAAGGGACTGAGATCTGATAGTCATCTTCAACTATCTTAAGGACTGTCACATGGAAGATGGAGAAAGGAGATTCAAAATCAACATCAGGAAGAACTTTCTGACAGTAAGAGCTGTTTGACAGTGGACTAGACTCCTTCATTGGAGGTTTTAAACATCTGTAATGAATGCTTTAGTTGAGATTTGTCCATTACAGGAGGTAGGACTAAATTACTCTTGGGGTCCCTTCTAACACTATGATTCTGTGATTCTATGGGAAGGGTAGCTAATGCCACAGAATACAGAATCAGGCTTCAATGTGATTCTAACAGATTGGATTCAACAGGGACAAATGTCAGGTTCTGCATTTAGGCAGGAAGAACCAGCTGCACAAATATAAGCTGAGGGACACCTGACTTGCTAGCAGTATATGTGAAAAGAATCTAGGGGTCTTTGTAGACCACAAACTGGACGTGAGCCAACAGTGTGATGCAGCAGCAAAAAAAGCTCATGCTATTCTGCATCAACAGAAGTCTAGTTTCCCAATCAAAGGAACTAATAGTACCACTCTATTCTGCCTTGGTCAGACCACACCTGTAATAGTGTGTCAAGTTCTGGGCACCTCAATTTAAGAAGGATATTGGCAGGCTGGAACATGTGCAGATGAGGGCAACCAAGATTATCAAGGGTCTGGAAACCAAGCCTTATGAGGAACAGTTGAGGGAGCCATCTTCAAACAGCTGAAGGGGTGTCTGTCACATGAAAGATGGAGTAAGCATGTTTTTTGCTTTGGGGGTAAGACCAGAACTAATGGATTCAATGGAAGGACTAAACATCAGGAAGAACTTTCTGATGGTAAGAGCTGTTTGACAGTGGAATGGGTGGACTCTCCTTTCTTGGAGGTTTTTGAGCACTGGTTGGATGGCCATCTGTCATGGATGCTTTAATTGACATTACTTCAGTGCAGGGCATTGGTCTAGATGACCCTTGGGGTTCCTTCCAAGTCCACAATATATGATTCTATGAATAGGGGTACTCCAATAACTCTCAGCATCCTTTACAATTTTCTGGATTCTTTTGGGAGAAAAGAGGCAGTGCGGTGTAATGGTTTGAGTCTTGGGCTAGGACCTGGATTACCTCACAGGGTTGTTGTGAAGATAAAATAAGGGGGGGGGGAATGCATGTACGTACACCACCTTGAGCTTCTTGGAGGAAAGTTGAAGCGCAAATGTAATATACAGTATACATATGCCATGATTATTTAAAGTGGTGTAATAGTGCTTTAAGCGGGGACGCGGGTGGCGCTGTGGGTTAAAGCCTCAGTGCCTAAGGGCTTGCCGATCGAAAGGTCGGCGGTTCGAATCCCCGCGGCGGGGTGCGCTCCCGCTGTTCGGTCCCAGCGCCTGCCAACCTAGCAGTTCGAAAGCACCCCTGGTTGCAAGTAGATAAATAGGGACCGCTTACTAGTGGGAAGGTAAACGGCGTTTCCGTGTGCGGCTCTGGCTCGCCAGAGCAGCGATGTCACGCTGGCCACGTGACCCGGAAGTGTCTTCGGACAGTGCTGGCCCTTGGCCTCTTGAGTGAGATGGGCGCACAACCCTAGAGTCTGTCAAGACTGGCCCGTACGGGCAGGGGTACCTTTACCTTTTAATAGTGCTTTAAATGTATGGGGCAGAGGGGCCTTAACTCTGAAATATTTTCAGTCAGGGAAGGTAAATATAATTGTAGCTCCATTTCAGGGATGATTTACATATAACTCTGGAAGGTGCCTATATGTACAACAGGCTTTAAATACCTGGCACTGATTTTACTACTCCACAGGCTTTCACGTTCATTAATGCTTTCTTTTTAAGCATGTGTTGTATAATTCTAGTAACCCTCGCTTATTTTGCTTCTGTTTGTAATGGAAGTGGATTAAGTGGCAAATGATGATTCTAGAAGATGTCACAGGTTTCAAATCCCTCACTCAGCAATAGATAATTTAGAATGATGTTTAGGTGTCCTTGAATGCATGACTCACCTCTCAGCCTCAGTTCCCCAATCATCAAAATGGGAATAAGGTGGCCTGTTCTGGAATGACTGAAGACACGTGAGATGAGGGAAAAGGTTGTTGGTTCTCTTGAGTCTCAGGAATCACTGCAGAGTGCAAAACTAAGTCAATTAGTTTAGAAATTAGATTTCCGAAGCAGATCTAAAATGCTGTACATCTAATCTGTGTTCAGTGGAAAACTTGGGAAAAGAAGCCGAACCCCTTTAGCAAGAGAAGAATGCAGAGCTGGCAGTTCCAAGGAGGAAGAAGGATGTCCCTCTACCCACAGTATGTCAATAATTTAGGCAATAAATACTTGTAGTATCAGCTGGCAATATTTGGGATACTAAGGACAAAAGAAAAGCTTGTTGTGATAATTTTTTCTCCAGGAGAAGTACAGAGTGGGGAGGGTCTTGTTCCACTTGCCAAGCATGTGGTTTTTCTGTAGCAAACCAATGAGCGTTGTTGTTTCACCTATTGGTAAGGCTAGTTTTTTGAAAAACGAAAACAAAGGAGGGGGTATAACCCCTATTTCAATGTATTAATTTTTTTAGAAAACCATCCATCCCAGAGTCGCTTCACGCCATTAGTGGTTGCTGTAATAAACCCATGAGCGTGAAAGGTGGTGGGGGGGGGGGTTACTTCCCTAAATACTCAGTATGCCTTAACGGTGTGTTGTGCTGAACTAAGTGTAGCCATGTGCAACTTTCCTAAACACTTTAAGGGCTTACTGTGGGAAAGGCAAGTGAAGTTTGGCTGCTGTATCATCTGAGCCAGTTCTGACCTCTCAGTCTGATCACTACTCAGCTGAGTAACTTTTATTGACACTTTGAAATGCTGTTCTGGAATCTTTTGATGAAGTAATATTCCAAATAAGGTATGCCAGGCTGTTTGAAATTAATACGCAGGAGGGAGGTGCTTTGAACATCCAATAAACATTGAGCATTGTTTATAATAAGATTTGTATTAATCCATTAAATACCACCCAGGGTTGTGGCTTATAAACTGCTGTTTGACCCAGTTGCCCTTTGTCTTTAAGGGGATAAGTGCTGTGCTTCTTGCAAGACCAGGAAAACACCACTATGGAGAGATGCTGAAGATGGGACCCCCCTCTGTAATGCTTGTGGCATTAGGTACCTTATGACTGCTGAAATAGCATGGCGTATTTCTTGTTGGTTTCCTTAAAAGGTATGCCCAGCATATCTTCTGGCAGTGCAAAAAGTTTAAAAGATAATACACAACAGCACTGAGTACAACTTGCCATGCAGCCTGAAAAGGCTCTTCTCTGTTATCTGAAGCCTGTGGTGAGATCAACAGATTTAGAAGCGATCGCAGCTCTCCTAGCGACAGCTAGAATTTGCATCGCTAAATACTGGAAGTCTGAAGCAATTCATTAGTTGAAAGATGGGCTGGAGAAGACGCAGCAAGTGCTAACATGCATTCAAATGACATGCTAAATCACATAAGCCAGAAACCAACATGAGCATAAGTTCTTAGAGTGCTGGGTGCTGTTCATACGTTTTTGGAATGAAGGAGTTGTGGACAATATCTACCCTTACAGCTTATCCTCAGTGATCTGACTCCTAGATACTCTTTCTTATTCTTCCCCTCATTTGTGGCATCTGCTAGTATTATTTTAATATTTCAATAGGCTAAGATACTTACCTGTGTAATGGTGTCTAATGAACTCTGCCATTCTTCTCTCCATTTATTTTTGATTTTTCACTATATAGGCACCCCCCCCCCAAAAAAAAGCGATGATGAGACAAAAGCGATGATCTGAACTGCATGGCAATATGAAAGAATTTATCTGAGCTTTTTTAAAACAAGAAATAAAGTTACACCCAACTTTTCACCACAATTTTTAAAAAGCTACAATGGTCAAAATTTTATACATTGAAGAGTAACACATTAGAACAGTATGTATTGTGCAAGAGCATCCTGAAATAAAACAATTTAACCTGTTTGTTCAAGGCTTATTCATCTAAAAGGGTCTAACACTTACCACTGTACAGAAACAAGCTGTAACAAATTATCTACTTAATTGTGGGGTGCTACAGTATATAACAAGGGACGCGGGTGGCGCTGTGGTCTAAACCACAGAGCCTAGGGCTTGCTGATCAGAAAGTCGGCAGTTCGAATCCCCACGACGGGGTGAGCTCCCGTTGTTCGGTCCCAGCTCCTGCCCACCTAGCAGTTCGAAAGCACGTCAAGTGCAAGTAGATAAATAGGTACCGCTCCAGCGGGAAGGTAAACTGCATTTCTGTGCGCTGCTCTGATTCGCCAGAAGCGGCTTAGTCATGCTGGCCACATGACCCGGAAGCTGTCTGCAGACAAACGCTGGTTCCCTTGGCCTATAGAGCAAGATGAGCGCATAACCCCAGAGTCATCCATGACTGGATCTGGGGTCCCTTTACCTTTACAGTATATAACAGGCCACAGCACTTGAGGCCATTGCAGTCTGTGGGCCACGCTCAGTGAAGCCCCAACACGATGCCGATTGACCCATATCATATGCCACCATCACCTTTCTTTCCTATATCCTGGCATCTGGGATGCTTAACCTGATGTTTCACCTGACACCCCTCTGAAAGATGATGCATCTCTGCTTTCATGCCATTTGGAATTAACTGGGATATTGGGGTGGTGGAGGTTACTGCAATCAGACCAAAATGAATGGAATGACCTGCCACATGACTTAATAAACTCTGTTTTTGACCTTCAGGTACAAAAAGTACAGAATCCGGTGTTTTCAGTGCTGGAATATTCCAAAGCATGGTGGGAATCCCTTTTCTCATTGTTCCAGTTGTGGACGCAGGCTGCATTTAGTTGCTGCCCAGGAGAAATCTCGGAAAAGGTAAAGGGGCAGGCGGCGGGAGAAGCAGCTTCTAAAACATACCAGCCCTACATTAGCCCTTCACCGGCAGGAAGAAAACACAGCTGCTGCCAACCTAAGGGCTCTCTTTTCTTTCCATTTCTAGATGTGGAAGCTTTCTAAGGGTTTGCAGTTAGCTGGATATCAAAACAGCTCTTGGGAAATCTGGCTGACTTGTCGGAAGGGTCTGGCTGAACAGCCTGGCAGATTGGTCATTAGGAGGTTCAGTGGATGAAGCACTCTTCTTTGTTTGTCTTTGTCTTTTGTTTGTACGCTGCTTTTGTTTTTTAAGTCAGTGCTATGTGTCGTATGTTGGGTGTTTGTTTGCAGTGTGTGGGAGGAGGCAGGAAAGAAGGGGATGTTTTTTGCAAGGAAAAAAGTGTTTGTTTCCATTAACTTCCATAAGCAATTGGGGCTACATGCTGGAACAGAATGCAACGTTCCCATTGAGGATGGACATATTGAAATTGCTTTCAGGCAGTGGCTCCCACCCAACTTTTTAGCACTTTGGGTTGCTGCCGTCTTGTTAATAGTTCTTTGTAGGGATGGACTGGAAAGTACAAAGAAACATTTCCACAAACTATAAACTTTGGGAACAGCAGTCATTGAGCAGTTGTGGTGGGGGAGGGAGTTTGTTTAAAAGACATGAAATGAAGCTCTTTCATGAATTCCTGATGAATTTCTATTGCACTAAATATGGCAAGTGTAAATATATAATATTTATGATACAAAATATTTATATACTTGATTCAAATATTTGGTGGGGATGCTGATAATTATCCTTTGTTAGTACAACATGCAGCATTGCTGAATGTGTCTCAGAAAGTGTGTCCAACCAGGATTGTGCCATGTGGCATTTTCTTTTCAAAGTGGTATTTATTTTTGTAAATAGTGTTTATATTTGAAGTATTTGTTTTCTGTATTCTCCCTTACGTAGCACAGCCAAAAGAAAATGAAAATAAAAAATGTTGTGAAACTGAAACAATTACTCTGATTTTCCTGTAATTTTTTGCTTACTATCCCAAGTCAAGGTTTTGTTCAAGAGTACTGAGCTTCTTGATGGTTATTTTGCTGGTTATAAGCTTCTGCAATAAATATTATTTATTGTAACTAAGTGTAGGAAATTCTTTTAATTTCTAAATTTTCAGTCAAACTTGGAATAAGGCTTTGAGGGGCAGGGAAGCAGGGAAAGTAGCCTGAGAAACACACAATTGAATTTAGGTGTGGTTAGGCAATTACTGTACTACTTTGTAGTCCTTATTATAACAGTACAGTGGTACCCCAGGTTAAGTACTTAATTCGTTCCGGAGGTCCGTTCTTGACCCGAAACTGTTCTTAACCTGAAGCACACTTTAGCTAATGGGGCCTCCTGCTGCTGCCGTGCCGCCGGTGCCCAATTTCTGTTCTTATCCTGAAGCAAAGTTCTTAACCTGAAGCACTATTTCTAGGTTAGTGGACTGTGTAACCTGAAGTGTATGTAACCTGAAGTGTATGTAACCTGAAGCGTATGTAACCCGAAGCGTATGTAACCCGAGGTACCACCGTAGAGGAAACCTACAAAATAGGAGCTCATGATTTGCTTGGGATTTTGATGGTGGCTAGCTGTTGGCCTCTAGTAAAACGGTAGAAAATTCCACAAGAGACCTTGGGAAATGATCTGGACCCAACAAGCCTTACAGGGGCAAACCCCTAAAACTGATCCATGCTACTCCTCCCCACCCCCGCAAGTGCCCTAAAGGTCCAACTGAATTGGATAACAAGCTGCCTCTGACAACAGAGCCATCATTAATTCCCTTCTCTTTCCACCTCCCTACCCCAGTACAGAAAGCCAGATCCAGTACAGTGGTACTGTACAGTACAGTGGTACAGGTTAAATACTTAATTCGTTCCGGAGGGCTGTACTTAACCTGAAACTGTTCTTAACCTGAAGCACCACTTTAGCTAATGGGGCCTCCTGCTGCTGCTGCGCTGCGGGAGCACGATTTCTGTTCTCAACCTGAAGCAAAGTTCTTAACCTGAAGCACTATTTCTGGGTTAGCGGAGTCTGTAACCTGAAGCGTATGTAACCCGAGGTACCACTGTATGTGTCCTGCCAGATGCATTTTGGCCTGATGTAGTTTGACAGAGAACCATGGTTGTCATAGCAGAGATAAGAAACCAAGCTGCCACAGACAAGACTAACTTGGTGAGGATGTACAAGTTACCCAATACAGTGGTATCTCGGGTTAAGAACTTAATTCGTTCCGGAGGTCCGTTCTTAACCTGAAACTGTTCTTAACCTGAGGTACCACTTTAGCCAATGGGGCATCCCACTGCTGCTGCCGTGCGGTTTCTGTTCTCATCCTGAAGCAAAGTTCTTAACCCGAAGTACTATTTCTGGGTTAGTGGAGTCTGTAACCTGAAGTGTCTGCAACCTGAGGTACCACTGTACCAAAAGCCTTTTAAGGTCTTCAGTGCCACATCTGAGGCATGGATTAATATTTTTGCCCATTGAATTCATATATTTTGCCCATTGATTCATATATATAGCTTCCAACCCTTTGATAAATGCTATCCCAAAGTGCATAATTTCCATAGTTCTCTTCATAAATGCCCAAGAGGCATTGTCAAATGCTTTTTCAGTATCCAGAAATATTAAGATAGCCTCTTTTTCATTCTTCTTTTCTAAGAGTTCGATAATATTCAATACATTGTTATTTCTTAATTGTTTTGTTGGTAAGCAGCCTATCTGCTCTTCATGTATATAAGTTTTAAAAATCATTCTCTGTTCAATGCAGTTTGTCCTTATCTCCTGCCTCTTTCATTCAAAGTTTCCTGGGAATTTCCTCTGTGGCCCCCTTCTTCGCTGCCATCACTATCTGTTTTAATTGTTTTTCTTTTACACCTTTATTGTTACTGGGTTTTTTTTTTGTTTTATTCAGAGATCCTTTCTTCCACCTCGCTTTGACCTGCGGCTGTTTTCTTCACTCTGCTGTACACCTACTATAATCAGGCTCAAGGGTATTTAGATATTCCTTAGATCTGCTGGCATTATAATACCTTCTCCCCCCCCCTTTCCCCCTTGCCATGTTCACACTTTACAGTCTGTGCTTCCTTCGCTTGTTTTTTCAAGTTCCACCACTCACATTATTGTTGTCGTTCTTGTTCTTGTTCTTTATTAATTTGTGTACTGCCCTTCATCTGTAGATCTAAGGGCGGTTTGCAACATAAAAATACAAGATAAAAACCACACACAATACGTAATAAAAACAAGGACAAAAACAAACCAATAATTGCTCCCCCAAACACATTTAAAAGGGTGCATCACACTGTTGACTCTTGTTAAGCTTGTGGTCTACTAAGACCCCAAAATCATTTTCACAGGTACTGCCAATAGGCCAGGTGTTCCCCATCTTATATTTGTGCAGCTGGTTCTTCTTTCCTAAGTGTAGAACCTTTTGGCCTTGTTGGAGTTCAGCATGGGCTCTTAAATTTATCTCCTTGAAATCTATGGAAGTAAGAAATGCTTAACTTTGGCTAATGTTAGTTTTTTAGTTGTACAAGGTATGTGAGAGAGCAAGTGAGTGTCTGTGAGGTACAGTGGAACCTCGGTTTTCGAGTGTCTTGGAAGCTGAACGTTTCAGTTTGCGAACACCGAAAACCTGGAAGTAAATGCTTCCGTTTTTGAACACACCTCAGAAGTTGAACAGCTTCTGCTGCGTGTTTTTCAATTTTCTTAACTGAACCTGCAGCCAGCCCTTTGCACCTCAGTTTTCGAACATTTCAGAGGTCGAACAGTCTTCCAGAATTGATTACGTTCGAAAACCGAGGTACCACTATATTTAGTTTAGGCTGGGATAGTCAACAATGGTGCCTTCAAAACTCCCATTAGACCCAACCAGCACAACCATTGTTCAGGGACGATGGGAGCTGGATTCCAACAACATCTGGACGGCACCATCTTAGTTATTCCTAGTTCAGGGGAATTTAGATTATTGTTGTCTGCTGCCTTCTAGGAAACTGCTTTATATTAAGTCGGACTATTAGCCCACAATGCTCACTAATTATATTCACTGCCTGACAGCTGCTCTCTAGGATTTCGGAGTGGAATCTTTCCTCTTATATTTGTAGTTGTCAGGAATGGAATCTGGAACATTTTGCATGCAAAATATATGCTTTATCGCTGCATGACAGCTGTTCTTTCAGTATTGTCCCAGAGAGGTAGAATACAATCTTCCACAAGTGGTGAACATGTAAAAAGGTAAAAGTGTATTGGGAAATGATTTATAATGAATTGGAAAAAAATGTTCAAAACTACTATCCCACAAAAACCAGAGTCCCTTTTGTTGGGGATAATCCAGACTGAAATTCCCAGGTGTTGGAAAAAGGTTATTTATGTGTGCAACAACTACAGATCATGTTTTATTAGCCCCCAAATGGAAAGTGAGCGAGGTCCCACCTAAAGAGGATTGGCAACTTAAGTTGACAGAATATGCACAACTTGCAGATTTAAAATATTGAATAAGAGAGCAAGAAGAACATATGTTTCTAGACGACTGGAATACATTTATTGAATATATGGAAAATAACTGTATACAGCTGAAAACGCTGGCAGCATGAAGATAAATTCAACAGAGTAAATAATTTTTGATGGATGTAAAAGTGGAAAACTGATCTGAATGGTTACAGTAAAATATGCAGGGATGTAGGATACATAGAATGAACCATGGAAAGAGAAGAAGGGAAATCACTGGATATTTTAAAGTTTGTAAAATGTTTATTTGAAATTGGAAAATTGAAAATTTAATTAAAAATATTATAAAAGAAGAAGAGAGGTGGAATACAAATATTTGAATGAACGTGCGTAGGTTGAACAAGGTCCCATTATTCCCTTTAGCCATCCACGTCTGAATCGGATTCAGTACATCATAGCTGATACAGTGGCAACATGAGATGCCTGTTAACCACCTCTCACGATGACTGTTGAAAAAAGACCCTCTTCCCCAGGAGACCCCACAGAGCTTCCTTGACATCTTTGTTCCTGAGGCTGTAGATGTAAGGGTTGGACATTGGGGTGATGACAGTGTACACCACAGCAAAGACAGCCCCTCGATGCGATGAGTAGCTGGATGTTGGCAGAAAGTAGGCAGCAATGATAGCTCCATAGAAGAGGGTCACCATGGTGAGGTGGGAGCCACAGGTGGAGAAAGCTTTGCGCCTCCCCGAAGATAACTTCATCACAGCTACCACAATGCGGACATAGGTGAGGAAGATTAATACACAAGGTCCAAGAAGGACGATAGAACCTTCAAAGAAGATGAGGGCTTCATTGACGCTGGTGTCTGAGCAGGACAGCTGCAGGAGGGGCTGATGGTCACAAAAGTAATGGAACAAGTGGTTGTCCCCACGATAACTGAGACGCAGGAGGAAGCTGGCATGGAGCATGGAGTGGAGGGTAGAAACAATCCAGCAGCCAGCTACCAGGTGTCCACAGACCTTCTGGTTCATTACCGTAGTGTAGTGTAGTGGATTGCAAATTGCAACATAGCGATCCAGAGCCATGACGCTCACTATCAGAAGGTCAGTCACGCCAAACACGCAGAAGAAGAAGAACTGAGCCATGCAGCAGTAGAAAGGGATAGTCTTGGAAGAGGAGATGATGTGAGCCAACATCTGAGGCACAGTGACTGATAGGAAGCCCACATCCACCACAGAGAGGCTCCGAAGCAAGAAATACATGGGAGTCTGGAGTCGGGCATCCAGAGAGATGAGAATGATCATCATGATGTTGCCCAGAAGTCCTACTCCATACATCAGCAGAAAGATTAGGAACAAGAGTGGCTGCTCTTTAGGCTGGGCGGAAAAGCCGAGAAGGACAAACTCGACAATGTCTGTGCCATTCTCACAGTCCATGGGACCTGCAGAGAGAAACACACCACACAGCTGGCATGAGCCAAAGGTCTTCATAGCATAACTACCTTTGTAGTAATTGCACGGGCTATCCACCCCAACCTGTCCTCCAAATGCTGGAAGGACCTGGCAGGGAGAGGGAGAGGTTGTGAGGTGTTGCAAGTCACAAGCCAAATGGTAAGCTGCCACCACCTCCTTTCCTGGGCACCCTCGAATGGGGTCCAAGGAGGAGAAACCCCCTTTGATATTTACCGGGTTGCCCAGTTCTGTGCAGACAGAAATCCAACAGGTAGATGTACCAAGGGGTCAGGCACCAGTTTAGCTTCTCTGGGCAAAAGACACAAAAGGTAAAAGTCCTTTTCCAAGTTTATTGAAAAAGCCACTCAGAAAGTAAAAGCTTGCACATTTCTTGGAAGGTTACAAACAGAAAATAAAAAAAACATTATAAAATATAGCTAACTAAAACATACTCACAAAATCCAATAGTTCAAAGCACAGCGAGTAGTCAAAATCTCTTTGCTGGTCAAACGCCTTGTGGCAACAAGTGCCAGGGCAAGATGTTCTGCAGTTTTCATCTGAATTCCCCAAAGCTTTATCCTTGAGAATCCCACATGGAGAAAGGGTTTAGGGACCAATCATTTCTTTAGGTTAATTACCAATTACCAATGGCTGTATGATGGGACTATATCTGCCGATTATCAGGAGAGCAGCACAGCTGAACTTTGTTTATGCTCAAAGGACCTTGAGATCAAAAGACTGCTTCTTTATTCCCAGACTTTTCTGATATGTCTTGAGGTCTTGAGCTGTAAATTGCCTGATAGCCTTTTCACACCCAGTCCACATCCGAGCCCCCAGCTGCCAGGATCTACAAATCAGATAACATCTCTTTCCTGCTGTGACATATGAGAGTGCTGGAGGTGAAATAGTTAAACAGGTTACCCAATCAGAACCCAGGGGGGTGGAGTCAGAGGGACTATAAAACCAGCTCTGGGAGGGACAAAGGGAGAGTTCGTTGGGTGGTTGGTTGGAGTGGGAATGAATTGGAATAGAGTTTGTGGGTAGGTTGAGTGAGTGTAGCAAAATAAACTGAGTCAGGAACAGTTAGGAGCTAGGAAGACAAGTAAATATCTGAGAGGTGGCTTAGTGAGTGACAGCAGGTAGCGGAAGTTATAGGTCTGGATAGGCACCCCATGGTTGTAATTGACTGAGACCATTTAAGAAACCTCACGCTTGTTAAACTGCAATAAATAAACAAAAGTTTATGTTCTAATTTAACCCTGACTGGACTCAGTATTTTACCAGGTAGGGCCTGGGTGGTGGCAGCGAGAAATAAAGTGGTGGCACAGGGATCAATAGATGGTGTCCGGGGACCCTGTGTGATCGCCACAGAAAAGTGGCGGCAATGGTGGGAGTCAATAAGTCTAAGAGCCTGTGAGGGGAAGCAATACACCTGGAGAGGGGAAGGGTAAATCGGTGAAGTGATTACCTGGCCCGAGGGTGTGATTGAGGTAAATCCCAGATTGCCGCGAAGCCGAGATCACAATAAGAGCAAGAGATCTCAGAAGTTTGATGGCCTGGGATTTGGACTTGGATGCTGAACCTGAGGAATCCCAGCCTGCACAGGATTCCCCGCCTCCAGAACCAGCTGAGCCGGGGCTGGGGCTTGAGCCTGAAGGGTCCTCACCTGTGCTGGATCCTCAGGTGCAGACACCAGCTGAGTCTGCTCTGGCTCCTGAAGGGATGGAGGACCCATTGCCTGCAGGTGCTCCACTCTCAGCCTTGTCAGGGGAAGCTGAGGTTGCTTCTGGGTCTGGTAACTCTCCAGCCTCTCCTGAGCTGCAGAGGCTCAGGGCAGAGAGGCGGAGGGAAATAAGTTCCCGCAGGAGGAGTGCTCGCCTCCAGGCCAGTGGACCTGGGCCGCCCTATGCCTCGGGGCAGATAAAAGCCAGCCAGCTCCAGTCCCAGGTTGCAGGAGCAACATTGTTGGTAGCCAGTTCCTGCCTGAACCCTGTCCTTCAATCTTGCTGGAGCTCCTGACCTCACCTGACTCCCTCCCTGTGCCCAGCTTCAGCTTTGATGGACTACCTCCATATTGTACCTTCGACCTCGGCCTGGACTCGGACCTTGCCTCATGGTTAACCCACGGGACCAGCACAAGAAGACTGTTCTGGAAGAGGCTTAGGCTCAGGGTCAGTGGAAGTAAGCTTGAAAGGTTAGAGGCAAAAACCTAAAGCTATACAGTGGTACCTTGCAAGACGAATGCCTCGGAAGATGAAAAACTCGCAAGACGAAAGAGTTTTTCGTTTTCTGAGCTGCTTCGCATGATGGATTTCCCTATGGGCTTGCTTCGCAAGACGAAATGTCTTGCGCCTTTTTTTAAAAACCGCCAATGCATTCCTATGGGAGACCGGCAATATACAGCGGTGCTTCGCAAGACGAAAAAACTCGTAGAACGAAAAAACTCGCAGAACGAATTAATTTCGTCTTGCGAGGCACCACTGTACTTTGGGGACCAGGGTCTTGAAAAGCCAAGCCTGGAGGAACGGTGTTGAGAGTAAAATTCTCTTATTTAATTAATTAGTGCAAAATACTAACTCACACATAATGCCCCCCCCCCCAAGAAGACCCAGCACCCTGTGAGAGAAAACCCATACGAAAGCTCTGGGGAAGAGAATGGGAATCCCCAGGGGGAGGAAACGAGAATAGAAGAGATGACTAAAACCCCACCTGAAGTAGAAGTTCCACAGTTCTCAGAGGATTTTGAAAAGTGGAAATTTGTAAAAGAATATAACTTGAAATTGGAGCGTGAGAAAAATAGAACTGAACAAGAATTGGAAAAATAAAAATTGAGGGCTGAGCAGGAAAGGGAACAGCAGTGGTTTCAGTTAGAGATGAGACGGTTGGAATTAACGGTATGATTGGAAAATCAAAATAATAGTAATGACACTGATGGGCAGAATCAAATGAAGATAGATTTAAAACGCTTTCCTGAGTTTAGGCATAAGGATAGCCCAGAAGCATTTTTAGTATCCTTTGAGAGAGCCTGTCACGATTTTCAAGTGAGAGAGGAGGATAAAATGATGATCTTGAGAGCTAGAATAAGTGGTCCTCTAGCTGAAATATATGCACAAATGACTGAGGAACAATCCCAAAATTTTGAGGTGTACAAGCAGTTAATATACACCCGCTTTGGGATTACCTCAGAGCAGTTGAGAAAAAAAATTAGAAGTGTGACAAAGGTGAGGGAGGAAACCTATGTGCAGCTGGGTGCAAAGATAAAAACTTACCTCACAAGATGGTAAGTGCAAGAGAATGCAGACGCGGTACCAAAGATTAGGGAAGTGATAAGCGTTGGAGCAATTTTACGGCACAAAAAAATGGCCAATTGAAGTACCTGATAAAAGAAAGGAACCGCAAGACAATAGAGGAAGCAGCTGGTTTAGCTGATAAAATTAATGAAATGGCCCACGGATTTGATGGGCCAAAATTTGGTGTGAGATATTGGGAAACAAACAATAATAAATTTCAGCAAACCAAAGGAAAGATTACCTCAGGAACCAACATGAGAAGGCACACACCCATACGAAGTTTACTGAGGGAAAAGTCAATAAAACAAGTTATGTAGGACCCAAAGACATTTCATGCTGGAGGTGTGGAAAATTAGGTCATAAAAGTTTTGATTGTAAAACAGGAAAAGAAACGTCTATTGGTAGCACCACACAAAAACAGACATATTGTATCCGGCCTGTGGAGCAGGGCCAGACTAGTCAGGTTGTCAAGGGAACCGACATGCCAGCTGGGCCTGAGCCTGCTGAGGTAGTAGAGGCCAAAGTCCTGCACTGTTATGCAATTCAACAAGATAATCTCTTGTTAAAGAAAGCTGGAGATTATATCTGGATACATGGAAAAAGATAGCTCGGGGTAAAGGACATGGGTTCACAAGTCATTATAGTCCACCCGGAGATAATCAGGGATGAAGCCATAATTCCAGGAAAATTAATAAAATTAAAAGGCATTTCGAAACAAGCAGAGATCCTAAAGGTGGCGGAAATAGATGTCAGGTTCAAAAACTGGGCAGGGAAGTGGCAGGTAGCCCTTTCGGAAGAAATTCCCACCCCTGTGCTCATTGGTTGGGACATTTTAGAACATGTGCAGAGTACTTTCATAGTTACCAGAGCAAATAGGGAGCCTACAGTCACCTAATGCTGAGGGGGTGGATACAGTAGCAGAGGCAGACAGTGCTGAAGGACAGCAAGGGGGTGATCAGTGTGAGGAAAGAAAAAACACCTTTTTGTTTCCTTTGACTAAAAGTCAAACCCCAAGTTTTGCCAAAAAGAAGATACTGAGTTACAAATGTACTTTGAGGCAGCCGAGTCAGAGAGGCCGTTAACTTCTGTGGGCCCAGAATGGTTTTGTTTGAGCAAGGACCTTTTATATTGAGAAGTCCTTGCCCCACCATCTGGGGTGTGTGTGTGTGAAGAAGTGAGAAGACAGTAATTCCACATGAATACCGGGGCATAATCCTGCAGCACGTTCACAATAGAGTATTTGGAGCGCATATGGGTATTACATGTACAAAACGGAGAGTGGCTCAAACTTTTTATTGGCCAGGCATGGGGAAACAAATACAGTGGTGCCTCACAAGACGAAATTAATTCGTTCTGTGAGTATTTTCGTTCTATGAGTTTTTTCGTCTTGCGAAGCACCAAAGTGTATTGACGGTTTCCCATAGGAATGCATGGGCGGTTTAAAAAAAAAGGCGCAAGACGTTTCGTCTTGCGAAGCAAGCCCATATGGAAATCCGTCTTGCGAAGCAACTCAGAAAACGAAAAACTCTTTCGTCTTGCGAGTTTTTCGTCTTCCGAGGCATTCGTCTTGCGGGGTACCACTGTAATTAAATATCAAATGGGTAGAACTGCTTCTGAAGTCTTGTCATCAGCATACTGTCAAGCCTGTGACATATGTCAGAGAAGAGGCACCGATCAAGACAAAACAAAAGCCAAATTGTGCCCCTTGCCTATCATATCAACCCCTTATCAAGGGTTAGGGCTGGACCTGATAGGGCCCTTGCCTAGAGCCAGCAGGCAGGGAAACAGATACATCCTCACCATAGTGGATTACGCCACCAAATATCCAGAAGCCATTCCGTTGCGAAACATTGAAACCGAAACGGTGGCAACCGCTTTAATTGAAGGAAAGACTACAAAATGGGGAAGGTTTGATACAGGGCGCCATAATCCCTTCACCATACCAGCACATCCACAGGAGCCCTGCCAACCCTGATGATCCCAGACAGAAGACAATCAAGATCACAAAGGACTTGCATATAGGAGTGGATTCAGCAAAGAACAATGATCAGATCTTCCCTCAGGGGGCAGGAAACTGCGACTACCTTTTGTCTTCAGAAAATGACTCATGGGGAGGGGTAGAAGGGAACCAGCCAGGTGACAGGACACTCAGGTTACCACCACAACTCCTCCCTCAACCCCTCCTTTCTGTAATGTATGCATGATGTTTCTGAGGGTGGGCTTGACCTAGAGGAGGGGAATTTCAAAAGTTTTTATAAGGTCTTGCACACCATTTTCTGTGTCTTTTCCTCTCTCCTGCAAGTGAGGGGAACACCCTGCTGCAACAGTTCAATAAAGGCCAAGCCTACAAGCTGCTGATTTGCTCCAATTTACTCTGGTTGGTGTCTTTACTTTTTGTCCAAGGGAGCCCTCGGAACTTTCCGGTAACCCCATAATTCCAGGAAAATTAATAAAATTAAAAGGCATTTCGAAACAAGCAGAGATCCTAAAGGTGGCGGAAATAGATGTCAGGTTCAAAAACTGTGCAGGGAAGTGGCAGGTAGCCCTTTCGGAAGAAATTCCCACCCCTGTGCTCATTGGTTGGGACATTTTAGAACATGTGCAGAGTACTTTCATAGTTACCAGAGCAATAGGGAGCCTACAGTCACCTAATCCTGAGGGGGTGGATACAGTAGCAGAGGCAGACAATGCTGAACGACAGCAAGGGGATAATCTGTGTGAGGAAAGAAGACACCTTTTTGTTTCCTTTGACTAAAAGTCAAACCCCAAGTTTTGCCAAAAAGCAAAAAGAAGATACTGAGTTACAAATGTACTTTGAGGCAGCCGAGTCGGAGAACTCCTGTGTGCCCAGAACGGTTTTGTTTGAGCAAGGACCTTTTATATTGAGAAGTCCTTGCCCCACCATCTGGGGTGTGTGTGTGTGAAGAAGTGAAAAGACAGTAATTCCACATGAATACCGGGGCATAATCTTGCAGCACGTTCACAATAGAGTATTTGGAGCGCATATGGGTATTACATGTACAAAATGGAGAGTGGCTCAAAATTTTTATTGGCCAGGTATGGGGAAACAAATACAGTGGTGCCTCGCAAGACGAAATTAATTCGTTTTGCAAGTTTTTTAGCACCAATGTGTATTGACGGTTTCCCATAGGAATGCATTGGCGGTTTAAAAAAAAAAGGCGCAAGACGTTTCGTCTTGCGAAGCAAGCCCATAGGGAAATCCGTCTTGCGAAGCAATTCAGAAAACGAAAAACTCTTTCGTCTTACGGGTTTTTCATCTTCCGAGGCATTCGTCTTGCGAGGTACCACTGTAAAACAATACTGTCAAGCCTGCGACATATGTCAGAGAAGAGGCACTGGTCAAGACAAAACAAAAGCCAAATTGTGCCCCTTGCCTATCAAATCAACCCCTTATCAACGGTTAGGGCTGGACCTGATAGGGCCCTGATAGGGCCCTGATAGGGCCCTTGCCTAGAGCCAGCAGGCGGGGAAACAGATACATCCTCACCATAGTGGATTACGCCACCAAATATCCAGAAGCCATTCTGTTGCGAAACATTGAAACCGAAACGGTGGCAACCGCTTTAATTAACTATGAGTAGATTGGGCTCTGCCAGTGAAATAGTCACTGACTTGGGTTCTTCTTTCACATCAAGACTAACGAAAAGACTTTGGGAAGTGTGTGGTATTAAGCATTTAATATCAACACCTTACCACCCTGAAACTAATGGATTAGTTGAAAGATTTAATGGAACCATAATGAGAATGATTAAAGCCTATACCGCAGAAAATCCCAGTGATTGGGATGATAAAATACAACCACTACTGTATGTAGGAATGTACCCCAAGAAAGTACCGGGTTTAGCTCATTTGAATTACTGTGCAGGAGGCCCCATTAGCTAAAGTGGTACCTCAGGTTAAGAACAGTTTCAGGTTAAGAATGGATCTCCAGAACTAATTAAGTTCTTAACCCGAGGTAACACTGTATTTAGTTAGACTGGGATAGTCAACATGGTGCCTTCAAAACTCCCATTAGACCCAGCCAGCACAGCCAATGCTCAGGGATGTTGGGAGCTGGATTCCAACAACATCTGGAGAGTACCATTTTAGCTATTACTAGTTCAGGGGAATTTAGATTATTGTTGTCTGCTACCTTCTAGAAAACTGCTTTATATTAAGTCGGACTGTTGGCCCACAATGCTCACTAATTATATTCACTGCCTGACAGCAGCACTCTAGGATTTCAGAGTGGAATCTTTCCTCGTTATATTGGAGTTGTCAGGAATTGAGTCTGGAACATTTTGCATGCAAAATAAATGCTTTATCGCTGTATGACAACTGTTCCTTCACCATTGTCCCAGGCTAGAAGAGAGGCGGAATAAATTCTTACACATGTGGTGGACATGTAAAAAGGTAAAAGTGTATTGGGAAATTATTTATAGTGAATTGGGGAAAAATGTGCAAAACTATTTTACCCCCCAAAATTAGAGTCCTTTTTGTTGGGGATAATCCAGACTGAAATTCCCAGGTGTCGAAAAAAGGTTATTTATGTGTGCAACAACGGCCCGTGTTTTATTAGCCCCAAAATGGAAAGTGAGTGAGGTCCCAACTAAAGAGGATTGGCAACTTAAATTTGACAGAATATACACAACTTGCAGATTTATCATATAGAATAAGAGAGCAAGAAGAACATATGTTTCAAGAAGACTGGAAAACATTTATTGAATATATAGAAAATAACTGTATACAGCTGAAAACGCTGGCAGCATGAAGATAAATTCAACAGAGTAAATAATTTTTGGTGGATGTAAAAGTGGAAAACTGATCTGAATGATTACAGTAAAATATGCAGGGATGTAGGATATGTAGAATGAACCATGGAAAGAGAAGAAGGGAAATCACTGGATATTTTAAAGTTTGTAAAATGTTTATTTGACATTGTAAAATTGAAAATTTAATAAAAATTATAAAAGAAGAAGAGAGATGGAATACAAATATTTGAATGAATGTGCGTAGGTTGAACAAGGTCCCATTATTCCCTTTAGCCATCCACGTCTGAATTGGATTCAGTACATCATAGCTGATACAGTGGCAACATGAGATACCTGTTAACCAACCTCTCACGATGACTGTTGAAAAAAGACCCTCTTCCCCAGGAGACCCCACAGAGCTTCCTTGACATCTTTGTTCCTGAGTGTGCTGGTCCCGGGGGTAAGGTACCTTGGGTGTAGCAAAGTCCACACGAAGAGGGGCAAGGTCCGAGGCAGAGTGCCGGGCGGTGAACAGGAACGCTGGAACAGGAGGCTGTGCAGGGAACAGGAACGCCGGATGGTCGGGAACAGGAGGCCGAGCAGGGAACAGAAGTACCGGATAGTCACGAGCAGGGAACACGAACGCAGGAAGGTCCGAAGCCAACAACGACGTTGCTCCCGCAACCTGGGGCCGGGCTGACTGGGCTTTTATCCTCTTCTAAGGCCGGGGGCGGTCCCGGCCCCCAGGAGCCCCGCCTCCTCTGGCCTTAAGGCGAGCACTCCTCCTGGGGGCAACCAGTTCCCTTCGCCTCTCTGCTCTAAACCTCTGCAGATCAGGAGAGGCCGAAGGGTTACTGGGCCCTGGAGGAGGCCCACCTGTGGCCACTGAGTCGTCAAGCCTCTCTGGGGCCAGAAGGGCTTCACCTGGGGCCAGCTCCTGATGCACTGCCACAGGTGCAGGCTCTTCAGCATCTAGGCCTGGCCCCAGTTCAGCCGGCCCTGGAGGCGGGGACTCCTGTGCAGGCCGGGATTCCTCTGTTTCATCCTCCGAATCGGAATCCCAGGCCATCACACCATCCCCCCTCCCAGGCCCCCCCCTCAACCGAGGGTCCGGACCCGGCTTGCCGGGGTACGTCGCATGGAACTCTCGGAGGCAGGCAGGTGCGTGGACGTTGGCCGCTGGTTCCCAGGAACGGTCCTCCGGTCCGTACCCCTTCCAGTCAATGAGATACTGCAGCTTCCCCCTGCGGTATCGGGAGTCCAGGATGCGTTCCACCTCGTACTCAGGCTCTCCCCGAACCAACACTGGCTGCGGTCGGGGACGGTTCGGGTGGAACTCGTCGGGTGGGGCCACCGGACTCAAAAGGGACCTGTGGAAGACCGGGTGAACCTTCAGGGTTGCGGGTAACCGGAGACGAAATGCCACAGGAGAGACTTGGTCTACGATAGGGAACGGGCCGGTGAAGCGGGCGTCCAACTTCCGCGAAGGTCGAGAGGGGTGGAGGTGGCGAGTGGAGAGCCAAACCAGGTCACCGACGCGAAGTTCCGGCCCCACCTGGCGGTGGCGGTCGGCCTGGGCCTTGTACGCTTCCTTGGCCTGGTGCAGTTGCTCCACCAAAAGCTGTTGCTGGGACTGGAGCTCTTGAAGCCACTCCGTCACCGCCGGGACTGCGGATGTCGGCAGCACCTCTGGAAACAGCCGTGGATGATAACCATAACTGGCCTGGAACGGGGTCTGCTGGGTGGACGCATTCACCGCGTTATTGTAGGCGAACTCCGCCAATGCCAGGTGGTCGACCCAGTCATCCTGCTGGTAGCTGCAGTAACACCGGAGGTACTGCTCCAGCACCGCGTTCGCCCGTTCCGTCTGGCCATCGGTCTGTGGGTGGTAGGCTGACGAGAGGCAGACCTCCGTCCCGAGGGTCCGGTGTAGTGCTTGCCAGAACCGGGATGTGAACTGAACGCCCCGGTCGGACACCACGCGCTCAGGTAGGCCATGCAGGCGGAAGACATGCTGAAGGTACAGCTGAGCAGTTTCCTTGGCTGTGGGTACAGATGGACAGGGAGCGCAGTGCACCATCTTGGTGAAATGGTCGGAGAAAACCAGAAGGCAGGTACAGCCACGAGACGAGGGTAAGTCCACTACAAAGTCCAACGAAACCGTGTGCCAAGGGTGCGGTGGAACTGGCAATGGCTGAAGTAGGCCGGGGGGTCGCCCGGTAGGTCCCTTGGCGCGCCGGCAGACATCACAACCAGCAACGTAGCGAGCCACGTCAGCCTTCAGGCGGGGCCACCAAAACTCTCGACTGACCAGATGGGTGGTCCGATACCGTCCAAAGTGCCCCGCTGCTGGGGCATCATGGGCCATCCGGAGAACCTCCAGCCGTAGTGGCCCTGGCGGGATGTACAAACGACCGTGGTGCAGCAGAAGGCCCTGATGCAGGACCAGCCCCGGATACTGTGGGCTGGACCCTTCAGCCAGCTCCCGGAGTCGTTCCTGGGCCCAAGCGTCGACCCGCTGCTGTTCCCGCACCCGAACCTGCAGTGGCTGCGCCTCCTGGGTGGCCAGGAATGCAGCCGGAGGTAGGATCGTGGTGGGTTCTGCTTGCTGTACCGTGTCTGCGTTGTCGTCAGGTTTCCGGGACAGGGCATCCGCCTTCTGATTCTGAGAGCTAGGGATGTAGCGGATCCGGAACTGGAACCGGGAAAAGAACAACGCCCACCGGATCTGTCTTTGGTTCAGCTTGCGGGTGGTCTGGAGGTACTCCAGGTTCCGGTGGTCGGTTCTCACCTCCACCGGATGTCGTGCCCCCTCAAGATGGTGGCGCCAGACCTCAAAGGCTACCTTGATGGCCAGTAGTTCCCGCTCCCACACAGTATAGTTACGCTCCGCTGGTAGGAGCTGGCGGGAATAGAAGGCACAGGGTAAGAGTGGCGCTTCAGGACCAATCTGTTGAGACAAGACGGCACCGAGAGCCGTACTGGAAGCGTCGGTCTCCACCACAAAGGGTCGAGAGGGGTCAGGATGTTGTAAGATTGGTGCCCTCTGGAAACAGGCCTTCAACCCCTGAAACGCCTCCTCTGCCTCCTTGTCCCAGGAAAACGGCGTCTTTGGGCGCAGTAGCCGGGTCAACGGGGTGGTGCGATGAGCATAATCAGCGATGAAGGTCCGGTAGTAATTGGCGAACCCCAGGAAACGCTGTAGGTCCTTGCGGTTCCGGGGTGCCGCCCATTCTTGAACCGCTGTCACCTTCCCCGGGTCCATTTGCACCCCATCTGGAGAGAGCCGGTGACCAAGGAAGTCCACAGTTCGCTGATGGAACTCGCACTTGCTGAGCTTTGCGTACAAACGGTGCTCACGCAAGCGCTGCAGCACGGTCCGGACATGTCCCTCATGGCGAGCCGGGTCACGGGAGTAAATCAGTATGTCATCCAAATACACCACCACGTACTTGTCTAACAGGTCCTGAAACACGTGGTTGATGTAGCGTTGAAACACAGCAGGCGCGTTGCACAAACCGAAAGGCATAACCAAATATTCGAACTGCCCGTACCGGGTCCCAAACGCTGTCTTCCACTCATCCCCGGCTCGGATCCGAATCAAGTTGTAGGCCCCCCGGAGGTCCAGCTTGGTGAACACCTGTGCCCCTTGCACCCGCTCCAGCAGCTCCGAGATAAGGGGCAAGGGGTACCGGTCTGGGACGGTAATTTTGTTCAGGGCTCGGTAATCATGGCAAGGGCGGAGTTCCCCACATTTCTTCTTAACAAAAAGCACCGGCGCCGCGGTGGGCGAGGTGGAAGGCCTAATGAACCCACGCTCCAGGTTCTTGCGCAAGAAGTCCTGCAAAGCCTCGCGCTCTGGCTCTGTTAGGGAATATAAGCGACTCACTGGTAAAGGCGCTCCGGGTTGGAGGTCTATGCCGCAGTCAAAAGGCCGATGCGGCGGCAGCTGGTCTGCCCCCCGTTCCTCGAACACGTCCTGGTAGTCCTGGTACACGGCTGGGAGCGTGGGTGCTGCCTCCTCTGAGGGCGCGGCCGCCAGCGTTCCGGATTGAGCATGGGAACATGGGTCTGGGAAGTGCACGGTCCGTTTGACCCAGTCAATCTGAACGTTGTGGGCCTCCAGCCAGTCCATCCCGAGCACCAGGGGGAAGCGGGGCATAGAGGCAATGTCCAAAGTTCGCAACTCCCGGTGCTGCTGGAGACACAGGACCAGAGGCTGGGTCTCCTGAGTAACGGCACCTGAACGCAGAAGTCGTCCGTCAATCGCTTCCACCTGGACCGGTACTGGCTTGTTCCGAAGTGGCACCTGATAATGGGCGGCAAAAGCAGCGTCCATATAGGAGCGGGTTGCCCCTGAATCTACCAAAGCATGGGTGAGGATCCAGGGCCCACCTGGAGGGTATAAACGTACCGAAACCATAAGATGTTGCAAGTCCATTGGTGCGGGCCCATTCTGTACGGTTTGGGACCCCCGGTAGCTAGGGCCATCAGCTACTGGGGTTGGCGGTTTCCCTGCGGCTGGCGTTTCTCAGGGCAGGACCGAGCGAAGTGTCCACTTCCGCCACAGTAAAGACAGAGATTTCCATCCCGACGCCGCGCCTTCTCTGCGGGGGAAAGGCGTGGCCGCACTGCCCCGAGCTGCATAGGCTCCTCCGTTAAATCAGTTGTGACCGTGGGGCTGCCGGAAAAAGCTGGTGCCGTGAACTGGAAGTGTCGGCGACCCCGGGCCTGACGACGATCCTCCAACCGGTCGCCTATTTGTAGACTCCGTTGAATGAGAGTGTCCAGCGTGGTGGGGCGTTCCATTGTGGCCAACTGGTCCAGTACCTCGTCCGAAAGCCCTTCGAGATACTGGTCCCGCAGTGCCGAGTCATTCCAGGTCAAGTCCTGTGCCAACAGCCGGAACTCCGTGGTATATGTGGCCACCGTGGACTTGCCCTGTTTCAAATGCCGAATCGCCCGGTTGGCTTGACTCTCTTTCTGGGGGTTGCCGAACGCGGCCTCCAAACGATTGCAAAACCCCGTATAGTCTGCCAGCAAGGGGGAGTCTTGCCTGAGTAGCGGCAACGCCCACTTGGCCGCCTGGTCCTTTAACAAGCTAATCAAAAAGTGCACCTTGGTACGGTCGTCAGGAAAGTTCCGGGCTCGCCCCTGAATATACAGTTTGGCCTGGGCCAGGAACATGGGAAAGCTGGCCGGGGCTCCATCAAATTTCTCAGGCAAAGCCACTGGGTACTTGCCCGGAGCCGGGGCGTCGGCCCCAGAAGCCGGTAGGGCTTCCAAGCGTTGCTGAAGTGCCTCAACCGCGTCACTGAGCTGCTGCACGGTGTGAGACAAGGCCTGGTTCTCCTGGGCCAAAGCCACCAGTGCAGCCGCCTGTTCAGCCATGGCCTCTGGCTCTTCCCGAACGCACCCCGACGAAGGGGGAGTGCGGGAGGTGGCGGGAGCAAACTGTGCTGGTCCCGGGGGTAAGGTACCTTGGGTGTAGCAAAGTCCACACGAAGAGGGGCAAGGTCCGAGGCAGAGTGCCGGGCGGTGAACAGGAACGCTGGAACAGGAGGCTGTGCAGGGAACAGGAACGCCGGATGGTCGGGAACAGGAGGCCGAGCAGGGAACAGAAGTACCGGATAGTCACGAGCAGGGAACACGAACGCAGGAAGGTCCGAAGCCAACAACGACGTTGCTCCCGCAACCTGGGGCCGGGCTGACTGGGCTTTTATCCTCTTCTAAGGCCGGGGGCGGTCCCGGCCCCCAGGAGCCCCGCCTCCTCTGGCCTTAAGGCGAGCACTCCTCCTGGGGGCAACCAGTTCCCTTCGCCTCTCTGCTCTAAACCTCTGCAGATCAGGAGAGGCCGAAGGGTTACTGGGCCCTGGAGGAGGCCCACCTGTGGCCACTGAGTCGTCAAGCCTCTCTGGGGCCAGAAGGGCTTCACCTGGGGCCAGCTCCTGATGCACTGCCACAGGTGCAGGCTCTTCAGCATCTAGGCCTGGCCCCAGTTCAGCCGGCCCTGGAGGCGGGGACTCCTGTGCAGGCCGGGATTCCTCTGTTTCATCCTCCGAATCGGAATCCCAGGCCATCACACTGAGGCTGTAGATGTAAGGGTTGGACATTGGGGTGATGACAGTGTACACCACAGCAAAGACAGCCCCTCGCTGGGATGAGTAGCTGGATGTTGGCAGAAAGTAGACAGCAATGATAGCTCCATAGAAGAGGGTCACCATGGTGAGGTGGGAGCCACAGGTGGAGAAAGCTTTGCGCCTCCCCAAAGAAGATAACTTCATCACAGCTACCACAATGCGGATGTAGGTGAGGATGATCAACACAAAAGGTCCAAGAACGACGATGACACCTTCAAAGAAGATGACGGCTTCATTGACACTGGTGTCTGAGCAGGACAGCTGCAGGAGGGGCTGATGGTCACAAAAGTAATGGAACAAGTGGTTGTCCCCACGATAACTGAGACGCAGGAGGAGGCTGGCATGGAGCATTGAGTGGAGGGTAGAAACAATCCAGCAGCCAGCTACCAGGTGTCCACAGACCTTCTGGTTCATTACCGTAGTGTAGTGTAGTGGATTGCAAATTGCAACATAGCGATCCAGAGCCATGACGCTCACTATCAGAAGGTCAGTCACACCAAACACGTAGAAGAAGAAGAACTGAGCCATGCAGTGGTAGAAAGGGATAGTCTTGGAAGAGGAGATGATGTGAGCCAACATCTGAGGCACAGTGACTGATAGGAAGCCCACATCCACCACAGAGAGGCTCCGAAGCAAGAAATACATGGGAGTCTGGAGTCGGGCATCCAGAGAGATGAGAATGATCATCATGATGTTGCCCAGAAGTCCTACTCCATACATCAGCAGAAAGATTAGGAACAAGAGTGGCTGCTCTTTAGGCTGGGTGGAAAAACCCAGAAGGACAAACTCGACAATGTCTGTGCCATTCTCACAGTCCATGGGACCTGCAGAGAGAAACACACCACACAGCTGGCATGAGCCAAAGGTCTTCATAGCATAGCTTCCTGCCTAAAGGAAGACCCATCTAACACAAAACTGAAAGGGATGGTTCAGTGGTTAAGGTCGCAAATTTTGGAATGCAGATTCTGAAGTTGGACTCTCAGTATGTGAATTTTGGCCTTTTTAAGCAGTCTCTTTGTTTTGTGGTTTTATCAGGTGGAAAATGCGGAATGCCATTAACAAACTGTCAGCTACCAAATACTATCAAATCCTTCGGATACTGCCCGCCATTTCATATCAACAATAAATTACTGTCAACATTTCTAAATACGATACCATATAGAGAATCAAATATCTTTGCTTAATAAATATTCTGGCATAGCTACCGTTAAATACCAGGTGGTCATTTCCCCCCCTCATTCAGTTGTTTGAATATTGATAAAGATCATCTCCTCCTAAACCAGAGATGGGGACTTGTCGTCTTCCAACTGTTGTTGGACCTCAACTCTCACCTGCCCCAGATAGCACAGCCAACAGTCAGGGATGATGGAAGTTGAAGTTCAATATCTGAAGGACGCAGGCTATCCACTCCTGCTCTGAACTATCCTTTCCTGCTTACAATGATTCTTCAGTTTTGTTGCATTATATCTGGCTAATGACCACCAGTCACACTCATTGTTTCAACACACCTATTCGTTTGTGGCTCCACCTTGACAGTTTTCATAGGATGGAACAAGAAACAACACGCGACAAGCATGTGATGACCTGGTGAATTTCCCAATTCTTAAAATTATTTTATAAAAATGAAAAAATGGTTCAGGGCTTCCTATAATGTGCTTTCAACACATAATGATGCATTATATTGAGTAAAGCCATTGGTTTACCTTGCCCCGTCATCTCTACTGTGACTGGCAGCAGTGTCCCAAGATCTTGGGCCGAGATTGCCCCCAATGAGTCAATTTAAGAGTATTTGTTGTGATCGTGAATCTGTGGAACAAAATAACATATTCACATGGCATGCATTATCTTTTGCAACCTGATGATGCCATAGAAAACCAAGGCAATAACTGATCAAAGAAGAATCTGACAGATTCAGGGACCACAGGGCACATGTGAATGAAGTATAGAGAGTGAATGACTGAGTGGGGGAAAGTGGATAGCAGATAATCATTTAGCCCTGCGTATCTTACTAGACAGTCAAGTGCAGCAGCAGATATATAGACAGAAGATGGGGAGGGAGAGAGAGAGAGGGATACAGACTGCACATATTTTTTGGTGGTGGTGAGCCATGTTCTAAAATATGGGCTTGGTGTTATCACATCTAGCAAGATCACATCATCGTCTGATCACAAAGTTTCATGGATATTGAACTGGATGTAGGAATGTGTGAACATGTCCATTTTGGTTCCTTTGGTTCCTGTAATCTTAAATTCAATTCTCCACATTCCTACATCAGTGTGCTTTTTATTTTATGTCTGTGTGATAATTCATCAGGATTTTAGTGCAATTTCCCCCCAATTTGCATATTTTATATGCACGCTTTTACAAAGCAAATTGTAATGCAATTTTGTATGTTCTTTTTGGTAATATATGCATTTTTTTTATGAGCACTTTGCCTAGTAAATTCATTTTTGTACACATTACTTGACTGAAGAACCACAATGCAAAGTTCAGAGAAGCATGAAATTTGAAGGATGGCTGTGTTTCAGTTTTCATGTGGCTTCAGAAAGTGTGGATTAAGTAGCCCACCCTCTTCCCTCAACAGCTCTTGCTCTCACTCCCTAATCTCCCATGGACCCACTCTCTGCCTGAACAAGCTCCCATTCAAATTCTTGCTCCCCTCCTTCCACCAGACCCACCCTCTGCCCATGCAATTCTGAGGAGGAGCTTGAATATGTGAAGAAAAAGTATTTCTGTTTGAAGTCCAAACAGGACAGGGGACACTTTTCTCAAAAAAGAAAAGAAAAAGACACTCACATTTTTTTTAGGGATGGGTGGCAACCCTAGCTAACACTTGCTTTGAAGTATCATGCAGTATCTCTGCACACAAATCAGAATGAATGCTAATTAAATGCCCATTATCATCTAATCTCCCTGCAAATAAATAAACAGGTTTTCTGGAAGCAGTCTATTAGTCTGTTCCAGTGCAAACAATGACGGGGGCTTTCTGATGACTGTTTATTGTAGGATCAGTGTTCCTCATGCATGCAAAAGTTTGGGGGGTTTTTTTGTAGAGGACAAACCACATTGCTGTGATATTTCAAGGACCCATTTGCAAGTTAAGACTGCGGTAAACACTCCCGCCCCCCCCACAAAATGGGGCAGTATAATTCACAATAACAAGCTTAGGATGTGAAGGTGAGCAATCAAGCTGAAACTACAGCACATATTAGAGGTCTTCTACCACAATCACTTTACCTATTTTGTGCTTTACATTCCCCTTCCATATATCAAATGTCCACATTTTACATCCTTGTGCACAACATATCCACAGGCTTTCCATTCACAAATCTCTGTTGCTCATGCATACTGTATAGGAACACACACAAGAACATTTCCTCTCCAGGCTTTTGTGCCGGGCTGATCTTGCATCACAAGGGCTTCCTTGCCATGCCTTGGTCTGGGCCAGACAAATTCAGTCCCACCACAGACTCGCATTCTGTCTCATCCAGCTGATGAAAGTCTAAATAAAGGGTGTCTAGCACACTGTTACAGACATTGTGTTAAAAGTTAATGGGGCATCAGAGACTGTAGCATGCCTCAAGATAGTAGCTAAATCCATCCTTACCTGCCTCTGTTTGGATGCTCTTAACTCCTTGCCCACTTGATGTTCAGGCTTGAACAAAAGCACTGGGTAAAATGGAACAAACCCAACAGAACTGCTTTGCTTAAGTATCTCTAAGTTCTGATAAGAAACAGGAAGGGTCTCGTTAAAGGATTTGCATTGGGAGCCTGTAGAGATCTCTCACAAGCCACTTGAGAATAGCTGCTCTTCAACTTTAAAAAGAAAACTTAGCAATCATGTTCTATATATCACGTATAAAAATTCCACCCTTCCCCCAGCTTATGTTTCCCCCCATAAACTGGATTGTATCGTATCTGTTTACATGAAATCAGGCCACCAAAGATTGCAACAGACTACAACCGACCTTGCTTTTTAACCTCTATGGATTCAGCTAGACTGGTAACGAAAAAGCAATTTATATGTGTTGTATGTGCTATCGCACACATGAAAGGAACATTTCGTACAAAGATTACCATAATAAAGGACAAAAGTGGTAAGGACCTAACAGAAGCAGAAGAAATGTAGAAGAGGTGGCAAGAATACACAGAGGAATTATACCAGAAAGATATGGATGGCTCGTACACCCCAGGTAGTGTGGTTGCTGACCTTGAGTCAGACATCCTGGAGAGTGAAGTCAAATGGGCCTTAGAAAGCACTGCAAATAACAAGGCCAGTGGAAGTGATGGTATTCCAGCTGAACTATTTAAAATTTTAAAAGATGATGCTGTTAAGGTGCTACACTCAATATGCCAGCAAGTTTGGAAAACTCAGCAGTGGCCAGAGGACTGGAGAAGATCAGTCTACATCCCAATCCCAAAGAAGGGCAGTGCCAAAGAATGATCCAACTACTGCACAATTGCACTCATTTCACACGCTAGCAAGGTTATGCTTAAAATTCTACAAGGCAGGTTTAAGCAGTATGTGGACTGAGAACTCCCAGAAGTGCAAGCTGGATTTCGAAGGGGCAGAGGAACCAGAGACCAAATTGCAAACATGCACTGGATTATGGAGAAAGCTAGAGAGTTCCAGAAAGACATCTACTTCTGCTTCATTGACTACGCAAAAGCCTTTGACTGTGTTGACCGCAGCAAACTATGGCAAGTTCTTAAAGAAATGGGAGTGCCTGATCACCTCATCTGTCTCCTGAGAAATCTCTATGTGGGACAAGAAGCTACAGTTAGAACTGAATATGGAACAACTGACTGGTTCAAAATTGGGAAAGGAGTACGACAAGGCTATATATTGTCTCCCTGATTATTTAATTTATATGCAGAATTCATCATGCAAAAGGCTGGGCTGGATGAATCCCTAGCCGGAATTAAGATTGCCGGAAGAAATATCAACAACCTCAGATATGCAGATGACACAACCTTGATGGCAGAAAGTGAGAAGGAATTAAAGAACCTTTTATTGGGAGTGAAAGAGGAGAGCGCAAAATATGGTCTGAAACTCAACATCAAAAAAACGAAGATCATGGCCACTGGTCCCATCACCTCCTGGCAAATAGAAGGGGAAGAAACGGAGGCAGTGAGAGATTTTACTTTCTTGGGCTCCATGATCACTGCAGATGGTGACAGCAGCCACGAAATTAAAAGATGCCTGCTTCTTGGGAGAAAAGCAATGACAAACCTAGACAGCATCTTAAAAAGTAGAGATATCACCTTACCAACAAAGGTCCGTATAGTCAGTGGCGTAGCGTGGGGGGTGCAGGGGGTGCCAGCCGCACCGGGCGCAACATCTGGGGGTTGGGTTAGGGGGCGCAAATCCACAGGTTAGGGGGCGCAAATCCACGGGTTAGGGGGCGCAAATTACTTGCCTTGCCCCGGGTGCTGACAACCCACACTACGCCACTGCGTATAGTAAAAGCTATGGTTTTCCCAGCAGTGATGTATGGAAGTGAAAGCTGGACCATAAAAAAGGCTGATCACCGAAGAATTGATGCTTTTGAATTATAGTGCTGGAGGAGACTCTTGAGAGTCCCATGGACTGCAAGAAGATCAAACCTCTCCATTCTTAAGGAAATCAGCCCTGAGTGCTCACTGGAAGGACAGATCGTGAAGCTGAGGCTCCAGTACTTTGGCCACCTCATGAGAAGAGAAGACTCCCTGGGAAAGACCCTGATGTTGGGAAAGATGGAGGGCACAAGGAGAAGGGGACGACAGAGGACGAGATGGTTGGACAGTGTTCTTGAAGCTACCAGCATGAGTTTGGCCAAACTGCGGGAGGCAGTGGAAGACAGAAGTGCCTGGCGTGCTGTGGTCCAGGGGGTCACGAAGAGTCGGACACGACTAAACGACTAAACAACAACAACAACATGTGCAATATAACATTGTGCCACCAGATGGTGACGTGGAGTCCTGTTTTTCTCTACCTGTTTTCCCTGTTTAAATTTACAACACTTTATACTGAAACACTTCTGCCTATGTCAGGCAGGTCAGGGCTAAGACATTTTGGCACCTGAGATGAACCATGAAATGCCCCCACTGCAGGGAGGGGCATGAAGATCTACATCAGGAACAAGGTCGGGTGTGTGTGTGTGTGGAGATATATATGGGGGACAAGGGAGAAGTGCAGAGCTACATTTGGAATAAGGGTGGGAATCAAATCAACCTTACCCAGTGGATGAACTGGGAATCAAAGGCCACTGCAGTGGGAGTGGGGCCTTCTCTGAATCACACCAGAGGGGTGCAGATCCCAGGAGACTCCAGAGGGCAGCTCCCACCATTTTCTCCCTGGGGTTGGGAAGAGGCCAGCAGCACCTCCTATTAAAACATTAAAAGTGTGTTATATTAGGGAATGGGAATGTTGCTTTGCAAATGTGTTTATTAGGCAAATTTTCCGTATTAGAATGTATATATGGTATAAAAAAGGTAAAGGTACCCCTGCCCATACGGGCCAGTCTTGACAGACTCTAGGGTTGTGTGCCCATCTCACTCAAAGAGGCCGGGGGCCAGCGCTGTCCGAAGACACTTCCGGGTCACGTGGCCAGCGTGACATCGCTGCTCTGGCGAGCCAGAGCCGCACACAGAAACGCCGTTTACCTTCCCGCTAGTAAGCGGTCCCTGTTTATCTACTTGCACCCAGGAGTGCTTTCGAACTGCTAGGTTGGCAGGCGCTGGGACCGAACAACGGGAGCGCACCCCGCCGCAGGGATTCGAACCACCAACCTTTTGATCGGCAAGCCCAAGCAGCACAGTGGTTACTTATCTTTAAAATGGACTTGGAGCCAGTCAGCCTTTCACATAGAAAACACCTTCCAACAGAGGACTTTAAAGGAGGACACAGGACCACTTACGTACATACTAGGCAGATGGTGGAGATTATGACGTTTCTGAACTAGTATCAAGGTACACTAAAGGAGTAGCCTGAACAAGTGGAAAATTAATCCAGCAGGACAGAGATGCTATTTACTGGGGAGTCATGAGTGCTGGAGAATGTGTATGATGGGGTTGCACTTTGTTGCTTATTGGTACTCCAGCACTGCCTGAGATTGCCCAGGTGGTTGGGATGACTTCTTAAACACTTTTGGCTGGTGTAGCTGTTCTGTCCTTTTCCTGGAGAAGTCAGACTTGGCCACAGTCATCCATGTGTTGCACGCCAACCCAATCTCCCACTGGTGCAAGATTCCAGGAGTTCTAGGCACTTACTCAGGGTTCACTTTCCTCGGAATGAGGGACATATGAGACTGTGGTGTCTTTGTGATATATGGTTTATTTACACATGCTTCTCCCATAGTCACAGCCTTGGATTCCAGCAGAAATCAAGCATGTCTCTCCCTCACAGGCTTCAGCCTGCAGCCTGCTTCTAGCTTCCAGTTCACACACACACAAAACAACTCTGGCTTTTGTCCTTATAACCAACAGCCAGTTGAGGGAGAGGGCCCACCCATTTGTCATATGACACAGAGTCACTTCCTTTGTTACCTTAATGACCCATATTTAGGGGTCCATTACCTCATCAGGAAGCTGGCCTGGCTATTCCAGCAACTGAAACCTTGCTGGATTCAGGAATTAAGAGAGTCTCAGGCATGCACCCCGCCCCCAACTCACAGCACATGTATTTATGATATGCAAATTAGACTGCAATAATACAACGAAAGTCAAGTGCATTTAAGGGTGTTTAGAGATTTCAATTGGTTCAAAATGTGGCTGCCAGGATATTAACTGGAGTTAGTCACGCATAATATATAACTGTTATGTTGCTTTTTAGAATTGTAGAGTTGGAAGTGACCCTGAGTGCAAGGGTGTCCAACAGGTTGATTATGATCTACCTATCAATCGCAGGATGTACCTGGTCGATCCTGGTCGATTGTGGGACCCTGATGCCCCCCCAACCCCAAAAAAGGCTCAACAACTTTGGCTGACCCCCCCCCAAAAAAACTCAACAACTTTGGTCAATTCAATAGGTAGATCGCTGCCAGTTTATTTATAGTGGGAGTAGATTACAGTCTCTTGGAAATTGGACACGCCTAGTGCAACCCCTGCCATGCAGGAACATGCAGCTGTCCCATATTGAGCTCCATCATAGAGAGGAGAGGTGGACTTACAAGACCAGGGAGAAGAGTCGGTGGAAGAAGATTGGAAAAAATTCAAAGTATATTTACAGAAATATTGCAAAATTAATGAATGTTAGAAGAATGCTGGAATGAAGTTATATGGTTTTAGCAGAAATGATATAAAGAATTAAGCAAAAACTGATTGTTAATGGGCCAAAGTGGAAAATTTAAGGTTAGATTGTGTTAAGATAAATTATAGAACAAAAAATTGAGAAAGATGGAAAGGATTTGCTGAAATAGGTAATTGAACTAGAATACAAAAAAGGGAGGTGTGAGGAGGTCGATGAAACAAGTAAATGAAAGGTAAAGATATGGAAATATTGGATGTGTTTTTAAATGTTTTTGTTTTTCTTGTTGTTTTGCTGTATTGTTTTTTGTTTTTGTTTTTATTTTTGATGTATTGTAAGGTATTGTTTTGTTCTGTTAAACTTTTTATTGTTTCTTTCTTCTTTTTTCTGTAACTATTAAACCTCTAATAAATATTATTTATTTTTTTTAAAGAAAGAGGTGGACTTACAGAGAAGGAAATTGCCATATCATCCATAACTGGCAAACACCACTCTGCTGTGTGATGATGAGTCATCTTCCCTTGGAGTAATTTCAAAGCTACTCCGTTGTCCTACAAAAAGTCGGATTTTCTGAGTGGGGATGAAGGCTAAACAGGGGAAACAGGGAGGCCATACCTGATGTCAAGGAGGTTGCTTGTCAAAAGTGGGTGAGCACCACAAATGAATAGCCACACCTTAGGCCAACCCCAACCTCTCTCACCACCAAAGGAACACAACCAAGCAGCAAAGAACCTGCACAAGCAACGCTGACACCAAACCCCACATATATTAAGTAAAATAGAAACATTGCCACCTGACCCCACCCCCATCTCCCCCCCACCTCTTTCCCCCTTTTCTTCCTAATGTCTCAACAAATGAAACTGATTTGTAAAAATGTTACATGGGGGGGGGGGGTACGAGAGAGAGAGACATTGCAAACACTTTTGTAAATCAAGAAAATCTTTAATAAAAAAAGAAAAGTGGGTGAGCAAAATGTGCCTTTCCCAAGTGTGGATAAGTCAATACCAAGTGTGGTAGCAACTCTAACTATTTCTAAGATTGCTGCTGGTTTGTTTAGCAGCTGTAGTTGGTGTGCAACATTAATCTTTAAATTGCTTGGCGTGTTTTATTGATTTTTCTAGCCGCCTTGATTATTCTTTTTATGGACAGAATTTTTTAATGTATCAACATCACCATCACCACCATCAGCAACACACTCAATGCATTCATGAAAAAGACACGGTGCCTTTTCCAGGTGCTTGCTTCCTCAGAAAATCTCTGATGCTGCCGAGAAGCCTCCGTGCAGCTGCCTTTATGTCCTGGTTCCTCAGGCTGTAGATGAAGGGGTTCAGCATGGGTGTGACCACTGCATACAAGAGAGAGATGACGGTGCCTTTCCGGGCTGCGTAAGCAGAGGCAGGCTGGAAGTAGATGGAGCTGACGGTGCCGTAGAACAAGACCACTGCAGCCAAGTGGGAGCCACAGGTGGAGAAGGCTTTGCGCTTCCTAGCGGTAGGTGGGACTCTCATGATAGCACAGAAGATGTGGATGTAGGAGATGAAGATGAGAACAAAAGGCCCTAGGATATCCACAACTCCCTCTGTCTGCACCAGAATTTTTATGAGCCCTGTGTCAGAGCAGGAGAGCTCCAAAAGAGGATAGACGTCACAGAAGAGGTAGGGGATCTCCCTAGAGGCACAGAAAGACAGGCGGGATACCAGAAGCGTGTAGAGCAAGGAGTGGAGAGCGGAAACGATCCAGGACCCAGAAGCCAAAATGAGGCAGCACTTGTGGCTCATCACGGTGGTGTAATGTAAAGGGCGGCAGATGGCCACATAGCGGTCATAAGCCATGCAGGCCAAGAGGAAATTATCAGTGTTGCCAAATGTCAAGAAGAAATACATCTGGATCAAGCAGCCATTGAAGGAGATGGTCTTGGTTTCGGACATCAAACTCATCAATATCTTAGGAACAGTGGTGGAAGCAAACATGGCATCTGCCAGTGATAGGTAGCTGAGGAAGAAGTACATTGGGGTGCGACGGAGGTGGTCATCAAAGCGGATCAGCAGGATTATCAAAAGGTTCCCTAGTAGGGTTAACAGGTAGATGAAGAGAAAAAGAAAGAAGAGGAGACTCTGATGTTCTGCTAGGGCAGAGATACCCAAAAGGACCATTTCAGAGATGCTTGTCTGGTTCTTTCTGGCCATTTTACATCTGTAAAAGGGAATGAGAGACCAAGATACCGTTTAACTGCTGCTGTGCAACCTTGCGACTTAGCCACACAACGAGAAGGGTTCGGTTGGGTCTTGCTTACCTGAGGCAGGTCACAGATTTCCCTTTGGAGAATGTGGGAGCTGAGCTCACAAAGGACACACACACAAACAATGTGAATCAAGACCACAACCTACTTCACATGTCTGTGTGACAAAATGTGTGAGCCACTTTACTGAGATAGGGTTGTATTTATTGAGAACATTTATGTCCCATGGTGTGTGGGGGGTGGGTGTGTGCCAGGAGGGTCGTTGCCCCAGGCGCACATTGGGGGGAGCACAAACCAGGCGCCCCCCTGGCACATGAGCGCTCGCCTGTCAGCAATGGGGGCTGGGGTGCACAGAAGATGCTCTTTTTCCTCTGTGCCCTGCCCAGCCTGGCGTACAAATGCCCGCCTGGCAGCAGTGAAGGCTGGGGGGAATGGAGGGTGAAGAGCACCCGCTGTGCCCTGTGCCTGCCCAGAGGCATCGGCAGCAAGGGCTGGGTGAGCGCCCCCTGCACGGGTGCACCCGCTCCAGGTGCTGGCAGATGGCGCTATGCCCTTGTTTATATGACCCTGTTTATTTTCTTCCATCCTGGTACTTAAGGAGATGTAGGCTGCATTCATGCCATACATGAAAAGCATGACTTCCCCCGAAGAATCCTGGGAATTGTATTTTATCTTTCATTGAACTACAGTTCCCAGCACCCTTTGCAGTTCTCAGGCTTCTTTGGGGGAAGTCACTTTATTTTACATGGCCCAAAATGCCCCCATTCTCCTATAACATCAGGGCTGCTTCCTTCCTGTTCCTTTCCTCCTTATATTCTGGGCTTTCCAACACCTCTTTTTATGTAGTTTCGGAAAACAACAACAACAACAATTTACTATTTATACCCCACCCATCTGGCTGGGTTTCCCCAGCCACTCTGAGCGGCTTCCAACAAAATATTAAAATACAATAGTCCGTCAAACATTAAAAACCTCCCTAAATAGGGCTGCCTTCAGATGTCTTCTAAAAGTCTGGTAGTTGTTTTTCTTTTTGACATCCAGTGGGAGAGCGTTCCACAGGGCAGGTGCCACTACCGAGAAGGCCCTCTGCCTGGTTCCCTGCAACTTGGCTTCGATCTATCTATCTATCTATCTATATATATATATCCCGATATATATATTTATAATATAAATAATATATTATTTATACAGCTTCCAACTGAATATTAAAAACAATACAGCATCAGACATGAAAAATTTTCTTAAACGTGGCCGCCTTCAGTTGTCTTTTAAAAGTAACATAGTTGTTTATTGCCTTGACATCTGCTGGGAGGGCATTCCACAGGGCAGGCGCCACAATCGAGAAGGCCCTCTGCCTGGTTCCCTGTAACCTCACTTCTAGCAGCGAGGGAACCACCAGAAGTCCCTTGGCACTGGACCTCAGTGTCTGGGCTGGATGATGTGGGGTGGAGACGCTCCTTCAGATATTACTGGGCTGAGGCCGTTTAGGGCTTTAAAGGTCAGCACCAACACTTTGAATTTTGCTTGGAAATGTACTGGGAGCCAAGGTAGGTGTTATGTACTGAGTTGAATAGGATCCAAAGTGCAGCAGTCTGATTGGTCCTAGAACAATAAGATTCAGAATGCAGCAGTCTGATTGGTCCTAGAACAATGCAGCAGTATGATTGGTTGGCAGGAACCAGCCTGATTGGCTTACAGTAGAATTCCAGAATTAGCCAATCATGTGCAGCCCATTGTGTAAATAATGTATATAAAGCAGATACTTTGAGAGGACTTTCATTTCATTTCCTCCTCACCACTATGAGCTGAATAAAGAGCATGAAATCACTTTGCGACTCTGAGTATATTTCAGTAGGTCTTTCAAGACCGGTGTTATGTGGTCTCAGCAGCCACTCCCAGTCACCAGTCTAGCTGCCACATTCTGGATTAGTTGTAGTTTCTGAGTCACCTTCAAAGGTAGCCCCACATAGACACATTGCAGTAGTCCAAGCGAGAGCATGCACCACTCTGGCGAGACAGTCCATGGGCAGATAGAGTCTCAGCCTGCACACCAGATGGAGTTGGTAAACAGCTGCCCTGGACACAGAATTGACCTGTGCCTCCATGGACAGCTGTGAGTCCAAAATGACTCCCAGGCTGCACACCTGGTCCTTCAGGAACACAGTTACCCCATTCAGGACCAGTGAGTCCTCCACACCTGCCCACCTCCTGTCCCCCAAAAACAGTACTTCTGTCTTGTCAGGATTCAACCTCAATCTGTTAGCTGCCATCCATCCTCCAACTGCCTCCAGACACTCACACAGGACCTTTACCTCCTTCACTGGTTCTTATTTGAAAGAGAGGTAGAGCTGGATATCATCTGCATACTGATGAACAACTGGAACAATTGGAAGATACGGTATTCAGCATGTTCATCTTGATGTAGCTCAAAGACAATAACCAAGTGTGTGGCAGCCACGAAAAAGACAAATTTCATTTTAGGGATTGCTGGGGAAGGGATTGAAAAATCAAACTGCCCTATGTCAATATCATAATGCCAACATACAAATATGTGACTTGGAACGCTGTGCATTGTTCTTCTCAGCTCCCTCATAATACTAGAAATCAGTACCATCCAAAAAAGCTGAACACTGCATGATTCAGCATGGACCAATGAAAGTGATTCATTGATTCATCAAAGAGTGCTTACTTAAACTATGGAATGTTCTCCACAGGATGACCGCCAGTTTGGATGACTTTAAAAGAGGATTATTATTATTATTATTTTATTATGTAATCCATTTCTATACCGCCCATCATCTGAGAATCTCATGGTGGACCAATGGTCTGATTGGGCGATATGAGGCAGTTTCCTAGGTACCTATCTGGAATTTGTATTTACTTTAAACTGCATAAAAAGAACCATGTAATGAAGAATTGCTATAGAAAGAATAAATAAATAAATAAATAAATAAATGATATAGAGATGATAGATAGATAGATAGATAGATAGATAGATAGATAGATAGATTAAATGAATGAATGAATGAATGAATGAATGAATGAATGGCCAATGGCCAAAATGTCTGGATTTGGCTTCCATGTTTCTCATACTTTCTTTCTTTTTTTAAAAAAAAATAATATTTATTACTTTTCCAACAATTTAAACACTACATAGAAGAAATAAAAATGGACAATACAATACAATACAATACAATACATAACACTAACACCTAACACTAACACATTAAACAACAAAACAAAACAAAAACAATTTAGAACACATCAAACAATTTCAATATCTTATCTTCCATTCACTTATTTCAACGACCTCCTCACACCTCCCTTTTTGTATTCCACTTCTATTAATTATTTCAGCAATTCCTTCATGTTTCTCATACTTTCAGTCCTCCTCACTCAATCCCAGCTCCTATCAGCCCCAGCCACCAAGACGGGAAGAATTGAAGTTCAGCATCTGGACCATCAAATCTCCATTCCTGACTTATGGGAGTAGGAGATGGTGATACACACCAGTTATATGCTCTTAAATAAAGGGACTGGAACTCACCTGATAAGGAGGTCCTAGTTCCACAACGTTGGTGCACCCGCCTGTTGACAAAACAGGAATCTGTGTGTGGTAGAAAATATATCCATTCAGGAAAGAAAGCATGATAGCCGGCTTGGAAACTGGCTGAGAGAGATTCTTTTTTCCTTCCTGCAGGCTCAATAAGATCTCTTTTATTTGGATGATAGATAAAAACATTACAAAGTGTAAGGCGGCAGTTGTTTAAAATCAACAGGATGCCTTCTCCATCTTGGATGTACAAGTTCCACTGCACCTTGTAATCCTGAATGGAGCATATATTTCATTTCATGGAAGTTGTGCAATCTCCAAGGAGGAAAGAGGCCTCTTGACGGTTGAATTTTGCTGGGCTGCAGCAATGAACACCTCCTTAACCATTAGGATCTGTGAGAAATCGCAACTGGGAGAAATGTGTGATATGAATAAAATAGATACATAAATAAACTGTTTCATTCGGCTGAGAAACAGTCCCCAGGAGCATTGATAGCAGTGCAGAACTGTGCCGGAGAGAGCTTATTAATTGGCACAGTTCTCCACTGTTCCATCCATATCAACATGTAAGGCCAAGACCATCTGTCCCTTAGGGAGCAAAGTAGTGGAATAATGTAAAGCCTGGAATGGGGCAATGTTTGCAGACATTTCTTTCACAGTGTTTCTGTGAACATCTTTGCATTTACAAATTTACGGGACGATAGGGAATGTAAGAAATGAAATGGATGGGATGGAATGAAAGTAGCAGCTGGCAATGTACCTGTTACAAACTAAACAACTCTGTACAGTGGTACCTCGGGTTACAAACTTAATTCGTTCCAGAAGTTCGTTCTTAACCGAAGTGTTCTTAACCAGAGGCGCACACTCCCTACATAGGCCTTCTGTGGCCCCAGAGGTGGATTGCGTTCATATCCCGGGGCAAAGTTCGCAACCCAGGACACCTACTTCTGGGTTTGTGGAGTTCGTAACCTAAAGCGTTCGTAAGCAGGACTGTTTGTAACCCGAGGTGCCACTGTATGTAGTTTATAAAAACTCATTAACAATAATGTACAGCATTTCAACAGCTTCTGTTACATGAAACCTTAAATAATATATATACAATGCCAAAATAATAATGACTTGCGCAACTCAGTATCTCAAAGCCAAGCAGTCGAAACACTTAGACTTGGCTCTTTTTTGAAAGATGAGCCAAGTGCTCCAAGGATGGAGCTGATCTAATTGGTGGAGCATTGAACTGCCATTGTATAGTTCCTTTTCGGGCCGACCAGAAGAAGATTCGCGAAACAGAGAGTGAAATCTGGGTATCTTGTTGTAGGAGTTCCATTGGGATGGCACCAGCGCAAGTATACACATAGAGAATTTCTCTCATGGACTTATTTCAGAAATATTTGGACTGCTTGGCTTTGTAATTAATGAGTTTTTGTAAACTACATACAGAGTTGTTTAGTTTGTGATTTATTGCTCTGTATTCCTTGGGTGTAGTCTGGCACTCAACCTGTTAGCTTCCAAATTAAGAGACAAGTATCTATGAAATCTCCAGAAACTCTCTGCTATTTATGGGGAGTGATCTCTTCTTGACTGCCGGTTTTATACTTGAGGCATTCAAGCATATTCTGGAAAATTTAAGTTTGTGCAATTAAAGTGGATTGCTCTATTACCCTTGCACAGCAAATCCACTTTATGGGGGAAAAACTACTTCTTGTGGTCATTAAAGTGATAGGAAAATGCACTGAAAAGTGTGGGTTAAGAAGAGAGAAGGTACAGAAACACCATGCAAGGAAATCAAATCTACTCACTGTCCTATAGCAGTGAGAAGACAAACCAACCCAGATTAATTCTCAATAAAGACCAGATGTTGTCTAACCTGTGTGGAAGCTTTGTGCAAGTAAATCAGGATGAGCTCATTATATAATCATATATTTTTCAAACTTATTTTTATTAGTTTTCATATTGTTATGGAACCACAGAGACAAATAAACAATGACAAAAATTCATTAATATAACCAACTAAAGGTAGGGCATACAAAATGTAAACATATAATAACAGAATCTAAAATTGTGAGAACCATTTTTATCATGAGTAGAAATGCTAGTAAATCTGGGAAATAAATTGTATGAAATAAAATATCACATACTGAATAGAAATGATCAGGATCTTCCTTTCCCTTAGAATCACATGATTTTTTTTGTAATAATTAAATTCTAGAGATTTTTATACCATTAGAATATTGCAAAAAAAAATAACAATTAACAGTTTCTACTGTTGTGTTATAGGACTGTTGTGGGTGGCGCTGTGGTCTAAACCACAGAGCCTAGGGCTGGTGGTTTGAATCCCTGCGATGGGGTAAGCTCCCGTTGCTCAGTCCCTGTTCCTGCCAACCTAGCAGTTCGAAAGCATGTCAAAGTGCAAGTAGATAAATAGGTACTGCTCTGGCGGGAAGGTAAATGGCATTTCCGTGCGCTGTTCTGGTTCGCCAGAAGCGACTTAGTTATGCTGACCACATGACCCGGAAGCTGTCTGCGGACAAACGCCGGCTCCTTCGACCACTAAAGCGAGATCTGTGACTGGACATAACAGTCAGGGGTCCTTTCCCGCCCCCCCCAATTTTTTTTATTGATTTTCCAAAGAATGTTTTAAACAAACAAACAAACAAACAAACAAACAAACATCATTACCTTATTTAAACCTATCTTAGTATCATTGTTCAGTGACTTCCTCATATCCCCCTGGTTGAATTTCAATATATATCTTTTTTAACGATTTTCCAAAACCAATACTCTCTTAAAATTAACTTAATCACTTAACCTCTTTCTTTCTACCCAATTCTGCATTTAAACATATTAATTCATCACATTACATATTTAAATCATAAGCCTATCTGGTATTTGAAGGCTTTCCAATTTAAAATATCTTAACATATTTAGGTAAGTAGTCTTTAAATTTCCTCCATTCCTTCTGATAGTCCTTCTCCTCCTGGTCACGGATTATTCCACTCAGGTCTGCTAGCTCCGAAAAAACAGTCAGGGTTCCCTTTACCTTTTGCCTTTACTGTTGTGTTATAGAGATTCTGGGAGCTCCCAGAATCTTTTGACAAACTTTTGGATGGAATCTTGGGGAGGTTTCAAGTGAATGAGGGGGCAAAATTGTCTCTGCATTTTGGGATCAGGGTTTGTGAATTTCAACTTGGGCCTCTTCTCCCAGCCTGATCTTCCACACAGGAGTGTTGCAAGGAGGCAAGGAGGAGTTATGTAAACTACCCTGAGCTCCATTGAAGAAGATTGGGATAAATGTGTATTAATCATAATAAATCACACCCCATCAGTATTTTATTAAGCAGAAAAATCTGGTGAAAATCAGCTGTAATTAATAAACAGCTATACTAAATTGATTTTACATACCAGTTCTAACTTCTCCCTAAGAATTCTGGAATTGTAGTTTGGTGAGGATGCTGAGGACTCACAGAGATCTCTCATCCCTCACACTTAAATATGGTTTTTGACAGAGAAGGGATGACAATGAAGCCTGTTTAAATCTTCCCTGGTGTCCTTTGTCTTCTAACATCCTTGAACCATTTTCATCTTGATGATCAGTCTCCTCAAAGCAGCTTTCATCTCCTTATTCCTGAGGGTGTAAATGAAGGGGTTCAGCATGGGGGTGACCACAGTGTACATGAGAGAAGCGACAATGCTATTCTGGTCAGACTTCCTGGAGGAGGTCGGCTGCAAGTAGACCCAACAGAGGGTGCCATAGAAGAGGACTACCACAGCCAGATGAGAACCGCATGTGGAGAAGGCCTTGCGTTTTCCATTGGTGGATGGGACATTTAGAATGGTGTAAAAAATGTACACGTAGGAAATCACAATGAGGAAGAATGGGCCCAAAACATCCAAAAAGCCCTCAATTTGAGCTGTGGTCTTCACAGTGCTTGTGTCTGAGCACGCAAGTCCCAGCAATGGGTAGATCTCACAGAAGAATTGGGGGATCTCCTGAGAGGAGCAGAAGGTCAGATGGGACATTAACAGCGTATACAGAAGGGAATGGAGAGATGCCAGGAGCCAACAACCAACCACCAGTAGGAGGCAACGTTTGTGGTTCATGCGTGTGGCATAGTGTAATGGGTGGCAGATGGCCACGTAGCGATCATAAGCCATGGAAGCCAAGATGAAGCTGTCTGTGTTGCCAAACGCTATGTAGAAATACATCTGCAAAAAGCAACCACCATAAGAGATGGTCTTGACCTGAAAGAGGAGGTTCTGCAGCATCTTGGGGACAATCACAGAAGCAAAGCCCACATCTGCCAAAGAAAGGTGGCTAAGGAAAAAATACATTGGTGTGTGGAGGAGGTGAGCATCAGAGTAGACCAGCAGGACAATCAGCAAGTTCCCCAGAAGGATCAACAGGTACATGGTGAGGAAGAGCAAGGCAAAGAGATGCTGATGCTCTGGCCGGGCAGAGACATCCAGGAGAATGAACTGCAACGGGCCCATGTGGTTCTCTTCTCCCATGGCTCAGCTGTGAAAAGTAAGGGAAGAGAGACAGGCATGTACAACTTCTCGACACACCCACTAAAAGGACCAAGGTGAATGTCTTAGGCTGGTGGGGGAAGGGAAGAGAGGCTTGCTCATCCATATGAGTGTCTGGAGGTGGCTGAAGGATGGATGGCGGCTAATGTATTGAAGTTGAATTCCAACAAGGCAAAAGTATTATTTCTGGGGGACGGGGTGAGCAGGTGTGGAGAACTCCCTGATCCTCAGTGGGGTAACTGTGCCCTGAAGGACCAGGTGCACAGCCTGGGAGTCTTTTGGACTAACAGCTATCTATGGAGTCACAGGTTAATTCTGTGTCCAGGGCGGCTGTCTACCAGCTCCATCTGCTATGCAAGCTGAGACCCTACCTGCCTGTGCACTGTCTTGCCAGAGTGGTTCATGCTCTGGTTATCTCCTGCTTGGACTATTGCAATGTGCTCTATATAAATGTGTGTGTGTGTGTGTGTGTGTGTGAGAGAGAGAGAGAGAGAGAGAGGTCACGTTAACTTTTTGAAGCATTTGCTATTATTATTTTATGCCTCATAATAATAATAATAAGAAGAAGAAGAAGAGTTTGGCTTTGATATCCCGCCTTTCACTCCCTTTAAGGAGTCTCAAAGCGGCTAACAATCTCCTTTCCCTTCCTCCCCCACAACAAACACTCTGTGAGGTGAGTGGGGCTGAGAGACTGTGACTGGCCCAAGGTCACCCAGCAGCTGCATGTGGAGGAGCAGAGACGCGAACCCAGTTCACCAGATTACGAGACTACCGCTCTTAACCACTACACCACACTGGCTCTCCAGAGATACAGATGTCTTTGAGGAGGAATTACATGTGACTGGAAACAGAGTGTGCTTATGAGAGGTGGGGAAGTAAATGCATCCCTTTGCCATCACTAAACGACAACAGCAATCTGCATGAGATGATCTCAGTTGTCACACCATGGATTTTCTAAACTACATGGTACCTGCTCTTGGAGAAATTATTCCTTCCCTTCAGGGTTTGTGCTAAAGCATGCAAGTGGACACACGAGGAGCTCTCAAATTAAGAGAGAGAGAGAACGAATCAGACTAAAAAAGGAAGGAGAGGAGAGTAGATGGTCTACCTCATTCATCCCTCCATCTCAGGAAATGTTTCTTTTAAACCTCCTGCCATTAAGAATCACATCCATAACAGCAGAGTCCTCAAGATACCACTCTGTCTGTCTGTAAACCTAAAAGGATCCTCCTGAGTACCTCTGAAATTTGTTGCAAGTCACCTTGTGGAAAATCTTTTAGAAATGAGACTTAAATACGATGATAAATAAATAATCTTGGATGCTGACTGTGGCCTACCTAACAGATTCCTTCCCCTTCTTTACTTCCTGTACTTGCTATTAGAACACATTCTCTAAGGAAACACTGGTGGATATTTGGCATTTACATTCACAGAAGGGGTTTTTGTGTGTGTGTGTGAAAGTAAATTCATTTCTTCTCTACACCATAAACCTTGTTTGATCCATGTGGAGTCGATCCGCCGTTGTTCTTGACAATATCTCAAAACGGCTGAATTACATCCTCTCTCTGCAATGGAGGATTAGTTGGGAGAGAGTAGATAGCATAAGCAAATCAACATTGTGTGGAAAGAGTTTGCAATGGAACCAAACGAAATGGATGCCCTGTATAGAAAGCAGGAGAGCTCTGAGCTCCCAGCTGGAGGGGTCCAGGGCAATTACAAGGCTCAATCTCAGGTTAGCAAAGATTCCTGGCTCCAGGCAATCCAGATTTTATACAGTGCAGGTGCTCACCAGGTAAGCAATGTCCAGCTTGCTCAGCAGGTTGTCATCTCAATGTGGAAGAAGTCATCAGATTCCAGCAGGAACTGAACAAATGAAATGAGGTCCAGTGGTTGAAAGGGAATTGGGGCGAGCCGGGGAAAGTTGTGGCATGATAATCCATTAGTACTGTGACTCAGCCAGAAATGTCGAGTTAGCAAAGCTCTCTGCTGCATAAAAATGAAGTCATGTAGATTTTTCTGTTCGTCTATCACGCAGCGTCACTGCTGGTCTTGCAGTCCCTACGTTACAAAAGAGATTTATCTTCCTTTCTTGAGTCCTAGCCTGGGTTGTTGCAGCATGGAAGAGCAGGCATCTGCATGGCAGTGGGGTATTTTTCAGTTGAGAAGATGCTTTATGTCTCTGAGGGACATGTTTTATTTCCCTGTGTCAGTGGTGTCTGGCACTGTGTATCCCACAAGGAACTTGTTAACTTCAAAACAGCTCCCCTCACTTGGGAATCCTCCAGTGCCACCACTCCTTCCACTTGAGGAATGGCCATAGGGTGCAAGCACAGATGTGGCAGACCTAAGGCTTGTTGGATCTACTTTGTTTGTTGCTAGGATGCCCCCTATCCACCCCCGAGTATCTACCACCCAGAGACAAGAACAGAAGATAATACTGTTAGACTTAAAGAGCAAGGGGCTTCTGGGCACATTCTGAGCCCTCAGAGTTGGCTTTCAGAACCAGAACTAAACTGAGCTTATGGTCTTTGACTCAAAAGTCCACCCCTGATTAGCTATCTTCATTTCAGCAGTCTAATTTAGGTGGGGAAAGTGGTTGTAGCCAGGGCTTTTTTTTCAACCAGAACTTACCGGAACTCAGTTCTGGCACCTCTCAGGTGGGCACCATTGCCATTTTAGGAGAACAAGGGAGGTGAGTTCCGGCACCTCTTTTTCTAGAAAAATAGCATTGATTGTAACACTGTTGTCGTTGATAAACAACTGGAAATAAGAAACACTTATTGATCTGCTACAAGTCACCCAGATAGATTTACAAGTAGATCCCAGTATACCTTCTCTCCACCTCTGCACCAAAGAAGCAGGCAGCAGTTATATAAAAGAAAATCCTTTATTTTTATTGTTGCACTGTTTACGGCATCTGCCGGAAACATTTTTGCTTAGGCAGATTGACTCACATATGTAGTTGACATGTACCTTAATGTGTAGTTTTATCTTATGATGTATATTTCCCCCTGAATTTCTCTAATCTTTTATTAATATTTTTATTATTTCCATTCAACAGAAAAGACACCATACCAACAGAAGAGAAATATTACACTAATCATCTCCAGTTATCTTCCTCATCAGAACTTTAAGAATCCATCATTAACACTCAGAAATACTCCATGTAACGTACAGCAATCCAAACATTTATTTCCATCTTTACATGAAAATATTTTGTCAATAATGATGATGATATGATTCATACCCCAGCCATCTGGCTTATATAATATTTCTTAAACATTAAGGTTTATGGGACTATATAAAAGGTAAAGGTACCCCTGACCATTAGGTCCAGTCGCAAACGACTCTGGGGTTGCGGCGCTCATCTTGCTATACTGACCAAGGGAGCCAACATTTGTCCGCAAACAGTTTTTCCGGGTCGTGTGGCCAGTATGACTAAGCTGCTTCTGGCAAAACCAGAGCAGCGCACGGAAATGACGTTTACCTTCCTGCTGGAGTGGTACCTATTTATCTACTTGCACTTTGACGTGCTTTCGAACTGCTAGGTGGGCAGGAGCTGGGACCGAACAACGGGAGCTCACCCCGTCGTGGGGATTCGAACCGCCGACCTTCCAATCAGCAAGCCCTATGCTCTGTGTACCCACAGCACCACCTGCATCCTATGGGACTATTTTGTAATAGCAAATTTGACATATCATATGGTATTGGGGTTATACACTACCCCCCTTTCAATACTGTTAGTTTCTGCAAAAGTTTTGGGGCAGGCATACTGCTTCATTTCCATTTCCATACCACAAATTTTCCAGAGATATTTTTATTCTGCTTTTGTATTGCTATAGTGCAAGAGTGACCCTCTGGATGGCAATAATGCAGTAGCACTGGGGAGTGTTGTGTGGAGGGTTCAGTATCTATCCACTACTTATGCACTATTCCTGCCTCAGTGATATTTTGCAGAATGCATATGCAGCCTCCTTCCCCACCTAAAGCTTCTTGGTACCAGGCTACAGAGTTGGGAGTATCCTATACCTGAGGCTGGGAGGATGTGCATCATGGAATAGGTCCCTTTGAGAGACTGTGGAAGTTCAGTGGTGAGTTCATTTTCTTTCTGGCCTGTATCTGTGTGGTTAAGAGTTCTGCTCTGTGAAGAGGGAAATGTGGATTCTGTTCCCATATCAGGGCCTTCTGCTGGCTAGAGCCTACACTCACTGATCTGTCCGTAAACACAGGGAGTTCCTCTGTGGTGGATGTCCTTTCTCAGTGGAGAAGCACCTCCACTTCTCTCCAGTCTAGGCCTCTGCCAGTAGACCTTGTTACAATATAGAAGCAATGCAGCTGCGAGCTGCTTGCTTGAAAACATCACATGATGTTGGGACTGTCCGTGGGAAACAGAGGGCACCGGAATTAGTTCAGAGTGTAATATGAGCTGTACAGGAAGTGTTTTGTCTCTTGACTGCTGGAGTTTGAAGAGAGCAGTCATGTTTTTTTTGTAACGCTGCAAAGACAGAAATAAAGGCATGTAAATACGTTTCTGTCTATCTCTTTCCCCTGCCGGGGGGGGGGGGCAACAAAGAGGGTGTGTGTTCTTCTCATGCTGAGAAGGATAGCCTATCGCGACCTCTGCCTGGATCTTGCCGGGAAAGCAGACAGGGAGGTCAACAGGAGACCGAGCCGGGTGCCTGGGAGAGTTGCCAGTTTCTCCTGATAAAGGCTTGATTTCCAACAGACCTGAGGGTTAGGATTGCTCTGCCATGTGTTTTAATATTACTGTAAGTCACCCTGTGAATGTAAATAAAGAACGAATTATATTATGAATTCATTTATTATAACAGTTTTTATATATCAGTCTTTAACACAATTCACAACAGTAGTTTACAATAAAATTCAATTAACTAAAATCACTATACATAAGTAACTAATACGACATATGACCTGGGACCCTTGTACCTACGGGACTGCCTCTCCTGGTATGCCCCATGGAGGGCCTTACGGTCCACAAACAATAACATCTTGAAGGTCCTGGGCCTCAAGGAGGTTAGACTGGCCTCAACCAGAGCCAGGGCCTTTTTGGCCCTGGCCCCAGTCTGGTGGAACGCCCTGCCGCAAGAGACTAGGGCCCTGCAGGACTTGACATCTTTCCGCAGGACAGAGCTGTTCGCCTGGCCTTTGGTCGGGGCTCAGTCAGACCCCTCTCCTTTTACAAGACCCTGCATATAAGCGGTCTCTCTAACTCTTCTCACTGGCTCATACAAATAGCTGAGCCTGATGAGTACTTAAGGTTCCCAACCCCATAGTTATAGTTACAATTTGCAGGTAGCCGTCTGATCTTATTTTGATTTTAATCTGATTTTAGCTGTATTTCAGTTGATTGCTGAATTTTATGTCTTAATGTATTATATATTTTGATGTTAGCTGCCCTGAGCCTGGTTCTGGCTGGGGAGGGCGGGATATAAATAATAGTAATAATAATAATAATAATAATAATAATAATAATAATGCAGAATTACAACTCAAGCAGCATAAAAAGGTAATAAATGCCATCAAACAGAGATGGGGAACCCCTGGCCACCCAGATGTTGCTGGACTGCAACTTCCACCAGCCCCGGACAGCATGGACAACGGTCAGGGGCGAGCAGAGTTTTTGGTTGTTGCTGTTGATGTCCATCTGTCTCGAGTGACAATGGAAACAGTGCCTCTGGGGCTGAAATCAAACCTCTGCATTAGCAACACCGAATGGACCTCCTCAGGTCACAAGCCTGGGCAGTGTGTCTGGAAGTTCTGGGCTGCCCAGACAACAAGACCCCGCTTTTGGCCTCGCTGATGTGGTCCAAAGGAAAGCAGAGCAATATGTTTGGCACCATCTTGGTTGCTGGAAGGAGGCACACAAGGCACCATCCAACCGTCATAGGGACTCCTCTCCGGATTTGTGTAGGGTTTACTCTTTAGCCTTTTCTTCTCCCAAAGATGTCCTGCAAGGCAATGGAGATTTAGGACCAGAGTTTTCCTTCTCCCAAGTGGGTTACTTTCCCAGGTTGATGATCCTCAACTGCCCTCAATTCCTGCATTGCAGGGGGTTGGACTAAAGGAACTCTGTGATTCTATTATTCTCACTTCCCTCTACAGCGTGTGCAGAAAACACCTTCTTGACTGTTGGACCCACTATTGGTCTCATCTGCTCAATCCCATTGTAGCCCCCCCCCCATAGAAATGTAGACTAGGACTTCATAGCATTGCACCACAGAAAAATGTCTGCCTCTCAGCTGCAGTTGTGAAGGCCCATGAAAGTGAGTACAAAGGGCAGCTGCTATGTGGCAAAAAGCACTCTCAACTATTTCAGTGCCTTCTTCTCCAAGCAATATATTCTTTGAAGGACCATTTTGTGCCATTCATAGGTCCCCCAAGCTTCTCCACTTCAGAAACCAAGCCCTCCAGAATCTCCTTGTGACCTTCTGCATCTCATTGTTCCTCAAGTTGTATATGAAAGGATTGAGCACAGGGGTGACCACAGTATGGAATATAGATGCCACTTTCGATCTGGAGCCAGAGTAGGTGGATGATGGGCAGGTGTAGATGCCTATCAGGTTGCCATAGTGCAAGGCCACAGTGGTGAGCTGGGTGCTGCAAATGGAGAAGGCCTTGTGCCTCCCAGAGGTTGGTGGGACCTTCAACACCTTGGGTACAGTGAAGATGTAGGAGAAGAGGATGAGCGGTCCAAGAGCAGCTGTGGTACCTTCACTGACCGGCAGCATTTCAACATAGGAAGTATCTGAGCAGCTTCAGTAAAGGGTAGAGGGTCACAGAAGAAATGGAGGATTTTTCGAGATGCACAAAAGGTGAAGCCAGACACCTAAATAACATACAACAGAGAGTGGGCATGTGCCAGGAGCCAAGACCCAGCAGCCAACAGCAGCCAGTGCATATGGTGGTGTCACGTAGTAGGCGGCAAATGGCCACATAGCGGTCTCATGCCATGGAGGCCAAAATGAAGTTATCTGTGGTGCAAGAGAGCAAAAAGAAGTACAGCTGGGCCAGGCAGCCGCTATAGGTGTGTGTCTGAGCCAGCAAGATCGGAAGCATTTTAGGTACTGTGGTGGAGATGATTCCTAGATCAGTCAATGACCGGTGTTTGAGGAAGAAATACACGTGGGCACGCAAAAGGCTGGTGTTGGAGAAGATCAGCAAGAAAATCAAGAGGTTCCCCAGAAGCCCAAGGAGAGGAAAATGGGGAAGAGGAATCCCTGGAAGTCTGGTGCAGATGAGAGACCCAGCGGGATGAATCGAGTAAGGTCACTTTGTTCCATGGGTCTAATGAGAATGTGAATGCATTCTTATTCATATCTCAGTCCTGCATTTCATCTAGATGCATAGATCCATTTGGGGGTGGATAAGAAGAAATACATTTCTTTACTTAAAGCATTTGATATGCCAGCCTTCTGTTGAAAGGAATCTTGCAACCTAACTATTAAAAATAGTTAAATATTAAATTATTAATTAAATAATTAAAAATAATCAGCACACAGCACTGGAATGCCCGTATCTTTAAGAAGAATTTAAAGGTATATTAAAAGACCTGGGGGAATTTTTAAAGTTCTTCATCTGACAGTGAAGAACAGAGGCACACTGAAAGCTGCCTGATACCATCTCAGCCCAATCGTCCAGAGAAATCAGTCCTGCTGACATGGACTGACAGCAGCCCTACCTGGAGGTGCCTGGGATTGAATTTGGGACTGTTTGCAAGCAAAGCAGTTTACCTCCAAGCTAAGGAGCCTCCCCTGAATATTTGTCAACAGGCAAGTCTCTCTTTGAAGAGAAGTGTGTGGCCACCACGGAAAAAGCTCATTCCTGAGTTGTTACATGTCTAACGTCTGAAAGTGAGGACGCAGAAAATGACCTCAGTGTTCAGGAAAGTTCCCATGGAGCAAGCAGCCTTTCTTTTAAACACCTCCATCTTAAGCCAAATAGGGCTTTGAAGGCTACACTTTGAATTGTACTCAGAAGCAGTCCAGCAACTACAGTATAAATTTAGCTGGAGCAAATATTGTGGTTTTATATATGTAGCAAATGGCTGAAAAGCTAGATAAAAGTTGGCATCTTCCCACTGATTGCCCTCTTTGTTGGTTTTCCAAACTGGTGAATGGCTGACTCTTTAATCATCTCATATCCTCTATGCCTCTTGTCCTCTGAAACCAAAGCCTCAGTAGCCTTCTCATTGCCTCGTGCATCTCAGTGTTCCTCAGGCTATATATGAAAGGATTGAGCATCGGCGTCACCACCGTATAGAATATAGATGCCACTTTCAATCTGGAGCCAGAGTAGGTGGACGAGGGGCGGATGTAGGTGCCCATCAGGCTGCCATAGAATATGGCCACAGTGGTGAGGTGGGCGCTGCAAGTGGAGAAGGCCTTATACTTTCCAGAAGCTGATGGAACCTTCAAAACCATCGATAAAATGAAGAGGTAGGAGAGGAGAATGAGTATGAGAGGTCCAAGCATTGTTGCTGTGCCTTCAATCATGAGCAGTGTTTCAGCTGATGAGGTGTCTGAGCAGGAGAGCTTGAGCAAAGGGTGCATGTCGCAGAAGAAATGGGGGATTTCTCGGGAGCCACAGAAGGAGAGTTTAGAGATCGTAGATATATACAGTATTCCCTGGGAAAAAGACAGGAGCCAAGACCCAGAAGCCAACAGCAGGCAGCGCTTGTAGCTCATGATGGTCGTGTAATGTAGCGGGTGGCAGATGGCCACGTAGCGGTCATATGCCATGGAGGCCAAGAGGAAGTTATCTGTGGTGCAGAAGACCACAAAGAAATACAGTTGGGCCAGGCAGCCGTTGTAGGAGATGGTGTTTGATTGAGAAACCAAGATGTGCAGCATCTTGGGCACAGTGTTGGAGCTGAATCCTAGGTCAGCCAAGGACAGGTGGCTGAGGAAGAAGTACATGGGGGCATAGAAGAGAGAGCTGTTGGAGAAGATCAGGATGATGATCAAGAGGTTCCCCAGAAGGCTAATTAGGTACATCAAGAGGAAGATGGGAAAGAGGAGCCCCCCAAACTCTGGCGCAGAGGAGAGGCCCAGGAGGATGAATCCAGCAAAGCTGGTTTGGTTGTCTTGTCCCTTTTCCATGGCTCTGCTGAGAGTGGGAATAAAAGAAATGGAATCATGTTCTTATTTACACCCAGGTTCTATACTTCATCCTATGCAATAATAAAATAAATAAATCCAGTTTCAAAGATGATAGATGCAGGGAAGGGGAAACAGTGACCGTCTTATTATAATCAAGCAGACAAATTGGGCTTCCTCTCTAGCTTGGTGCCCTTTGGATAATTATGGCCTTTTAAACAGGGAGGGTATTGCTTTTGTTTATTACTGTGTTGTGCGTTTTTGTGTTTCTATACTGTAAACTGCCCTGTGATCCTTGGCTGAAGGGAGGCACAGAAATTTAATAAATGAATAAAAGAATAGGCTGGCTTTATTCAAGATCTGCTGGTTTTGCACTGACTCCCTAACTATGAACCTTCTGCTCCTTCCTCACAAGAATTCCAATGCTGCAATCCTGTACCTGCTTACCTGGGAGTAAACGCCATTAAATACAAAGAGCCTTACTTCTGAATAGGCATGCAGACCATTGTACTGTAGGGACTCAGCTGTACAGCTGCAAATAAACGTTTTAAGTGTGTTTTAAGTGCAACATACAATGTGACACTAGATGCTGATGGTGAGCCTTATGGGAAATTCAATGTATTTTTTAAAAATGCTTAAAGAAACATTTCCAAACCAGTTTTTATATTTGTCTAGATTCCACCTAGGTTAACTATAGACTGAATTCTTAATGACTGCTTGCATTTCAGCTTCTTACTGTCTGGTAGCATTTGAAGAAAACAGTATGTAGGGAGTACCTTTTCTCAGATTAAACTACCAGAGGAAAGATAAGTCTTGGTTGTGAGGATGAAAGGGAGGGGGGAAGTGGGGAAGTTAGAAAGAAAGAAAAGTTCACTAAAGGGAGGGGGAAACAGCAGCTCTTTAGGATACCAGAGATTTCTCTAGCCTGGTATCCAAATAACTGAATCATCAATCACAGTTCTGATTTCACTCACGGCTACAAAATTCTGAAAGTTGGCCTCTTCCCCCACTTTTTATATGCATCCCTTTACATTTATATGCCTGTTGTCTTTGTCCATGGAGTTTTCTTGGCAGGGATACTGGAGTGGCTTGCCGGTTCCTGCTCCAGGTGGATCAAGTTTGGTCAAAACTCTCCACTATGACCTGTCCATCTTGGGTGGCCCTGCACCGCATAGCTCATAGCTTCTCTGAGTTATTCAAGCCCCTTCGCCACAGCAAGGCAGTGATCCATGAAGGGGTACATTTACTTTTACTTTACATTTACTTACGTTGAACTGCATTTGCCACTTTGTTGCTCATCTGCCAGTCAGCCTCCCTGAGTTTGAAAATGGAATTCATTATTTACCTCTGCACTCACCCAAAATAATGGTTGTTTCCTGCAAACAGTGCTGCTGGGGTCAAATACAGTAGCAGGGAGATTAATGTTGGGGAAATAGTGTCCAGATCAGAAAAAACTTTCTGGATTAGGCTCTGTACAGCCATTCCCCAAATGAAAATGGCCAGATTATGAACACATATTTAAAAGAATACACAATATCTAATTTGCCCCAGAGACAATGGCAAAAAGACATTCAGAGGGATACCTGGGCATCTTGAAAAAGGCATTTATGAAAAAGCTCAGCAGTTTCTAAAATAAGGTTCCTGCGGAGAAGGAAGCTGTTAGACTATGCTGAGTTGGATAAGATGACTGGGAAGATTAGATACTTAAGAGACCAAAAGTTCACAGAGGACTGGGGAAAATTTGTTGAATATCTGGAGAGTATAAGTGAGGGCCAAATAACGCTAGAGGGATTTAAAAAAGCACTGTGAAACGTGAGAGGTATTGTTTAAAGGGAATAGAGGGGGAAAGGTTTAAATAATGACAATCTAAATAAAAGAAATGCGTAAACTAATAATGACTACGAAAGATTTACGGAAAAGCTGAAGGAAGTCCAGAAAAGAAAGATTTGGTGAAGATTTGGATGTGAAAATAATGTATGTTTTGTTTTGTTTTTGTTGTAAATTAATAAAAATTATTTATAAAAAATAAAATAAAATAAGGTTCCTGCATCTATCCTGTTCCTTTTGGAGCTGTATAGCAGGGATGGGGAGCCTGTGGGTCTCCAGATGCTGTTGGACGTCATCTCCCGTTAGCCCCAGACAGTATGTCCAAGCATGAGAGATGATGGCAGTCCAGAAACACCTGGAGGACCACAGGGTCACCAACTCTGCTGTATCGTGTCACCTGTGCAGCATCAATCACCACCCTGGAAACATAGCAGAATATTACCTACAAGGTTCAGACTCACCTTGCTGAATCTTGGTAGTTTGACAATGGGATAGTAATGACGATGATGATAAAATGTTTTCTGCTTTCCTATATGGAGGGAAAGCAATTGGAGATTGTGCAACTAGCTTAAGGCGGCAATCAGCATAAAACAGGACCTTTAGATTTCAATGTGAAATTAATGAACCGATGGGAAGCAGGAATTCCGGTGAGAAAATAAGTCAGAGAGCAGAGGATAAATGTAATCAACTGTTGATCATGCTAAATGGTAATGAAAATCCCAGCTACGCTTGCAAAGTTGAAAGGGCAAGAACGGCCTGCATACCTGGACATTGGTTTCACTGAAGTAAATAAACTGAAGCAGCAGCAAAGAAGAGCATATAAACGTTGTATCAAACTGGAGAGCATTTCAGTGGCGTGGGCTTTGGTTGCCAAGGACAAAAGTAGCAGGAGAGCATAACTCCACAGGGAAGTTGTTAATCAAAATTAGAGCACCGCGCTGCAGGTTCTGTGGTATGAAATTTCCAAGTCCCTCCATACAGCCAACAGGGGATTTTCCAACCAAACTTTTACTCACTTTTCCACTTTAGTGAAAGATAACTTATGACACAGGTCCTCAACCTTTGGGTGCCTGAGAGCATAGCTGGAAATCTAAGAAACTGTTATGGGCACCAGAAAATACCCTTTTCACAGAAGAGAAACTGGCAAGTCTCAGAACAGCCCCCTCCAAATAGGCAAAACAACCCCCCCAAACAAACACCAACAAATAAAAAGTTGGAAACATCCTCCCACGAAAAAAAACAGACTCGTAATCTGGGGAACCGGGTTCACATCTCTGCTCCTCCACATGTAGTTGCTGGGTGACCTTGGGCCAGTCACACTTCTCTGAAGTCTCTCAGCCCCACTCACCTCACAGAGTGTTTGTTGTGGGGGAGGAAGGGAAAGGAGAATGTTAGCCGTTTTGAGACTCCTTCGGGTAGTGATAAAGCGGGATATCAAATCCAAATCCAAACTTCTCCGTATCAAATAACTCCCATCCAAAAAACCCTCCTCAATTTATTTTTAAAAAAACATGGGAGGGGCATGGGGCCTTGTTTGTGAGGGTACTATGATGCCCACAGCCACATTGGGGACCCCAGACATACGCCATATCTAAGGATGAGCTTTCGGAGGAAATTTCAGAAAATAATACAATGCATGATCTTCAAAGTCATCTTTACAACAAACCTATAAGTAGGTCAGTTTTATTATTACTCCCCTGTTTGCAGATCAGGGACTGAGACAAAGGCCAGTCATGCACATTCCAATCTTTGCCTGTCAGGTAGATTTGTTTGTGCAATGTTTTCTTTAGTTTGGGGTTGGTGTGTTTTACCAACATGGAGGATATAGGGTGGTGAGCTGTGTGAAACCTCTGCTTAATCCGTAAGGCTTGACAGGGTAGAACTGATTGACAAGGTGGAAGTACTGGGAACCTCGGGAGAAAGTTAGCTTGCTGTTGATGCCTGGAAAGGTCCCAGAACAAATAATTAAACAGTCGGTCTGTGAGCACTTAGAAAAAGAGGCAGTGATTACTAAGATCCAACATGGGTTTCTCAAAAACAAATCATGCTACATGAATCTCATTTCTTCTTCTTTTTGATAGTGCTGCAGGGTTGATGGAATGCTGTTGACACAGTATACCTTGATTTCAGTAAGGCTGAAATTTCTGTGTAAAATAGCAATAAAAAAATAAGGAAAAGCTGTAAAAAAATAGATAAATAGAATAAAGAATAAAGAATAAAGAATAGAATAAAAAGAATAAAGTAATAATTATAAGTACATTCGATAACAGAAATGGTAAATACATTGGGAGCTGACGGGAAGTCTTTTGTATCATAAGAATGTATGGTGAAAGGGATTGTATAGGATTAAATTAGTTTTTATTTGTATATTCAATACACAAGATTGTTTTTGTTATTAATCAGTTTCAATAAAGCATTAAAAAAAATGACATGCTTGTGGATTTTGTAGCTGACTGACTGACCCAACCCAAAGAATACTCATTAATGGTTTCTTGTCTTCCTGGAAAAAAAGTGGCAAGTGGGAGGCTCCAGGATTCTGTCCTGGTCCTGCTGTTGTTCAACGTCTTTATCAATGACTTGGATGAAGGAATTGAGGGGATGCTCATCACATTCACAGATGATGCCAAACTGGGAGGGGGAGCTAATGTTGCAGAAGACAGAATCAGGATTCAAGATGGCCTTAACAGTTTTGAAAAATGTAAGATTCTACACTTAGGTGGGAATAACCAGTTGCACAATTATAAAATCTGGACATATAAGGACACCTGGCATGTGTCTAACTCTGGCTAATGTGCCAACTTTCCTTTTACGTATTTGCTCATGTGCAAATTGAATAAGCTCCACCCCACCCCCGGTACAGACACAAGAGCTATCCAGAATCACATCTGATCAGCCCAGACACCAGAGCCGTCTTTCCTATTGGGCTTACTGGCGTGTTGTGCCAGGGCGCTGGCCTCTCAGGGATGCCCCAGCGAGTGGGGGAGCTGTGTGGCTTTGCCAAAGGCCTCCCCTTTCCCTGCACACCTACCAGCTGTGCCCCGTCAACCATATGGCTGGTGGGCATGCAGCTTCCTTCCCAAGCCTCCGCAGGAGGAGAGCAACTCTGGGAAACGGGGGGGGGGGGGAGGCACCAGAGGGATCTTTGAACCACGGCGCCAGATATGCTTAAGACGGCCCTGCCAGACACTGAGGTCCAGCTCCGAGGGCCTTCTGGTGGTTCCCTCATTGTGAGAAGTGAAGTTACAGGGAACCTAGCAGAGGGCCTTCTGAGTAGTGATGCTGACCTTGTGGAACTCCTGTCAGATGTCAAAAAGATAAATAATTATACAACAGAAGGCAGCCTTGTATCAGGAAGCATTTAATGTGTGATGTTCTGATATTCAAAACTTGCTACACACACTCCAGGTGGCAAGACATTCACACTAGGGCTGGCCCACCCATGAGGCAAGGTGAGGCGATTGCCTCAGGCAGCAGAATCCAAGGGGAGGCAGATCTGGCCTCCAATGAATGAATTGACCACTGCTGCTCCTTCCTGATCTAGATCTTCACTCATTCCTTCTTCCCCAAGGGGGACACCATTTTGCGGTTCACTTCACGTGCCCAAAGGTCTTGCACTGGCCCTGGCTCACGCATTACAAATATTTTAATTGTACAACTCTGAGAGGATTGGAAACTTTCCTGTGAAGTCACTGCCTGCATCCATTTAAAATGGGTGTATACTTTTACCCTTATGCCCAACAAAGAATTTGCACACCACGAAATAGAGGAAGATTGGTTTATTACAGAGAAATGAAAGCAGTGCCCAGCAAAGCAAGGAGGGAGCTGAAAAACAAAATAGGAAAAGGTAAGGGAACACCTAGCTACTTGAAATGGATTCAAATCTCCAGGGAATGATGAGCTGCACCAAGGGTCCTAGAAGGAGCTCGGGGATGTAATCTCAGAACCTCTGTCTATAATCTTTGAGAATTCTTGGAGAACAAGTGAGGTCCCTGCTGTGTGGAGGCGAGCAATTTTTGTCCCCATCTTCAAAGGGGGGTGGGAGGAAGACCAGTCAGCTTGACACTGATACCAGAAAAGGTCCTAGAACAAAGAATTATCGTACTTTATCAGTCTGTGAGCAATTAGAAAAGGATGCTGTGATTACTAAGACCCAGCATGGCTTTCTCAAAAACAGATCTCATTTTTTTTTTTATTTTATAGCGTTACAAGTGGATCAGGGGAATGCTGTGGATGTAGAGAGTCTTGATTTCAGTAAGGCTTTTGACAAAGTCCCCCTTTAGAGGAGACATGATAGTCATCTTCAAATACCTAAAGGGCTATCACATGGAAGATGGAGCAAGCTTGTTTTATCCTACTCCAGGGGGTACAATCTGAACCAATGGCTTCAAGTTACAAGAGATTCCAGCTAAACATCTGTAAAAACTTTCTGAAGACAGTGGAATGAACTTCCTTGGACGTGGGTGGCCTCTTCTTCTTTGGAGGTTCTTAAGCAGAGGTTAGATAGCCATCTGCCATGAATGCTTTAGTTGAGATTCCTGCATTGCAAGGGGTTGAACTAGATGACCCTCAAGGTCCCTTCCAACTCTACATTTCAGCAATTCTATGATTCTAAATGGGTGCTGTCTTGGGCAGGAAGATTACACATATATGGGCAGCAATGCAATCATTAAGTCAGTGTTTCTCAAACTTGGGTCTCCAGTTGTTGTTGAACTAGAATTCCCATCACCACTGACCACTGGTCCTGCAAGCTAAGGATGGTGGGAGTTGTAGTTCAACAATAGCTAGAAACCCAAGTTTGAGAAACACTGCATACAGCACATATACACAACTTATATCTAAAGAGTAAAATAAGTCCCCAGTGAACCAGAAAACCCCCCTAAAGCGTGGGTGTAACAATATGCCACAGACACATGCTAAAAAACAGAGAGAACAAGGGAGACGGTTAGTTTGAATCCAGCTATACCCTATAGAGAGGGGGGAAACTTCCAGTGTGAGTGAATAATGCAAAGACCATTTGGTTGCCTTTACTATTCCTGAATCATAAATCTACTCTTGGAAGATTTAATTATCTATTTGAAGTCTGGTTACTACTTACAGGGCAGTGATAGTTAATATAAGGCAGATGTAAGATTATGATGCTGGTCTTTACTTTTTTTGTCAATCAATCCTTTATTAGGCATATCAAACCACACATTATAAAACAAACACAGTATACAGATTGTGGAAAATACGAATTCAGCATAACAATTTGCATAAATAATACAGTATAACACTACCACATCACCAAGCAATCAAGAACCACTAAATCTCTCTATAATGGCCCAGTCTTTCCACATGGACAGCACACAAAAATTTAGCCACTATTTGATCATTCCTGCCTGAGAGCAGGTCCCGAACCGTTGGTGGCATAGAACTGATCCTGTTAAGTTGTAAGGCCTCTCATAATTGTCTTCTGGCATAAATGCCAAAATCACAAGAAAAGAAAATACGGTATTCTCCAACGTATCAGGTTCCTGCCTACCACATTTGCAGAGATGCTCTACTTCTGGGACAGCTAAATAACTTCCTCTTACTATCATCGAGGGAAACATATTAAATCTGGCTAGCATAAACAGCCCGCACAGTTCATGATTCTTCAGATTTGTCATGTAACCCTTTTGAAAATCTCTACACAAAGGGAGATTTAAATAGAGAGGAGAGCAAGTGCTGTGCTTTGCAACCTGAAGAGTGGAGAGAACACTTTTCCCTGTAAAATTCTTCCCGATAATTTCCCAGGTATCTGTCAATTAGATGAAGCCCTATTGAGTTCAATTTTCTCCTACAAATCAATAATAAATTGTAAATTACATTATCACTTAAGAGGTCGTAAAGGAGAGAGTTAGGAGATAATGCAGGAAGACCCAATATTTCAAGGTTCTCAGCCATACTCTTACTGATAAAGGAAGGATTCCCAACTCACAACATATTGATTCATATTTAAAAGAATTTGCAAGTCCTAATAATGACCTCAGAAGGGATGCATGAAATTTATCCAACCTCTTAAGGTCACCTGAAATCCACACTGGGCTGCCATATAAAAGTTGGGCACAAAGGAGAAAAAAATAGGATTTAATATGGTGAGCTGTCACTTTAGCCTTAGCTATTGCAGCACAGATATGTGTGTTCCAGTTAAATACAATTCCCAGATAATTGAAATGCTTAACTTCTTGTATTAGATGTCCATTGATTATCCAATTTTTTGGGTTCCCTCTCTTTGTAAATTGCATAATTTTTGTCTTATCATAGTTAATTTTGAGGTTATGAAGAGAGCAAAAGTTTGAAAAGCTCTTAAATAATTTTTTTAACCTAAAGAGGAACGTGAGATAATTACCGCATCATCTGCATAAAGTAATTAAAAAACTGGGATATTATTTAAACAAGGAATATGAGTGGTTACATTTTGAAGAAATAATGAAAGGTCAGATAAAAAGAGATTAAATAGGGTAGGATACAGCCTTGCCTAACTCCTCGGTTATTCAGAATTGGGCCTACAAGTCTACCATCTTTTGAAACTTTAACATATATTTGGTTATTGGAGTGTAACCTTTGAATCAGTGTAAGCAGGTATGGGACAATACCAAGGTGTTCTAATTTGGTCCACAGTTTATTACGATCGACCTAATCAAAGGCACTTTTTAAATCTACAAATGCCACAAAAAGTCTTTGTTTGTTTCTCAAGACATATTTGTCTACAAGATGACTTAACACTAGACACTGGTCAAGAGTTGAAGAACCTGTCTTGAAACCAGCTTGTTCCTTACCTTTTGTAAGCATTGATTCTTCCAGTTTAATAAGCAGGAATTTGGCATAGATTTTACTTATGCATGGTAACAAACTAATAGGCTTGTAATTCTCTTGGCAATTCCTATCACCTTTTTTAAAAATCGGCACCACTATTGAGTTATTCCACGATTTAGGTACAAGGCATAAATGATTAATAGAGTTAAAGAGCAGGACAAGATTAGTGGCCCACTATTCCACATTTAATCTCAGCAGATCTATTGAGATGCTGTCCATACCAGGGGATTTTCCTTGCTTTAACGAAAGAATTATATTTTTCATCTCCTCAACATTAATTTGAAATTGTGTGGTTATTGCTGAAGAAGATTTAAAATTTTCCATCTTAAAAACTTGGGAATCATAAAAAACAGCGGTAAAATGCGTAATCCAAGCTTCATCACTTATATTAGGAAAGTCAGTGGTAGCTTTTATTGAAAATAGTGACCAAAAGGTTTTGGTATCTTTAATTTCTAATGCAGTGACAATTTTAGACCATTTGGCTTGTGAAAACACAGGAGAATGTTCTTAAAAGCGTTTTTCATTTCTTTTTTTTTTAAAGTAATTTGTATTGATTTACAACACAAATATACAATTTTATCCAATCTTTGAAAAACAAATTCTCTCTTTTTTTGGACTTCCCTCAGCTTCTCTGTCAATCATCCATCTCTGCCTCTTGGTTACGCATTCCTTTCTTAGCATTGTCATTAATCTTCCCTCCCACTACTCTTATTTCTTTTTAACAATACATCTCAGCTTTCACAGTGCTTCTTGAAATCCCACTAACTTTGTTTGAACAACACATGTGTTTTTCAGATATTCTACAAGTTTCCCCCAGTCTTCGATGAATTTTTGGTCCTTAAGATATCTTATTTTCCCAGTTAATTTGTCCAATTCTGCATAGTCTGTTAGTTTCAGTCTCCAGTCTTCGATTGTCGGCATTTCCTCTTGTTTTCATTTCAAAATAGGTCTTCCAGAGACCTTGGGAGTTAGTGATAGAGGCTTCTTTTAGACAGGCTCTGAGTTCTTTCTTATGGTTGATATATTCTTTATCAAACCAATTATACTTATTTGAAGGTTTTTTTTGCTGAACTGGAGATTTCAAAAGGAAGAAAATAATTCCTGAATTAGTATTAGGGTTAATATATTTGTTCTGCTATCCAAGTGATGTTGGCTCCCACTCCCGCTACTATAAGGCGTGACAGCAAAAGACACTAATGAAAATGGCGCCTAATGATCCTCTTCATGGCTGCTTTCATTTCACTATTCCTGAGACTGTAGATGAAGGGATTCAGCATAGGGGTCACCATGGTATACATGACAGCGGCCACAGTGTCCTTGCGATCCGAGTTGTTGGAACGTGGCTTGAAATAAATCCAGCTCACAGTGCCATAAAACAAGACCACCACAGCAATGTGGGACCCACACGTGGAGAAAGCCTTTTTCTTTCCAGAGTTGGATGGAATCTTCAGGATGGTGTAGAAAATGCCGATATAGGAGATGACAATCAGCAAAAAAGGCCCGAGGACCTCCACCGACCCTTCAGTCAGAATCAGCATTTCTATGACACTGCGGTCTGAGCAAGAGATCTCCAACACAGGGTAAAGATCACAGAAGAAATGTGGGATCTCTCTAGAGTCACAGAAAGACATGTGGGACATCAAAATGGTATAAAGCAGAGAGTGGGCAATAGGGATAACCCAGGACACCGTTGCAAGGAAGAGGCAACGCTTACGGCTCATCAGGGCAGAATAACGCAGGGGGAAGCAGATGGCCACGTAACGGTCGTAGGCCATGGAAGCCAACAGGAAGCTGTCTGAGTTGCCAAAACACACATAAAAGTACATCTGGACCAGGCAGGCATGATAGGAGATGGTCTTTTTCTGAGACAACAAGTTTTCTAGCACTTTGGGTATGGTGGTGGAGGTGAAGCCCAAGTCAGCTAAGGCAAGGTGGCTGAGGAAGAAATACATAGGAGTGTGGAGGAGCCGTGAATCAGAACGGATCAAGAAGATGATTGTTGCGTTCCCCAGAAAGGCCAGCAGGTACATGGAGAGGAATAGCAGGAAGAGGAGCCCTTGGAACTCTGGCTGGATTGGGAAGCCATGGAGGAATAACTCAGAGAAGTCTGTTGCATTCCCAGGACTCATTAGGCTAAATCTGCCGTAGGGGCAAGAAGAAGAAATGTTTAGGCTAGTAAATTCTCCACCCTCACCTTGCTAGCTGCCCAGGGCCTTAGGGTGCAGGTGGTTTTTTCATCACTGCTTCCTGTTGAAGGTTGTGGCCCAGGAAGAGAGGGGAAGATACTGGGGGTAAATCAGTGGCTGCTCAGGTGTTGTCAGGAATGATTTGGCTTCTTGGACCATGGGTTCTGCTTCCTTGAGGATGGACTTCTGGCAAGAGATAGGTTATACCTCACAGTGGTTGGCAAAAATGTGTTTGCTCATCAGGAGAGCTTTAAACTAAATCCTGAGGAGGAGGGAGAAAATATTACAGACAAAAGGAAAACACCTGGTATTGAGGTATAGCTTCGTTGATACATAGGAAACTGAGGTGGTGCTACAGAAAGCTGCTAAAGCGCTAAAGGTCACATCCACACCAAGTATTTAAAGCACACCTGAAAAACATAATGTCTCTCCCCCCCCCAAGAATTCTGAGAACCATACTTTGTTAGGAGTGCTGGGAAATGCTTCTCTTTTAAAAAAAATTAAGTAAAATTAAAAAACATCCCAGGAGATTGTTCATATTCAATTCGATAGAAATGAAAAATACAATATTAAGAGTAAGTTATCAAAAGAAATTAATAATTGAAGGAAGACCAATTATTATCTTTAAAGAAATACCAACCAGACTCCTACGCAAAAGAGAAGGATACAAACAGTTAGTAAGTGTTCTAAAAAAGAACGGCATACAACATAGATGGGAGTTCCCAGAAGGGATCTCCTTTTTCTATAAAGATAAAAGATTCAGGATCATTGAGATCCAGGAAGTGAATAATTTTTTGCGCAGATATGAGAAAGATCTTGGAAAAGTAGATGAGAGATATGGAGGGAGAAATGGAGACTTAGAAGAGAGAAGAAGAAGAAGAGAGAAAGGAAAAGAACAGGAGGATAGAGGAAGGAAAGAAGAAGTAGACGAAGAAGAAGAGGAAGAGGGAGTAGTGGAAGAAGAAGAAGAAGGAGAGGAGGAGGATACAGAAAACAAAACCACTCGAATTTAAATTACTAGTTGTTTGTAGATTGGAAAGTAAATATAAATATGAATCTGAAAATTTTGTCATGGAATGTGAACGGTGTGAATGAAAAAACCAAAAGGAATAAAATTGTGAATGCCCTGAAAAGAAAGAATCTTGATTTAATCTGTATACAGGAGACACACGTGACCAAAAAGCACAAACATATTTTGATAAATAAGAAACTTGGGGTTGAGTTTATAAATTTTATTGCGGGGGGGGGAGAGGGGTAGCGATATATGCCAAGGAAAAATGGGAACCCAAATTGATCTGTAAGGACGATGAAGGTAGGATTTTGGGGGTACAAGTTAATTTCTAGGGTGAAAAATTTAACGTGATAAATATATATGCCCCAAACCTAAATAAATTAGAATTCTTTAAGAAACTGGAACAAATACTATTAGAGCTAGAGTGTAACAAGACGATATTGTTGGGAGATTTCAATGGAGTGCCGGTACCAGAAATTGACAGACAAACAGAAAAGAAAAAAAGTAACCAAGGGAAACTACCAAGATCCTTTAACAACCTGGAGGAAAATTTGAATCTAGTAGACATCTGGAGACACAAACACACAATAGAGAAGCAATTCACCTTTTTTTCAGAACCACATAAGAGCTGGGGTAGAATTGATCAAATCTGGATTTCAAGAGAACTTACAGTAAGAATTCTAAAATGTGAAATCCAACCGAGAACCCTCTCTGATCACAATTCGATAATGTTGGAAATAAAAAGCGCATCACAGAGCGGGTTCAGATGGAGAATGAATGAATACCTATTGGAGAATGAAGAAGTCATTGAAAAGGCTAAAGCCACTGTAAAAGATTATTTCAGTTTGAATCTTAATAAGGAAACAAGCATAGATGTAGTCTGGGATGCCAGCAAAGCGGTCCTAAGAGGCTTTTTTATCCAGCAAAACAGCTATAAGAGGAAAGTAAGAGAACAAAAGAAAGAGGAAATTCTCAGTCAGTTAAGAGAATGTGAGAAAAAATTAATAGTAAATCCGAAAGACGAACACAGTATACAAATAACAAAAATACTACAAACACAGTATTCAATGCTTACAAGTCAAGAAATTGAATGGAAAATTAAGTTAATGAAACAAAAATACTTTGAATCGGCTAACAAAACAGGTAAATTACTAGCCTGGCAATTGCGAAGAAGGCAAAAACAAAATGTGATAAATAAGATAAAAATGGAGGAACAACTGATAGAAGACCCAAAAGAAATACAGGAAAACTTCCTCAAATACTATGAGAAACTATATAAGAAGGAAGAGGAAGAAATAACCCGAATAGAAAAATACTTAGAAGACGGCAGCGGAAAGACTATAACAGAGGAAGAAAGAGCCCAATTAAATAAACCCATAAAAGCAGAAGAGGTCCAGGATGCGATAAGAAAGATGAAATTAGGGAAAGCCCCGGGACCGGATGGATTGTCAGCTAAATATTATAAAGTATTAGAAAATCAATTAACGCCAGTGCTATGTGACATCATGAATAATATACTGAGAGGAGGAAGGATACCAGAGACATGGAAAGAGGCCTACATCACGATGATCCCTAAACCTGATACGGACAAACTTAACATCAAAAACTACAGGCCCATATCGTTATTAAATAACGATTATAAAATTTTCGCAGAGGTAATGGCAAACAGACTTAAAAGATGTATAGTAAATCTAATTCACAAGGACCAAGCAGGATTCCTTCCAAATAGGTTACTCAAAGACAATGTAAGGCATACCATAAACATCATTGAATATTTAGAGTGCAAGAATGAAGTACCTGCGGCGCTGATCTTCATCGATGCGGAGAAGGCATTTGACAATGTTTCATGGCCGTTCCTACTAAAAAGTATGGAGAAAGCAGGGCTAGAGGGTGAATTCATGGAAGGAATAAAAGCAATCTACTCGAATCAATCTGCCAAATTGATTATAAACAACAATTTAACAAACCCATTTAAAATTGAGAAAGGAACAAGACAAGGTTGCCCTCTATTCCCGCTTTTATTCATTATGGTATTAGAGGTAATTACGAACAAAATAAGAGCAACATCAGAGATCCGAGGGATCAAAGTAGGAACAAAAGAATACAAACTAAAAGCATACGCGGACAATTTGATGCTATCCCTAGAAGACCCGCAAAAAAGTGTCAGCAAGGCGCTGGAAATATTAGAAGAATATGGCAAATTATCCGGTTTTAAATTAAATAAATCAAAGACAAAAATGCTGATTAAAATTTGGGAAAAGATGAAAGAGAGAAATTAGAGATACAGAATGGAATCAAGGTGGCCAAAAAAATAAAATATCAGGGAATTTGGCTAACTACAAAAAATATAAATTTAATTCAGGATAATTATTTGACAACATGGAAGGAAATTAAAAAAGATTTAGATACGTGGAACAGACTGAAACTTTCGTGGTCGGGTAGGATGGCGGCAGTAAAAATGAACATACTCCCAAGAATGTTATTCTTGTTTCAAAACATCCCCGTGATTAGAGGTTCCACAATGTTTAAGGATTGGCAGAAAACTCTTTCGAAGTTTATATGGCAAGGGAAAAGACCGAGAATTAGATTCAAATTACTTACAGATTGAAAAGAAAGAGGCTGATTCTCGGTGCCAAATCTGAAATTATATTTCGAGGCCTCCTGCCTTTGCTGGATCAAAGATTGGATCAATTTGAAAAACACTGACCTGTTAGATCTAGAAGGTTTCAACAATAGGTTCGGTAGGCACGCCTATTTGTGGCTAAATAAAGAAAAGGTACATAAAGGGTTCTCAAGTCATATAATTAGAGGGCCACTATATGAAGTTTGGGAGAAAAATAAAAAACTTTTAGAATGGAAGACACCCTGGTGGCTATCACCAATTGACATTTTAACAACCAAAAAAGCAAACATGGAGGGAGAAAGATTGACCTACGAAGACCTACTGATAAGATCAGAAAGTGGCTGGAAATTGAGAACATATGAAGAGCTGAAAGATAAATTAACAGGCTGGCTGCAGTATCACCAATTAAACGCAATATGGATGGAAGACAAAAAAGTTGGGATAAGTGAGAAAAAATCTAAATTTCAGATTGAAATAATTGAAGGTAAAACCAAGTTATTATCCAAAATGTATGATATATTATTGGAATGGGACACTAAAGATGAAGAAATAAAGGAGGTTATGACAAAATGGGCAATGGATCTGGGATATAATATAGAATATGAAAAGTGGTCGAAATTATGGAGTTGTGGAATGAAATTCATGGCATGCGTCACACTTAGAGAAAATTTAGAAAAGATGATGTATAGGTGGTACATCACACCAGCAAAATTAGGAAAAATGTACAAAACAGGAAATAAGGCCTGCTGGAAGTGCAAAATTAAAGAGGACAATTTCTACCACATGTGGTGGACTTGTGAGGAAACAAAGAAATTCTGGGATCTGATTTATAATGAGTTAAAAAAAATATTTAAATAAACTTTCCCTAAAAGACCAGAGGCCTTTTTATTGGGAATAATCGGGGATGAAATAAAAAAGGAGGATAAAACACTATTCCAATATTCGACAGTAGCGGCCAGAATATTAATTGCACAAAATTGGAAAAGTCCAAATACCCCAACGGTCAGAGATTGGCAAACAAAATTATTTGAATATGTTGAACTAGCAAGAATGACGTAAAAAATTAGAAACCAAAAAAATACAAAGTTTATTAGCGATTGGAATAAATTTATGGTATATATTGAAGGAAACTATAGAAATTTAAAAACCACTGCAGATCTGATATAAATCTTATGATGTGCAAACCATAACAACCTCTAGCTGCAGAAAAAAGAAAGAATTTTTATAAAGAAGCCCGAAAACAGGAGGGAAGGAGGTCAATAGGTGTGCAGAGGAAAGATTTAAATATGTAAAGATATAAAGATTCAAGGAATAAGACAAGGAACTGTAACGGAAATTGATATAATTTTTGTGTTGTGTACAGATATTTTTCCTTTTTTTTCCTTTTTTCTTTTTTGCTGTAACTGTCATTTTATTTTCATTTTTTGGTTATGTAAGTGAAACTTAATAAAAAGATATATATAAAAAGGAAATGCTTCTCTGTGAGTGGTAAAATACAGTACCCAGAGGTCTTTGGGGATAGGCATTTGCTTTAATTGTACTGAGTGAATTCTTCAGATACTGATTAGTAACCATTAAAAAATCCTCAATAGGTTTCTTGGATGTTAGAAGCTTTTAAGTGGGTAACACATTGTTTCACCAATCTATGAGCAGTGAGAGATTCCAGAGGTACCAGTGTGATAGGAATTTTGAGGTCTTAGATATATGGTAATGTTCATAATGTACCAACCAAGCACGTACATAGATCAGCACAGGAAGACCAACCGGACACCATTTTGATTCCCAAACTGACCAAATGTTTTCTCTGCAAGGTCAAAGGAAAATGGAAAAGCCTCCCCATTGTCTTTTCCTTCACAAATCCTGTCTTAAGGGTATGTGTGTTTGAATAGGGTGTGAGCCTGTGACCTGGCCCAGGAACTAAGTATTTATCATTACAAAATACTGGCCAGGGTCCCCAGGCAATCCAATCAAGTAACCTGCCAGACAGGAGATAAACAAGGACAGGAGAAAAACAACATTCAAATTTCTGTTTTAGACCGCCTTTTCTGTGATGTAGGTATGATGTATCTGAGGGGTGGTCTTAGGTTACACCCCTTGTGTGATGTATGTATGATGTTTCTGGGGGTGGTCTTGATCTACAGGGTGGCAATTTCAAAGTCCATATAAGGCCTTGCGCGCCATTGTTCTGGGTTCTTCCTCCCTCTTTTGTGTAGTGAGTGAGGACCCTGTTGCAACAGATCAATAAAGATCAGACTTACTAGCTGCTTTGCTTCTCAGTATTCTCCGGCTGGCCTCTGTTATTTTCTCCTACCAATAGGGAACCTACGTAAGGACTCTATATGGGCTCTTGGATACCCCATAAGGGAAAAGGGCAATTTTTCTTTACAACACCAGGCATGTTTAACAGGGTCTGTGTTTACTTTTGGAACAATGAGGCCAAGTGGAGTCCATGATCTCTTTATGATACAGGGTTTATTTACATATCTATGCAACCTGTCTCTACATGAAGAGAGATCATGGCATTCACATCCCAGCAGGGTCCATATATCATGTCTGACCTCTGCTGCAGCTTGAAACAGACTGCCTGCTTCATGCTTTGCCCCCCCCTCCAGCTTCAAAAAGGGACAATTCTTTCCTGTTTGCTTCCTCATTGCCCACTGCAGTTCTACTCCTCCTTCCTGAAACTCTGTCCTTTTGTCTCTGCTAATCATCTCTTACCTCAGCGAGGGCTTTCCCCATTTTCTGTCCAGCCCAGAAAATGGCCTTCTTAACGGGTGTTTCCTGGACATGGAAAAACCACTTTAAACTCAAGCCCCCATTAGGCCCGGGAATTTAGGAGTTTCCTTACATTGTACCCCTTCACTGAATCCAGACATTTTAGAGGAGTCTTGCTCCCACCCCAAAAACATAAGAATATTCACACTTACTTAAGTAAAGGCACTTCCTGTTTCCTCTCTTGCTCCTGTCAATGTGAAGAACAAAGGAAGTGGACTTGCTCTGCATAGGACGAAACTGGCCTCCTTCATCTGCTGAGGAGATTAGCTCTGTGTTTTCTGATGCAAGGAAAGCTTTTGTTCATCTCTGCTTAAGGGTGGTGATCTCCAGGGTCCAAGGAAGACTCAACCAGGTTCCCCCTCCAGAATTAATAGAATGCAATAGCATAAACTCTGGAGAATCATCATTCAGAGACCCAACCCATTATTCAGCTTAACAAATTAGCTCGTCCTCATTAATAAGTGTTCGAAAAGTTTTTTCCTTTGAGTACGGATGTTGGAGGATTCTGGTTTGCTCCACAACTGGGACCAAGTTTGAAATATACTCGGAGTCGAGTGTGAAATTCCTGCGCTTTATTCAGCTCATAGTAGCAATGAATGAAACTTTCCCCAAAATGGCTAGGTACCTCAGCGGTACCTCGGGATGTGAACAGGATCCGTTCTGGAGCCCCGTTTGCATCTTGATTAGAACGTAAGACGTGATGGCGTGTCTGCGCGTGCATAGGTCGTGTTTTGCCGCTTCCGCGCATGCATGTGACGTCATTTTGAGCGTTTGCGCATACGCGAGCGGTGAAACCCGAAAGTAATGCGCTGTTACTTGCGGGTTGCCGCGGAGCGCAACCCGAAGGCGCTCAACCTGAAGCAAACTCAACCCGAGGTATGACTGTACGTTATTTACACAATGGGCCCCGCATGATTGGCTAATTCCAGGCTGCTCCTGTAGGCCAACCAGGTTGCGGAGTCACCTCCTCCAGAAGCCTGATTGGCTGCTCCTGCAGGCCAATCAGGTTGCTGATTTACTTCATCCAGGAGCCTGATTGCGATTCTCCGAAGGGTCCTAGAGCCCTCCCGCCACCTTCCCAATTCCCACCTAGCTGTAGTAAGGAGGCAGCAGAGCTCCAGAATCCTGTTAGAAGCCTGGTGCCTCATTCCCAAAGCCCGGGAAGCTTCTGCCCAGCTCAGGGAAGTAGGCGCAATGCTCACGGACACAACATCAACACCCCCCCATCGCCCTGGCAAGCTGGTGCCCCTACGAAAAAATTAACCGCACACCACTGCTCTTACCCCAAGTGTAATTGGATGCTTGGGCTTCTGCCCGCTCCATATTTTTGAGGGTTTTTTGAGCACTAAGTATTTTCCCAGTCAGCTTGGTTTCATTTCACAGGGGCAATAATGTCCTTGCAATTTTTCGGACATCCAAAACCACAGATTCTGGATCTACCCTGAAATGTCTTTCTAACAATGCGGTCTGACTTGGAAATGTGAGAACCATCGCTATATGGGAGCTCCCCATAGTCTGGACCTCTGAAGCATATCTCCACATCTCAGCCCTGCCTCTCCTCGTTGTTCCCATATTTTCCACATCTCGATTTTAACGCTTTAAAATTCTCCGTCCCTGGTTCCACGATTCTCAATCATGTCAAACATCATATAGCCTTTCATCCGTCGAATACAGCTTTATTTGTATGTATATATTTTTCCAACTGCCTTTTTTACCAGCGCAGCTTCCTCTGACTCCATTCCAATCCGGGATGTTATCCAAGTCTGTTATCTGAAGTTTAATGCCGCAGCAACTCCCAGTCATTAACCCTTCCAGTCCAAGTTGTTGTCCAAACCTTCCTTTTGAGCTTTAATGAATCAGTACCTTCCACGTTAAATTGTTGGGCAAAACTGTTTGCAATATTGCATTGTAAATAAACTGTATTCCCCAAATATCAGTCATTTGGTGATCGATCCGCCTCTGGAGACCGCACACTCCCCCCTCCAGGCCCTGGGGGGGGGCCTGCTAGACATCCATTTAGCCTTCTCTCTCATTCATAATGAAAAACCTTTGCAAACAGCTGCACTGTATATTGTCCCAAGTTGTTATCTCAAATCATTGCAAAGTCAGCCAGCAAATAGTTCCTGCTTCCCACGAAGAAAGGGAGAGATTCACATATTTCCATGCTGCGTCATATTAACAAGCTCCATCTTGCCTCCTCTTCCATCTTTGTCAAGTAAAGCTGTGGAATTAAATACCTAATTATAAATAGAAATCCATCTGTACTCTTAAAAAAAAAAGTTCTTAATGAGGCTTGGCATAGAAAACCAATTGTAGATGTTAAGAAGGGGGGGGGGGGACGACCATACCAAACACCTCCGTAATTCAAACGCCATGATGAGAATCTCTTTGAAGTCCGAGCTTAAACCCCCAGGGACTGTACAATTCTGCAGGTTTTTCCTTAGGCTTCTTCAGTCCAGACCATGTCTGTTGTCCAAATCTTTTCATTTTTGCAAACAGATATTCCCGGCTATGAGAATGACATCGGAGAGTGCCAGCCATATTGTGCTCTGCAACCCAGTGTCTTGCCGCTTGCACCTTGATGCAAGTTGGCAGTCTCGGACAATCTACGAGACAGTCCTCCCCCACCTTGGGGAGTCTGCCAGGGCTAATTACCCCCATATCAGCCCTGAATTACCAGCACGGCTTGCTGGGATCCACAGAATGCTGTGTGAGATGGTAAGTCTGCAGGCTTGAGGTTGAGAGCTGATGCAACGGGCTGATGCAATCATCCTGCAATACTTTCTATGGAGGTGCTGGGTCAGAATGACTCAGCAGTAATGTGCTGACAGTTGATTGGCTGTCATCAGTTTAAAAGGGAAACCTGTCCAGCAGTAAGGTGGTGGGGTAGAGGAGTGTGGTCAGAGAGAAAGAGTCTTCGATATTTGCCTTAAGGTGAAGCCAGGTACTCTGTCTGACTGTATGAACTGCTTCTGTAGATATTTGTATATAAAGCTCACAATAAATAACACTGCACTGAAGAACCTGGAACTCTGAGCATTTCTGCTAAAGCGCCGCGAAGAATTCGCGACAGGGTTACGGACCCAGCACACTTTCACTGCACAAGAGTACAGGTGACAGTCATCTAGCTGTGGGTGCTGGAGGTGAGCTGCAGGTATGGAGCAGTCTAGAGCTGGCATGTTGCTGGAGAAGCTGACGGCCACAAACTACGGTATCTGGTCTGCATGCAACACTTCCTGAAGCGTGAGGGCCTGTGGAAAGTGGTGGAAGATCCACCGCAGCCCCCTGAGGAGGATGAGAAGGATGAGAAAGCCTTGGCTACGATCATCCTTGGAGTGGACGACAGCCAGCTGGTCTACGTAGCAGATAAGGTGACGGCAAGTGAGGCATGGAATGCGCTCAAAGCTGTCCATGTGCGAGAGACAGCTGGCTTGCTGATAACACTGACCAGGTAATGTACCGGTGTCAGAAGAAAATGGGGGACTCCCTGGTAAACCACCTAAAGTTCCTAACAGGCTGTTTCCAGGAGCTAGCCTTAAGAGGGAGGCCTGTGGGGGAAGAGGACAAAGTCTTTATAGTCCTGAGTTCCCTTGACAACAGCTATGATATGCTAGTCAATTCCCTTGAGTTGGTAGAGACTGATAAACTGACTCTGGAATACGTTACCGGACGGTTGTATGCAGAGGAGGAAAGGCGTGCAGAGAGAAAGATGACCTCAGCCCAGCTGTCGGAGCATCCCAGAGGGAACAACAGCTGGGAAGAGCACATGTGTTGGGAGCCGGAGAAACAGCCAGGAGGAGCTGCTGCAGACCAGCCGGTGGTCAACAAAGTAAAAAGGTGGTTTTGCTGCAAGTCCAGTGGTCATCTGCTTCGGAGCTGTCCGAGAAAACAACAAAAACAGCAGAAGCACAGGAGGCAGCAGAGAGAGTCTACCGCTTGGGTGTCTGCAGATGGCCAAGAAAATGAAGAGCTGTGGGTTCTGGACAGCGGAGCTTCTCAAACTTTTTGTAAAAGAAAAAAAGTTGCTAGGGCTTCAGACAAAAAGCATGTAAGTCTTGTTACAGGCCAGAAAGCTAATGTGGACTGTGGGGTGAGATTGTGTTCCCACAGCTGGGACACATATTCAGGAATGTGTTGTGTGTGCCTAGTATGCAAAACAATCTCCTGCGTATTCCTGACTTGGCAAAAGCAGGCTTTGAAGTAAACTTCATGGGAGATCAGTGCCAGATAAAGAAAAATGGGGCAGTGTTGGCAAATGCTAACCTTAGAACTAATATGTATGTACTATGGTGTGAGTCTAAGGTTGCGAATGGTCAAAATGTCCCAACCCACGATATGTGTATTCATGTCCTGCACAGGCGTCTGGCTCATGCTAGCTTTAAGGTGCAGCCAGGTACTCTGTCTGACTGTATGAACTGCTTCTGTAGATATTTGTATATAAAGCTCACAATAAATAATATTGCACTGAAGAACCTGGAACTCTGAGCATTTCTGCTAAAGTGCTGTGAAGAATTCGCGAAAGGCTGGGATCTGATCGTACGGGAGTCAGCCATTTCCCACCGCCGGAAACAGGAAGCTCAGTTTGAGGGTCTTCAAAGCCCATGACATCTTTGGTAAAGGCTGTTCTCCAACTGGAGCACTCACAGGCCAGTGTTTCCCAGTTTTCAGTGTATATACTAAATTTTTTAAGATTTGCCTTGAGACAGTCTTTAAACCTCTTCTGTTGACCACCAGCATTACACTTTCCATTTTTAAGTTTGGAATAGAGTAGTTGCTTCCATAGACATCTGAAGGCAGTCTTGTATCGGGAAGCATTTAATGTGTGATGTTCTGATATTCAAAACACACACTCTAGCTGGCAAGATGTTCACACTAGGGCTAGCCCACCCATGAAGCAAGGTGAGGCATGGAAGATGGAGCAAGCTTGTTTTATCCTACTCCAGGGGGCACAATCTGAACCAATGACTTCAAGTTACAAGAGATTCCAGCTAAACATCTGGAAAAACTTTCTGAAGACAGTGGAATGAACTTCCTTGGACGTGGGTGGCCTCTCCTTCTTTGGAGGTTCTTAAGCAGAGGTTAGATAGCCATCTTCCATGAATGCTGTAGTTGAGATTCCTGCATTGCAAGGGGTTGAACTAGATGACCTTCAGAGTCCCTTCCAACTCTACATGTCAGCAATTCTATGATTCTAAATGGGTGCTGTCTTGGACAGGAAGATTACACATATATGGGCAGCATATGCAATCTTTAAGTCAGTGTTTCTCAAACTTGGGTCTCCAATTGATGTTGAACTAGAATTCCCATCACCACTGACCACTGGTTCTGCAAGCTAAGGATTGTGGGAGTTGTAGTTCAACAATAGCTGGAAACCCAAGTTTGAGAAACACTGCATACAGCACATATACACAACTTATATCTAAAGAGTAAAATAAGTCCCCAGTGAACCAGAAAACCCCCCTAAAGCGTGGGTGTAACAATATGCCACAGACACATGCTAAAAAAAGAGAGAACAAGGGAGACGGCTATTTTGAATCCAGCTATACCCTATAGAGAAGGGGGGAACTTCCTGTGTGAGTGAATAATGCAAAGACCATTTGGTTGCCTATACTATTCGTGAATCATAAATCTACTCTTGGAAGATTTAATTATCTATTTGAAGTCTGGTTACTACTTACAGGGCAGTGATAGTTAATATAAGGCAAATATCAGATTATGATGCTGATCTTTACTGTAAGTATTAGGAATAAGATATTTGCTTATGGTAGTTCAGCTAATCCTAGCACATGCAGGCACCAAATACCTGAAAGACAGATTGCAATCCGTTTCCCCATTACAGATACCCAACATTTTGGCCCAAGTTTAAAACAGACCCGAAAGCGCACACACCATCTGTGTGCTCTGCTTTCCAAGTGATGTTGGCTCCCACTCCTGCTACTATAAGGTGTGACAGAAAAGACACTAATGAAAATGGTGCCCAATGATCCTCTTCATGGCTGCTTTCATTTCACTATTCCTGAGACTGTAGATGAAGGGATTCAGCATAGGGGTCACCATGGTAAACATGACAGCGGCCACAGTTTTCTTGGGATCTGTGCTGTTGGAACGTGGCTTGTAATAGACCCAGGTCACAGAGCCATAAAACAAGACCACCACAGCAATGTGGGACCCACACGTGGAGAAAGCCTTTTTCTTTCCAGAGTTGGATGGAATCTTCAGGATGGTGTAGAAAATGCCCACATAGGAGATGATGACCAGCACAAACGGCCCCAGGATCTCCACCACCCCTTCAGTTGGAATCAGCATTTCTATGACACTGCGGTCTGAGCAAGTGATCTCCAACACAGAAGGAAGATCGCAGAAGAAATGTGGGATCTCTCTAGAGTCACAGAAAGACATGTGGGACATCAAAATGGTATAAAGCAGAGAGTGGGCAATAGGGATAACCCAGGACACTGCTGCGAGGAGGTGGCAACGCTTACGGCTCATCAGGGCAGAATAACGCAGGGGGAAGCAGATGGCCACGTAACGGTCGTAGGCCATGGAAGCCAACAGGAAGCTGTCTGAGTTGCCAAAACACATAAAAAAGTACATCTGGACCAGGCAGGCATGATAGGAGATGGTCCTTTTCTGAGACAACAAGTTTTCTAGCACTTTGGGGATGGTGGTGGAGATGAAGACCAAGTCAGCAAAGGCAAGGTGGCTGAGGAAGAAATACATAGGAGCCTGGAGGAGCCGTAAATCAGAACGGATCAAGAAGATGATTGTTGCGTTCCCCAGAAAGGCCAGCAGGTACATGGAGAGGAATAGCAGGAAGAGGAGCCGTTGAAACTCTGGCTGGATTGGGAAGCCACGGAGGAATAATTCAGAGACGTCTGTTGCATTCCCAGGACTCATTAGGCTAAAGAAGAAGAAATGGTTAGGTTAGTAAATTCCCCACCCTCTGCTTGTTAGCTGTCCAAACTGAACTATGCGGAAATCCCTCTTTCCTCTCCTCATATCATATTCTCCATGTCTGTTTTTGAGATACTGCCAGTCACAGACATACCAAGGGACTTTAAGACTCTGGATTAGAAGCTGCAGGGCCTTAGGGTGCAGGTGGTTTTTTCATCCCTGCTTCCTGTTGAAGGTTGTAGCCCAGGAAGAGAGGGGAAGATACTGGGGGTAAACCAGTGGCTGCTCAGGTGTTGTTGTCAGGAATATTTGGCTTCTTGTACCATAGTTTCTGCTTCCTTGAGGATGGACTTCTGGCAAGAGATAGGTTATACCTCACAGTGGTCAGCAAGAATGTGTTTGCTCATCAGGAGAGCTTTAAACTTAATCCTGAGGAGGAGGGAGACAATATTACAGACGAAAGTAAAACACCTGGTAGTGGGGTTAATAGCTTTGTTGATGCACAGGAAACTGAGGTGGTGCTACAGAAAGCTGCTAAAGGGCTAAATGTCACATCCACACCAAGTATTTAAAGCACACCTGAAAAACATAATAAGTCTCCCCCCCCCAAGAATTCTGAGAACCATACTTTGTGGAGGCTTCCGGTGGATCGCGGGAGTGAAAACAAGCGGGATCTCTCGCTTGAGAGAGTACCCAGCTATTGAGGGGGAAAGGGGGTGCTGCAAGAGCGCCGCAGCCCCCCAAATACTCTTGAAAGGGAATTCAAGAGGCAGGGGTCCTGGCACTGTCGTTTAGCATTTCCCCCGGCCACCAAGTAACCTCCTTTTTGGAGGCGACGAGTGTGGCAGGGTAGAGAAGCCGGCAGCGGGAAGCCATTTCTATCCCTCAATAGCGAAGTTCCGAGCTTGCACACAGAAGCGATCTGTTCTCAAACAAAAGAAACCGAATTGGAACTATAAGAAATTAATTTACGGATTGGATTAGAACTAATTCGAAGGGGCAAGGTGGGAAAAAGGAGGTCAGCCTTCCCTGAAATTCTACTTATACACAAGAAGAATTTGCGGATCGGAATAAAACTGTAAGTTACTTCAAACGGAAAAATTGGTTGTGGATATATCGGATTGTTTTTTAAGGCTTTTCACAAAGACTATAATTGAGAAAAGGGGGAGATTTCCTGGGAAGCAGCAAGTTGACAGTCTGTCGGTGAATCAGCTGCAAGCGTCAGGGGAGAGAGTGCGGAGTTGGTTACTTTCACTTTTAAAAAAACCTGCGTAATAGGAGATATGGACCTTAAGGCAACATCAAACAATTAAAATAACCTCTTGGTTTAAGGGATAGAAACGGAAAAATAAGAATAGAAACACTGTATCTTTTATTTGTTTGGATTTTTAAGGACTTTATGGGACTACAAAAAGTTTTTTTCTCCCATTGAAGTCTGCCCCCCCCCTCGATTCATAAACATTGGATACAAATCACCATTTTGTTGCCTAGCGAGGGGATCTCTTCTCTCCTTGTGGATACAAATTGACATTTGGTTGCGTTGACGAAAGGCCTTTTACCCTCCTTTTGGAGGGAAAGTAACTAGACTTTCTTTTCCCCAGTAGAATAAGGGATTTAATTCCGCTTTTTATTCTGGTGGTTCCTTTTCCTTCTCCTATTTATTTTTATTTTTGGGATCAAGCGTGCTGTCATCTCTGCAGTGTGACTTTTGGGGGTGCTCATGGAACTGGGAGAACCTTTTGATTTGTTGTTTGGATCCTGCAACCAGTAAGTCGGATATAGCCATGCAAGTGGCAAGAAGGTATTGAACAGATTTAAAATCGGTTTGCGGATTTATAATCGATTTGTGGATTTAGCCATATAAGTGGCAAGAAGTGGCAAGAAGATTGTCCTGGTTTTTCCTCTTCATTTAAGGAGTGACTTTCATATCCCTCACTACATTATTATTTTGTTTAAACATAGATTTGGTGGGTATTTTCTTCCATCGGATATTGGATAATAATTGACTTATTTGACTTATTTGTCTTAAAGACTTAAATAACTTACATAATAGGGATCGCACTACGGTACTACCGAATTGAAATTGGGGAACTCTTTATTTATGGGATATAAGAACTGATTGCTTGGAGTTTTAAGAATGACGCATTTGCAGAAAAAGAGTGAAGGTGCAACACCGGGGGAAAGAAAGAGTTCAAGACAAGAACCAGATTGGAAAGGAGACATAATAAAGATGTTCGCAGAGTTAAAGACTGACATTAAAAATAGTGAGAATAATATTGAGACTAAATTAGGACAGATGGAGACCAAATTAGAGCAAGTGGATAAAAAAATAGATGTAACAGTTAACGAATTAAAAGGACAGATGAAAGAAATATCCAAGAGGACACAGAATTTGGAGGAGGGGATGAAAAGAACAAAATTAGAAATGAAAGAAGTTAGAAGGGATGAGGATAAAATCAGGGCGGAAGTATCAGAAGTTAATAAGATGCAGGAGGAGTTGTGGGATGTGGTTGCAATGAATGAACTTCGACAAAGGGAGACAAATCTGAGATTTAGGTCTGTGCCAGAGGTTCAGGGAGAAATGATTAAAGAGAAATTGACGGCAGAAATTGCCCAATGGTTAGACATGCAATTAGAAGACGTTGGCAAAACAATTCAAAATGCTTTTCGGATTAAAACAAGGACGACCAGAGCGAAGAAATTCCCAGGAGACTGTATGATTGTTTTTAAGGATAGAGAGATGAGCAATTTAATTTTGCAAAAAAATAGAGAGAAGCGTTTGAATATTGATGGGAATTATATAATTATTTTTAAAGTCATACCGTTGAGGCTTTTGAAAAAACGAGACCAGTATAAACAGTTGGTACAAGTTTTGAAGAAAAATCAAATTGAATTTAAATGGGAATTTCCAGAAGGAGTGGCATTTACCTATAAAGGGAAGAGGCACAGACTGACAAAACCAGATGAAGTAGATAAGTTTTTCAGAAGATATAAGGGGCTGACCAGAGAAGGAGAGGAAGCAGAGACGGCAAGAGCAAGAGGAGATGAAGGATATTCCCTGGCGCTGGAAGAGGAAGAAGAAGGGAGTAGAAAGAGGAAAGACAAAAGAGGAAAAAGAGGAGAAGAACGGGAAGAAGAGGAAGAGGTAGAAGAAGGACAACAAGAAGAAGAGAAATAAAATAACACAATATAAAGAATATTTAATTGGCAGACACTGTGGCATTGAAATTATGGACATGAATGTGAATGGAATGAATGATAAAAGAAAACGAAATAAAGTTGGACAATATTTAAAACAAAAGAATCTGGACATTATATGTTTACAAGAGACTCATGTAAAAAAACTCATAGAAAAATTTTAATTAACAAAAAATTAGGAAATGAATTTATTTCGTCTGACAAAAGCAAGAAGAGAGGGGTGGTATTGTATATAAAGAACAAGTTGGAGGCACAACAATTATTTAAGGATGAAGAAGGGAGAATTATAGCAGTTCAAGTCAATTGGCAAGGTGAAAATTTGATAATTATCGGAGTATCTGCACCGAATGGTAATAAAACATAATTTTTTAAAGGTCTGGAGGAAAAATTATTTGAATATTTGGATCAAAAAATTATAATAATGGGTGATATGAATGGTGTGGTTTCAATGGAAATGGATAGATTATGGGCTAGAGGTAAAACAAAAGAAGGGAAATTACCAAAAACTTTTTTTGACATGGTGGAAAATTGTAACTTGATTGATATTTGGAGGCTAAGACACCCATTAGAAAAACAATTCACTTTCCATTCAGAAGTAAATCAATCAATGTCACGAACTGATCAGATATGAATATCCAATGAATTAACTTCGAGAATTACAAAGACTGAGATTCAACCAAAAGTTTTATCAGATCATAATGCGATCAAATGTGTTCTAAAGGGATATGAAGTAAAATCTTTCCGGTGGAGAATAAATGAGAATCTTTTTGATGATCAGAAGATTGTGGAAAGAGCTCAGAAATGCCTAACCGACTATTTTGTAAATAATGCAAATAAAGGAATCAAGATGAGTACTGTGTGGGATGCTAGTAAAGCGGTAATGAGAGGTTTCTTTATACAACAAAATGCAATCAAAAATAGAATGAGAGAAAAGGGGGGGAAAGAAATCTTGAAACAAATTATGGAAAATGAATGGAAATTTTAATTACTATGCCTGGAAATGAAAGGGTGAAACAGAACATAAAAATGCTTCAAACACAATTTGCAATGATAATCAATAAAGAAGTTGAATGGAATATAAAAAGAATGAAACAGAAGAATTTTGAATTTGCGAATAAGTCAGGGAAATGGTTGGCATGGCAGATTAAAAAAAACAAAACAGAACACAATTAATAGAATTAAAGTAGAAGATCAAGAGATCGAGAATCCGAAAGGAATCAGGAAAGGATCTGTGGAATTTTATAGGGATTTATATAAAAGGAAAGAGAGATGCAATAAAAAGAAAATAGAAGACTATTTAAAGAGGAAAGAGGTGCAGAAAATAACGGAAAGTAACAGACATAAGTGGAATGAACCAATTGAAATAGAGGAAATTAATATGGCAATAAAAGAACTGAAAAGTGGGAAGACACCGGGACCGGATGGGTTCAGTGCAAGATGTTATAAGGAAATGAAATACACCCTGCTTGCACCATTAAAAGAAGTTATGAACAATATTTTTAAAAAGGCAGAAATACCTGAGACTTGGAAAGAAGCCTATATAACTTTTATCCCAAAACAAGATTCTCATTTGACACAAGTCAAAAACTATAGGCCAATTTCGTTGTTGAATAATGATTACAAAATGTTTGCAAATATTCTAGCAAATAGGATGAAAAGGATTTTAAAAGATATGATACATAAGAATCAAGCAGGTTTCCTTCCTGGTAGACAGATGAAAGATAACATAAGAAATATAATTAATATAATGGAGTATCTGAATAACAGGAAGGATAAACAGGCGATGTTGATATTTGTAGACGCGGAGAAGGCCTTCGATAATGTTTCTTGGGAATTTATGTTAAAGAACTTTGAGTTAATGGATATAGGCCAATCCTTCTTAAATGGTGTAAAGGCAATATATTCAGAACAAAGAGCAAAATTAATTGTTAATAATGTAATAACGGAAAATATTGCCATAACTAAGGGTACAAGACAAGGGTGTCCTTTGTCGCCGTTATTATTCATTTCGGTCCTGGAAGTCTTCTTAAGATCAATAAGAAATAATGAAAATATAAAAGGAGTGTCAGTTGGACGTAATGAGTATAAGGTTAAAGCATTTGCCGATGACTTGGTTATAACAATAGAAGATCCCACAAAGAGTGTTAAAGAAGTGTTGGAGGAGATAGAACAATTTGGACAAGTGGCTGGCTTTAAATTAAATAAGAGGAAAACCAAAATAATTGTGAAGAATATTGATCAAGAAGCAACTGAAAGAATACAGCAACAGTTAGAGATAGAGGTGGTCAAGAAAGTAAAATACTTAGGGATTACGTTAACTCCCAGGGGTATTGATTTATTTCAAGATAATTATGTACCAGTATGGAATAAGATTAAGAGAGACCTGGAGGTGTGGGGGAGAATGAAATTATCATTATGGGGAAGGATTGCAACGATAAAGATGAGTGTGTTACCGAAAATATTTTTATTTCAAACAATTCCAATAATTAAAGGTGTGTCAATATTTAAAGAATGGCAAATAATAATATCAAGATATATCTGGCAGGGCAAGAAGCCGAGAATAAAATTTAAGATATTAACAGATGCAAGAGATAGAGGAGGCTTCGCCTTGCCAGATTTAAGATTATATTATGAATCTTCATGTCTTTGTTGGGTGAAAGAATGGATGAAGTTATAACATACAGAATTGCTGGATTTGGAAAGTTATGATAATAGATTCGGTTGGCACGCATATTTATGGTATGATAAAAAACGAGTGCATAAGGGTTTTGAAAACCACATTTTTAGAGGATCTCTGATTGAAGTATGGAGTACGTATAAAAACCTATTAGAGCCTAAAACGCCATACTGGCTATCGCCATTGGAGGCAATGAGTGTTAAAAAGATCAATATGACAGGGAGATGGATAACATATGAGAATTTAATAAACAAAGAAGGAAATAAATGGAAGTTGAAACCATATGAAGAAGTAAAAGAATATGTGAATGACTGGCTGCATTACTTTCAGTTGAATGAAATGTTTAAAAAAAGAGTTATTAGAGAGAGGCTTTCCTGAAAAGGAATCTAGGTTTCAACAGGAAATTTTGAATAATGAAGTGAAAATTTTGTCCAAAATGTACAAATTATTGCTAGAGTGGTACACAAATGATGAAGAGGTTAAATCAGTGATGATTCAGTGGGCCAAAGATTTTGGATATAATATTCAATTTGATGATTGGATAAAACTGTGGAAGGAAGGAAGGAAATTTACTGCATGCACTACAATAAAGGAAAATGTTATGAAGATGATATATAGATGGTATGTAACACCAGTAAAGCTGGGTAAGATGTATAAGGTTAGCAATAAATGTTGGAAATGTCAGGAAAAAAGAAGGATCATTCTACCATATGTGGTGGGAATGGAAAAAGGTGAAATGTTTTTGGGAAATTATTTGCAATGAGATAAAGAAAATGTTGAAATATACATTTGTTCAGAAACATTTCTATTGGGAATATTAGGTAATGAAATTTTAAAAAAGGATGTGAAGTTATTTATGCAGTAACAGCAGCTAGAATATTGTTGGCCCAGAGGTGGAAACAGGAAGAAATGCCTACGAGGGAAGAATGGAGAATGAAATTGATGGAATACACAGAAATGGACAAATTAATAGGGAGGATTCAGAACAGACGAGACCAGAGATTCACCAAGGACTGGAATAAATTTACAGAGTATATTAAAAATGTATGTGATGAACAGTTAACGTTTGTTGGCTTTCAAGAAGCTCTATGAAAATTATTGGTAGAAATATTGCTTAAAAAATATGATAAGATTAAGAATGTTATAGTGCAATATAAAATTGAGAAATGTGAGTAAAAGTGATAATATGGAGAATTGTCAGACATGCTGACCTCTAAAAGAGGTGGTTGATGAGAAGTGGATGTTAAATTTTAGTTAAATGTATATGGGAAAATTTAATAAAAAATTATTACAAAAAAAGAGAGAACCATACTTTGTTAGGCGTGCTGGGAAATGCTTCTCTGTGAGTGGTAAAATACAGTACCCAGAAGTCTTTGGGGATAGGCATGTGCTTTAATTGTACTGAGTGAATTCAGCAGATACTGATTAGTCACCATTAAAAAATCCTCAATAGGTTTCTTGGATGTTAGAAGCTTTTAAGTGGGTAACACATTGTTTCACCAATCTATGAGCAGTGAGAGATTCCAGAGGTACCAGTGTGATAGGAATTTTGAGGTTTTAGATATATGGTAATGTTCATAAGTGTACCAACCAAGCATGTACGTAGATCAGCACAGGAAGACCAACCTGAAACCATTTTGATTCCCAAACTGACCAAATGTTTTCTCTGCAAGGTCAAAGGAAAATGGAAAAGCCTCCCCATTGTCTTTTCCTTCACAAATCCTGACTTAAGGGTATGTCTGTGTTTGAATAGGGTGTGAGCCTGTGACATGGCCCAGGAAGTATTTATCATTACAAAAGTCTGGCCAGGCCCCCCAGGCAATCCAATCTGGTAAGGAGGGTATCCAATCAAGTAACCTGCCAGACAGGAGAAAAACAACATTCACATTTCTGTATTAGACAGCCTTTTCTGTGATGTAGGTATGATGTATCTGAGGGTTGGTCTTAGGTTACCCCCTTCTGTGATGTATGTATGATGTTTCTGGGGGTGGTCTTGATCTACAGGGTGGCAATTTTAAAAGTCCATATAAGGCCTTGTGCGCCATTGTTCTGGGTTCTTCCTCCCTCTTTTGTGTAGTGAGTGAGGACCCTGTTGCAACAGATCAATAAAGATCAGGCTTACTAGCTGCTTTGCTTCTCAGTATTCTCCGGTTGGCCTCTGTTATTTTCTCCTACCAATAGGGAACCTACGTAAGGACTCTATATGGCCTCTTGGATACCCCATAAGGGAAAAGGGCAAGTTTTCTTTACAACACCAGGCATGCTTACCAGGGTCTGTGTTTACTTTTGGAACAATGAGGCCAAGTGGAGTCCATGATCTCTTTATGATACAGGGTTTCTTTACATATCTATGCAACCTGTGTCTACATGGAGAGAGATCATGGCATTCACATCCCAAGAAGGTCCTGTTTCTTCCATTGCTGTAGCCCCAGATTCCAAGAGACTCCAAATATCATGTCTGACCTCTACTGCAGCTTGAAACAGACCGCCTTCCTCATGCCTTGCCCCCCCCTCCAGCTTCAAAAAGGGACAATTCTTTCCTGTTTGCTTACCTCCTTGCCCACTGCAGTTCTGCTCCCCCCACCTGAAACTCTGTCCTTTTGTCTCTGCTAATCATCTCTTACCTCAGCGAGGGCTTTCCCCATTTTCTGTCCAGCCCAGACAGAAAACGGCCTTCTTAATGGGTGTTTCTTGGACATGGAAAAACAGCTTTAAACTCAAGCCCCCATCAGGCTTGGGAATTTAGGGGTTTCCTTACATTGTACCCCTTCACTGAATCCAGACATTTTAGGGGAGTCTTGCTCCCACCCAAAAAAATAACAATATTCACACTTACTTAAGTAAAGGCACTTCCTGTTTCCTCTCTTGCTCCTGTCAATGTGAAGAACAAAGGAAGTGGACTTGTTCTGCATAGGACGAAACTGGCCTCCTTCATCTGCTGAGGAGATTAGCTCTGTGTTTTCTGATGCAAGGAAAGCTTTTGTTCATCTCTGCTTAAGGGTGGTGATCTCCAGGGTCCAAGGAAGACTCAACCAGGTTCCCCCTCCAGAATTAATAGAATGCAATAGCATAAACTCTGGAGAATCATCATTCAGAGACCCAACCCATCATTCAGCTTAACAAATTAGCTCGTCCTCATTAATAAGTGTTTGAAAAGTTTTTTCCTTTGAGTATGGATGTTGGAGGATTCTGGTTTGCTCCACAACTGGGAACAAGTATGAAATATACTCGGAGTCGAGTGTGAATTTCCTGCGCTTTATTCAGCTCATAGTAGCAATGAATGAAATTTTCCCCAAAATATCTAGCTATATATACAGTGGTACCTCGGGATGCGAACGGGATCCGTTCCGGGGCCCTGTTTGCATCATGAATAGAACATAAGACGCGATGGCGCATGTGTGCGTCCGCGGGTTGCGTTTTGCCGCTTCCGTGTATGCGCGTGACGTCATTTTGAGCGTCTGAGCATGCGCGAGTGGCGAAATCCAGAAGTAACGCGCTCCGTTACTTACGGGTTGCCACGGAGCGCAACCTGAAGGAGCTCAACCTGAAGCAAATTCAACCCAAAGGTAAAGGCTGTTCTCCAACCGGAGCGCTCACTCACAGTTGTCAGTATTTATACTACATTTTTAAAGAGTTGCCTTGAAACAGTCTTTAAACCTCTTTTGCTGATCACCAGCATCATGCTTTCCTTTTTAAAGTTTGGAATGGAGTAGTTGCTTCCATAGACATCTGAAGGCAGCCTTGTATCGGGAGGCATTTAATGTGTGATGTTCTGATATTCAAAACTCGCCACACACACTCCAGGTGGCAAGATGTTCACACTAGGGCTGGCCCACCCATGAAGCAAGGTGAGGCGATTGCCTCAGGCAGTAGGATCCACGGGGCAGCAGATCTAGCCTCCAACAGTGTGACGCGGCAGCTAAAAAAGCCAATGCAATTCTGGGCTACATCAATAGGAGTATAGCATCTAGATCAAGGGAAGTAATAGTGCCACTGTATTCTGCTCTGGTCAGACCTCACCTGGAGTACTGTGTCCAGTTCTGGGCACCACAGTTCAAGAAGGACACTGACAAACTGGAACGTGTCCAGAGGAGGGCAACCAAAATGGTCAAAGGCCTGATAACAATGCCTTACGAGGAATGGCTAAGGGAGCTGGGCATGTTTAGCCTGGAGAAGAGGAGGTTAAGGGGTGATATGATAGCCATGTTCAAATATATAAAAGGATGTCACATAGAGGAGGGAGAAAGGTTGTTTTCTGCTGCTCCAGAGAAGCGGACATGGAGCAATGGATCCAAACTACAAGAAAGAAGATTCCACCTAAACTTTAGGAAGAACTTCCTGACAGTAAGAGCTGTTTGACAGTGGAATTTGCTGCCAAGGAGTGTGGTGGAGTCTCCTTCTTTGGAGGTCTTTAAGCAGAGGCTTGACAACCATATGTCAGGAGTGCTCTGATGGTGTTTCCTGCTTGGCAGGGGGTTGGACTCGATGGCCCTTGTGGTCTCTTCCAACTCTATGATTCTATGAATGAATTGGCCACTGCCGCTGCCACAATGGTTGGCAGTTGTGGCACACACCTTAAGAGACCAGATCTGCTGCCTCCCCCCCCCCCCCCCGCTTGTACATTGGCCTCTTGATGAATACGAGGCACTGCTGGTCTCTTCCAATACATATATTTATTCCCTCTCCTTCCTGGTCTAAATCTTCACTCATTCCTTCTTCCCCAAGGGGGACACCATTTTGTGGTTCACTTCACGTGCCCAAAGGTCTTGCACTGGCCCTGGCTCACGCATTACAAATATTTTAATTGTACAACTCTGAGAGGATTGGAATCTTTTCTGTGAATTCACTGCCTGCATTTAAAATGTGTGTATACTTTTACCCCTATGCCCAACACAGAATTTACGCACCAGGAAATAGAGGAAAATTGGTTTATTACAGAGAAATGAAAGCAGTGCCCAGCAATGCAAGGAGGGAGCTGAAAAACAAAATAGGAAAAGGTAAGGGAACACCTAGCTACTTGAAATGAATTCAAATCTCCAGGGAATGATGAGCTGCACCAAGGGTCCTAGAAGGAGCTCAGGGATGTAATCTCAGAACCTCTGTCTATAATCTTTGAGAATTCTTGGAGAACAAGTGAGGTCCCTGCTGTGTGGAGGCGAGCAATTTTTGTCCCCATCTTCAAAGGGGGGTGGGAGGAAGACCAGTCAGCTTGACACTGATACCAGAAAAGGTCCTAGAACAAAGAATTATCGTACTTGATCAGTCTGTGAGCAATTAGAAAATGATGCTGTGATTACTAAGATCAGCAACTAGTGAAGATCCCAAAGCGCTGCATCATAATCTGCTGAAAGAGACAAGGTTTCATAACTTTATAGACCTTATAACCCATCACTGGAATAGCATTCCTGTTGCCTCTGGAAGAGTAACATCTAGAGAGAACTTAATAGTACATAATATTATTGCATTGTACATTATTAATTGAAAATACTCCCCAGCTCTTCTGCTATTATTTATATATACTTTTCGTATTTTCTTCCCCCTCTTTATTGCTTTACAAATTATAAATAGCATTATTATTATTATTACTTTCTCTTGCTTTATTTTTCTTTTACCCTCCCATCTTTTCTTTGTTTCTTTCTTTTGTAATTTTCTTTTTGGGTATTTATTTTTGCTTTGTTTGTTTTTTTTTCTCTGTTTGTTTCATTTTTGTTGTTTTTCTGGTTGTGTTTTTGTGTGATCTTCGAGTTGTGTGGTTTTGTCTTGTGTTTTTTTCTTGTTTTTTGTCTTTTGTTGTTGTTTTTCTGTTTTTGTTTGTTTTTCCTTTCGCCATCTATTGGTAGCTATTGCAGCTGATATTAGCATCAGATGTCATTAGTTTTGTTGCAAGGTGCTGATAATTAATCAGTTTAAAGATTTATGTATGTGATCTATCACCCTGAATGAGCAAGTGAACACAAGGATTGCAATCATTTATTATATTTATTTGATCTGATGAATCTGTGATATTGCTATATTAATGATAGGCTGTAACTAATTAGATAATTGTTCATAATCAATTTCAAATATATTTAGTGAAACTGGTGAATATAAAGAATTAGTGAATACATAGGCTGGAGATTATTATCAGATTGGTAAAATTGTCGTGATTGTATTAAGAAAGATTGAATTTAATTGATATCCAGTCTGTAAGACAGAAAGAAAGAGAACAAATTACCTTGTGAGCTAATTGAATTTCATAGTGATGTTTGGTAAAAAAAAACTGTGTCAGGTTCTGCGGCAGTTTCAGCCTCTCAAATCAGGAGAACTTCTGTAATTGACATGGATCAACCGCTAGATACGAGAGAATTAATTTTAAGTTTGAAGAAAGATATCCAAGATTTAAAAAACAATGTAAATGAAAAGGCAAAAGCAACAGAAGAAAAACTTATTTCAATGGGAGTTAAAATAGATGAAAATGTGAAAATAACAGCTGAGTTATCAACTTAGGTCAGCAATTTAGTACAAAAAAAATCAGAACTGAAGAAAATAGTGCTAGACCTTAAAGGTAAAACACAGACTCCAGAGGAAGCTCAGAAAAAATTACAAAATGAAAATAGAGAGTTGAAAAGGGAATGCGATAAGATAAGGAAAGAAACAGCAGTGCTGAAAGCGCAGCAGGATTCAACTCTGGATTCTGTTGCGATGTTGCAAATGCAAAGAAGGGAGAATACCCTAAGATTCAGAGGATTAACAGAGGACGCAGAGGAAATAACTAGGGAAAAAATCTCAAAAGAGCTAGCAGACCTCAAAAGAGTTAGACCTAGAAGAAGCAGAAGTAGAACAAAAAATAGAAAAAGCATTCAAAGTCAAATCTAATGTAGCAAAAGCAAATAACTGGCCGGCTGATTGTTTAGTGTCTTTTAACTCTATGGATATCTGAAACAGAATTTTACAAGCTAGTAACAAGAAGAAATTCCAATTGGAAGGAAATGATATTATCGTCCACAAGATTATCCCAAATCGATTGATAAAAAAGAGAGAAGCTTACAAACCTCTGGCCGAGGCACTAAAGGCAAAGACTATAGGTGGGAGTACCCTGAAGGCATCTCCTTTTTCTTTAAAGGGAAACGTAGAAAGTGCTTGTCGGCATTAGATGCGGACAAGTTCTGGAGAAAGTACCGGAAAGAGCTCAGAGGAAAAAGACAATTGTTGGGAGAATCAGAGGAAATTGAACAAACAGTTGAGAGTTAGGAGACAGATCTAAGAAGGGAATTTATTAAAAGTATATTGAGACCTTGAATGTGTAATTATTTTGTTTTATTTTTTTAACTGTTGACTTATCATAAGGAATAAAGTATGGATTATAAATCTATTACTTGGAACGTAAATGGTTTAAATGAAAAATCAAAAAGGAAAAAGGTGGAACATATTCTGGTTAAAAATGCTTGTTAAAAATGTAGCCACAAAAGAAAAGGACGACTTAGAAAAAATATTGGGCCTGAAAATCTCCTCAAAAGCGAAATACCTGGGTATTTGGATCACCCCAAGAATATAAACTTATTTCAGGATAATTACACCAAAACTTGGTTAGAGATTAAAAAAAACTTTGAAACCTGGAGTAAATTAAAATTAACATTTCTGGGTAGGATTTCCATTATAAAGATGAACGTGCTTCCAAAATTAATCTTTTTATTTCAAATGATTCCAATACTGGGCGAAGCGGGTAGTCTCAAGATATGGCAAAGAGAAATTTCCAAATTCCTATGGGAAGGGAAGAAACCTCGGATTAAACACCTGATCTTAATAGACATAAAAGAGAGAGGAGGCTTTTCTCTACCCAACCTAAAACTTTACTACGAGGCAGCCTGTTTCACCTGGCTAAAAGATTGGTGCACATTGCAGGATCTGGACCTCCTGGACCTGGAAGGTTTTGACAACCATTGGGGATGGCACGCTTACCTGATATATGGAAAAGTGAAAATTCACACAAAAATTACAAATCATATAATAAGAAAGTCACTCTTTGCTGTATGGGAAAAATATAAAGACCTGATGGAGCCTAAAGTCCCGTGGTGGACTTCTCCAATAGAAGCCATAGCAGGAAAACAGAAAAATACCCAGGAAAGCTGGCCAACATATAAAACACTTCTAAAAATGAAGATAACCAAATAAAATTTTAAAACTTCGAGGAAATAAGAGAACACATCTCAGACTGGTTCCAATACCATCAGTTATTTGAAAAATTTAAATCTGACAAACAAAAGGGGTTCTCAACAGAAATTTCCTGATTCGAATCTGATCTTGTAAATTCTAAAAGAAAAACTATTTCCAAAACTTAGCGACTCCTCCTGTCCAGTCAAGGAGGAGGAGGTAACAATGGCAATGGTGAGGTGGTCCCAGGATTTTGGCCCTTCAATAACCATGGCCCAATGGGAAAACTTATGGAAGATCAATTGGAAATTCACAAATTGTTACACGATTAGAGAGAACTTTCAAAAAATGCAGCACCAATGGTACTTAACACCATGGAAACTTTCAAAAATGTATAAAAATGTGTCAAGTAATTGTTGGAGATGCGGAGACTCAGGAACTTTCTACCATATGTGGTGGATATGTAGGAAAATACAGGTATTTTGGGAGAGTATCCATGCAGAACTGCAAAAAATGCTAAAGATCTCTTTCAATAAAAAACCAAAGGCGTATCTCCTGGGAATAACAGATTTGGATATTCCGCAAAAGAGGAAGGGGATCTTTTTATATGCAATGGCAGCAGCAAGAGTTCTGATCGCGGCAAAATGGAAGAGTAATGAAATTCCCTCTATACAAGATTCCCTCTATACAAAAACCACCAAAGAGGAATTCAAACAAATAGCCAGCACGTGTAGACACAAAGTCAGAAAAGCTAAAGCACAGAATGAACTCAGGCTTGCTAGAGAGGTTAAAAGCAACAAAAAAGGCTTTTATGGGTATGTTCGTAGCAAAAGAACAAAGAAACAGTGGGGTCACTCAGAGGAGAAGATGGTGAAATGCCAACAGGGGACAGAGAAAGGGCTGAACTCCTCAATGCCTTCTTTGCCTCATTCTTCTCCGATAAAGAAAACAATGCCCGACCTGAAGAATTTGGAGCAAATGATTCAGCAGAGAAAACACAGCCCAGAATAACTAAGGAGATAGTACAAGAATACTTGGCTAGTTTAGATGTATTCAAGTCTCCAGGGCCAGATGAACTGCATCCAAGAGTATTAAAAGAACTGGCAGATGTGATCTCAGAACCACTGGCAATCATCTTTGAGAATTCCTGGAGAACAGGCGAAGTCCCGGCAGACTGGAGGAGGGCAAATGTTGTCCCTATTTTCAAAAAGGGGAAAAGAGAGGACCCAAATAATTACCGCCCAGTCAGTCTGACATCAATACCAGGGAAGATTCTGGAGCAGATCATCAAGCAAACAATCTGTGAGCACCTAGAAAGGAATGCTGTGATCACCAATAGTCAGCATGGATTTCTGAAAAATAAGTCATGTCAGACTAACCTGATCTCGTTTTTTGACAGAATTACAACGCTGGTAGATGAAGGGAACACAGTGGATGTGGTCTACCTTGATTTCAGCAAGGCATTTGACAAGGTGCCCCATGATATTCTTGTAAAGAAGCTGGTAAAATGCGGTCTTGACTATGCTACCACTCAGTGGATTTGTAACTGGCTGACTGACCGGACCCAAAGGGTGCTCATCAATGGTTCCTCTTCATCCTGGAGAAGAGTGACTAGTGGGGTGCCACAGGGTTCTGTCTTGGGCCCGGTCTTATTCAACATCTTTATCAACGACTTGGATGATGGACTCAAGGGCATCCTGATTAAATTTGCAGATGACACCAAACTGGGAGGGGTGGCTAACACCCCAGAGGACAGGATCACACTTCAAAACGACCTTGACAGATTAGAGAACTGGGCCAAAACAAACAAGATGAATTTTAACAGGGAGAAATGTAAAGTATTGCACTTGGGCAAAAAAAATGAGAGGCACAAATACAAGATGGGTGACACCTGGCTTGAGAGCAGTACATGTGAAAAGGATCTAGGAGTCTTGGTTGACCACAAACTTGACATGAGCCAACAGTGTGATGCGGCAGCTAAAAAAGCCAATGTAATTCTGGGCTGCATCAATAGGAGTATAGCATCTAGATCAAGGGAAGTAATAGTGCCACTGTATTCTGCTCTGGTCAGACCTCACCTGGAGTACTGTGTCCAGTTCTGGGCACCACAGTTCAAGAAGGACACTGACAAACTGGAACGTGTCCAGAGGAGGGCAACCAAAATGGTCAAAGGCCTGGAAACAATGCCTTATGAGGAATGGCTAAGGGAGCTGGGCATGTTTAGCTTGGAGAAGAGGAGGTTAAGGAGTGATATGATAGCCATGTTCAAATATATAAAAGGATGTCACATAGAGGAGGGAGAAAGGTTGTTTTCTGCTGCTCCAGAGAAGCGGACACGGAGTGATGGATCCAAACTACAAGAAAGAAGATTCCACCTAAACATTAGGAAGAACTTCCTGACAGTAAGAGCTGTTCGACAGTGGAATTTTCTGCCAAGGAGTGTGGTGGAGTCTCCTTCTTTGGAGGTCTTTAAGCAGAGGCTTGACAACCATATGTCAGGAGTGCTCTGATGGTGTTTCCTGCTTGGCAGGGGGTTGGACTCGATGACCCTTGTGGTCTCTTCCAACTCTATGATTCTATGATTCTAAGATTGGATCCAAAAGCTGACAGAATATGCCGAATTAGATGGTCTATCAGAAAAAATAAAGAATAAATCAAAACAGGAATTTGTTTCAAAATGGGAGGTTTTCAAAGAATATTTGAAAAATAAATATAGTAGTTTAAGTTCTGTTAATAGTTACAAGGTAGATATAAGAAATCAGATATATTAAGAAAAAGTTTAATTATGATAAAAGTGTGTATTGGCAATAAGTAATATGAAATCGAAATATGGAATAGACAAGAGGTTGGGTCTTTAGTGTTAAGACCAATATATGTCTTATTGTTTGCTAAGAAAAATATGTGTCTATGGCTATTCCTGTGTGTAATTTGGTATTTGTGTTTTGTTCTTTTGTCTTGCTGTATCAATAAAAATCTTTTTTTAAAAAAGACCTAGCATGGCTTTCTCAAAAACAAGTCATGCCAGACAAATCTCATTTTTTATTTTATAGCGTTACAAGTGGATCAGGGGAATGCTGTGGATGTAGAGAGTCTTGATTTCAGTAAGGCTTTTACAAAGTCCCCCTTTAGAGGAGATATGATAGTCATCTTCAAATACCTAAAGGGCTATCACATGGAAGATGGAGCAAGTTTGTTTTATCCTATTCCAGGGGGTACAATCTGAACCAACAGCTTCAAGTTACAAGAGATTCCAGCTAAACATCTGGACAAACTTTCTGAAGACAGTGGAACGAACTTCCTTGGATGTCCAACACTTCACATTATTCACTCACACTGGAAGTCCCCCCCCTCTCTATAGGGTATAGTTGGATTCAAACTAACCGTCTCCCTTGTTCTCTCTGTTTTTTAGCATGTGTCTGTTGCATATTGTTACACCCACGCTTTCGGGGGGGGGGGGTTGGTTCACTGGGGACTTATTTTACTCTTTAGATATAAGTTGTGTATATGTGCTGTATGCAGTGTTTCTCAAACTTGGGTTTCCAGCTATTGTTGAACTACAACTCCCACCATCCCTAGCTTGTAGGACCAGTGGTCAGTGGTGATGGGAATTCTATTTCAACAACAGCTAGAGATCCAAGTTTGACTTAATGATTGCATAGCTGCCCATATATGTGTAATCTTCCTGCCCAAGACAGCACCCATTTAGAATCATAGAATTGCTGAAATGTAGAGTTGGAAGGGACCCTGAGGGTCATCTAGTTCAACAATTTGCAATGCATGATGCTAAAGCGTTCATGGCAGATGGCTATCAGACTCCGTCAACTTCAGAAAGGCTTTATTGTCCTCCCAAACCGTGACGGGCAAACAATACTCTCCGCAGATCTCTTGAACCAATTACACATAGAACTCCAATTCCCTGCAAATCTCAGACAGCGCACTGAACTCAGCTTCAGTAGAGGAGAGCGCTATGAGACTTTGCTTCCGGGACTTCCACCCAACCAAAGAGTCCCCAAACTTCACCACCATACCAGACACGGACTTCCTGTCCACCAGATTCGCCTAATCACTGTCTACCCAGCACATCAGCTTGACGTCGCCCTTGGCTGACAGCTTGAGGCAAAAGTCTTTGGTATCTTGCAGGTAACGCAGCACCAGTTTGATACAATTCCAGGCTTGTACGCTTGAGTTTGTAGCTTCCCGGCTGAGCAGATTGGTAGCAAACGCTATATCAGGTCTGCTCCACTGGGACAGATACAACAGACTACCCAGAGCTGACTGAAAGAGCTCAGCATTTTCGAACACAGAGCGTTCTACTTGCTGACTGTCTTTCACATAGCTAGTCTCCATGGGTGTTCTGACCCCTGCACGTTCAGACATCCTGAACTTCTGAAGCAACTGCTCAATTTTGCCTTTCTGACTGAGCAAGAAACTTCCATCTTCTGAAAATCTCCACACCTAGGAAGAAACTTACTGCACCCAGGTTCTTGAGCTTGAACCGTTTACCAAGGTCTTTGGCAAACTTTTACACCTGTGCACGTGTCTTTGAGACATGGACTATATCATCAACAAAGATTAAAATCAACTCCTGTGACTCACCTGACCCTTTAAGGTACAGGTAGCTATCAGCAAGACTTCTCTTGAAACCTAGCTTCTCTAAGGCTTCATTCAGACACAAATTCCAGTTTCTGGCCGATTGCCTCAACCCATAGATCGATTTAGGCAATTGCCAAACGATGCCTTGCCCCTTAGCCTCAAACCCTGGAGGAGGAAGCATGTACAACTCCTCCTGGAGGTCTGAGTTCAAGTAGGCTACATCCACATCAAAGTGATGCACCTTCCAACCTCTTTGTGCAGCTATGGCTAAGAGCATGCACAGTTTCACTTCTTCATCTCCACCACCATCCCCAAAGTGCTAGAAAACTTGTTGTCTCAGAAAAGGACCATCTCCTATCATGCCTGCCTGGTCCAGATGTTCTTTTTTATGTGTTTTGGCAACTCAGACAGCTTCCTGTTGGCTTCCGAAGAAGCCCAGCAGATGGAACCAGAGAATGCGTTGCTCCACTGTCAATGACGAAGGTCAGCCCAGCTTCCTGTTTACAGCCTTTAACCTTTGCCATGGAAGCTGCAAGATGATACTGAGATGACTCTTCTTTGCTTTCACCTCGGTTGGAACTTTTGGACATCTTCCCACACCTCGCTGCTGTGGAAGAGCCCCTTATCTGCATCTGTTGCTTGACCTTGCATTCCTGAGCCTCTGCCGGACAGTCTCTCACGAGATGGGAGGGGGACCCGCATCTGTAGCAGTGTCTCGAAGCAAAGGCTTTTACAGACTCCTCATTGCTTCTTGCTGCACCCCCACTCCTCCTTGGGGCACATCCTGCATCTGCTCGCCCAGCTCTCAGTCTCTTCTCCTGTTCATCAACTAATCTCCCAGGAATATACTCCAGAGAAAGCTGGTCCGATGGCATAGTCTCCATCGTCAGAACCAGGTTCTCATAACTGCTGTTCAAAGAGCTCAGCAGGGTGTATGCCTTGAGCTCATCAGGGAAAGGTACATTCATCTGATGCAGCTTAGTGAAAATGGACAGCATCTGTGTGATGTGATCATGTACCGATTCCCCTGGAGACAGCCTCTTCTCAAAAAATGAGTGTATCACATGGATCTTGGCACCAGCTGTGGTTCTTTGATGCACTCTGACCAAAGCCATCCAAATCCCATGGCAAGACAATAACCCATCAATGTGAGGTCACTGAAACGCCTCAAGAGCCATTACAATATGGGACATAGCTTTCTGGTCCTTCTTAACTGCGGCGTTAACTCTCTCAATCTTAGCAGCATTTGCCCCAGCAGCTGCCACTGGCGGCTCATTTTGGGTGCACTCCCAGAGTTGCTTGCCCAACAGCCAATATTTGATCCGCCTCGACCAGTCCTCCCAATTGCGGTCATTCAATTGCTCAAAAGGGACATTGAAAGTCTCATGCGATTGAGATGGCTTTTACTGCACCATCTTCCCGGGGCTATAAGCTTACTCATGCTTTCTGCCGGCCGGTTGCTTCAAAGATGCTTGCTGCAGCAAGCTCCGCTTTCACCAGTGAGATCACGACTGCCTCTGCCCCTTTCCCAGCAGCAGGCAGGATCTCAGAGCTGGACTCCGCTTTGTCTCATCCTCACACTCAGCACAAACGTGGCCTGGGTCATTCCATAACCTGTTGGACAGCTGACTGGGTCCAGTACGTTTCCACTGCTCTAGAATTCCCAGCCAGTAGCAGAGCGGCGGCGCATGCTTGATGTGTAAATGAAAAGAGAGTCCATACGCTGTTTCTTTTTCATCTAAACAGCTTTATTTACACAGACAGATAAAATAACGAACACCGTCCGAGACAGCAGACATTACGTGTGTCTCTCTTTCTTCTCCGTTAAGAAGTGAAAGTAACTCACAGACAAAGAACTCAGCTCCCAGATGTAGGAAGCTCCTCCCCAGATGCAGGACACATAGAGGTTAACCCTATAAGCACCAAACCTCACACAAAGATCGTTTGGTTGCCTATACTATTCCTGAATCATATATCTACTCTTGGAAGATTTAATTATCTAATTGAAGTCTGGTTACTACTTACAGGGGAGTGATAGTTAATATAAGACAAATATAAGATTATGGTGCTGATCTTTACTGTAAGTATTAGGGTTAAGATATTTGCTTATGGGGCCACTACGGGGCACATGGGAAGATGGCCGACAATAACATCTCTCCGACCCACACGAGGTAATTTGGAGGCTATGATGGGAGTAATTAGCCTCCCTACCCCCCCCCCGGATGGTGGGGGGGGACTGCCCTTGCCTGCTGTGCCCTATACCACCCCCGAATTTGTGGGGATGGGGGCACTAGGCACAAAGCCCTCCTGTGGGATTTCGGCGCTCCTGGACGCCGTCCCTGATCCGCGCCACTAGCTGCAAGAACTTCAAAAGAAACAATTTGGATGAAGGAATGCACATATTTCAAGGAAGGAGGGGGAGTAAAGACTGCTAACAGAAGGGATATCTGATAGGAACAAGAAGAAATCATGAGAAGATACACCAAGATTCGGTATAGCAAATGACTGGTGGGGGAGGGGGGGAAACTTTCCTTTCTTTCTTTATGTGATTAAACAAGAATCCCCTCCCCTCACGAGTCAGAAATGTCGTTTTAAGGACTTAAGCTGTGGATTTAAGGCTGTGTGGAGATAAACTTTCGAACTTTTGAACCAAAGCATGTTTTAAGAAGAGCGTGGAATGTATAAGAGCTTTGGAATGACCCAGTTAAAAATGCCATCGCCATATTGGGAAGTTCGGTCGGAGGTCTTGAGTCTGGGAGGAGAAATAGAGAAATAGAGCTGTTTTTATATTGTGGGTGAAACTCCTCAGAGTGACTTAAGAGCGACAGTTTTGGAGGATTAATGATGGAAAGAGCGATGTTATCTATGAAGGCGATGATATATGGAAACCATCTCGATTTGAGGATTGGAAGAACAGGAAAATTCACAAAGGATTATTATTGGTGTTTATCGGCTTAAGGAGACTATCAGAAGAGATCATAAAGAAAAAAGAGACAATATATGAACAAGATGTGATGTGGAAACAGCAAGATAAGACTGGATAGAATTATGAACTCTGTTTGGACTGATTTGGACATTAAAGCAGTAACAAGAAGATGATCAGAATCCCCCTTCGGATCTTGAAATATGGGTCCCCCCAACAAAATTTAAAATTTGGCTTTGTAATTCGGAATTTATGTGATGTGATTTGATTTGATTTGATTGGCCAGTTAATAAAAAATATTAAAAAAAAAAAGATATTTGCTTATGGTAGTTCAGCTAATACAAGGAGAAGGGGACGACAGAGGACGAGATGGTGGGACAGTGTTCTCGAAGCTACAAACATGAATCTGACCAAACTGCGGGTGGCAGTGGAAGACAGGAGTGCTTGGCGTGCTCTGATCCATGGGGTCACGAAGAGTCGGACACGACTGAACGACTAAACAACAACAACAACAACAAGTTCAGCTAATCCTAGCACATGCAGGCCCCAAATACCTGAAAGACAGATTGCAATCCGTTTCCCCATTACAGATACCCAACATTTGGGCCCAAGTTTAAAACAGACCCGAAAGCGCACACACCATCTGTGTGCTCTGCTATCCAAGTGATGTTGGCTCCCACTCCTGCTACTATAAGGTGTGACAGCAAAAGACACTAATGAAAATGGCGCCTAATGATCCTCTTCATGGCTGCTTTCATTTCACTATTCCTGAGACTGTAGATGAAGGGATTCAGCATAGGGGTCACCATGGTATACATGACAGCGGCCACAGTGTCCTTGCGATCTGAGTTGTTGGAACGTGGCTTGAAATAAATCCAGCTCACAGTGCCATAAAACAAGACCACCACAGCAATGTGAGACCCACACGTGGAGAAAGCCTTTTTCTTTCCAGAGTTGGATGGAATCTTAAGGATGGTGTAGAAAATGCCCATATAGGAGATGACAATCAGCAAAAAAGGCCCCAGGACCTCCACCGACCCTTCAGTCAGAATCAGCATTTCTATGACACTGCGGTCTGAGCAAGAGATCTCCAACACAGGGTAAAGATCGCAGAAGAAATGTGGGATCTCTCTAGAGTCACAGAAGGACATGTGGGACATCAAAATGGTATAAAGCAGAGAGTGGGCAATAGGGATAACCCAGGACACCGTTGCAAGGAGGAGGCAACGCTTACGGCTCATCAGGGCAGAATAACGCAGGGGGAAGCAGATGGCCACGTAACGGTCGTAGGCCATGGAAGCCAACAGGAAGCTGTCTGAGTTGCCAAAAGACATATAAAAGTACATCTGGACCAGGCAGGCATGATAGGAGATGGTCTTTTTCTGAGACAACAAGTTTTCTAGCACTTTGGGTATGGTGGTGGAGGTGAAGCCCAAGTCAGCTAAGGCAAGGTGGCTGAGGAAGAAATACATAGGAGCCTGGAGGAGCCGTAAATCAGAACGGATCAAGAAGATGATTGTTGCGTTCCCCAGTATGGCCAGCAAGTACATAGAGAAGAATAGCAGGAAGAGGAGCGCTTGGAACTCTGGCTGGATTGGGAAGCCACGGAGGAATAATTCAGAGAAGTCTGTTGCATTCCCAGGACTCATTAGGCTAAAGAAGAAGAAGAAATGGTTAGGTTAGTAAATTCCCCACCCTCACCTTGCTAGCTGCCCAAACTGAACTATGCGGAAATCCCTCTTTCCTCTCCTCATATCATATTCTCCATGTCTGTTTTTGAGATACTGCCAGACATTGACATAGCAAGGGACTTTAAGACTCTGGATTGGAAGCTGAGGGGGTCTTAGGGTGCAGGTAGTTCTTTTTCATCCCTGCTTCCTGTTGAAGGTTGTGGCTCAGGAAGAGAGGGAAAAATACTGGGGGTAAACCAGTGGCTGCTCAGTTGTTTTTTTGACAGGAATGATTTGGCTTCTTGGACCATAGTTTCTGCTTCCTTGAGGATGGACTTCTGGCAAGAGATAGGTTATACCTCACAGTGGTCGGCAAAAATGTGCTTGCTCATCAGGAGAGCTTTAAACTAAATCCTAAGGAGGAGGGGGACAATATTACAGACGAAAGGAAAACACCTGTTAGTGGGGTTAATAGCTTTGTTGATGCACATGAAACTGAGGTGGTGCTACAGAAACCTGCTAAAGGGCAGGAAACTACAAGAAGGAAGCAGCTGGACGGAACATCTTGTGGCTTCAGTTGTCTCTATACAAATGCACAGAGTATAGGAAACAATGAAGATGAATCTGAACTCTTAATAAAGGGTAGCAGACATTACTGAAAGCTAATAGACATTATTGAAAGCTGGTGGGATAAGACACATGATTGGAATGTAGAAATTGAGGGGTACCCCCTATTCAAATGGAATAGACCAAACAGAAAGAGTGGAGGGGAGGAGTATTATATGATGTGTACACTTGTGAAGAGATCCATGACCTGGAGCATGGAAGGCAAGTTGAGAATATATGGGAGGAAATTGTAGGAGAGAGGAACAACAGTGACCTTACTGTGGGTGGGTGTTATAGACCTCCAAGCCAGAGACTTGGATGATGCAGTCAGCAGTATGCTTAAGGAGAGATATCTGTACAAAACATCCAGCCCCTGGCATTTATTTCTTTTTGCCATGAAAGTTTTAGCAAGCTATCTCCATCATCAGAAGATGCCAAGAGGTCATATCCACACCAAGCATTTAAAGCACATCTGAAAAACATAGTAAGTCTCCCCCACCCCAAGAATTCTGAGAACCGTAGTTTGTTAAGGGTGCTAGGAATTGCTCCTCTGTGAGTGGTAAAATACAGTTCCCAGAATTCTTTGGGGCTAGTCATGTGCTTTAATTGTATTGGGTGAATTCAACAGATACTGATTAGTAACTGTAGCGGGAACCCCCCCCCTTCATTACAATGTAATGCACAAGCACCACACACACACACACACACCCATCTCCCCGAACCTGGAGATGTCACTTCTAGAAGGGCATCCCCTAAAAGCCTTCCGTAAATAAGGAAGCGCTATTTCCATTTTCCCTCAGCGGACTTAAACGTTCTACCACGCCCTATCCTTATTATGGGTAGACCAGCTGTTTGAACTCAGGGTCAGTCGGCGGCCATTTCAGCCAATCAGCATTACAGAACAGCGCCCCTTGTGGCGGCCACGCAGGTACTACAGGCAGCAGGCGCCCGCTTCTCTTTCCTTGACAGCGCTCAAATACAAAGTTTCCGAGTTCAATTGACCGTGACTGATCTAATCAAAATGTTGCAAGCCGCTTCCGGAAAGGCAAAAGTGCTTTGAACTTCAAGGACAGTATTATTCATAAATTCACTATAAATCAGCCGTACATCGGATTTTCACCAGATCACTTTTATCCTGCTTCATATTACAAGGACTATCAAAGGGGGGTGGCCTGATACCGGTCAGCCATAATCCCCTGACCGAGCAGGCACGTACTCTGCAGCTTTACCCAGTGGGCATGGCAACCTTGATAATCATCTTGATGGGCTCAGACAGAGGGCTATCATGGACACAACGAACTGCATACACTAGTGTATTCAACACAGACTACGACAAAGGGACCATGGCCGGATTCCCCTCAGGGGGCAGGAAACCGCACCTTTTCCTTTGTTATCCGAAAATGACTCATGGGGAGGGGGAGAAGGGGCTCCGGCCAGGTGTCAGGATACTCAGATTAACTGTGCAACTCCTCCCCGACTCCTCCTGTTTTTAATGTAGTCATGATGTCAATATGATGTATTTCTAGGGGTGTAACTTAGGGGATTAGGAGCTAATAAAAGTTGGGGTCTTCTTTTGTTCTGGGCTTCCATCTTGCTTCACCTTGTGGGCGGTGGGAGTCCTGTCGCGACAGTCTTTCTTTAATTAAGACCAAGCCTACAGGCTGCTGATTTGCTCCAAATTGCTCTGGTTGGTGTCTTGATTTCTGCCCAAGGGAGCCCTCGGATTTTCCGGTAACATAACCATTAAAAAATCCTCAATAGGTTTCTTGGATGTTAGAAGCTTTTAAGTGGGTAACACATTGTTTCACCAATCTATGAGCAGTGAGTGATTCCAGAGGTACCAGGCACGCTTACCAGGGTCTGTGTTTACTTTTGGAACAATGAGGCCAAGTGGAGTCCGTGATCTCTTTATGATACAGGGTTTCTTTACAATGCAACTTGTGTCTACATGGAGAGAGATCATGGCATTCACATCCCAAGAGGGTCCTGTTTCTTCTATTGCTGCAGCCTCAGATTCCAAGAGACTCCAAATATCATGTCTGACCTCTGCTGCAGCTTGAAACAGACTGCCTGCTTCATGCTTTGCCCCCTCCTCCAGCTTCACAAAGTGACAATTCTTTCCTGTTTGCTTCCTCATTGCCCACTGCAGTTCTACTCCTCCCTCCTGAATCTCTGTCCTTTTGTCTCTGCTAATCATCTCTTACCTCAGGGAGGGCTTTCCCCGTTTTCTGCCCAACCCAGACAGAAATGGCCTTCTTAATGGGTATTTCCCGGACATGGAAAACCCGCTTTAAACTCAAGCCCCCGGGAATTTAGGGGTTTCCTTACATTGTACCCCTTCACTGAATCCAGACATTTTAGGGGAGTCTTGCTCCCACCCCAAAAACAGAAGAATATTCACACTTACTTAAGTAAAGGCACTTCCTGTTTGCTCTCTTGCTCCTGTCAATGTGAAGAACAAAGGAAGTGGACTTGCTCTGCATAGGACGAAACTGGCCTCCTTCATCTGCTGAGGAGATTAGCTCTGTGTTTTCTGATGCAAGGGAAGCTTTTGTTCCTCTCTGCTTAAGGGTGGTGATCTCCAGGGTCCAAGGAAGACTCAACCAGGTTCCCCCTCCAGAATTAATAGAATGCAATAGCATAAACTCTGGAGAATCATCATTCAGAGACCAAACCCATCATTCAGCTTAACAAATTAGCTCGTCCTCATTAATAAGTGTTAGAATTCCCCCCCCCCTTTGAGTATGGATGTTGGAGGATTCTGGTTTGCTCCACAACTGGGAACAAGTATGAAATATACTCGGAGTCGAGTGTGAATTTCATGCTCTTTATTCAGCTCATAGTAACAATGAATGAAACTTTCCCCAAAATGTCTAGCTATATATACAGTGGTACCTCGGGATGCGAATGGGATCCGTTCCGGAGCCCTGTTTGCATCCTGAATAGAACGTAAGACGCAATGGTGCATCTGCACGTGCGCGGGTCGTGTTTTGCCGCTTCCGCACATGACGTCATTTTGAGCGTCTGCGATGCGTGAGCGGCGAAACCCAGAAGTAACGCACTCCTGAAGCACATTCGACACGATGTATGACTGTGCGTTATTTACACAATTGGCCCCGCGTGATTGGCTAATTCCGGGCTGCTCCTGCAGGCCAATCAGGTCACTGATTCACTTCCACCTGGAGCTGGATTGGGTGGCTCCTGCGGACCAATCAGACTGCTGCATTCTGGATCCTATTGTTCTAGGACTCAGCTCAGTACATAACAAAGCATAATCTCCGGGGGCTGGGGGCGGTCTTTGCAAAGATCAGAACAGATGTGAGGGATAATCTACAAATCGATACCCAAAGGAGATTGACAGCACAACAGTACACAATGGTCTAAGGGCTGCCTCCTTTTTAAACATTTTACATTGGCAAGATTTTGATTTGGAACAGGAGATGGGATGGACTGGGCCCCAGAAAGGAGATTCTCCATGTACCAGAGAGGAAGCATCTGGGATCCTGGAATTGTGTTTGAAGCAGCTACAGAAATTATCAGCAGGGGTTCAGCTTCTGCACTACTCAGTGAGTTTTGAGGGATACAATGGAGATCTCTTCCATGACTTGCATAAAGGAAGGAGTGGGGAAATGAGAAGAAAAGACTGCGGGATATATCACCCTCCCTCTTACCCAGTGGTGTGCGGTCATTGGAATAGGGGGACTAGGCTAGTTCCCTAAATGTTTCCCTTGCACCTCCTTCCTAAAGCCTGGGAAGCTTCTGCCTGGCTTAGGAAGAGAGGTGCGATGCTCCGAAGGGTCCAAGAGCCCTCCCGCCACCTTCCCAAAGCCCACCTAGCTGTAGGAAGGAGGCAGCAGAGCTCCAGCATCCTGTTAGAAGCCTGGTGTCTCATTCCCAAAGCCCGGGAAGCTTCTGCCCAGCTTTGGGAAGGAGGTGCAATGCTCATGGGCACAACATCAACACCCCCCCATCGCCCTGGCAAGCTGGTGCCCCTACGAAAAAATTAAATGCACGCCACTGCTCTTACCCCAAGTATAATTGGAGCCACATTTTTCACCAGCTGCAGCCTCTGAACCGTCTTCAAGGGCAGCCCCACATAGAGCGCATTAGAGTAGTCCAAACAGAATTGTCCATTAGATAAATTTTGTGCCCAGCTCCATTTTTTGCAGGACTTGAAATAAATATCTCCATTCTACTCTATCAAACACTTTTTCTGCATCTATAAATAACAGTCCATATGGATTGCATTGTTTTCTAATTATATAATTAATATTCAGCTAATATTCAGTTAGATGCCATTTTGCTATTCATAAGAAATGCTCTTTTATCATTCTTGTAAAAAAATGTAAATCTTGCCACCAAATACCTGTCCAGTGTTTAAAATATCGGTTAAGTAATATGATAGGCTTTAAGACTAAGCTTAAACGGCATATATCCCTGGCGTGTCAATCTTTGCTTTGCTCCCCCCCCCCATGACCGTATTGAGAGATTTTAATAGATGATTAATAAAATTATCTGGAAAATTCTCATAATACTCAGCTTTAAAGTCATCTGGGCCTCAGCCAGGAGTTTTGCTGCCCCTTTGTCTTTTAATTCTGCTATTGTAATTAGGTTTTAAAGAATTTTTCTTTCATCAAAAAAGATTTTAGGTAAAACATTTTCTTTACACATAATATCCATTATTTCATAATCGATATCATAAAGTACTGCTTCGTCAAATCTGCATTAATTCCAGCACAAAATAAATGAAGTCCAGTTTTGCTATTAAAAAACTTGGGTCCTTTTCTCTTGTAATTGTCATCTCTAGTAATTTTATTCAGTAGGATGGTGTTCCAGTTCCTTCTCAACCACTGATTGGTTAATGACTCATAACATTTTGTTGTATCATTACATGTACAATACAAATTTTCAAAAGGACACGCCTGGAAACCAACTGATGCAGCATTGGTCCATGATTGTCAAAGATTGACTTCTACCGTTTTTTCTTCTTATTTCTGAAATCACATGTCATGGTCTAAATCTGAATGCACTTTTAACTTCTGATGAACTCAGAAAAAGTCACACTACTGCAGATGTTCTAAAGGAAGGGATAGACATCTCGTGGGCTTTTGAAATTAAATTTGCTTGGACTGCCGTGCTAAAACTATTGATAATTAACATCTTTTGGGTTGAGTTTTAAAGAAATCTGGGGATTTCAAAGCTCATCTTCCACTTTTAATCCCTAGATACTTTCTCAGAGACTGCTGAATCTCAGAATTCCTCAGGCTGTAAATGAAGGGGTTCAGCATGGGAGTCACAACTGTGTAGGCCACAGACATCACACGGACCTTGGAGCCAGAATAGGTGGAGGACGGGCGGACATACACAGCTATAACAGTTCCAAAGAACAAAACGACTGTGGTGAGGTGAGCGCTACAGGTGGAGAAGGCCTTTCGCTTCCCAGCAGCTGATGGGATCTTGAGAACCTTGGAGAAAATGAGGATGTAGGACAGAAGAGTGACCATGAAAGGTCCCACCATGGTCACAGTGCCCTCAGTGAGGGTCGTCATCTGGATTGCTGAGGTATCTGAGCAGGAGAGCTTGATCAAGGGATGGAGGTCACAGAAGAAATGGGGGATCTCCCCGGAGGCACAGAAGGAAAGGAAAGACATCATCAGGGTGTAGAGCAACGAGTGGAGAAAACCTAGGACCCAACAGCCTGTAGCCAACAAGAGGCAGTGTTTTGCGTTCATCAGCACAGCATAGCGAAGTGGGTGGCAAATGGCCACAAAGCGATCATAAGCCATGGAGGCCAGGAGAAAACTTTCAGTGTTTCCAAATCCCAGGAAGAAAAACATCTGTGTCAGGCACCCTCGATAGGAGATGTGCTTGGTATGAGTCAATAGGTTCTGCAGCATCTTAGGGACAGTGGTGGAGGAAAACCCCATATCGGCTAATGAGAGATGACTGAGGAAGAAATACATGGGGGAGCAGGAGAGCCGGACATCGCGGTAGATGAGCAGGACAATCACTGAGTTGCCCAGTAGAGTCAGCAGGTACATGAAGAGGAAGCCAGGGATGAGGAGACACTCGTATCCTGACTGGTTGGAGACAAGACCCTGCAGGATGAATCCATCGGGATACGTCAGGTTGCCCTGAGGCTGAGAAAGAGTGGGGTAAACAGAACTGACGTCATGTTCCCATTGTACACTTGACAGTAACAAGAATACAAGAGGACACTCCACAGAAGGAATGACAAAGCAAACACATTTCCTTTCCCCATGCTTCCAATGCCAGCAATGGTGAGGGGGCAGGTGAGTTCCCCTGGTGTGTTTGCATCTCCCAACTGCAAAAGCCTGGGGACAAGAAATGTAAAATCATTTGTGTTTTCCTCTCTCAATTTTTCTGAGGAACACACCTAAATCTGGAAGCAGGATTTGAGCAAGAGGTTCTCCTAGTCCCAATTGTGAAAAAGATATATATTTATCAAATGGCACACTTGTAGGTCACACCAAAGATGGTAGTGTGCATGGGAGATCACACTAGCAGGATGTGCACACTAGCAGGAAATGTGGTGATGGGGCCCTTCAGTGATTCTGGGGCCCAGAATCATTAATACTAAGGCCCTTCTATAGATTCTGGGGGCCAGAAAATGTCCAGCCATGCCCACTGCTGGTGCTGGTCACTTCTGAAGTTGCGTTGGGGGAAAACTGGTAGAAAACAGGTGGGGACAGGATGGCTAATAAACAGGTATGATGGGGTTTGTAGTGTAACAGCATCTGGAGGACCACAGGCTAGCTGCCACCCCCTGCTTTATAGCAAAGTGGGTTTGTGGGAGGTTACTTTTTACCACAAATGGACCACACAGGTAAGGCAAGCAGAGGCTTTCCCACCCCACCCCCACCCCCATTTTCTCTGCACTCCATTGCATGCAGCACTTTTTGACCCCGTCCTGCATCAATTTCCTGGGATCAGGGTCAGGCTGGGAGGGTTGGGACTTGGGAGTCTGCAGCAAAGGAATGTATGGGGGTGCGGGAGATCCTATGCAACCCTGTTGAGGTCAAGTGTCAGCCTCCTTCCTATTTTAGATGTGAATGGGGAGTGGGAATATGAGAATAGCAAGAATGGCTTCCGCCATCCGTCTCAGGTAAGCGATTCAGAGCTTTCCCATATTCCAACAGAATATTAAAATACAATAGTCTGTCAAACATTAAAAGCTTCCCTAAACAGGGCTGCCTTCAGATGTCTTCTAAAAGTCTGGTAGTTGTTGTTCTCTTTGACATCTGGTGGGAGGGCGTTCCACAGGGTGGGTGCCACTACTGAGAAGGCCCTCTGCCTGGTTCCCTGTAACTTGGTTTTTCACAGTGAGGGAACTGCCAGAAGGCCCTCGGCGCTGGACCTCAGTGTCCGAGCTGAACGATGGGGGTGGAGACACTCCTTCAGGTATACTGGACCTGAGTAATAATATTTTACACCAGCAGTTCTATGCAGTTGTTTCTTTAGTAGCCAGCCAATTTAATGATTGCTCTGTATTGCTTTTAATGGCTTTTAAAAAGTTTTCACATTGCTGAGGACTCCCCGCAGCATAGATTATAGATTCCCTCTCATAGATTACTCTATGAGAGGAAGGTATATAAATATTTTAAGGAGACAAACAATTTTCCAGTTGAAGTTAAAGTGTTACAAAAATCAGAATTATTAATCATTTATGTTTATTAGAATGAATTAATCATGCTTGATTTGCTTTTGTACTAATTGCTTGCTTCTAAGTATATTTTTTCTAAAGCACAGGACAGTCAGAGATGAAATGGAATGCAGGCTATGTGTAAGCAGATAATATCAAGAACAGAGCTGTCAGAACCAGCTAGCAGAACAAGGGTTTGCAACATATTTGGCTGGCAGAGAGGAATTGGCAGTGCAGTGCAGGATAGATAACATGGCAAATACTCCTTTGTTTAACACTGTTTCTCTGGAATGCATTTTTTATATATAAACTGTGATTTCTGTCTGTATCATGCAGACCCTTTTTCTGACCTGAGAAGTCAGCGGTCTGTCCCTTCTTTAGGTAAAGGTAAAAGGACCCCTGACCATTAGGTCCAGTCGTGGCTGACTCTGGGGTTGCGGCGCTCATCTCACTTTATTGGCCGAGGGAGTCGGCATACGGCTTCTGGGTCCTGCAGCCGGCATGACTAAGCCACTTCTGGTGAACCAGAGCAGCACACAGAAATGCCTTTTACCTTCCCACCGGAGCGGTACCTATTTATCTACTTTGACGTGCTTTCGAACTGCTAGGTTGGCAGGAGCTGGGACCGAGCAATAGTATAATAATAATAATAATAATAATAATAATAATAATAATAATAATAATATCTTTATTGTCATTGCCCCCTTCGGGGACAACGAAATTACTTGACTGCTCCATAAAAACACTAATTAAACAATAGAGTATAATACAGCAAGGGAGATTAGATGACTTTCAAAGTCCGGGCTTCCCATTCAGGGCCGAGATCGCTCTGGAGAAGAAGCTGTTCTTAAGACGGCTCGTTCTTGTCTTCATCGTCCTGTATCTCTGTCCCGACGGCAAGAGCTCGAAGAGACAGTGACCAGGATGCGATGGATCTTTTACTATGTCCAGTGCCTTCCTATGGCACCTTGGGGCATAAATCTGCTCTAAGGTGGAGAGTGGGCAGCCAACAATGCTCTCTGCTGCCTTAACAACCCTGCACAACCCCATCCTGTCCTGGGTAGTACAGCTTCCGTACCACACACATAAGCCATAAGTGAGCACGCTCTCAATGGCACAGTGATAGAAGGCAAGCAGCAGTTTCTGCGGAAGATGGTTTTTCCTTAGTATTCTCAAAAAGTACAGTCTCTGCTGCGCCTTCTTCACAAGCCCCCTTGTGTTGACACTCCAGGACAGATCCTCTTGTAATTCAATGCCCAAAAATCTGAACGTTGTTACCCTCGAACCGCCAACCTTCTGATCGGCAAGTCCTAGGCTCTGTGGTTTAACCCACAGCGCCACCCGCGTCCCTTCTTTATTCAGCTGGATAAACCTGAGTTCTGCCTCTAAGAAGTCTGACTCCCTTTCCTTGAGTGGAAAATCTGGAACACCTATCCAAGGGAAGAACAGCATAGATTTCTGCAACAAAGGATTTATAGTGTGATCCTAATCTCCCAAATATACCAGCTGGGAGAGTTTAGAGTGTGGGGTGAAATCTCCCTTGATCCTGGCCACCTTCACTTGCAGAGGAGATCTGCTGGTGGATGCAACCCCTGACATAGCGGCCTCCTTAGGTTTGTTCTGCAATGAAACATTTTGGGGAGGTTAAGATAATGGGACTCACCAGGGCAGGAGATGTTGACATGGTCAAACAAGTAGTTCCATCACATCCTGATGTTGTGATCTGTGCAAAGAACAGAGATTTTGGGGGAAAAACTAGGTTGAGGCAAACCGTTGACAGTGGCAAGAGATGAGGATTCCTTTGCTGGCTGTAATTTTTGATGCCTTAATTTATAGTGAATTGCCCTGCAAGCCCTGGGTATAGGGTGGTATATAAATTCAATAATAATAATAATAATAATAATAATAATAATAATAATAGAAGAAACCTGGTAACTTTTAAAAACTAACCATTTCAGAGGCTTCATAAGTGAGGAGTGGGAGATTCCTACAATAATGATATTCCCAACTGTAATGGTTTTAGGGGTTGCTCGTGCATAAATCGGCGCCACGCCTGGGTGGGTTGCCTGAGTGAACCCTTTCTGTCTGGACAGCTACTCGCCCGTGGCTGTCTCAATCGCTGGCAGAATCCGTCAGTGGGCGTTTCCTGAACTTCTTCCAGCATAAAAGTTCTTTGACGCCTAGTGTCCGCCTACTCTCCCTGTGCGGAAGCCTTCTGCGCAGGGAGGGTGTGGGCATCGGAGGACCCGTGCTCTCCCCACTGGTCCCCGGCGAGGAGTCTTGGAGCCACCTCGCCGATTCCCCCATCTGCCCCCCTTCTCTACTGGTGCTACGCTGATTTCCTTCCCCAGAAGATGTGCGGCTTCTCTCCCTCCCGGGACGCTCTCCGGAATCCCTCTGGAGCCCTCCCTCTCCTTCTGGCTCCGATGGCAGTTCCCTGACACCAACTGAGAGAGGAAACATCTCAAAGTTAATATATTCAATGTCTTATTGCAAGAGGTGATCATTTTGTGGCAAGATCACCCAGTTGGTTTCCCTGTTCTAATGAATCAGGGGGCTGCAGCACGTCTTTCTCCTCCTTAGTTCTCTGGTCAGCAGACTCTTCTTACCCTCTCGAGTCCCAGGTGGATTAGAACATCACCAGAGCCCTGCTGGATCAAGCCAAAGCTCTTTCGAGTCCAGCATCCTGTTCTTAAACATCCTATCAGATGGCTGGGGGAAGACGACAAAGAGCAGGCTCTGAATGTAACTACACTCTCCCCACCAGTAATAATAGTAATAATAATAATAATAATAATAATAATAATAATAATAATAATAAATTTTATTTATACCCCGCCCTCCCCAGCCAAAGCTGGGCTCAGGGCGGCTAACAACAATCAAAATAATCCAACATTCTAAAAATTCTAATCTCTGGCAACTGGTATCCAGAGATACATGACCGGTATTCTGAGCCAGACCATTAATCCATCTGGTTCAGTATTGTCTACACTGACTGGGTGCAGCTTTCCAGGGTTCCAAAAAGGGAATTTCCCCAGTCCTACCTGGAGATGCTGGGGACTGAACCTGGGATCTTCTGCATGCAAAAGAGATGTTCCACCACTGAGCTATTGCCCTTCCCTTAATTGTGTGAACCTGTCGCTATTTCAATAGATGGGGAGGTTTTCTCCAGAGGCAGCAGCAGGTGCCAGCTGGGTGCATGTGAGGCTTGTTAATCAAACCACTTCTCCCTTCTTGAGAGCTATACTTTCTTAGATAAACTCAAGAGAGAGCCCAGATCAGAAGGTTTGTAATCACCAGTGATGCAATTTTCCACACACTGCTGCATGGAACCTTCTCTCTCAGGGTGGCCTCTGAGCTATTGCTGAAGGTGGTTCTCTCCCCCCCCCCCCGACAATTTATGTCTATTCACATGCAACAAGTGCTCAAGGTTGGTGGCTTATGGGAGTTTCCTGGAACATTAACACCAGCTTTTCCGTTAATTAGTTCCAAGGTGAATTTTTTAAAACCACGGTTATTCAGTCCTCCCACATTGATTGACATATAGTCTGATTCAGCTCGAGTTGTCATAAAGAGATCCTGTGTGGTGCAGTTGCTAGTGTTGAGCGAGAAGCTGGGAGAGCAGACAATGGAACACACATTGCCAAAAAACAGATAGTCAAACCCAGTTACAGCTTTAAGCCAACACAAGGACAGCAACAGCTAATAATAATAATAATAATAATAATAATAATAATAATAATAATTTTTATTTATATCCCGCCCTCCCAGCCGAAGCCGCCTCAGGGCGGCTAACAACACTAAAGTAGTGCAACATTATAAAAAAATTAACATTAAAATCAACATTGATGGCAACCATAAACTAAAGTTTTGTAAAGATTGCCAAAGGAGGGAGTCAGGCAGCACTCTGACCAAAGGCCTAGTGGAACAGCTCTGTCTTGCAGGCCCTGCGGAAAGATGTCAAGTCCTGCAGGCCCCTTGTCTCTTGTGACAGAGCGTTCCACCAGGTTGGAGTCGCAGCCGAAAAAGCCCTGGCTCTAGTTGAGGCCAGCCTAACCTCTCTGTGGCCTGGGACCTTCAAGATGTTTTTATTTGAAGACCGTAAGTTCCTCTGTGGGGCATACCAGGAGAGACGGTCCCGTAGGTATGAGGGTCCTAGGCCGTATAGGGCTTTGAAGGTTAAAACCAACACCTTAAACCTGATCCTGTACCCCACCGGGAGCCAGTGCAGCAGGTCCTTTCAAGCAGGTTCTCAAGCCACCTGGATCTCTTCAGGCATTGCTCCTCTTCCTTGTTGCGCACTCCCAGTCACTGTTCTGTATCCAAGATGCTGACCCCATCCTTGGCATGCCCAAGATGAGCATCCAACACATTTAAGCCTAGATGTCAGCCTAGGAATTCTAATCTAGGAATTAGAAAGGAGCTCAGGCTTACAGCCTTATCCCCACCCCAAATTCATAACAATATAGTTATTCTGAGACCACCCGGTTAATGTGAGTATTCTATAATGTTACCTGATCCAACAGGGAACATAAGAAGTGTCCGTTGATGTTAATATGTTATAAAAGACCACTGTGCTATGTCAAATTTCTTCTTCTTCTTCTTCTTCTTCTTCTTCTTCTTCTTCTTCTTCTTCTTCTTCTTCTTCTTCTTCTTCTTCTCCGCTAACCACTTAGTTGTGATATGTTCTGAAAGTGCTACATACTGTATTCTAACACGCCAAACCTTCACGATGAATCCTTTAGATCAGGGGTGGGCAACCTAAGGCCCAGGGGCCGGATGCAGCCCAATCACCTTCTCAATCCAGCCCATGGACGGTCCAGGAATCAGCCTGTTTTTATATGAGTAGAATGTGTCCTTTTATTTAAAACGCATCTCTGGGTTATTTGTGCAGCCTGCCTGGTGTTTTTACATGAGTAGAATGTGTGCTTTTATTTAAAATGCATCTCTGCGTTATTTGTGGGGAATAGGAATTTGTTCTCCCCCCCCCCCAAAAAAAACAATAGTTCGGCCCACCACATGGTCTGAGGGATGGTGGACTAGCCCACGGCTGAAAAAGATTGCTGACCCCTGCTTTAGATAAAGGTAAAGGTAAAGGTACCCCTGCCCGTATGGGCCAGTCTTGACAGACTCTAGGGTTGTGCGCCCATCTCACTCAAAGAGGCCGAGGGCCAGCGCTGTCCGAAGACACTTCCGGGTCACGTGGCCAGCGTGACATCGCTGCTCTGGCGAGCCAGAGCCGCACACGGAAACGCCGTTTACCTTCCCGCTAGTAAGCGGTCCCTATTTATCTACTTGCACCCGGGAGTGCTTTCGAATTGCTAGGTTGGCAGGCGCTGGGACCGAACAACGGGAGCGCACCCCGCCGTGGGGATTCGAACCGCCGACCTTTCGATCGGCAAGCCCTAGGCGCTGAGGCTTTTACCCACAGCGCCACCCGCGTTCCCCTGCTTTAGATAGGGCACGTTAAAAACCATGTCTGAAACACAGTGTGTTTGAAGAGCATGCTCTCCTTTCTTTTTGAAATGCGATCGTAATAGCCAATGAATTTATTTCTTTTTAGGGTTAAAGGATTTGTGCCTTTGGCACCACCAGGGGAGATTCCACTTCCATGGGCTGTGATTTGAATGAAGAGAGAGATCCCAGAGAGATCCTTTAGAAGACTCACATAGAAACAGTCACCGTGCTCCGAAGCCCAAATTGAGTATTTATGAAGTGTACAAAGGGCTACTCTGGTTTTCTCTCTCTCGCTTTTAACACTGGACAGCTCCCTGGACATTGACTTCAAAGGGTGGGATCTTTGCTACTCAGGATGAATGCTTTTTAAAAAATGAGAACAGCCATAATTTAGTATGTAGAGCAGACTAACATTGATGAACACCCCTGATACCTTCATATTCACCCCAATTTCTTCCCTTTCCTGATTTGATAGCTATGTAGCTTATTCTTTATATATGTCTGTTCATTATAAATGACCCAGCTGCTAGATGAGCACCTTTTAAACTTGATGTACAATATTGCCTTATTCTTTATATATTTCTATTTTTATTTTCATATATAAATTCATTGCGAGATAAACAAAATATAATTAAATTTTTCAAGTTAAAGCAACTGGCAAGTTGCACTGTAAACATTTTTATGTTTAATTAGAGTAACTTAATCTAATCTAATTAAATTAGAGTAATACAAACTATAGTAAACTCACACTGTGGAAGCAATGAGGTTGCTCAAGAAAAACCATACTCTTATTCCTAAAAAACTTATGTTGGGGCAAAAAGCAAGCACTACTTTCATCGTTAGTCTCTGACTTGCCTTATTCAATGGAGGGAACCTCTAGACCAATCAGTGACGCCATGGATACCCATAATGATTTGAAATGTTCATTTCTTTCTCCCGCTCCACAAAATATTTCACCCTCCCTATGGAAGTCCAGTGAGATGCCTCTTCCCGCTCTCTCTGAGCTTGCCTTTTCATTGCCTCTCGGATGGGCCGTTGTTCGTCGGTAATCGGCAGGGATTCTTCGAGGTCATCTGGAGGTGTCCTCCAGGGAATAAACGTATCCCCTCGGTACGGTGGAGAGGCTGGTGGTTGCAAGGGCTGAGCTCTTGTTACAGATGGTCGGATGTTGCTTAAGAACCTGGAGCTTTGCCGTGGCACAGCTGGTGGGTGAGGTCGGGTGGGCAGCCTCCCAGCATTGGTGGGATGTGGTCTTAACCAGCTGGTGTGGGGAAGCTGTGAGGTGGGTGGCCATCCTTCATATGTAGCTGGTGGCTTTGGCCATGGTTTTGGCAATGGATGTTCACAATGGGGGGGCAATCTCTGGGAAGAAGAAGAAGAAGATTGCTGCCTAGGCACGGAGAAGGGGGCCAGCCTCCGTGCCAAGTGGGGTGCCGGCCTTGGCAGGGAGGGGGGCTGGGTAGTGGGCACTGGCTTATGCAGGGACTTCAGGAGAGGTACCTCCTGTGGAGCCTGTGAGTTCCCAGAGATACCGCTGGTGGCAGTTAGTGGAGGGAGATTTCTGGCCGCCATGGATGTAGTCTTCTTCTTCCCAAGGGGATGGAAGACCTGCACAGACTCCATCATGTGCCAAGCCAGATTGGTCCTTGGGATTGGCACCAACGGGCGCTCTTCCAATTTGATCTTTTTCCCTTTAATGCCTGGTGTGCTCCCTTTCACTGTGGCCTTCTCTTTGGTTTCAGGTCCCATCTCATTTTTCTCCAACCCTGTCTGGCCGTGTTTGGAGTTTCCTCTATCCAGATTGTCCTCTTCATGCTTTAAACTTCCCTCCTCTTGAAATGGAAGCTTTCTCTTTTCCTTACATTTTTTCTCCTGACTAGGGTGACTTTCCTTAGAGCCCGTTATGCTTGTTCCCTCTATGCTCAGAATACACTTGGGAAACTTGGGTGAAGCTTCTGCCTTTGTCGAAATGCCTTTCCTTTTCCCCTTAATCTCTGGTAACGCCTTTGGCTTCATGGACTTTTCATGGGTGGGCTGGCATTTTCCAGAGCCCTCTGGGATAGGTTCCAGAGTGATTCTGGGGAGCTTGATTAACGTCTGGGGCTCAGCAACACCCCACTTTCTTCTCCCTGTCGTGCTGATGGGTTTGCCTTCAATCTTCCCATTCCCCTCGCGTTTGCCTTTGCTTTGGGTGGAGTCACATTTTGACTTCTGGGTTTTCTTCAAGGATTTGGGTCTCAGAGGATCTGGTGGAAATGGAAACCCGATATCTTTTAAGATGTAAACTGGGCGCTGGATCAGTGGATTACCCGAGAGCGTATTCAGTTTTGTATCCTGCTCATCTGTTGGAAGAAGTGATGCCTGTCCCTGTGGTGCTGAGCCCTTTCTGAGTATGCTCACCTCTGTGCCCTTGATGTTTGGATCATTCACAAAGGAATGTGGGTGCTGGGCTTTTGGCACCTCTTTGCATGGCTCTAGGGCATCCGGGATTGACTTTGCCTCTACTCTGAGAGACCTTGTGGACACTGGTGCTAATGACTGGTGGCTCCCCAGGGCTTCCTCTGGAAGGCAGGCCTCCGCCAGCATTCCTTCACTGCCTTTGGTTGTCTCACTGGAAGCAAGAGGTGGAAAGAGGCCTTCTGGAATAAGCGGCTCCAGTGAAGCAATCAGGGTCTCTATCTCGGGATACTTGGAGAGGAGGTCTTCTGGCAGCTGGAACTCGTCTCGGAGGAGACTTTCTTCATCGGCTGGTTGGGGAGGTGGCGGCGGATGTTCCACCACTGAAAGAAAACAAATGGAAAGCATAGCAGTGACTGTTTGAAGACAAAGAATCTACTCAGGTTGGCTGAGACAAACTCGAGGAAGTCCAAGACTCGCATGATTAGCTGTTAGAGAATCTCCATATTAAATAAAGTTAAAAAGTGACAGATGGATCTGGCTCCATGTTTATCATGTGTAGATTCTTAGCTGACCTATCAGAAGTGCTAGATTAGGCCATGACATCTAGCCCGGAAGGCACACTTGGAAAGCACATGGTCTCAGTCACTGTATGTTCCCACACTTACCATTCAGAGCAGCATTGTTGAGCTGGGTTCCTTCCAGTTTTTCTTGTGCTATAGATGCACCTAGGACATCTGTCACTTGGGCACTGACTGCTCCTGTCCCCTGAAGTCCATGTGGGACTTGTACCACTGAAAGAAATTAATCAGGAGGGATCAGTGATTCTACAGCCAAGGAAGACCATTAATTAATTAATTCAGTTACTCTTTCTCCTGTCCAGAGGAAGGTAAGTGAAGGCCTTGTTCTCTGTCCTAGGGAGGCTCAGCAGTCATAGACTTTCCAACTAGATAATGCACAAAACTGTCTAAAGGCGGGCAGGCTGGCTGCCTGAAGGTGGGTTCAGGGGCTAAAGTGGCCTAGTTGCACTACTGGGCTCAGTGTGTTATCAATGATATAAACTGGGGTCCATTTTTATATACCTCAAATTTCAGTGTTCAGTGATGAGGTGACAGCGGGGAAACTGAATAGTATAAGGTACCCTGAATCCAACATTGTCCCAGAGGATTATGGGTGGTAGTATATGGTGTGTGGTATGCTCACATGACATGCTGTTTTGGATTAAGAACATAAGCCTATGAGAAGAGCCCTGGCTAAAGGCCCATCGCGTCCAACATCCTGTTCTCAGATGCTACAAGGAGGACCTGTGTACGACAGTGTTTTCCCCACTTGTGATTCTCAGCAGCTGAGAATAGGGATATGGCTGTTGTGGCCAGTAGCCATGAATAACTTCAGCTATGAAATTGGATTGTTTTTCTAAACAAACTTGTCTTTCTGCTGCGATGAGAGGTTGACCCTTGCTATCATAATCTTGCCAGAATTGTGCACTGTACAGTATTCCAAATGTGGTTGCACCGTAGATTAGGATAACAGCTTTTGGATATTGGAACTTACTCTGTTCCATAAGAATATACCCAACGCTCACCCACATTGCGGATGCAGGTGGTGCCATGGGTTAAACCACAGAACCTAGGGCTTGCCGATCAGAAGGTTGGTGGTTCGAATCCCCGTGACGGGGTGAGCTCCCGTTGCTCAGTCCCAGCTCCTCCCTACCTAGCAGTTTGAAAGCACGTCAAAGTGCAAGTAGATAAATAGGTACCACTCTGGTGGGAAGGTAAACGGCATTTGCGTGTGCTGCTCTGGTTTGCCAGAAGTAGCTTAGTCATGCTGGCCACATGACCTGGAAGCTGTATGCCAGCTCCCTCGGCCAATAAAGCGAGATGAGTGCAGCAACCCCAGCAATCCGCTACTGGACCTAATGGTCAGGGGTCCCTTTACCACCCACATTGCAGGGCCAAGTGGAAATGGTACTAGGAAATGGTACCTACTGAGGCTAGGTTAATTGCCTGATGGGTTGGAGGGCCCCAGACACCCATTAGAAAGCAAATGATTCCTTTACAAAGATGAGCACAAACCTTGTGAGGCTGGAAAGTACCCAGTGGCTGGGGCAGGTTCCAGGGTGGGCTGAGGTTCCACCTGCTGGAGGACCAGGAGCATTTCATTGTTCGCAGCTGGTGGCATAGGGACAGCGCTACCAATCCGGACGATTGGGTTCCTCTGCTCCAGTGGGATGGGAGCTAATGTTCCATGGTGGTAGAGGCCCATCCCGTCCTGGAAGGTGGTTGGGCGAATGGGTCCAAGACCAGGAGGCTGCACCTGAACCAGCTGGAGGTGAGGTTGCCTATATAATTGATTCATAGGTCTGGCTGTTGCAAAGTCCCTGTGCTGCGTTTGCAGTGGTGCATACAAAGGCACCGAGAGATGTCCAGTTGTGCCCCACCCATGGAGAGAAGGACGAAGAGCTACTGGGGTGAACATCTGCTGCGGATCATTCTGTACACCCTGCAAGAGAGGTATTTCACCATGAAGGTATCCCTGGGTGGTGGTGCTGCCTTGGTTTGGTTGGAAGGGCAGAGCTGAACCTTGAGGCTGCAGCCAACCACAGTTCTCACATGGTGCTGATGAGTGGGAGATGCTGTGTTGACATTCTCCCACCGTGGAGCTGGTAGTCACTAGGGTGCTCTGAGGCTGGCTGTTGCCCCCTTCGGTCCGCCTGCTGTTCGGAGCCTGATCTGCAATGCAAACAAAGTGAGCAGGAGTGTAAAGATCCCTGCAGTTTTTGATCAGCCTTCGCAAGAATGAGCCCTTCCTTAGCAAAGTGGTTTTCTTATTGTTAGGTCAGCCTCTTTACCACTTCTAATTGTTAGGTATTTTAGAGACCCTTTTCTTCAGTTCCCTCTCTACTCTTCAGTGCTGCTCTCCATCCCTCCTTCCTTTGGGCCTTAACCCCTCATGAATGTATGCTGTGCTCAGCAATGCCCAGCTTGTTTGACTTTTCCCCAACTCCTGTTGCTGGAGGTTCTAAACTACTGGATCTTTGAAAAGGGTTGTGGGGAGGAATCTTTTCCCCATCCTATCTCCCTCCCTCTTTCTTCCATGGAGAAATAGCGCCACCCTGCTGATGTTCCCATAGCACATTCTGTCTTTCGTGATGCTCTGCTATGTCCCCCCCCCCCCCCCCGGGTAAACATGAGGGTGAATTTTTCCCCAGTGTTCCTCACCCATGCTCAGTGCCAATTCTAGTCAGCATCCCATGGAAGTGGGATCATATGAACCTGTTTACTGCTGTCACCACAGTAACCAGCAAGATTCTAACTGGCCAGAGAATGTTATGATGCAAAAGGCAGAGCAGAGTCATGGGCAGTTGGCCTGAACTGAAGGTACCAGGAAAACAAAGATGTCTGTTAGGGGAACTGAAGAGTAACTGAAGTTATGGCCAGTTTGAGTCATAACAAGCCCTATTACACTCTCCTCCTATTGTAGGCATCCCCCAGTGTGACCGGATTAATCTGGACAACTAGTGAAGTGATGGGCACCAGCTACCATAAATCTTACACCTTTTAAGGTCACCTGTTTATATAACTTGGTGAGATAGGGGTCACAACAGCAACAAAGAGCATCATTCATCTAAGGACGCCACTCCTCTCAAAGAACAATTGCTGTTTCCGGCTCTCAGATGAGAGCAGAATCAAACCAAACTTCATTTGGCTCTGGATCAGTGGATAATTTATGGACATGTACTTATTGATCTACTGCTTTTCCTCCCAAAGTGAATGTTCTGTGATGTTGCTCTCTGGAAACTCTTGGCTTGTGAGCTGCTTTGGACAAAGTGCAATGGACCTTATTCTACAAAGTGAATGCAGATCGACAGTGGTACTGATATAATTCTGTGAATTTGAAGGCGCTTCAGTCTTGATCGGCACATCTCGTGAAAGTTGTCATGACGTGTTATTGTTATCACTCTTTTTCATGGGGTGGGATTGCTGTAACGGTTTGGCAAAGACAATCCCATTATGCTCTTTATTTGGGGCTGCTTCTTCCTCTAGCCTTTGGGAGTGAAAACCTTGTTGCAATAAAATAATAGTCGCTTTGCTTCTTGCCTGGCTGGTTGCAACTTCTGATTATTTTCTCTGACTGACAAGGTCTTGTGGGATCATGGTGAGTCCCTTGAGCCCTACCGGTGGGCAGTACAGAGTGACCCCCTATTTCTTAAAACACAGGTTATATTGAAAGCCCCCCTAAACCTTAAAAGCCCCCTCAACCCTGGAACAGACCCCACACCTCTCGAAATCAGGACAATCAAAATTCCTCTTCCTAATTCAGCTTTCCCTATCGGCACTTGCCACCGTGGTCAGCATACCAGTGTACTGGAAGAAGCAAAGATCACCAGTGTTGAAGCAATGCTTCTTCAACATCAACTTCGTTGGACTGGTCATGTTGCTCGGATGCCTGATTATTGTCTTCCAAAGCAACTCCTCTATTCCGAACTTAAAAATGGAAAGCGTAATGCTGGTGGTCAACAAAAGAGGTTTAAAGACTCTCTCAAGGCAAATATTAAAAAAATGTAGTATAAACACTGACAACTGGGAGACACTTGACTGCAAGCGCTCCAGTTGGAGAACAGCCTTTACCAAAGGTGTCATGGGCTTTGAAGACACTCGAACTCAGGACACAAAGGAGAAATGTGATAAGCAGAAGGCACGCTTGGCAAATCCACACCGTGATCAACTCCCGCCCGAAAACCAATGTCCCCACTGTGGAAGGACACATGGATCCAGAATTGGCCTCCACAGTCACTTATGGACTCATTATTAAAACCATGTTTATGGAAGACAATCTTACTCGGCTATGAGTGATCGCCAAAGAAGAAGAAGAAAAAGATGGCAGGGGCTGAGGGGAGTTGCAGTTCAGAGCCCCCAGGGGCCACCAGATTGAGGGGAGCTGCACCAATTCATTATCAATGCATTTATCCTTGCCCTCCCTTCCCCACACTGAAAGCTGATGAAGACTGCAATTTGAAGAGGACAGCTCGCTATATTGCCCTCATATTAAGGTTCCTCTTTCTTTTGTATTTGCATTTCCCTGTTTTTATTATTATTATTTCATAAAAGTTATATACCAGAGATCAGTGGCATACTGTGGAGGGGCCAGGGCGGCCATGGCCCCAGATGCAAAATTCTGAGGGGGCAATGATTTACAGATGGTATTTAACTCTGAGTAGGCTTGCTAAGATGTATAAGACTGAATCAGATAAGTCCTGGAGATGCAAAGAGGTGGAGGAAACGTTCTTCCATATGTGGTGGATTTATAAAAGGGTAAAAGAGTATTGGGAAATGAGCCATAATGAACTGAAAAAGATGTTTAAAAGTACTTTTCAAAAAAAAAACCAGAGTCCTTTATGTCGGGGATAATTCAGACTGAAATTCCGGGTGCAAAAAAAGGTTATTTATGAATGCCACTACTGCGGCCCGAGTTTTGTTAGCCCCAAAATGGAAAACGAGTGAGGTCCCAACCAAAGAAGAATGGCCACTTAAGTTGACAGAATATGCGCAGCTTGCAGACTTAACATATAGAATAAGGGAACAAGAAGAACATACGTTTAGAGCAGCATTTCCCAACCTTGGGCCTCCAGCTGTTTTTGGACTACAACTCCCATAATCCTCAGCTAGCAAGACCAGTGGTCAGGGATGATGGGTATTGTAGTTCAAAAACAGCTGGAGGCCCAAGGTTGGGAAACACTGGTTTAGAGAAGATGGGGAAATGTTTATTGGATATATGGGAAATGACTGCATACAGTGAAAACGTTGGTAGCATTAAGATAAATTCAACAGTGTAAATAGGTTTTGATTGATGTAATAATGGAATAATGAATGGTATAGTTTCTGTAAAATATGCAAGGATTTGTGGTATGTAAAATGAATCATGGAGGCAGCTGTGATGGTACCCCCCTCCCCGATGGTGCTGGGGGTGGTGTGCTCCCCCCGCCCCCATTCTTCCACCAGTGTTCTTTTAAGTACAATCTGCATTTGTCCCATTCCCTACTGAAGTTTTGATCCTCCTGATTTCTCATCTTCCCTGTCAGCCTCGCCATCTCTGCATACTCTAGTAGTTTCATCTGCCAGTCGGCTTTTGTCAGCGTCTTCTCCTCTTTCCATCGCTGGGCAAGCAGCAACCTTGCAGCTGTTGCCGTGTACATGAATAGTCTTCTCAAATCCTTCGGTATGTCTGCACCTAAAATTCCTAATGAAAAGGCTTCTGGTCTTTTAACAAATGTTATTTTAAACATTTTTTTTAGTTCATTATGTATCATTTCCCATAATTCTATATTTACAATTCCACCACATATGATAAAAGGTGTCCTCTTTTTCCTTACATTTCCAACATACATTTGAGTTAGTTCTGTACATTTTTGCTAACTTAAAGGTAAAGGTAAAGGTACCCCTGCCGGTACGGGCCAGTCGTGTCCGACTCTAGGGTTGTGCGCCCATCTCACTTAAGAGGCCAGGGGCCAGCGCTGTCCAGAGACACTTCCGGGTCATGTGAGCAGTGTGACGAAGCTGCTCTGGCGAGCCAGCACCAGCGCAGCACACGGAAACGCTGTTTACCTTCCCGCTTTTAAAGCGGTACCTATTTATCTACTTGCACTTAGGGGTGTTTTCGAACTGCTAGGTGGGCAGGAGCTGGGACTGAAAGATGGGAGCTTACCCCGCCACGGGGATTCAAACCGCCGACCATGCGATCGGCAAGTCCTAGGCACTAAGGTTTTATCCACAGCGCCACCCGCTGGGTGTTAAATACCAACGGTACATCATCTTCATATAATTTTCTTTCAGCATGTAACATGCTGTAAATTTTAAGTCTTCTTTCCAGAATTTTTCCCATGCTGTCAACTGTATACAGGATTATATCCAAAATCTCTTGCCCATTGAATCATTACAGATTTGACTTCTTCATCTTTAACAAACCACACCAACAACAATTTATACATTTTCGAAAGAAGTTTCACCTCATTTTGTATCAATTCCCTCTCAAAAGAAACCCTTTCTTTTATCCATTTTAAAAACATTGTTCAGCTGGTGGTATTGTAACCAATCTGTTAATAGGTCTCTTGTCTGTCGTCATTTATTTTTTTTTCAATTTTAGCTGATTTTCCTCCTCTTTAAGCAATTCTTTATATGTTGCCCAATCTTTCAGTTTTTTCACAGTAATTGCTTCTAGTGACGATAACCACCATGGCATTTTTTGTTCTAACAGATTTTTATATTTATCCCATACCACATATAGGGACTTCCTTATTACACGGTTCAGGACTCCTGTGTACCTTAACTTTTTCATACCATAAATACGCATTGGGCAGCTGTTTTGGCACTGAATCTTTAATAAAAACAAACTGTACAACTATAAAACTGTTAAAAGGCTATGAGACTATTAAAAGATAATAAAGATAATAAAACAATAAAAGCAAGACTTGCAAGCAGCATTACAACAACCTCGGCTATAAAATTGGAGGCTTCAGCAAAGCTACTGCTGCCAACACCATTTTCAACTCCTCGCTTGGCATGCTATGTGACGCAGACAGCAGGATCAGCAGCCCATGCCAATGGTGAGTGGGCAAGGACTCACCTTAGTCAATGGAGGGAACCCCTAGACCCCTCAATAACACCATGGATACCCATAGCAAGTTGAAATGTTCATTTCCTTCCCACGCTCCACTAAATATTTCACCCTCCCTACGGAAGTCCAGTGTGATGCCTCCTTCCTCCATCTCTGAGCTTGCCTTCTCATTGCCTCTCAGATGGGCCGTTGTTCTTCAGTTATTGGCAAGGATTCCTCGAGGTCGTCTGGAGGTGTCCTCCAGGGAATAAAAGTATCCCCTCTGTATGGTGGAGAGGTTGGTGGTTGTACTTGCAAGGGCTGAGCTCTTGTTGCAGATGATTGGATGTTGCTTAGGCACCTGGAGGTTTGACCTGGCACAGCTGGCCGGTGAGGTCTGGTGGGCACCTTCCTAATAATGGTGGCCAGTGGTCTCCAATGCCTGGTGAGGAAAGCTGAGAGCTGGATGGCCATCCTTCATGTGGATGTGAGCCTGGTGGCTTTGGCGATGATTTTGGCAATGGGTGTTCCACATGGGTTGGCAGTCTTTGGGCAGAAGAAGAAGATTGTTTCCTAGGCAGCGAGAGAGGTGCCAGCCTTCGCACAAAGTGGGGTGCTGGCCTCAGCAAGGAGGGGCGATCGGAAGGGGGATCTTCATTAATTCCTCGGACTCTGGAATACCCCAGTTTCTTCTCCATTTCCCTTCCCATTTGCTTTGGGTGAAGTCTGGAACAAAAAGAAGGTGAAATCATTATTTTAGATGCACCTAGTTTGTCCATAATGGAAAGTCTTAATTTATTCCATTGTATTATATCCATATTTATACCTTTCCAAGATGACTACAATTAAACTGACCCAACTTGTTCAAATTTTGGGTAATTTGTACCCCCAGATGTCTAAAACTTTTCCTAGCTTTTGGAATCTTCAACATTGCTGTAGAAGTCTGCTATATATGTGGTGATGTATGAAAAAATGTTACCTCTGCTTTCTTAAAAGTAACTTGTAATCCTGAGACCCTGGAGGAACTGTTCCAGTTCTGTGCATAATATTTTGCCTGCTCTGATAGAGTCAGAGGTGCATAAAATTATATCATCTGCAAAGAGGTCTGATTTTTGTTCATTTCTGTTTATAACCACTCCTGTACCTTTGGGGGGGGGGAGAAGTTTTATTTTAAGTATAATTGGTAGAGTGGAGAGAGAGAAATGTTTATGTATGCTACCATTGCTGCTTAAATGATTTATGCCCAAAGATGGAAGAAGGAAACAGTTCTGACAGAAGAAGATTGGCAATGTGGAATATGTAGAAATAGCAAAACTAACCAGAGGAATAAGAAATCAAGAAGAGAGACTTTTTAAAACAGAATGGAGAAAATTTATTGACTATTTGAAGATACATTGTAAACAAATCAAAACATTACTGGGACCAATATAAACACATGCAGTAAGAGTTAAGAAGGGGGGGGGAGGAAAATAAGAGGGAAATAGTAAATATATTTGAATTGGACATGCAGTAATAAAAAAATATAAAATAACTGCAGAAAGGAGAGGAGGGAAGTTGAGCGGAAGGTACATGAGATCTGTAAAGACTTTGGGTTTTTTGTTAACATATTTATAAAAAGTGGAAATGGAAAATAAATATTTATAAAACAAAAATGTTTGTGACCATTCCTGGGCAAGAGAGGGCATTGCATACTTTGATTGGAAATGGTTCTAAAATTAATACAACCAACAGGGGTGACAGAGAACATCCTTCCTTCTGAACTAGAAGGCCCCAAGCTTTCCACATGAGGAAGTTACTCCAACCCCTGGATAATTTTAATTGTTTATGATCCCATTGGGGAGGAATCTTCTCCCCATCCTATCTCCCTCCCTCTTTCTTCCATGGAGAAATAGCGCCACCCTGCTGATGTTCCCATAACACATTCTGTCTTTCGTGATCCTCTGCTATGTCCCCCCCCCCCCCCGGGTAAACATGAGGGTGAATTTTTCCCCAGTGTTCCTCACCCATGCTCAATGCCAATTCTACTCAGTATCCCTTAGGGTGAACCCATGGAAGTGGGATCATATGAACCTGTTTACTGCTGTCACCACAGTAACCAGCAAGATTCTAACTGGCCAGAGAATGTTATGATGCAAAAGGCAGAGCAGAGTAATGGGCAGTTGGCCTGAACTGAAGGTGCCAGGAAAACAAAGATGTCTGTTAGGGGAACTGAAGAGTAACTGAAGTTATGGCCAGTTTGAGTCATAACAAGCCCTATTACACTCTCCTCCTATTGTAGGCATCCCCCAGTGTGACTGGGTTAATCTGGATACCTAGTGAAGTGACAGGCACCAGCTAAATCTTACACCTTTTAAAGTCACCTGTTTATATAATTTGGTGAGAGCAACAAAGAGCATCATTCATCTAAGGACGCCACTCCTCTCAAAGAACAATTGCTGTTTCCGGTTCTCAGATGAGAGCAAAATCAAACCAACTTGCTTTTGGTTCTGGATCAATGTGGATAATTTATGGATATGTACTTATTGATCTACTGCTTTTCCTCCCAAAGTGAATGTTTTGTGTTGTTGCTCCCTGGAAACTCTTGGCTAGTAAGTTGCTTTGGACAAAGTGCAATGTACCTTATTCTACAAAGTGCAATGTAGGTTGACCGTGGTTCTGAAACAATTCTGTGATTTTGAAGGTGCCTCAGACTTGATTGGCACATCTTGTGAAAGCTATATTCAAGTCCCATTGAAGAAAAATGAATAGTACTTAGTTGTGGCTTATCTATACCCCATGGGTGGTACTGGGACTCTGACTACCTGGAGTGGACTGTGCCTGGTAACTTTTGAAAGGAATCCCCCTTTCTCCCTATTCTCTTGCTTCCACTTCCATGTATGTGGCCTTCTCTAAGTTGTTGAAAGATCTACTCCATTCCCCTGCTATAATCCTTAACTTCTCAGATGGCTTCTCTGTCTGCTTCATGGGACAATAAAGCAGAACATCTGAACATTTAGATGGCACCATTTCCTACCTGCCATGCCGATAGGAGCGCTGAAATAGCATGAACAAAAAATGAACCAATGGAGAGCAGTCCTTTCACTTCTCATGGATCCAGTGTCCGGTAAGAAGTGGGCAATGGAATGGCGATGGCATAAAATTGTTTATTGCTGTCTCTATTGAAGCTGACCAGATTGGTCCTGGGGACTGGCTTAAAAGGGCATTCCAGTTTGATCTTTTTCCATCCTTCATGTTGATGTGAGCCTGATGGCTTTGGCAATGGATTTCCCACATGGGCTGGAAGTCTCTGAGACAAAGAAGAAGATGGTTGCTTAGGCAGCGAGAGAGGTGCCAGCCTTCGCACAAAATGGGGTCCTGGCCTCAGCAGGGAGGAGGGATCAGAAGGGGGCAGCAACTTAGATAGTGTCGGAGAGGACCTGGGATGGGCTTCAGAGGCCATTCTTCAAATTTGTTCTTGTTCCTTCTAGTACCTCGTATTCTCTCTTTGCTTTCAGCTCCATTTGCTTTTTCACCACACCTTACTGCTGTCACCACAGTAACCACCAAGATTCTAACTGACCAGAGAATGTTATGATGCAAAAGGCACTGTGGAGTCATGGGCAGTTGGCCTGAATTAAAGGTGCCAGGAAAACAAAGATGTCTGTCAGGGGAACTGAAGAGTAACTGAAGTTTTGGCAAGTTCATTGAACAATTCCCAACCTGCCATGCTGATAGGAGCGCTGAAATAACACAAATATCGAAGCTGACCAGTGGAGAGCAGTCCTCTCACTGCTTACGGAACGAGTGTCCTGTAAGAAGCGGACAACGGAATGGCGATGGTACAAAGTTGTTTATTGCTGTCTCTACGGTAACCCTGCAGAATGTGAAGAAGGGGCTGGAGAATATTTGAATCAGAAACAGATGTCATCATGGAAGGTGGAAGAGCAGCCCAGGGGTGAGAAAAGGGCCATCAGTTCACCATACCTGGTTGACAATTCATCTTCACAGGCTCCTCACCATTTTTTAAACATGGTCATCTGAATTTTCCTTTGGGGGTTTGTTTGAATGGAAGACCAATGTATTATTATTATTTCCTTATTAAGTGCTTGCTCCACATCCTGTTAGGATCAAGGCACTTGTAGCTGAGTCCCATCACGTTAAGTATTTGTCCCTTCCAATCCACTCTTGTACACAGGTGTATTTGCACCCACAAAGATCTCATACATTCACTCAGTTGACACTCTGTTGTTAAGGCAGTCTAAGAAAGCAAATTGAGGGAGTCTGAGTCAAACAGTCTGAGAAGAACAGGAGGTAGAGGAAGAGGAGCCTCCTCATTTCCTGTATTGTTTTGTTTTTTGCTTTCTTGCTTCCTGCTTCCACCAGGGTAATTCCACCTGTCAAACACTGTAGGAATTTCAGCCTTTTAGCTCTTGTGATTCTGGAGGTACTTGTATTAAGATGCAGCACTGCTCTTTTTGTAACCTGGAAAATAAGATACTGCAAGGAAGAGGCACATACAGTATGAGCTCCTAAGAATCAATGAAACAGCTAGAGGCATGGAACACAACAGATTGTTGTTGCTGCTGCTGCTTTTTTATAGAGTACATCACTGGTCCACACTCTCTTCGTATGTTAGTCCCCATGGTCACAGATGATGGGGGCTGTAGCACAATGACATCTGGGTGGCACCATGTTGACAACCCCTGCTTTACCTTCTGCGCTGTCTTCAAAACATTAAATGGTAAAGTAAAGCAAGCTGGTTGTCAATTCTTCCAGCAGCAACTGATCGCTAAATTCTGCTGGTATCTGGGGCCGCAACTAGTAGCAACTCCAGCTTCTAATAGTAAAGCGATGGTAAAATCACCAGGGCAAATCCCCGCTCCCACTCCCGCCCCCCAGCCTCCGAGTCCATTTTAAACAACTTCTTTGACATTTAGTTTTTCCTTGTAGAGTTGGAAGAGGGAGCTTCATTGTCCAAACGTGAATGCCTGGTTGGAAGAGGTCATATCCAGCAATGTTAAGGAAGAATCATTCTATTGTACCCTTTTCCCATTCCCTATCCAGAGGTCACTTAAGGGATTTAAGAGCCCATTGTCACTTGGGAAATAGACAATCTGAGTTAATCATCAATGCTTAGAACTCCAAGGAGGCCATTTCCTATATTTGGTTTTAGATTTAAATATCAGAAGGAGTGATAAATCACTAATCTTGGGGTTCCTGGAGGGATTTTATCTCTCATTCCTTGCTGGACAGCTTTTGTAAGGGAGGCATGATAGTTTATTGATAGAAGATGTTGTTTCTATTCCAGATGATTCTAATTGTGGGGGCACGATGACAGGATGCTTCAGGGAATGGCAGAGGGGGCTATCAAAATTCATTTGGAAAGGGGGGAAAGCCCAGGATTAAACATAAATTACTAATTGATATTAAAGATAGAGGGGGTTTTGCGTTACCAGATCTGAAGCTTTATTATGAAGCATCCTGTCTTTGCTGGATCAAAAGAGTGGATGATCTTGCAGAATACTGACTTATTGGATTTGGAGGGATGGGACAATAGATTTGGGTGGCACGCCTATTTAGGCTATGAAAAAGTAAAAGCACACAGAGGTTTTCTAAATCATCTAATACAGAAATCACTATACATGGTGTGTGGCAGGTACAAAAATCTATTGGAACCAAAAACACCCTGGTGGTTATCTCCTCTAGAGGCCATCTCAGTAAAGAGGAAAAACATGGGGGGAAATTGGGCAACTTATAAATAAATTATAGAGGAGGAACAAAACCAACTCAAATTGAGAAAATTTGAAGAAATCAGAGATCACCTCACAGATTGGTTGCGGTACCATCAACTAATTGATATTTTCAAATTTGATCAAAAAAATGGGTTTGCAACAGAGGTATTGAAAAAGATGTATTACAGAATAAAAAGAAAATACTATCTAAAATGTACAGACTGCTGCTAGATTGGGAAGTAAAAGAAGAAAAAGTGAAGGATGTGATGATTAAATGGTCAGAATACTTTGGTTACTCCATTCAGATGGCTGCTTGGGAAAAATTAGAATAAAGATCTAAAGTTTACTGGTTGTTATACACTAAAGGAAAACTTTATGAAAATGTTTTATAGATGGTACATGACCCCAAGCAAATTGGCCAAAATGTACAAAACAAATTCAAACATATACTGGAGGTGCAAGAAAATGGAGGGAACAATATACCATATGTGGTGGGGCTGTGAAAAAAATTACAAACTTTTGGGATATTGTCTATGAGGAACTAAAAAAATGTTTAAACAAACATTTGTGGAAAAAACTGGAAGCCTTCCTTCTGGGCTTTCTGACAAATGATTTTCCAAATGACAAGAGGAGGGTTTTCCTGTACGCAACAACAGCAGCAAGAAAGTTGATTGCCAAAAACTGGAAGGGAGAGAAAATTCCAAGGAAGGAAGAATGGCAAATTAAATTATGTGAATACTTAGAACTAGCAAAGATGACGGAGGCAATCAGAAACAAAACAAAACAAAAGAAAAATTTAAAACTGAGTGGGAGTGTTACAGAGTACAGTATTTTTAGAAAAACATTTTCCCCAAACAAAATCTCTAATATGCTTTGATTAATTTTTGCAAATTACTTAACAGACAAATAATGTACGCCATGTGAGATCAATGAATTAAAAGGTGAAATAGGATACAGTTAAAAAGAAAAAGAGGAAGTAAGGACCTGCAATGAGGTGGAGGGAAGTCATTTTCAAAGATGTTGAATTATTCTGGTTTTTTTTATGTATCTTATTATGTTTTGAAGAATGAAATGAATAACTGTATTAATAAACAAACTCAATAAAAAATATTGGGGGGGGGGAGAGAGATATGGATAGAAAAAGAGACACAGATTTTTGAAGCCTGGTTTTTGCTCCATCTCGAATCAGCATGTACTGGTCACAGTTAAAATAGTACAAGGTTCGAATTTCATGGGAAATATATTAGGCTATTCCATATCTTATACTCCAGGAATGGGGAATTTGTGACCCTGCAAATAATACTGGACTCCAGCTCCTGTTGGTGCAGAAAAAAATAAAGAAAAGAGAATTCCTGGATGCCAAGATCCAAGTTTGGGGCAATTAATCTTTGGTGAAAGACCCCCAGCAGAGATTTAAAGTTACAAAATATGCAGCAAAGTGATACGGGGGGGGGGGGGGAGCATGTCTTCTTCACCTTCTTCTTCGCTACAATATATCCATTTATTTCCAATTGTCATTGTCAAAAGGGACTAAAATCTATAAAATTCATAGAAAATCAACGTGCCAATTTGCTCAATTTCTCTAGGACTCCATGACACCTCCCTTGTCCTCCATAATCCCTCAAGCAAGGTGTCAAGACCCTAATCCTGTCAAATCACTCTGCCAAGCCTTTCCTCCGGGCAATGCCAGGTGGCAGACTATGCATACATGGACCATTGTCTTCTCATCACCAGTACTCAGAATGTGCTTATCTGCACATATCTCTAGCTCTGCATATTCCCCCCTCCCTCCTCCATATGTTAATCCTGTGTAACCCAACCTCTTCTTAATGTACAGTATTCATGATGTAATCTGTGTAACCCAACCTCTTCTTAATGTATTCATGATGTAACTGGGATGTATTTTGCACTGTATTCTGGAACATGGAGGGAAGTTTCAAAAGTTCATGTCACCCCTATCTCGCTGTTCAATCTCACCTTGAACCTGTTGCGCAATAAACTTGGATTTTCTGCAGTTTGCTCCTGTCTCCGGCTGAGCTCATTTTCCTCCGCAGGGACCTGCGGACTTAGTCAGACGAGCTGGGTGGCAGAGCAGCCTCGCACCCAGATTTTACCGTAACAAAAGTAAAGCATGGCGCTCTAAACCTATAAAACATGCCCTTCCAAGTGGTTCCCAATTTTCCTCTTCCTCCAGCACAGGAAAAGACCACACATTTGGCAAGCTAAAAATTGGTGTATTTATAAACTCTTCAAAGGTCTGCTTCATGTCATTTTCCATATATCAGTCAGAAAAGTTGCACAAGCAGTGAAACGTAGCTTAGTTACAAGGCGGTGAAAGTTTCTAAATAATTGGTATAGGAACTCAAGAGAGGCTGGTGAGAGCCATGCAGCTTTGCTGGAGCAACCCACTCATACCTCTTAACACACTGAGCTTAGGTAGTTCAACCCTGGGTGTTGAACAAAGGCTTGATTACCTATTTCTTCCCAAAGTAAGAGGACGTGACATAGCTATGCCTGGCAAGACAGCTTACTCTATGGTTTTAACCCCTACCTGCATTAATTAGACTTAAGAATGTTGGTTATCTCACAGTTCTCATCAGCCAATAGTAGGGGATAGTGGGAGCTGTAGGCTGCAGGCACACTATACCTTTAAAGCATATTCAAAGCACATTTCCCAACCTCAAACGATTCTTGGCATTGTTGTTTACCCCTCACAGAGTTACAATTCCCTCTCACTTTCCCAGGTACTGGCAGCAACCTCAGTATAGTGGTACCTCTGGATGCGAACGGGATCCATTCCAGAGCCTCATTCGCATCCTGAAGTGAACATAAGATGCATCTGTGGATGTGCGGGTCATGTTTCGCCGCTTCAGTGCATGCACGTGATGTCATTTTGAGTGTCTGCACATGCGTGAGCGGCGAAACCTGGAAGTAACATGCTCCGTTACTTCTGGGTTGCAGCGGAGTGCAACCCAAAAATATTTAAGCTGAAGCGTATTCATCCCGAGGTATGACTGTATTGAGAAGCCAGGTAAGCAACAGCGTCCCACCCCACTCTATCTGGCTGGCTGCTACCGTCTAAATAACTTCCAAGTTCACTTCCAATTCTAAATTCCATGACCCTATTGTGCCAGGCTATACTTTGGATCCTACCCAAACTGCTGGGCTCCTTCTATTGCTCACCCCCGACCCAAAATACAGCGCTTCTCTCTGAAACCATCCCAAAGAGTGTGCCCACACTTCAAATTATGGGACTCCTCCCTGGGGCCATCTGAAATGGCTGGGCCCAACCTTCAGTTATGGGTCCACCCAGGACAAAACGATGGACTCCAACTATATATTCATGACCTTGGCCTCCTGTGAGCTCTGTTTCCCTATCAAGGGGCTCTGTAGGCAGGCCCTGCCCAGAGACATGATTTATTTCCTCCCAAAATGCATTCTTTGTCATACACTTTATGTCTTACAACATGTATTGGAACATATCCAGAAGACCACTGTTACCAGAATTTGTATAAAGGTTGGGGGTTGCTTCCAGTTAAATGGGACGCTGCACCCCCAGACCATCCCCCAAACCAACACCATTAAATTTTGTAAATATCCCCATAAACCCACCACAGTTTTGCTACATTGTATCTTGTTCAAGGTTACATAGTATTCACCTTTCCTTTTGCATCAAAACCTTCAAATATTCATATACAATCACGCCTATTTCAGATCAAACCATTCCAAATTTATTTTACTCAGGGAAAACCGGTAAAGAAAGCCATAATCTCTGAAACCTGGGATCACATACACAGCAGCCTCTTGCACAAGAGATAATCACTGGCATCCTGGCAAATGGGTGCCAGACAGGTAGTCATCCCACGGACAATAGCAGACCATCCAAGAATGGATTGTGCTCTAGTTCAGGACAAAGAAGTGTGAGTACCTGACTGGAAAACCAGGAACTTGTAAATATTTCCATTGTATCACTTGATGGGTGTGCTGTAGGGGGCAAGGGAGGTTTGGGGGCAAACCTGATAAACCGGTTTGTGCCACAAACCCCTCCCTGTTTGTGACATGTATGGTGTATTTACAATGTATGCATGATACTTCACAAAAGGTGTTTGTTGTGGGTAAAAGGTAAAACTTGTTTTTTTTAAAAGGGGAGCCATCCTTTGTTCTAGGCTTTTTCCTGTATCTTGCATGTGGTGGGTGGAAGTCCTGTTACAACAGTCTTTTGAATGAAGATCAGGCCTACAGGCTGCTGTTTTGCTCCTATATACCTGGCTGGTATATTTGTTTGGCAATCCAAGTGAGCCCAAGGGTTTTCCTATAACACCACTGTATTATGAGGAGTTAGGGGTGATGCTCTGCCAGCTGAGCAAAAACATGCAAGATGCAAAGCAGGGCCAGTGCAGGGTGTGACCTGGGGAATGTTTCAACATCAGACAGAGAGGGGCTGATAGGCCATGTTCATCTAACATTCCTGTCCTAAACTGTCTTAGGAACTATGGTTCTCAGGTGCCTGAAACTGCCTGGTTGAAGACACAAGATCTCCCACAACTTTTTTTTTTAATATAATTTTTTATTATTTTCTCCTTAAACAATATTTCCAACCATACATAAAATACATAAATCCTTCCGCTCTGCCGAGCTTGTGGCTTCCCTCCCTCCCTTCAGTAGGTTTTCTGCTTTCAAGTCTTTGTCTCGCACTTTGACTCCCACAATTTTTTTAGATTCCGCTCTAAAGTATATAATCAAATTACATCAAATGTGGCAAAATTTATTTCCAGTCCTGCCAAACTGCATGAAATTCAGAAGATCCTTTTTCATATCAGAGGGAGCCTCTTCTGGTTCACTGATCATCAGCAGTATCATGTCCACACACTGATTAATAACATGAGTTGCCCCCTGAGTTTTACCCCTTTGACTCTTCGATTTGCTCACACAGTTGAGGCCAGCATTCTTACCACCACCACTGATTCTGAATTTTTCTGTTTTACTAAGTTAAAAAGACTCTCCAACATCCAGCATCTAAAGAACAAGCTCCTAAAGGGCCATTCTATGCTATCAAATACCTTAATATGGTGATTGGATCCTTGCAAAGCAAGCAAAAATTCCAGACCCTGATGATGGGCTCTGCCAGCTGATGTCTCGGGATAAAGCCTGTTTTGGTTTTCTCTCTGACCACCTGTAGATCTCAGGTAGCCACTTTGGTTCTGGTTGCTGCTTAGAGGCCCAGTTCTATAGCCATATTTGTTGCTTTAGCCATTTCCCCTTCTTTGTACAATACAGTGGTACCTCAGGTTACATATGCTTCAGGTTACATACGCTTCAGGTTACAGACTCCGCTAACCCAGAAATATTACCTCAGGTTAAGAACTTTGCTTCAGGTTGAGAACAGAAATCGTGCTCTGGCGGCACGGCGGCAGCAGGAGGCCCCATTAGCTAAAGTGGTGCTTCAGGTTAAGAACAGTTTCAGGTTAAGAACAGACTTCCAGAACGAATTAAGTTTTTATCCAGAGGTACCACTATACTCAGTTTGGCATCTAATGGGGACAGGCCATTTATAAGCACTGTCTTCAGTCCCTACTTCAGTAAACTCAAATCAGACACATTTGATTTAAAGGAGGTAGGTAGTCAGTTTCCAAACTTTCAGTACATCTGCACACACACCTTTCAGCACAACAACTTCTTCATCCTCATTCAACTGCTCCGAGTGGCCAAACTATTTTTTTGTCATTAAGCTTAATTTTGGGGAAATCGCTCTCAACCTATCTCCTGTATCACCTCTTCGGTGTTTTATGAAAAATCAATTTAAGTGCCCATGTAAAAGCTATCAATGCTATTTATTACTCATAAAGAGGGGAGCTCTTGAATTACATGTTTGTCCGACTGCTGGCAAGCCACATACACCTCCCAAGACCCCAGGGTTTTAAAATTTTCCAATACAGTTTGATGACCCTACTTATCAGTCAGAATTAAGTATCCAGCCATGCTGTCTGCTAACATCAGCTATCAGCTCCCGTGTATGTGTCAGGCAGGAGCGGAGGTAGATATCTTTCAGCAAGCCCTACCAGCTATATAGTTTAGTTACCTAGTTTTATTTTAAAAGTTTTAGTGATTTTACATATACCTGTTTTTAATAGTTTTTGTGGATTTCTGATAGGATTTATCTACAATATTATTATATACACGGCTCTGAGAGCTCTTTGATTAAGTTCTTTACAAATCATATACCCACTGTTTCTCGATACCTACTGATGATGTAAACTTTTGCTATGGAGTCGCATGCCACAAAAAAGCTAACGTTTAATGTTCTTTGTTTTAGACTTACGAGAGGATATTTGCCAATAGATGCTATACTTAACTTACTGGGGAGCCATCAGACTCTAACCATCAGACTTAGTCCCCGGCAGATTTGCTACAACATACACACATCCCATCACGGGATGCTGGAGCCAAAACAAAATCTCTATTAATTAACCCTTATGGAATTGCTCACTAATAAAACTAATTTTCTTCCAGATTCCCCTAAGGAGACACCCTCTGCTGTCAGCCAATTATGACAAGTAAACAAATGAAAAAGCTAATGAGGAAACTTTTTAAAAGTAAGATAACAATTGTTCTGCAGTGAACTTAAGTAGCCTTAGGGGAGGCAGGCCCTAAGTGGGTGATGAGAGCAACTGGGATATACAGTTACTTTATAGCAAAGGAAGTTTAATATGAGTTGCCAGAAAAAAGAAAATCTCTTAAACTAAATGACAAATTTAGAAAAGGAGACCTTGGGCCACTTTTATATATTCAGTGGAGAAGAGCGTGGGAGCTGCATCAACAAGTTGAAATCTCACACTGTGGAAGAGTAAAATGAATGATGTGACCAGAATCAGTACTTGCTGAAAGAAAGGATACTAGCTGGGCAGGAAACTAATATTACTTTACCTCTAATCATACATTCACTTTTTTATTGTTTTCACGAAAGACCCTGATCAAACACAACACATGGTCCAGTCTAAAGTCCAATGAGTGTGGGAAGTGGAATTCCATCAAGGCCACTCCATTTTGCTAACATGTCCCAAACTGGTGTGATGAATTCTGTAAAATGGGGGAAATAGGGGGCGGGTGGCGCTGTGGTCCAAACCATTGAGCCTCTTGGGCTTGCTAATTGGAAGGTTGGCAGTTCGATTCCCAGTGACGGAGTGAGCTCCCGTTGCTCTGTCCCAGCTCCTGCCAACCTAGCAGTTCAAAAGCACACTAGTGCAAGTAGATAAATAGGTACCACTGCAGCTGGAGGATAAACGACATTTCCATGCGCTCTGACACACATCCCGCTGTCCCATTGTGCCAGAAACAGTTTAGTAAAGCTGGCCACATGACCCAGAAAGTTGTCTGTGGACAAACACTGGCTCCCTCAGCCTGAAAACAAGATGAGTGCCACAACCCCATAGTTGCCTTTGACTGGACTTAACCGTCCTGGGATCCTTTACCTTTTACCTTACTCTGTAAAAAAAACAAAAAACAAACAGCAACAAACTGTTGTGTTCCATGCCTCTAGCTGCTTCATTGATTCTTAAGAGCTCATATTTGCTTCTTTATCCCAACCAGTATGTAAGTGTTGGTGCTGACCTTTAAAGCCCTAAACTGCCTCGGTCCTGTATACCTGAAGGAGCGTCTTCGCCCCCATCGTTCTGCCCGGACATTGAGGTCCAGAGCCGAGGGCCTTCTGGCGGTTCCCTCATTGCGAGAAGCCAAGTTACAGGGAACCAGACAGAGGGCCTTCTTGGTAATGGCGCCCGCCCTATGGAACACCATCCCACCGGATGTCAAAGAGAAAAGCAACTACCAGACTTTTAGAAGACATCTGAAGGCAGCCCTGTTTCGGGAAGCTTTTAATGTTTAACAGACTACTGTATTTTAATACTTAGTTGGAAACCGCCCAGAGTGGCTGGGGAATCCCAGCCAGATGGGTGGGGTATAAACAATAAATTCTCTTCTATTCTATTCTAACCAGGGACTTCTCTGCAATTTGTTGTAGAGGCAACGACCAATTTATACGTGTCCAATTGACATGCAACCCAGAAGTGGCCAGGAAAGGGTGTGGGGCCTAACGGGGTGGGCCAGTTGATGCACACTCCACCATCAGGTGCAATGACCTAGAACTCAACCCCTGCACAAATCGGTGCCTGTACATGTCACCGCTTTCCCCACTGCCACTCAACGAAGTTTCTCCTTGTGATCTTTGTGAAATGACAGAATTTTCTTGAGCACAAGGTGCAGTGAATTGAGAGAGCTTGGTTCTTGCATCATCCCAGAAGCCACAGGGGTGGAAAAGAAACACGTTCCAGGAAAGACCTCATTCTCGAGACACTATTGTAAAGTGAAATCGTGTTTATTAGCTGCAGGATTCTGGTCTATTTCTGGCTTACTGGGATAATGATGGGTTGCAGTTGTTTCAGAATGAGCCACTAGAGAGAGATGTTGCGCCTCTGGTGTCCCAAATACCTGCTGGAGATGTGGAGAACCAGGTGGTACCATATATCAAATGTGGTGGGTGTGTAAAAAGATCAAAGTCTTTTGGAATGATATTTATTTAGAACTTTAAAAAATGTTAAAAGCATCTCTGCTTAAAAAACAGGAATCATTCTTACTTGGTATTACGGGCCCCGATATTCCCCAGAATGTAAGAAGGATATGCCACAGTAGCTGCGAGGGTACTCATTGCTACATATTGGAAAAGTGATAAAATCTCCTCTAGATGACAGTGGCTAATGCAGCTTGTAGAATACTAGACAATCTTTCAGAAAAGATCAAAAACAAGCCTAAGCAAGAGTTTATTTCAAATTGGGAATTTTTCAAGAATTACCTCAAGAACAGTTGCTATAGCTTAAATTCAGTCACAGCCTTTGAACAACCTCTGTAAATAATTCATGTAAAAGGGAAATGACATAGATATCTTTCCTTTATTACCAAACAAGTAGATATGTTTACGCAACAGATTTAAAATGTATGAAATATGGAAAGGACGGGAGGTCAGACGCTTTGGAAGAAAATTTATTGTTAAAATGTCTGGTATTTTATTTTATGAGTTTTTTGACAATTGACAATTGACAGGTTGATAGACTAATCCACAACAATGAATTGAAGTCTATGATGTACAGATGTAAGTAATAATAATAATAATAATAATAATAATAATAATAATAATAATAATAATTTATTTATACCCCGCCCATCTGGCTGAGTTTCCCCAACCACTCTAGGCAGCTCCCAATCAAGTGTTAAAAACAATACAGCTTTAAATATTAAAAACTTCCCTGAACAGGGCTGCCTTCAGATGTCTTTTGAAGATAGGATAGCTGCTTATTTCCTTCACATCTAAAGGAAGGGTGTTCCACAGGGTGGGCGCCACTACCGAGAAGGCCCTCTGTCTGGTTCCCTGTAACCTCACTTCTCGCAATGAGGGAACCACCAGAAGGCCCTCGGCACTGGATCTCATTGTCCGGGCTGAACGATGGGGGTGGAGACGCACCTTCAGGTATACTGGACTGAGGCAGTTCAGGGCTTTAAAGGTCAGCACCAAGACTTTGAATTGTGCTCGGAAGCGTACTGGGAGCCAATGAAGATCTTTCAGGACTGGTGTTATGTGGTCTTGGTGGCCACTCCCAGTCACCAGTCTAGCTGCCGCATTCTGGATTAATTGCAGTTTGCGAGTCACCTTCAAAGGTAGCCCCACGTAGAATTTGTAATTTTTTCTTAACTTTTACTGTTTTACCTTTTGAGGTGTTTTTTTTTTTGTTTGTTTTTTACAGCCAAGCAGTGTATAAATTTTATGAAATAAATAGAGAATAAAGAACAATTAATTGACTGTCTGATCTGACGAAGAAAGACCAAGGTGTCCAATGGGAGAAGAGAGTTTTGACCACAGCATAAGTGTAGCACTTTTCTTTTCTCTGTATGACAAACCCTCCAAGTGTCTTTATTTTCCAGGGACGTCCCTGAATTAGAGAAGCTGTCCCAGTTTCTGATCTGAACCTTTCCCCACTTTTCCTTAGGATGCCCCTATTTTCATTGGAGAAATGTTGGAGGGTATGGAGTTATCTGACCACTGAGCCATCTAAAGGCAATCCTGTATAGGAACGGGTTTTTTAAAAATATTTAATGTTTGATTATGTTTTTATATATGTTGGAATCTGCCCAGAGTGGCTGGGGCAACTCAGAAAGATGTGTTGGGTATAAATAGTAAAATTATCCTTATGGAATGGGACGTCTCTATTTTCATCGGAGAAATGTTGGAGGGCATGGGGTGAGTGAATTACAACCAATCACTCAACAGAGAAGAAAGGAAGACAAATATTCCCCTTGCCTGTGGTGACCCTAGACTGCCCCACCAAACTGTCCTGAATTGAAACTCTATGGACTCTCTAAGGGTATTAACAGCGTGGTGTGAATGAGCTGTGGGTTCTGATCTCTGGTTCTGTGTTGCAAAGAGTTCCTGATAGCCTCCTTCCCTGGTCCAATGAGCTCCTTGCCCTCCTCCCTCTCCCCAATCCCACTGCCACCAAAATCATCTGCCTCCTTCTAACATCAGGCTCTTTCTCCCTCAGCTACTCCTGAGATGTGGGAATCCCATGCATCAAGATGGAACCAGGGAGAGAAACCTCACAAAGAGAAAGTACCCAAAGATGATGGTCCAGTGGCTATGGACAGCCAAGGAATCAGGCATCAAATTGCAGTTCAACAATAGACTCGTTTGAGTCGCCTTAGAGCTCAGTTCACCTTCTCCAAAAGAGAATAAGTGTCAGCTACCCCAAGGCCAGGAGTGGGGAACCTTCAGCTCTCCAGACGTTGCTGAACAACAACTCCCATCAGGCCTAGGAGGCACAGTGAATGGCCATGGATGATGGGAATTGTAGTCCAGAAGCATCTGAAGGGCCAGAGGCTCCAAACTCCCCCCCCCCCCACACACACACAACCACACCATAGGGTTATTGTAAAGGGAAACATGAAAATGAGTATATAGCATTTTACAAACTTAGGAAAATGACAGAGAGTCCTGCAGGATTTTAAGATGGTGTTTCTCCACTATTTTGAACATACATGGTCCACTCTGAAGTCCAAATAAGTGCAGAACTTGGGGAGTGGGATTCCACTGAGGCCACCCTATTCTGCTAACAAGTCCCTAGCTGATGTGATGCACCCTGTTAAAAACAACAACACAAAAACAAAACCCTGTTGTGCTGTCCATGCCACTAGCTGCTGCATTGACTATTAACAGCTCATATACCCCTCCTTATTCCAATTACAGTATTCTCTGCTGAGGATGCATCATGCCCTATGACTGAGTCAGAAGGCTGAGTCTCCAATACAGTATCTGCTCTCCCAGTTACAGACAGAGGAGCAGTGCTGCAACCACCACCTTCTTAATACCATCAGGATCCCAAGGGCCAAACAGCTGAAACTCCTACAGTATTGGACAGGTGGCAGCAGGTACGGGGGGGGGGGAGCCATAGGAAATAAGGAGGGAGGCTGGATTAAGACTCTTCCTTCTGTCTTTCTCAAACTCCCCAATCCTTCTATTTACTTTCTTAGCCCCTTTAAAAATGGGGTGAACATATGAGACCTTTGTGGGTACATGTACAGTTGTGTACAAGAAGGGATTGGCATGAATGGCTATTCAGGTCTTCTTTCCCAAGAATACTTCTCACCTGGGCCATTCCACACTCCCTTGGAATTCTATCATACTAGACAGGTGGGAGAAAAGAACTGGAGTCAACCTCTGTCAGGTCACCCTTAATACCAGGGTGGCCAATGTGATATTCTCCAGATGTTGTGGGAGTACTACAACTCCCCTGAGGCTGATGGGAGCTGGTTTCCAGCAACATCTGGAGGGCACCACATTGCCTACCCTGTTTTATGTTTTTGTTTTTATTTTCTCATTACTAAATTGTACACACATAAATAATAAAACATGACATGGGTCACAGGGCTAAAATACTAAACATATTTTACAGTACACAATCATTAGGTGATTACAGTAAACCAGTAAAATTAATTCTTCTTGGAAAACACAGAGTAATAGGAGTGAGCTAATGATCTACACCACATTGCTTTTTTTTATTATTAAAGATTTTGTTGATTTACAAAAGTGTGTGCAATGTCTCTCTCGTATTTTTTCCAATGGAACATTTTTACAAATCAGTTTCATTTGTTGAGACATTAGGAAGAAAAGGGGGGAGGAGGTGGAGGGGGGAAAGATGGGTGGGGTTGGGTGGCGATGTTTCTATTTTACTTAATATATGTGGGGTTTGGTGTCAGCGTTGCTTGTCCAGGTTCTCTGCTGTTCACTTGTGTTCCTTTGTTTTTTTATACAACAAGAAAGACAAACAAACAAACAAAAAACACAAATACCAAATTATACACAAATTACAAAAATAACCATAGACACATAATATTCTTAGCAAACAATAAAACATCTATTGGTCTTAACACTAAGACCCGACCTCCCGTCTATTCCATACTTCAAATTCATATTACTTATTGCCAATACACATTTTTTCTTATAATTAAACTTATTCTCATTAAATCTAATTTCTTATATCTACCTTACAACTATTACTGAAGTTTCTCGAATGCTGCAACAGAAATTAAACTACTATATTTATTTTTCAGATATTCTTTGAAAACCTCCCATTTAGAAACAAATTCCTGTTTTGATTTATTCTTTATTTTTTCTGATAAACCATCTAATTCAGCATATTCTGTCAGCTTTTGGATCCAATCTTGAATAGAGGGGATTTCATTACTCTTCCATTTTGCTGTGATCAAAACTCTTGCTGCCGCCGTGGCATATAAAAAGATACCCTTCCTCTTTTGTGGAATATCCAAATCTTGTGTTCCTTTGGTGGTGAGAGAGGTTGGGGTTGGCCTAGGGTGTGGCTATTCATTTGTGGTTGGCTGTGGTGGTCTTTGTTTTCATGTGTGAGTGGGTGTTTTGGATCAGGTTAGCCATATTGATTTGTATGCTGTTGGTGGATTTTTGTCGTTGTCTTGTTGGGCTGTGTCTATATCACATTGCAATAAATGTTGTAGGTATTTCTAGTCTGTGTTTGTTTTGTATATTTAATAAAACCACCCCATACAGTATAAAAAAATTATCTTGTTTTTTCCTTTCCCCTTGCCACCTTCAGTTTTTGCAAACATTCCCATCTCATATGTTTGTATGTACCTACGATTTGGCATCCTCTCCAACATAATAGAGAGCTATTGTGCTTTATGTAGGCACCTCAGTGTTAAATAACATCCGTGCACAGTTTTTAGTGAATGTGCCCTAGGTGTTGCTGACAGAGATTTATATGGTGCTTTTATCGATAAATTGTTCCATTTATCCTCTTCAATGTTTGTATCCCATTTTAATTCCCACCAGCTTTTTAGACTTTCTCTCAGATAAGTGTATAACAAATCAGCTGATGCAGAGAAGGTATTTTGGGCAAACCTTCATGGGCCAAATTTAGCCTGCAAGCCAGAGGTTCCCCACTCCTGATATAACAATTGAAAATAGGGTCTGTGGTGCAGACTGGTCTTGAAGGTCTGAAAAGATCGAAGATGACTAGCCTAGCCTGTCCGACAGTGCCTCTCCAGGGAATGGGGCAGTTCTGCCATCTGAAATTCTTTAACTAAAGGAGATGCCAGAGGTAAACTTGGGGACAGCTGTCAGGCCATGTGCTTGGGTGGGAGTCAGCGTGGATTACATGATGGTGGCTGGGTGGACTGAAGTGAGCTACAGAGTTACCTATCCTTGCACCCCTCCCAGCTTTCAGCTTATTTTTCTGTGGTTCTCTCTCCCCAGCTCAAACCCATGGAAAGTGAGAACCACACCAGCCAGCCTGATTTTATCCTGCTGGGTTTGTCCAGTGGGCAAGAGCAGGACCGCCTGTTCTTGGTTCTCTTCCTCACCCTGTACCTGCTGAACTTGCTGGGGAACCTGCTGATTATCCTCCTGATCCGCTCCGATGCCCAGCTCCTCCATGCCCCCATGTACTTCTTCCTCAGTCACCTCTCCTTGGTGGATGTTTGCTTCACCTCCACCACCATTCCCAAGATGTTGCACAACCTTCACACAGGCCACAAGAACATTGCCTATGCTGGCTGCCTGGCCCAGATGTACTTCTTTGTGGCCTTCGCCATCACTGAGAACTTCCTCCTGGGCTCCATGGCCTTTGACCGCTTTGTGGCCATCTGCCAGCCCTTGCACTATTCCTTGGTGATGAGCCCCATGCGGTGTCACGTGATGGTGTTCATTGCCTGGCTGCTGGCCCACCTCCACTCCTTGCTCCACACTGTGCTGATGTCCAGGCTCTCTTTCTGTTCCCCTCGCCACATCCACCATTTCTTCTGCGACTCCCAGCCTTTGCTGGTGATGGCTTGCTCTGAGAAGAACCTCAACGAGATACTGAATTTCTACGAAGGTGGCAGCATTGTAATAGGGAACTTCATCCTCATCCTCATCTCCTATGCTTTTATCTTCCGAGCTGTGCTCCGGGTGTCTTCTTCCCAAGGCCGGAGCAAGGCCTTCCAAACCTGCGCATCTCACCTGACTGTGGTCACCCTCTTCTACGGCTCGGCGATCGGAGTCTACTTCCGACCCCTCTCCAGCTACTCTGGGGACAAGGACAAGATTGCCACCGTCATGTACACCGTGGTGACCCCTATGCTCAACCCTTTCATTTACACCCTGAGGAATGCAGACATGAAAGCTGCCCTTCACAGAGCATTGGAGAAAGTCAGACATGCTTTGGGGAAGCCACACAATGTCAAGCCGTGATGGGAAGGAGGGGAACCTGTGATGATCAGTTGTGAGAGATGCATCGTGAGAGACGTGGGAGATCAGGCTTGAGTCGGAGGAGCATGGATCTTTAAAGGACACCATTGGTTGGTAGACAGTCATCAAGGCTGTCTTATAAGGTGTGCTGGAAGGGCCTGACCTTACCCAGCTTTCCCACCTGGATATTCTGTGCAGAACCAGTCAATCTCAGAGGGACGGGAAGGAACTTCCATAGAAATTCCATTGTCCTCCACAGGAGGGAAGTCTGTCTGGAAGCTGGATGCGAGGGTTTCTACTTGGTACTGGGTAGCAGAGGCAGAGCAGGAATCTTGCTGGTTTATTGATCACTCAGGTGCCAAACAACCTCCCTGACAAAGCTGGCAGTGGCACTCTCTAGTATAGTGCTGAAGAACTTCACTATCAATGTCGAATCTGCCTTGCCTAGGCCGGCTCATGACCTCATGGGTGCCATGACAACCACAGGGCTGTCTCAGTATGTCATGCACATGGCAGGTCATTCCCTAAATCTGGTTTCATGAATGCCCTTTCTGGCAAAGTAATTCTGTCTCCTTCATTATTGAAATTTATAAGAAATTTAAAACATTCCTGTTCACCTAGGCATTTGATGGCTCAAATATACTGGCCATGTCAGCCGTAAAATTAATAACTGTGAGGGTCTGTGGTTGCTTTTTTTAAAAAATTAGATATTCTAAACATTTTTAGATTGTTTTTAATTGTTTTAAATGTGTTTTTTATTGTACTGATTTAATCTTTTAATGTTTGGTACCCTGGGAGGAAGGACAGGATATAATAATAATAATAATAATAATAATAATAATAATAATACTCACAGAGCCCTTCAAAATCTGCTATGGACATAGTTGGGCGGGGCTTATATTTCAGATCACCTGAGATTATTGTTTTCCTGTCCAGAAGCAAAAATACCTTTAACTTTAAAAATGAATTACTTGACCTGCATTGATAACACATTGCTATAGCTATTATGAATGCATTTTAAAAGAAACAACAGAGGTACACATTCAGATACACCTCAGGTGCAACCAAAGAGCTTCTCTCTCTCTCTCTCTCTCTTATAAACTTTATTTGGTTTTACAAATTCATTCACATTCATATTCATCCGTAATAATTTTTTTTACACAAGATTCTTCCAAATCTCAAGACTTCCCTCCTCCCCTCTGTGGATTCTTTGCGTAACTTTTTAACTGCATATTATAAGTCCATCCAGTTTACAGACCTCCATTGTGTCCAAAATCTATGTGTCATTGCAAGAGTTATTAAAAACCTGCTAAAGAGTTCAAGTGTTTACAATGGTCTTTCAAATATAATATAAATTTGTCCCATTCTTTGATCCTCCTGGTTTCTGATTTTCCCAGTTAGTCTTGCCATCTCTGTGTAGTCCAATAGTTTCATCTGCCAATCCACCCTGGTAGGCATCTTGTTCTCTTTCATCACCCAAATCTCCACTCCACGGTCAGCCTCAATCAGGAGTGCAACATCTCTCTCTAGTGGCTCATTCTGAACCTGCAACTCATGATAAGCCCAGTAAGCTTCAAACAAGGAGTTATGCTAATACCAGACCATGTTATTACCAAGGAGGCAGGTTTAGTCCTCGGAGCACTATCCCTGCCTCCGGGTCTGGTCTTGACCGGAAGGATACTGGAATCAACAAAGGAGACCCAAGTGGCCTTAAGGTGCTGCTGTGCAATGCCAGGTCAATGATTCATAAGACCGTTGTCATCCACGACTTGATCCTGGATGGAGGACTTAACCTGGCATGTGTAACAGAGACTTGGTTGGATGAAGCAGATAGACCTGTTCTTGCTGCTGCTTGTCCACCAGGTTTCTCTTACGCACAGCAGCCCAGGTGGTGGTGGGGTTGCAGTGATTTTTAGGAATTCATTAGCTTGCACCAGGCATCCTATTGGAAAGACCCAGTTTTTTAGTGCTTCTTCTAGAAGTTGGACAATAGGGGCATTATAGGATTCCTTTTGGTGTACCGACCTCCCCGCTGCACCAAGGATTCCCTGCCCGAGCTGCTTCAGGTCATGGCGGATGTTCTCCTGGAGACACCTACTTTGGTTGTCCTAGGGGATTTTAACATACATGCCAACACGACCTTACAAGGGGCCACTCGGGACTTCGTGGAAAGCATGGCCTCCATGGGGCTGTCCCTGAATAAGTTTGGCCCAACTCATAGTCGTGGACATGCCTTAGACCTGGTGTTTACCTCTATGGATGTGGGTGATCTGGCACTAAGTAAAAATGAAACAAAAGAAGTGCCATGGTCAGATCACTTCCTGGTGCAACTGGACTTCTCCATGACCCTTTCCCTCTGCAAGGAGGTGGGACCAATTTGGATGGTCTGCTCCCACCACTTAATGGATCCAAATGGATTCCAGAGAGTGGTAGGGGATGTTTTATCCCACAATGATGGCCATCCAGCTGATTCCCTGGTAGCCCTGGTGGCCCACTGGAATGCAGAGTTAACCAGGGCTATTGACTGTCTGGCTCCACCCCCATCATTCAGCCCGGACACTGAAGTCCAGCACCGAGGTCCTTCTGGTGGTTTCCTCACTGTGATAAGTGAGGTTACAGGGAACCAGACAGAGGGCCTTCTCAGTAGTGGCACCCACCCTGTGGAACGCTCTCCCGTGAGATGTCAAGGGAATAAACAACTATCCGACTTTTAGAAGACATCTGAAGGCAGCCCTGTTTAGGGAAGTTTTTAATGTTTGAAGTTTTATTCTGTTTTTAATGTTCTGTTGAAAGCCACCCAGAGTGGCTGGGGAAACCCAGCCAGATGGGTGGGGTAGGAATGATAAATTGTTGTTGTTGTTGTTGTATCCTGACCTGCAGCTAATAAACTCAATTTCATTTTTTCACAATTTTAAAGAAATTAGGTCATTCCTGAAATACATTTCCCCATCACCACCTTCCTGGACAGAAAATCTGCTTTTGGAGCACATGGGGATATCTGGAAGAAACCAGATATCTTGGGTCACTGCTCCTTGTTCTCATGAGAATTTTATCTCCTCAGAAAGATGACAGGGAGGAACTTTGTAAAGTGAAGAAGAAGAAGAAGAAGAAGAAGAAGAAGAAGAAGAAGAAGAAGAAGAGGAGTTTGGATTTGATATCCTGCCTTTCACTCCCTTTAAGGAGTCTCAAAGCGGCTAACATTCTCCTTTCTCTTCCTCCCCCACAACAAACACTCTGTGAGGTGAGTGGGTCTGAGAGACTTCAAGGAAGTGTGACTGGCCCAAGGTCACCCAGCAGCTACATGTGGAGGAGCGGAGACGCGAACCCGGTTCCCCAGATTACAAGACTACCGCTCTCAACCACTACACCACACTGGCTCTGTGGTAGTGAGGAAGCTGACAACATGTAGAGGAATGGGATTTCACCACAGGGTCAAGAGATGACAGAGGCAAGTCAGTAACTCCTCCACAGACAGTGGTGGGGAAGAACATGTTTGTTTGTTTGTTTGTTTGTTTGTTTGTTTGTTTGTTTGTTTGTTGTGTTTCTGTATCACCTTTTTTCTCCAAGGAGCTCAAGGTGGCATACATGGTCCTCTCCCTCTTCTTTTAATCCCCACAACAATTCTGTGGAGTAGTTTAGGCTGAGAGGCAGTGACTGGCCCAACATAAGTCAGTGAGCTTCATGACCAAGCAGGGACTTGAACTCAGATCTGACTCCGCTGTACTACACTGGCTGCTCCTTAACTGGCAGGGAGTTAAGGATATGGAAAAACTGAGCAAGCACCCCAGAGGTGTCTGATTCATGCAGGAAAGCCACTCCCCACCACACATCCTCACCTTCCAACCCTGCAAAGCCCCAAACTGAGGGTCAGAATTTGAACTCTGGAAGCTGACACTAGCACAGCTAGCTCAGTATTGCTAACAGCAGCTCTCCAGGGTTTCAGAGCGGCAACATACATTTAAAGCACATGACTTCCCCCTCCCCAAAGAATATTAGGAACTGTAGTTTGCCACTCACAAAACTACAATTCCCAGTACCCTTAATAAACCACAGCATCCAGTGTATTTGGGACAAGGCGTGTTCTCTGACTGCATGGTACAGATGTTTCTCCAAGCCCTACCTAGAGATGGTGGGGATTGAACCTGGGACCTTGTGCATGCAAAGCAAGTGCTCTACCACTGCGCTACAGTGGCCTGTATAAATTAAGGGACCTATATGGAAGTTGAGTCTGCATGGAAACAATGGAATCCCAAGACTGAGGTCTGAGTTTATCTCTGAGTTCAGGGTGAACCAAAGTGGAAGTTGACTGGACAGAATGAGCATTGTCAAGGTCCAGAGATCCAGAGATGATCCCTGCTGCTGTTTCCTTATCAGGAGCTCTCTTCAGAGTTTTGCTCCTGTTAATGTCCACAGCCCTTAGAAGTACAGTGGCACCTTGGTTTGCATACATTTTGGATTACAAACACATCAAACCCGGATGTGCGTGTCCCAGTTTGCAACATTTTTTTTGGATTACAACCCATTTTGGGGGGGATTAGGTAAAGGTAAAGGTACCCCTGCCCATACGGGCCAGTCTTGCCAGACTCTAGGGTTGTGCGCTCATCTCACTCTATAGGCCGGGAGCCAGCGCTGTCCGCAGACACTTCCGGGTCACGTGGCCAGTGTGACAAGCTGCATCTGGTGAGCCAGCGCAGCACACGGAAACGCCGTTTACCTTCCCGCTGGTAAGCGGTCCCTATTTATCTACTTGCACCCGGAGGTGCTTTCGAACTGCTAGGTTGGCAGGCGCTGGGACCGAACGACGGGAGCTCACCCCACCGCAGGGATTCGAACCGCCGACCTGACGATCGGCAAGTCCTAGGCGCTGAGGTTTTACCCACAGCGCCACTCGTGTCCCTAATCTGTTCATAATCGCCTTGGGGGGGATTACGAACAAAAAACTTTGGAGGCCCCATTGGTGAAAGCGTGCTTTGGGTTACAACCTTCTTTGGTTTACAAATGGACCTCCGGAACAGATTATGGTTGTAAACCAAGGTACCACTGTACTAATACGGTGGACGCTCGGGTTGCGAACGTGATCCGTGTGGGATGCATGTTTGCAACCCGCAGAGTCTGCGCACATCCAGGTTGTGATTCGGTGCTTCTGCGCATGCGCAAAGAGCAATTTAGCGCTTCTGTGCATGCGCGGCCACTGAAAACTGGAAGTAACCCGTTCTGGTACTTCCGGGTTTCGGCGGTCCGTAACCCAAAAAAACGTAACCTGAAGCGGCTATAATCCAAGGTATGACTGTACTAGTATTCAACAATGACACAAAGTAGAATTAACAATGCAAACCATTGCCTTTGTGAACACGCAGTTAGCGTTCAAGGTACAAGATATCCATGATCCCAGTTTGCAATCTTATAATATTGCCATTATACATGACTCTCGTGTGGTCCTATACAAATTTTTTTTCATTCCACCACCTAAGGAAATCCCATTTCCCGCCACAAATGATTGTATTGCATTCTCCCCTCTGCTGTGGAATTTGCTCTGGTGGACCACACAACACTGCAGAGCTTTCCGGAAACATCTGAAGACTTTATCTCTCTGCCCCCTGCAGGGGTTTCTCCCCCCCCTCCACCCCCGTTGAAGGAGGTCTTAATTGGTGGGTTTGTTTTCTATTGCAGGGTTTGGCTCTATCTTTGCAATCTTTGCCTGGCAGCTTGTCTTTGCAGTTGTAGGTTTTTAACTATAGTTTTTGTACTGATTTTCTGTGTTTTATTGGAAAGTTTAAATCCTTACTGTCAAAGGTTAGCTTTATATTATTGTTCACTTCCTTGTGAGAAATTTTATAAAAGGCGGTGTAGAATTTTATTTTAAAAATGAATAAATAATTACATTTCCAAGGCACCTACACAAAATTACTGTTGCCTTATTTGTAAGTATAATGTTCCTACTTTTCTGGTCCCATTCCCTCAGAAGCTAAACTTTTGTAGAGAAATCCAACTCTGTCTGGTAGATAATAATATATCACTTACTGTGTCAGAAGATTCCAGTATCAGTTAAAAAGGCTAATTGGAATTCTATTTTCCACCATGAACCAAGATTATCCCCAAAGTTGTTGGTCAAAGTTCATCACTGAAATTGGCCTTTTTCAATGTTATCAGACATTTCATATGACTGTAACAGCCTCTAAACAATTTGGAACAAGACTTTAGATCATATCTGTGAATCTGGAGTTAATCAACAAAGGATAAGGAAGTGTTGAAAAGGATTCAGATTTGGTCTGTTTTTTACAAAAAAACACCAATATATTTGATCGAATTGTTAAGTGCTCAAAAAAGTTTCATTTCAGGTTAAGGTTGAGAAGCATAAGCAACTATGTTGAGCCATCAGGTAGGTTAAAAAAACAACAACTTTAATGGGGCCAATAGAATTGTGCAAGCTTTCAAGATCAGCAGAACTATGAATCCAGACTCAGAATCTAGTCTTCAAAAGAAGCATAGGGAATTGGAAAGCTTATACATTAGTTTGCGATAGATCTATTTTGTTGGTCTTAATAAATGTATTGCTGTACCCACAACAACAGCAAAACTTGGGGTCTCTTGAAGACTAATGCAATCTTATACATATCTATTCAGAAGTGAGCCCCATTGAGTTCAATGGGTTTGCTCCCAGGAAGATGTGTGCACATACCTATTTACCTGTGAGTAAGCCTCAGTGAACTTTTTATCTGTGAGTAAGCCTCAGTGAACTTAGTGGAACTTACTTTTAAGTAAGCAAAAATAGGCATAATTGCTCTGTAATAGGTCTATTGTGCCCTAACCGTTCCTGAACTAGAACTTAATTTTCAGACCCCAGAAGACAATATGACTCAGTATGGATGTGGTGGTCTTGCCTTCAGGCTTGTACATCTTGGAATCTGATTTTTAATGACCTACAAAAGGTTATAAAGCAGCCTATGGAAAGAACCCCATAACTGGCATTGCTGAAATTTTCCTTAAACCAAAATAAAGACGTACATAAGACTTGCTGGAATGCCTCTTAATCACAACGTTCCTGACTGAAGCCAATCACTGGAAAGACATGGAAGGTACAACGTGGATATATTAGTAAAATACATGGCATATATGGAAAAACAGAGACACAAACACAAAAGTTACGCATGTTCTTTCAAAACAGGAGAAAACGAAGTTTGATTTTATCATGCAAGTCTAAAATCTAGGTCCACCACCACAATAAGCCACAATAGGGAATGCTCAGTGACCCTACCTCTTCTTTGACATTTTCATGCCTTATTTTGATACTTTTTCTGATACCTCTCCAGGTTCTCAGTATTTGTTTCTTTGAATCCTGCTTACAGTCTGGATTATAGGTATTTGCAGGGGGGGGGAGCATTATCTGGATGTTTTTATTGATTGCATGTTTAAAATGATGTCACTTCCTTTATAATTAAAACAATAAAGATTTTTTAAAAAAAGAAATAATAGTAAGAAACCTATGCTTATGAGCCCTTTTGTGTTTCCACAAGACTTATTTGATATGGCGCTGCCATATCAAATACCCTTCTGAGCTTCCTCAAGGTTAGCGTCTCAGGAGTAAGGCTCGATTTTTAAAAAGCTCCATTGAATTCAGCGTCGGAGCCACACATGTCTGGGTTGAAGCGGAGATGGCAGGATGGAAGAAGGCAAGGTATGGTTGGAATCTTGCTCTTCTTGCATCCTCTTTTCTCCTCCCCCCCCCCCCATCAAAACTAATTGGCTCTTCTGATCTAATCTAGTCTGAATGTTAATGAGAAGCAAGCAGGGCTCACAGTTCCCCCTTCCTTGCACAATGGTCCATCTCCTTCCCCTCCCATCGCCCTTTGATATTCATGGCTGTAGGAGCCCAACTCCCGCTGTGGGGTGAGACAATGAAGGCTTGATTTGCCCGGGGCCCCTCCAAGAAGACTTTCACAACCTCCATCCATCCATCGAACCAGAAATGGAAGCGACTTCAACAACACGAGCTATCTCAAATAAGCAGTCCTTCTTAGATGTTGTGGGATGGGTCCTCCCTTGGGTGGCATAGAGTTCCTAGGGTTGGTATTTGACATGTTTTTACATAGTTCTAGAGAGAGGACCTTGAAGGGACTGTAGCTTTACCCCCTCCCCAGTCAAGGATCCCGTTGATCTGAATGTCTCCTTGGAAGACGATCCTCATTGGTTCAAATTTAGAAGGATAAATAACTATGAATCCCCCAAATTTCGTGGTTAATGGGGCCAAATTAAGAGTCTTGTGACAGCCTAGAGACTGAACAGATCTATGATGGCATCCAGAATTTATGGAGTAATAACAGTCCACTTTCTCTGGTGTATTAAGATGTACAGTTGGTAGATAGATAGCGTGCACGCACGCGCGCGCGCACACACACACACACAGAGAGATGCAGAGGGGGGAAACAGTAAACATGATGTTCAAGAACATCTGTGACAATTGTATGTAAAACCTACATTTATATAAGGAAAGCGCATTGACCAGTCACACTGTGAGTTTATCTTGTGTATGGACTGAAACATTACTTGAAAACTACTTTTTGCATGATGTGGACATTTGACTCAATATATTTCCATCTGTGGAACACTTTGGGACTTCATCCATATTTGAATTCTCCCAGTACATGAGATGTAACAGGGAGTGAGGCTGTAAGTTCCCACTGAATTTTGACCAAGGGATCAACATATTTGACTGAACTCTCGTTATACTTCCAGGATTGCAGTCACCCAAAATATGGCAATGAATAGCTCAATTTTCTTTACTTACAGTATTTCCACACTCTGATCTTCCTCTAAAACAGGGATGGGTGACCTATGGTCTTCCAGGTCATGTTAGACTCCAACCCCCATCAGCCCCTGCCAGCATGGTCAAAGATGAGGGAGATGGAACCCAATAACATCTCAAGGACCCCTCCTGCTCTAAATGCCATCTGCCAAAAAGCAAACATAAGTGCCAGACCTGTTTCGCTTCAATAACTGAACTGACTTGTGTGCCTTTGGCCCAGTCTTATCCTGTTAATGCAAGGCACAGTCCAATGTCCACATTTCTTCTAAGGTACTGAGGGTAGCATACTCAAGAGTTCCCCCACTTATTCCATCACAACAACCCTGCCAGGTAGGTTAGGCTGAAAGATAGTGATTGACTCTGGTACACCTGGCCTAAGCAGGAATCTGAACCCATCTCTTACAGGTGGTAAGGTGCATCCTATTGACTCTCCGTATTTGATGTTTCTCACTGTTCATCTGAACATGTGGAGTCAGTTTCCATGGACAGGGGGCAGGAGTTCTCAAGTAAGTCCGCATCCCCAGGTGTGTTGCTCCACACCTTCAGTCACTGGCCTTCCCTGCACTGAGCAGGGCAAGCTTATAGGTGGCTTCTACTCATGTTCCGTGGGCAGGGCTGGTTGCCACTGTCAGTGCCAAAGTGCTTGGCTGTGTGGTTCCCTGGGCTGATTTGCGATCATTGTAATATCCGATCAGAGGGAACCAAGTGTGGTGCAGTGTTAAGAATGTTAGACTCGGGTTCAAATCCAGCATAGCCATGGAGCTATGAATCAGCTGACCTTGGGCCACTCAGCCTCCTTCACAGGGTTCTTGTGAGGATAAAGCGGGAAGATGGAGAACTCTGTATGCCCCCTTGAGCTTCCAGGAGGAAAGAAGGGATCTAAATGTAATTTAATACATTTGTGAAAAGTAAACTGGAGGACTGGCAAGAAGGAATATTATCTTTGAGGGAGAGCACAAAGAGCTCAAAAAGCAGGGGAGAATGTGTCCCTCAGCACAAATAGCATATCACAGCCCAAAAGAGCTTGTAGAATTTATTCATTTATTCCATTTCTATCTCTCCTGCATACAGGGTTCCCCCTCTCCTCATTTTATCCTCACAACAGCCCTGTGAGGTAGGATGAACTGAGAGACAGTGTCAGAACTGCATGTAGGAATATACAGGGCTGTGGTTTCTTCCTAGGTTCTTAATTCAGGAATGGAGTGTAGGCGTGGAAAGGTGTGACATAAATGTTTAAACAAACCCAAGCATGTGTCACTATCATTTCCCTCTGGGAAATATCCGAGGTTATGCATCTAGTGAGTTTGTGGCTGAAGAACGATTCGATCCCGGGGAATTTCCATACCCACCATGCAAGCTAACATGCTTAAAAAGGTAAAGGGACCCCTGAACGTTAAGTCCAGTCACAGATGACTCTTGGGTTGCAGTGCTCATCTCGCTTTACTGGCCGAGGGAGCCGGCATTTGTCCGCAGACAGCTTCCACGTCATGTGACCAGCATGATTAAGCCGCTTCTGGTGAAACCACAGCAGCGCACAGAAACACCATTTACCTTCCCACTGCAGTGGTACCTATTTATCTACTTGCACTTTGATGTGCGTTCAACTGCTAGGTTGGCAGGAGCTGGGACTAAGCAACGGGAGCTCACCCCGTTGCTGGGATTTGAACCGCCGACCTTCTGAACGGCAAGCCCTAGGCTCTGTGGTTTAGACCACAGCACCACCTGTGTCCCTAGCTAACATGCTTAGCTACTGCCTAAAACCAGCTCCATTGCCACCAAAAGTGTCTGGATCCCCCAGAACTGAGTAATGGTTCTGCATTCAAGGTCGGGAGCTAAAGAACAGAAGAAGAGCCAAATGAATCAGGTCAATGGCCCATCTAGTCTAGCATCCTGTTCTCACAGGAGCTAACCAGATGCCTATTGGAAGCCTGCAAGCAAGACCTGAGTAAAACAGAACTCTCCCCATTTGACCCCATGTTCTATTTATGACCCAGAGAGGACTGCCTATCCAATTTCCCTGTGCTATGCATAATTTTTATGCACCTCTATCATGTCCATCCTTACCTAAATTAAAAGGCACAAAATGTTGTAACTTTCCCCATAATTCATTCAGTGAAGTCCTGTGCTTCAAATGTATGGTTTGTACCCAGAGATGCCTGCTCTGAATCCCTAAATCCCTACTGAAACTTCTGGAGAAATGTGGTTAAGAGAGGACTGTGGACAAAGAAGGCAAAAGGCCATATTTATTCAAGGACATCTATTTGAATTAATGTCTACTGATGCTAACTTGCTCTCAGTAACCTTGCCATAGCAAGCCAGCTCAGGATAAATGCCAGCTAGCAATACACTCGCCAAGTCCAGCGCTAGTCGCTCACTTGTTCCATGGCTTCAATAACCTCACACACACTTCCTCAAGCATTATCCTCAATGAACTCATTGGGGAGGACTTCCTTCAGAGTCAACCTCCAGAGACTCCAGCTGTAAATCATTCCCCACCAAGTCTTTTGCTTGCAGCAAACCCAGAAGCCATTGCTATTGCTGTGACTTTGCTTTTCCTCACCGCACTCCCTTGGGGAAGTGTGGGGTTGTTGTTTTTTGCCCTCTTTCCAGAGAGAACTGGAATGGGCAGCCAGCAGCAGGTCTGGTGGGGAGGGCTCATCTTTGGGGTGCAGACAGCTCTGGATCCAAGCCCCCTTTATTGCTCCTTTCCCCCCTCCAAAACTCAGTCCTTTGTCTCTGTTTGCTTCCCTTCATCCTGCCCTTCCTCAATTTGCAAATGAATTTCAGCCTTGAAGGCCACATTCCTGCATATCAGATTAAGGGATGTGAGAACGAAAATACCTCCTTGCATACAGGCAACACACACAAACACACACACTTGTCACTGGTTGCTGAAATCCCTCTCCCAAGAAGGAATAAGGATTGGGGTTTTTTTGGGCAGGCCCCAGCAATATCAATCTACACCAACCTGGGCCAGCCTGGCTTCCTCCATCCATCTTTCAGGCTGGGGCTAATATGAGTTGCAGCCCAAAGCATCTGAGGGTGCCAGGCTGCTAAAGGCTGATCTATGCAACCTCAGTCCTCACATATTTGGGAGCGAGCCTTATGGATCACAGAGGGTTTTACTTTTGGGTCAGTGTGCCTGGAGTTAGGCTGCACAGTGTCTAAACTTCATTCTACGTGGGGCTACCTTTGAAGGTGACTCACAAACTGCAATTAATCCAGAATGCGGCACCTAGACTGGTGACTGGGAGTGGCCGCTGAGACCATATAACACCGGTCCTGAAAGATCTTCATTGGCTCCCAGTACGTTTCCAAGCACAATTCAAAGTCTTGGTGCTGACCTTTAAAGCCTTAAACGGCCTCGGTCCTGTATACCTGAAGGAGCGTCTCCACCCCCATCATCCAGCCCAGACACTGAGGTCCAGCTCCGAGGGCCTTCTGGTGGTTCCCTTGCTGCGAGAAATGAGGTTACAGGGAACCAGGCAGAAGGCCTTCTCGGTAATGGCGCCCGCCCTGTGGAACGCCCTCCCATCAGATGTCAAGGTAATAAACAACTACAGTGGACGCTCGGGTTGCGAATGTGATCTGTGTGGGATCACACAACCCGCAGCGTTCGCAACCCAAAAAAACGCAACCTGAAGCGGCTGTAACCTGAGGTATGACTGTATTTTACTTTTAAAAGACAACTGAAGGCGGCCCTGTTTAGGGAAGTTTTTAATGTCTGACACTGTATTGTTTTTAATATTCATTTGGAAGCCGCCCAGAGTGGCTGGGGAAACCCAGCCAGAAGGGCAGGGTATAAATAATAAATTATTATTATATTATTATTATTATTACTAACTCCCACAGAAGCAGAGAAAGTGGTTGCTGCAGGATGCCCTCCAGATGTTCCATTCATTTTCATTTCTTCACTGTTTCATAAGGCATCTGAATGACGAAACAAATGACAAGTGGAATGTACTTCTGTCACATGAACTTCTCACTACAATACAGCAAATGTGAATAAATTATGTTTTTAAAAATTTTCAATAAAACTTAAACTCTCATATTTTTATCACTTTCCTATTTCTTATCACATTGCCTTCTTTTGCCTTTTCTTTTTTACAGCTGATATAATTCTGAGTGTTTATTTCATTTAAACCCCACCATTCCTCCAAGCAGTTCCAGGCAGCATACATAATTCCTCCCCCCCCAAATTATTCTCATAGCAGCCCTACGAGGGAGACTAGGGTTAGAAACAGTGACTGGCCCAAGGTCACCCAGTGAGCTTCATGGCTGAGTGGGGATTTGAACCCTGGTCTCCCAAGTCCTAGTCTAAGATTCCATCTACTACACTACACTCGCTCTCAACAGGGAAAGGGCCATAGCTCAGTGGTAGGAGATCTGCCTTGCATGTAGAAGATCTCAGGTTCAACCCCCAGCATCTCCAGGTAGATATCAGGTTTGGCATTCAGGTCTCTCAAATCCAGACTCAGGGTTCTCACTTCAGTAGCTTACATTTGCTCTCACCAACAACAAAAATTTGAAGAATTTTGGGTGCTGTCTTTCCAAGCGACTAATGTAACAACCATCCTCGTAAGAGTTAAAGGGGAGACCTAAGAACCTTTAAACTTCCCAGTATGGTATAAGAAACAGAGCATTTTTTTTTTACTATTGAGGACTGCATTCCCTTGGGGGTTATCTAGTGGGTTCAACTCCCCACTCAGCCATGAAGCTCAGTGGACCTTGGACCACAGGGACACATCCTTGCTGAGGATGGTCTTCATCTCCAATAAGCATCAGCAATGAGGCTCAATAATGAGAAACACACACACACACCAAAAAATAAAAATGCTTTCCCCAGCAAATATTGAAATGCTAGTTGGTTAGAAAACAAGACTGAATTTGGGGGCATGTGTTTCTTTTGGCGTTGGCTGAAGTCATTTCACATGCTGAGGAAGAAAACAAAGCCCAGAGATGATTGGATTTGGGCTGGGTGTGAGTCATCTTTGCCTAGATGGTGATAGCATTTACACAAAGGGTGAGTGATAAGGAGTGAGTCACTCCATGGAGCATTTGAGGTGCCACCCTTGGCCAATAGCTTAAGTAATGATCTATCAACACAAAGCTCAGGAAATCCCTAGGGAATCTGCCCATCCCATCCAGGCTTCCAAAATAATGGCTCTCTGGAGTTTTGGAGAGAGGGGTCTAGACTAGGATAACTGCATCTAAGCACTGTGAAAATAAATGGTGGTTTGAATATAATGTGGCTCTGTCAGTGCAAGGCCAATGTCTCTCAGCATCTTGGTAAGAATACCCACATACATCCCAATACATTTCCTGGCTATTGGAGACAGAGAAACCTACAAGAGACACAGGCGGGCCAGGCTTCTGACCCAAACTTTGTATCCTGCACCAAAGAGGAATGGACAGGTGAAAGGGGACCAGGGATCTGATACTTTCCACCGCCGCCCCCACCCCCCAACAGTTGGGACTACCAAGATATATTTGAAATTGAAATACTTTATTGTCACTTGTACAACTTGTATACAGTGAGATTACACGAGCTCCCCCCACTCAGCTCTCTTAGTCTTCATTCCCCAGGCACACCCACCAAACCCAAAAGTCAGTTGCCCTGTTGTTATCTTTTCATTCAGCAGCCTAACAGCCCACGGATAGAAGCTGTTCTTTACCCTGTTGGTGCAACTGATCATGCTTCTATATCTTTCTCCTGAGGCACCGTTCTTCTGCTATTTCATCCAGCGGATTCACGGGACAGCCCATAATATCTCGTGCTGTATTCACCACCCTCTGTAGGCACTTCCTATCAGTTGATGTCAAACCAGCATACCACACTGTGATGCAGTATGAAAGGACACTTTCTATTGTGGAACGCTGGAAGGAGATCATCAAATGTTGATTAACATCGTTCTTTCGCAATACTCTGAGGAAATGGAGTCTCTGTTGGGCTTTCTTAACCACCTGGGTTGTATTGATTTTCCAAGTAAGGTCTTCACTGGGATAAACTCCAAAGAATCTAAAGGAAGAGACTCTCTCCACACAGCCCTCCCCGATGTACAGCAGGGCTAGTTCTCCTCTCTTCCTCTGAAATTCCAACACCATCTCCTTTGTCTTGCTGATATTAAGGTGCAAGTTGTTCCCTAGGCGCCATGTAGATATTTTTTGGGCCTCCCCTCTATACGCTGATTCGTCTCCACCTGTTATTAAACCCATTATGGTGGTGTCATCTGCAAACTTAATAATTGCAGTCGATGGGTCAGATGATACACAATCGTATGTATACAATGAATACAGGTAGGGACTTTGCACACATCCCTGTGGTGTGCCAGTGCTGATTTTTAAGGACTTAGATGTTACATGTCCAATCCTGACTGTTTGTGTCCAATCTATCAGAAAGTCTTTAATCCAGTCACAGATGGTAGAAGAAAGCAAATGTGGTGGAAATAAATCCAGACACCATGGATTTTGCAGGATTGAGAGTTTTGGCAAGAACAGCATTTCTCAACATAAAAAAACTATCTGCTGTTTGTTTTATGCCCATCTTCTGTGAGAAGCAATCTGCATGGAGCCCCCAGATAGTCTCCCTCTGAGTCCTGCCCAGGCCCAGACCTGCATAGGACCTGCTTCCATGGAGGATAACACACTTAAGTAGTAGTAATGGCTATTTTGTCTTCTGCCTCCACTATCAGAAGTTACATAACTCAGTATGCAAGGATTCGCAGTCAGGAGACCACCGTTGCACCCATGTCCTGCTTGCATGCTTCCAGTGGGATCTGGTTGGCTGCTGTGAGAACAGAATATTGGACAAGGTGGACCATTGGCCCAATCTAGAATGACTATTTTTTCTGTTTGTAAGTTCTTATATGCCTTTAGCCCATGCCTAAGCTGTACTCTCTAAATTCTACCTCCTGGGACAACATCATCACCCCACTCTTATTCCACATGAAGTTCTCCCAGACAACAATATTCATTCCACTCCTGCAGCAGGAAAACAGTAGAGCTTGATGTTTTCCTGAGTTTTCAGAGCTAGTGTAGTATAGTATGTAAGAGTGTTGGGCTGGGATCTAGGAAACCTGGGTTCAAATCCCCGCTCAGGCATGGTTCTCACTGGGTGGCCTTGGCCCAGTCACTGTCTCTCAGCTAAACCTACCTCACCTTGAGTGGTTCGAATCCCAGTGATGGCGTGAGCTCCCATTGCTGTGTCCCAGCTCCTGCCAACCTAGCAGTTCAAAAGCACATCAAAGTGCAAGTAGATAAATAGGTACCGCTGTGTCGGGAAGGTAGACGGCATTTCCGTGTGCTCTGGTTTCCGTCACAGTGTTCTGTTGAGCCACATTCTGGCCACATGACCCGGAAAGCTGTCTGCAGGCAAATGCTGGCTCCCTCAGCCTGAAAGCAAGATGCGCGCCACAACCCCATAGTCACCTTTGACTGGACTTAACTGTCCAGAGGTCCTTTACATTTACCTTGGAGCAAATGCCAGGTATAAATGAATGAATTAAATTAAATTAAATTAAATAGAGAAGACCATGTAGATGGCAGGGCACTTCACCTCCAAGTGATACCTCAGAAAGCAAGTTGTGTTGCTCCAGCCACCACTCCCACACATCTCAGGGGTCACCCAATACTTTCCAACCCCTAGAGAACCCTGTGTATGATTACATTCCCCACCCATCTTTCCTCCACGGAGCTCAAGGCAACATGTAATATTCTCCCCACCCCATTGTTAAACCTCACAACAACCCTGTGAGGTAGGTTAAGCTGAGGCATTGACTTGCCCGAGGCCATCTAGTGAACCCAGGTTTCACGAGTCCTTGTCTGACACTCTAATCAGAACACAACACTGGTTCTCTTGAAGCATATCTGATGAGCCGAGCCACTGACCCCAGAAGGAATTGCTTCCATCTCAGTAATGGGCGACTGTAAGTCGAAATGGTAGATTTTCATCCATCCAACTGAAATGGAGTGGATGGAGGGCTCATCTGGGAATCTCCAGTTTGAGGGCAGAATGAATTCAATTCACAAACCCATAGCAACTTGGACAAACACTGATGGCAACATGAAAAGGTCCCACCACTGAACTTGTGTGTGGAGTATGCTGGATCAAGCCAGTGGCCCATCTATTCCAGCATCCTGTTTTCACAGCAGCCAACCAGATCCCTTGGGAAACCCGCAAGCGGGACCCGAGTACAATAGCCCTATCTGCTCCAGAGGTTTCCAGCAATTGGTATTCCGAAGCATTGCTGCCTCTGACTGTCATTGCAGCCATTGATAACCTTCTCCTCCATGAATTTGTCCAACCCTCTCTCTCTCTATTTGATTTTATTAATTTTCCAGAAAAGGGATATAAGAATAACATAACATTATCAAAATAATTGGTTCCCCCCCCACACACACATCTCCCCTAGAAGGCTAATACAGCAAATTTCCCCATAAATATACAAACTATATTTGTAGTTGCTGGGTGCCACTCATTAAAAATTGTCAATAAACCTAGGCATGGATTGCATTGTACACCCCTATTCATAATTTTGCATATTTCTGTAAATACCCTTTTTAAAAATAGCTGTACTAATTCCAATATCCAATACTCTTTTAAAGCCATCTCTCTCTCTCTCTCCCCCCCCCCCCTTGTGTGTGTGATAGTTTTGGAAAGTTTTGCAATTAAATATATGCTTTCCACTCCAGGGCCCGAAACACAGTGAAGCATTAAAAATACACTTTTGGTTTCAGCCACCCATGCAATCTCATGTCGTGTCCATTTTTTCCCCATAGAGGACCAGATTTGTTGAAGTGAAGGGCCATGAGGGCTGACCAAAGGGCCAACCATAGTTGTTGACCTTTTTTCCGGTTTTACTCCAAAGTTCTTGAACTTCTTTTAGGATTGAAATTGTTGAGGTTTAGGATTTTACCCCAGGAAATAAACTGCCACAGGGGCCGATTAAACCAACCGGCAGCCCGGATTAGACCCCCAGAACGGACTTTGGACATGCTTGTCAGAGATCAACCATGGTTGCCCACGAAAACATGATGAGAACCATCTTGACAGTAGGCTTGGCAAAGCCTCCATTATCTGAGATTAACCTCCTGCCTGTGAGGTGAGCTTGAAGGTGCTGAAACAGCTATTCTGGGGAATTAAAAATGATAGAATACACAGAGTTAGCAGGTTTAACTAGTAAAATAAGAGAACAAGAAGTTCAAGTATATAAAGAGGAATGGGAAACTTTGTGGAGTATCTGGGAAATAACTATAAACTATTCTAATATGCACCGTGTTGGGGCAGAGAACTTGTGGCCCTTCAGATGTTTGGCTCCAATTCCCACCATGCATGGATGGTGATCAAGGATGATGGAAGCTGTAGTCCAACAAAACCAGCAGGGCCACATGTTCCCCATCACAACACTATCCAGACTGTGTCTGCAATGTCACACTTACCAAGCTATAGACCAGGGATTGGGGAACCTGTGGCCCTCCAGGTGTTGTTGGGCTTCAGCTCCCATCATCCCTGACCATTGGCCATTCTGGCTGGGGCTGATGGGAGTTGGAGTCCAGCAGTAGCCAGAAGTCCATGGGTCCCCCATGTTGAAGGAAGACATAAGAAAAATAGAAACCTACAGTCTATGGAAAGACTCCAGGAAGCCACTAGGCATGACCTGGCAGATCACAAGTTTGGCCTAAGGAAGTTGGAAAGGAGGATTTTTGCCTTCTAGAGAAGGTAGCAACAGAAACTCTTGGAAAGGAGCAGACCTGGAGAACTTCTCTTTGGCCTTAGGTTCATTTCCCTATCAATTGAAAGTTGATTATGGAGTGTCTTTGCAAGTCAACCTTGGCTCCAGGCTTCTGAAACAGTTCCAGGAAGATGCTTATGATGGGTGGGGGATGTTGAGATAGTTGGTGGCAAGACACTTAATCTTCCCATCACAAAGCCTCTCTGTCTATTGAACTTTCATTCAAATGCAGAGATATCCTCCCCCACCGCAACCCCCTATGGGCCAAAGATTTCCTGCCACTGCCCTCCTCACAAGACTCTTCCCAAAAACTATTGATATGCAGGAATCTTCAACCTCCCCCCCCCCCAGCCCTTGCTGTAAGCCATCACCAGCCAGTAGAATGGGAAGCTTGATCCTGGTAGCCAGGATTCCACCCCACCTTAACTGTTAACCACTTCAGTTCTGGAGCACGATTCCTGATGACTAAAATAAAATAAAATAAAATAACTCCTGTTTTCAGCCAGATTTGTCCCCAATTAGCACATCTTCTTTCGTTGCTATGGATTTAATGGAAAGGGTGTGTATATTTGTGTGTGTGTTTACGAAGGATGATTTTATAAAGAAATCTTAATAAAAGTCCCATAGAGTTCAATCAACAGAGATTTCTGTAGCAAATACTGTGGCCCAAAGTTATGCTTAAACACCATTAACTTAAAATGCATTATAAGATTACTCAAATTCCCCCCTCAATAAGTATTTCTTTTTCCTTTTCCCTGTTTTGCTTTATTTCACGTTTCTGTATTGGTGTGTGAGAGAGGTTTGTTAGCCTCACCAATTTTGCTGTTTTCCCCAGTTTGCTTAAGCAGTTTTATAGATTTCCATTTATATTTTGCAAATATCAGACATAAGGAAAGAGCAAGAATAAATGGCCTATATAAGCCTGTATTTACTATAGAAACTTAATTTTTAAAAATGCATTTATTACTACCTCTGCATTTGGCCATCTGATCTATTCAATATTTTAGATGCCACTGTGAAATACACTCAACGCACATCAAAACACTTAGATGCCTTTGGGTTTTTTTTTTAATATGTTGTGGGACACTCTGAATATTTATTTTTAACAATGGAAGCATAGGATATAAATCCTCTTAAATAAATAAGAAATATTTGCTTGCTCCCCCCCATCCCTTAGAATTAAAAGACACTCTGTTAATGTGTAAGGGAGTATGAAGAAGGCAATCTACCTTCCTGGTTTAGGGAATTAATTCTGAATCCTTGATCTTCCATTATCACTCTAATGCTGATTTCCAAAGGATACTCAGAGATTACTGGATTCCTCAGAAGCAGCTAAATCTGGCAAAGCAATAAATAATAGTGGAGGGGTCACTAATTTCCAGGGACAATTACCAGCAGTAGACCAATACTGTATGAGTTTTCAATCTTTCTTCCTCTCTTTTCCTCTCTTTTCTTTTTTTGCTGCAATGCTATACTCAGGTTCCTGGAAGCAAGTCTCATTTAACTCAACGTGACTTATTTCTGACAGAGTAGATATTTATACAAGATTGTGCCAATAGAAATTGACTAGGGACATCAACAATAATAAGACTGAGCATTTTAGACTGCTGGAAGTTATTCAGAATCATTGTATTGTGGCCCTTATACCCGTCAAATTAGGTCAGCATTAATTACCTGCATATTTTGGATTTTAAGCTGCTCTGTTTTCTTCTGAGGAAGTGCAAAATATACCTGTTTATGGTTTTATGGTGAACAACATTGCACCCTGTACACACACCTCAAAATCAACTGTTTAACTTACTTAAAACAGATTGGAATGGAAAGGGACGGAAATGCTTCACAAATATTTAGTATGCATGTGAAAATTCTCAGAATCTTACATTTTAAATTGTTATGCACAATGCTTTTTTCAGGGGGTACTCAAGAGTATGCAGTCCCAGCACTTCTTTTTGTTGTTGTTGTTAAAAAGTGTGTCACAACTTCATGGTGAGTAGGTATGCTTGTATTTAAAAATACAAAACATTTTTTAAAATAAAATAATAATTGTGGGGTGGGATGTAGCGGTGAGAATGGTAGATTAATACTGGGGAGACTTGGGTTCAAATCACCACTCTGACATGAAGTTACCAGGGTGACCTGGGGATACCCACTATCTCTCAGCCTAACCTACCTCACAGGGATGTTGTGAAAGTAAAATGGGGAAGGGGAAGTCATGGATGCTGCACTGAGCACATCTAGTCTTCCTGAGACAGCAGGCAGGGATAACTGTGGCCAGCTTCAGTGATCAATTGCTCTGGGGCTGGTTAATAATAATTCTGGGTTATTATTAAATTGCAATTTTGAGTGTCGGTGTGCTCCCTACCTTAAATCTTATTAACTGTAAGCAAGATCAATTTGATTGTCCTTGAAGAGACGATGTTGGATTGAGGCTAAGAAATTGGGGGGCTGGGGCTGGCTAAGACCACGTGTTGTGTCCATGTCAGAGGAAAAATTTCAGCTGGAGATTTTGAGATTTCCTTGCTCAGACCATGCTGGCTTTTAGTGCTGCTGCCAACATGTTGGGCTAGGACTAGGCTTAAATCCTGTTGCTATACAGTTCCCAGGGTAACCTCATAAAATTGGCTCCTGTGCCAAACCCTAAATTGTTATACTCTGACATGTTACAAATTAAAAGAAATCTGGCACCAGCTTTCATAGCTAAGGGCCTATATCATCAGTTGCATGAAGCATATAGAGATTGATGAAGCTATACATGCACACATATTATATACGTTGCTAGTCATCGTGTGAAGTCTATAGATGGTTGGCCTTATAAAACCATATATACATATATATAACACATATATACATTGTTATTTATCCTGCGAAATCTGTTGATCATGTGAAGCCTGCATATTATTTGGCTTTTAAAAACGGATTCCATTTTTGGTTTTACATTTTTGTTAACCAACCCTGAGAAGAAAAACATGTGTGTGTGTGTGTGTGTGTGTAGAGTGGGACAAAAATCTCTTAACAAAATTAAATGAAGTGTGCACATAAGAGAGGAATCACATAAAGTCAGGAGGGAGGGAAATGGTTTTGGAAGGTTAAAATGGAAGGAATAAAATGGATGAGCCCTCCAGCGTGAATAGATCATACAAGCCTATAGGTTTTCTTTCCAACTTCCCTCCTTCCTCCCAATACTTTGGCATTTTCAATTGATTCAAAATAATTGGCTTTAGCATGATGATCACCTCAACTTCTTTAAAACAAAGGGACTCTTCTCACTCCCCAGGGCTTAAGGAAAGGCTGGCCCATTGGAATGGGATGGGCGGGAATCTGCATGCCTGAGGCTCTCCTCTCTTACCCACCTTCCTGGGTGTGGGGGGTGATGGCTTGGCCCATTGTCTCCAGCAAAGGCTTGCGCTATCTGCCCTCCATCACCCCCTTGATTGTTTCACCTCTCCACCCCACCCATTCCTTGATCCATTCACCAGGCAAGGGCTTGGTCAGGGAAAGGTGGGAGGGGAAGGGGACCCCAGCTCTTGAACTTGATTGGAGGAAGATAGCCAATGGAGGGAAGTGGCGAGCCAATGGCACCCTCGAGGCTGCAGGCTTTATAAAGGGCGCCCCTCGAGTGGGACAGCACATCTCTGGACCCCAGGAGCAGAGACCACCACGGAAGATGGCACGGCTGGTGAGCATTGGAGGAAAGGGATCGGGGCGCTGGTGGGCTTGGGAAGACCTCTCCCAAACCATGCTTGGGATCTTGGGACGGCCAAGGGGAGATCTCTTGATCTGCCCGGGAGGTTTAAATTCTTGGGATTCTTTTGGCTCTGTTCGTGGAAATTTGCAGGACGGGCCGGGCTTTTTTGTGTGTGTGTGTTCCCCGAACGTGAAACCTTTCAGGTTGGTCTCTTTACCTTCAAAATTGTAATTTTTTTTTGCGGCTTCCGGGAGGTGGGATGCAGAAATTTGTACCTTGTATATAGCTTGCAGACGTAGGAGCTGGGGGGCTTTAAACCGCGCAATGACACTTGGAGGGGGAATGGTCTTTTCTTAACTGGTTGTATTTTTAAGCATTAACACAGCAAAAACCTCTACCTAACCCTGAATGTTTTTGTTGGGTAAATATGAGGCAGGGGATAACTGGGTGGGGGTTTTTCATATGGGGACTGGGGAGGCGTATTCATTTGGTTTGGGGAAGCTTTGAAAGAGTCTTGTCTTCCCAGAAGACTGGCAACTTAATACGTAATTTTCCACAATCGAGGCCACGTGTTTGAGATGGTCAAAAACTGGACGTTTTGAGTTGTGGGGATCCAGTAGACGGGAGGAGGAAGTTGGGTCTCCTTTTCTTTGGTGTTGGTTTGGCATCCTTTCTGCAGCTGGGGTGAAGGATCTCTTTGGCATTTCGCGGGGTTTTTTGGGGGGTTTTTTGGGTCGGGACTGCATCCGATCCACGAGGGTTGGACCCAAGCACGCTTTCTCCGCTGCCTGGACGCCGCCAATACGATAGCACTGCCTTGTGATTTTAAAACTGAGAAAGTGCTTCATTATATTGGCAACGTCTTGGTCAGGTTTTCGCTTAAAATTTCTTGACTTGGTCAAATGCCCAACCAGGTACACTGCTGGCTGCCGTCCATTAAAACTACCAGGGTGGTGCTTCAACTGTTGGTGGCGCCTCTAGCGGTAGCAATTGGACTAGCCCGTTTCACTCCGCTTTTGTCAACCCAGTGCAAATCTCGTTTATTTTTAATGCTTTTAGCATTTCACGTGTTTTGAGCAGCGTGGGGTTATTCTTGTGTTCTTTATAGGTCAAGGTACCTTTTCCCGTGCTGTTCAGTATCCTCTGTTTTGAGTGCAGAGTTTAAACCAGAATCAGCTGTTTGCGAACCCCATCGCGACCGCAAAGAGGAGATCCAGAGCAATCTTATGGGTGCAAACTTTTCCCCATTCGCACAGATATGGAAACTTGGGGCCTTCTGAACTCCACGCAGACAGTGGCACTTGCTTGTTTATATTCAGAGTCAATTAAGTGCTATATTGTTTGTGTGGAGTTCAGGCCTGACTGAGCTACAAACTACAAGCTACAGCAGCTTTTAACAACGATTTCTTCTGTAACTTGTATCGATCTTTCCCCAATCTTAAATCTTGTGATTTTTGAGTCCCTTCCTGCCTTCCACATCTTTAACACTGTTTTTCTTGCTATTTTACAGGGAATACAAGCAAAGCCTGCACTTCCTCATCACCTGGAACCAAGTCAAACCTTCTTTGACCAGACTAGGATTATTTATCTTCTGTGTATCCTAACAGGATGATCTTTGAGCCAAGCCTTACTGAACCTTGCCCAGGCACTGGCACTTTCTGTTGCATTAGACCAGGAAAGTGCTTCATTGTTTGGGTGAGGTTCTGGCTCCAGTTCACTCTTCAGAGACCTTGTCCATTGGTATATTCGGCTTTTTGTGTCCTCTTCCCTGCCAAAGGTGTGACTCCTTTCTCCTCCATAGGCTACTTCACCTCGGAGCGCTTCTGTAGCCTGTACTCATAAGTGCTCCTTGATGAAGTGGCTTCTAGAGGGTCCTGCACCAAAAAGGATTAATCTCTGGCCAGATGCTGCTCAAACATTAGCACTCTACTGTTGTGACAATATGGGGTAAGTGCTACATTGTTTGGGTAGTTTCCAGTCAGAATTTGCAACAAGTGTTTTCCATAGTGTTTTCCCTATTTCCCCTAACATAATGTCACAATGTATGGTTGCACAAGTTTTGTTTAAACTAAAGCAAAAGGTCCGGCGAACCATGAATTAAACAACTTGATACATTCCCTAGTAGTCATCTTGCTTTTTTAAGCTTGCAAAAAACCTCAACCTTCCCCTGCAATCTTTTCCTTTAACTAACTGACTAAACATTGTTGCTGTACACCTGTATTGTAGCTACTGCATGAAACTACTAAAAGCTGTTTAAATTAATAAAGATTGTGCTCTAATGAATTGTAATGTGACTTTTGTGGTTTTGTCAAATAGTTTGCCATGCCTGGTGAATAGCTCAATAGACCCATTTCTTGGTCTCAACACTTGGGAGCCACATTAGGTCAAACCACATTAACTGTAAAACCTCAGTTGCATTTTGCACATAAACTAGATGTTTCCATCCTTTGGTTTAATTCTCTTTTCGACACCCCCATACTTTTCCTCCCTTAGGTGTTCTATACACACTCACGCACCATAACTAATGCTAGCCTTTTAAAACACCCAAATATTGCATGCTACACTAGTACTAGTTGGCTGCAGTGTGTTGTAGCCATAAGTGGCAATAAGATTGTCTTTCAAAAAAAGTTTTAACCATGAGTCTGGAGGCCAATTCTGGATGCACCCATCCTTCCGCAGTGGGGACATTTGTTTCTGGGTGAGTTGATCACTGGATTTGCCAAGCTGTACCACTTTCAAGGGATCTGCTGCCCCTTATATTTGGGAAAACACATGCAAGTATTGTGTAGCTAGAGTTCAAATCCCCCTCCAACCATGAAATTAAATTAAGTGCAAAGTAGCCCATGTTGGTCACTTTTAGGAAAAGATACCTCAACCTGCAAATCCTGTTGTCCTTACATACAAACTTGCATACATGAACCACCACCAGCCAGTGACTTATTTTCTCAATCTTGTAATGAAAAACAGTGAGGCTATATAAAGTGTTGTTCACATTGGGGCACATTTTACATCTTCCAGGGCAAATATGGATTTTCATTATTTGCTTTTTGGGAATTTAATTATTGAGGCAATTGTGGGATTTAATACTGTATTTTAACTAATGATGCAGCCACAATGTGTGCATCCCTGCAGTGGCTCCTGAAAATGGGAAGTAATTGGTCAAGAAACAACATGCATATTGGGAGAGATGCATAGAGGTCAAAGACGCCAAAATAAAGCTGCAGGGGTGTGGAATTGGCCATAATGGGCAATATTGTTTGTACAATAGGCTCAGAACCTCAATCCTTATAAAAGGATTAATCTTCCAGCTTTATCTTCTGTACACGTGCTGTACATGGTTCTCCATTATTTCCTCAACAACCCTGTAAGGTAGGTTAGGCGATTGTTGCTGGCCCATGTCAGTGCTTTCTCCCCAAGGGTAGATAGCATGTCAGCTATTTTTCTGGAAGATAGTTGGGATTTGAACCCTGCGCTCCCAAAGGTTACATTATGTAAAGGTTTAGCTGCTAAATCTGGCCAAAGGCAGACCATCCTGTTCTCAAGGTGGCCCCAGGAAACCCACAAGTAGAACATGAGCTCATTGCCAAGCAGCTGGTACCTTTCATAGAAAGGGGTTGGACTAGATGACTTGCATCCTTTCCAACTCTGCTACTATAACATCACTTTGTTAAATGACTCCAGATTCTTATTTTCTCAACACCGTGTATGATGGTACATGCCTCCGTAATGTTGTCTCTTATTTGCCCCTTTTATTAATAAAAGGAGGGAACAACCCAAATTGTGGGAATTATCCAAACCCCCCCAATTAACAGTGGCCATATGCCTGTGAAACTGATGCATGCATCTTGCCCAGTGGTTCTAAGACTGCATTATGGAGAAGCCTGGGGCCTTGGAAGCTTCTCAGGGATTCCTCAATGGGTTAAGTGGTTGTGTTGGACTGGACTTCCCCAGGGACAACTGGCCACCACTTTTTGCAATGCAAACCACTGAAGGCTGGCTTGTGGTGTAGTGGGCAGAATCTCAGTCTAGGACACAAGAGGCCAGGATTCAAATCCCTACTCAGACATGAAGCCCTTGTTCCAGTCACTCTGGCAGCATAAACACAAGAATCCTGGGAGCTGTAGTTTGTTAAGGATTATGAGAATTCTAGCTGTGTGAAAAGGAAATTACAGGTGTGAGGAGTGGAGGATGTGCTTCAAATGTATGGTGTGTACACAGCCCATCTCTTAGCAGAACCTACCTCACAGGGTTGTTGCAAGGAAAAAATGGGAGAGGGAGAAGAACATGTATGTAATAATAAAAAAATATAAGAATAAATGTAAGAATAAAATGTAAGAATTCTATGTTCCTTTTTTAAACTGGGGATATACTAGGGCCTTTTTTGCAGTGGCTCCCCATTTGTGGAATGCTCTCCCCAGGGAGGTTTGGTTGGCACCTTCATAAAACGTTTTTAGGCTTTCAAATGTTCTGTGGAAGGTGGCTTATTTGTCCCCGTTCTTATTTTTATTGTATATTTTGTATTTTTGATGTTGTAATTTTATGTTGAGAACCACCCTGAGTTCTATGGGTATAGAGTGGCATACAAATTTAATTAACAAAATAAACAACCAACTTGTCCTTGCAGGAATCTTGTTTGCCATTACTGATCTTTAAACTGAGGAAGCCCTGATAAGGTCCTGAGGGACCTCTTGGAATACAGTTTGAAAACTGAGGCATCATAGATCCCAGCGCATCCCCTCACATGAGCTGCAATACACAGTACCTCAAATCACAGAGTCTGAAGAAATATTTTTATAGCACAAGATTTGGTTCTCATTGTCCAAGTTACAATCACTCTCCCCACTGCAGGGCCCAGCCGAGAGCTTTAAAAGAGTTTATTCATGCAGCACTATTTAGCTCCAGGAAGGCAGTAGTCCCAGGCCGCAAGCCACACATCCGGCGCCCAGCCCTTCCACAGCCGCCTTTCTGTCCTCCTTGTTATTCTCTCACAGAACACATCCTTTCAACCAGGCAGACAAATCAAGGCCTTCGCAATTTTCCCTCCAACCCATCCTGAGTGAGAGAAAGAAAGGAATCTCATTAAAGAGAAATTCATGGATAAACTCAATAAATATGGAATGTAAATTTACAGGATAGCTTCTGCTGTACAAGTCCCAAAGAAACAGACAGGAAGAGTATTGGAAGAAACTCTTTCAAATTAACTAATGCACTGAATAAATTCAAAAACCTCTGGATCACACCTGAGAGTAGTTCCTATAATTTCCAGGTGAGCTAAATGGTGGAGATTAGGACAATTTTTAATTCAATTCAATCTGTGTTTGATTGTGGTCATTGCTTTTACCATTTTTAGCTATCTGAAAAGTGATGCTGCTGCAGATCCTACAAGTGTCCCTATTTTCCAGGGACACCCCTGATTTAGAGAAGCTGTCCCAGTTTCTGATATGATCCTGAAATGCCCTATTTTTCCTTAAAAAGGTAAAGGTACCCCTGCCCGTACGGGCCAGTCTTGACAGACTCTAGGGTTGTGCGCCCATCTCACTCAAAAGAGGCCAAGGGCCAGCGCTGTCCGATGACACTTCCGGGTCACGTGGCCAGCGTGACATCGCTGCTCTGGCGAGCCAGCGCAGCACACGGAACGCCGTTTACCTTCCCGCTAGTAAGCGGTCCCTATTTATCTACTTGCACCCAGGGGTGCTTTCGAACTGCTAGGTTGGCAGGCGCTGGGACCGAACAGCGGGAGCGCACCCCGCTGCGGGGATTCAAACCGCCGACCTTTCGATCGGCAAGTCCTAGGCACTGAGGCTTTAACCCACAGTGCCACCCGCGTCCTGTATTTTTTTTCTTTTCTTAGGATGTCCCTATTTTCATCGGAGAAATGTTGGAGGGTATGGAGTTATCCAACCCCCAAGCCATCTAAATGTAATCCTGTATAGAGAAGGGTTTTTTTTGTTAATGTTTAATGTTCTCTTATGTTTTTATATATATTGGAATCTGCTCAGAGTGGCTGGGGCAACCCAAGTAAGATGTGTGGGGTATAAATAGTAAAATTATCCTTATGGAATGAGACGTCCCTATTTTCATCGGATAAATGTTGGAGGGTATGCTGCAGTTTAAGATTAAAGCTCATGATTGTTGCAAAGAAGAAATGAAACAAGTGTTCACATTATACTGGGGATGGTGGGGTTTTGAAAATATGTTTCTTAGTCTTCTTAAGTGGGGTGCAGGTGGCGCTGTGGGTTAAACCACAGAGCCTAGGACTTGCCAATCACAAGGTTGGTGGTTCGAATCCCCGCGACGGGGTGAGCTCCCGTTGCTCGGTCTCTGCTCCTGCCAACCTAGCAGTTCGAAAGCACGTCAAAGTGCAAGTAGATAAATAGGTACCGCTCCGGCGGGAAGGTAAACGGCATTTCCGTGTGCTACTCTGGTTCACCAGAAGCGGCTTAGTCATGCTGGCCACATGACCCGGAAGCTGTACACCAGCTCCCTCGGCCAGTAAAGCGAGATGAGCGCCGCAACCCCAGAGTCGGCCACGACTGGATCTAATGGTCAGGGGTCCCTTTACCTTTACCTAGTCTTCTTAAGCAGATTTTATACTTTAGCAATTTAAAATTCTGAACACTAGGGGAAAATGCTGAGAACCACGAGACTGAATTGTGAACTGAGCTGTGAAGTTTACTAGAACAGTTTGTTGCTTTTTGGAGGGGCTGAATTGGAACAAAGTCCTTTTTAAAATGAACTTTCCAAGCCCTGAGCATAACTCCGTCTTCACCAACCGGATGATTTGGACTACAACTTCCATCAGCCCCTGCGTCGTATGCCTGTCCCAGATGGGGCTCATGGGAACTGTAATCCAATACATCTGGATGGCACCAGACTGGCAAGGGCCACCATAACCAGACAACTAGCTTCTGCACAGCTGCAGAGACATAATGGTCCACTGGAATCTGAATGGTCAAGGAATCTATAATGTCAGGCCTACAATATGATTCCTCTACAGGCCGTAGCTCCATGGTAGAGCATCTGGTTTGCTTTGCAGAAGGTCCTGAGTTCAGTCCCCAGGAGCATCTTCAGATAGGGCTGGGAGAGACCACCTGAAACCTTCAAGAGCCACTGCCAGTCAGTCTAGGCACAATTGAGAGGGACATGCCAATGATCTGACTCAGTATGGCAGCTTCTATCTTCTATGAGCCTGTGATAAACTCCTTAGGCTGGGGTAGCTGCCAGGGGTCTGATAGGGGTTGGAGTCCACCACCATGGGCAGCCAGTGTTGTGTAATAGTCAGGGTGCCTGACTAGGATGTGGGAGACCAGGGTCCAAATCTCCATGAAGTTCACTGGGTGATGAGAGTCAGCCCTACAACATCTGTAGGGCCACAGCTTCCTTACCCCTGAACTGTGGGGCTGTTATTACATTTGTTCAATCAATGAACAAATCTAGTCTGCTGAGGTTGCCATAAACAAGATTTTGTAAGAACAGGCCCAATGACTCCCGATCAGCTAACATTGAGATCTGAATTTTGTGGACTTTGAAATCTCTCTGTTATTTAAAAGTGTACCAGACTTAATGAGGGATTTTTATTTGGGGATTTTGTGGCTTTGCAGGGCAATTGTTCATTATTATTTTTAAAGTTATCCTGTGCATCAAATCCTTGTGTTTGTGGTTTCTAAGTGCTATGTATTATATTTAAAAAAGATTGCTGCAATTCTGCACTATACTTTAATAATAATTTCTGTTGCTTGATTTCTTTGGATTTTTTCAACATTGATTTACCATCCATCTTAAGAGACAAGATCCTTCTGATGGCTGGTTGTCCAGAGGATGGGGACTAACAGTAAGGCTGGATATCACCACGGTGTCTTGCTAACAAATTCTCCTGTTTTGCTTAGCATGCAGCAGAAGCGCAGGACCTAGTGGTGGTCACCAGATTCTACCCCGCTGCCCCCGAGAGATCCCCATACCATGCTCCTAGGCCTCTTGGTCCTTGTGCTATCCTCATGGCACAGACGATGTCATCCTTGATGTCACTGGTCAGCAGATCTGTGGGGACAGAGGAAAAGAAGGCATGAGGGGCTGAGGCAACAGAGAAGCCGCCTGCAGAGGTGACCCATGAGTTACAACATCCCTCCAGAGCCTCTCCTCAACCAGCTCCTTAGCCTGAGTCTTGTGCCTTCCTATTGGAAAGAGAATATCTCTGCAGACCAGCACATCCCCCTAGTACAGAAACCCCCAAAATGTCTGCCAGGGGATATAAACATGCCATGAGATGGACAGCCCTCCATAATTTGCTGGGCTACAGCTCCCAACATCGCTGACTATTGGTCAGGCTGGCTGGGGCTGATGGGAGTTGTACTCCAACAACATGGGTTCCCCATGCCTTCTATAAGAGGACGGCAGGGAATCAAAGTCTCCCACCTGCGTGGATGTTTGCCTGTTGCTTCTCTGCATGATACCTGGGTCTGGCTTGGCCAGCTTCTGAGGAAGCAGGCTTGGGGCACAGGTAATTCTGCCTTGTTGCCACATTGTCTGGGCATGGATCTTTCAATTGCAGCACCTTGGAGGAGGCAGCCAGTGTCTCTCTCCCTAGGTCCCTGTGCTTGCCCTCTTCCAATCAGAAGGTGTGTGTCCAAGATCAGTGGCTCACGCAGGATGCAGGAAGCAGGCTCCACTGAGTGGACTTTACAAGCAAAGGCGGCAGCCGATGCTGCAGTCCCTGCAGGGAACTCTGCTGCAACCTGGTCCCATATGGCTGCTGAGCAGCTCCCTCTAATGCCAGGATGTAGAACTGAAGCCAACCCACTTCAGAGCTCACCGCTGCAATGCATTTTGCAGAAGTTCGGCTGGAAGTGTTTGTAATCTTCACACCAAAGGTGGCTGTTGATCTGGAAGATGCCATTGCTGGTGCTGCCGTCAGCTTCGTGGTCCACAATTGCCGTGTCAAAGTGGCTCTCATAGAAGGCCAAGCAGACCCCTATAAGGTGGAGAGGGAGAAGGATCCAGGAATTCTGCGCCAAGATTAACACAAATTCTGCTCCAGGAAATGCTGGGGTTTGGGCCACCTGTATAAATTATGCAAATTAAGCATATTTACATATAGGTCCTTGTTTTGCATAATTTATTTGCTTCTGTCAGTCATGCGGGAGGGGCAAGGAGCTAGGAGGGGTGCACACATGCTTCATAGTGCTTCACGCAGCAAGGTGGCTCAGTTATTGCAATGCACTCTATGCAAGGCTATGCTTGGGCCTGGCCTGCAGGCTGCCGCTGGTGCAAAAGGCTGCAGCTAGACTGTTGACGGGAACAGAGCAACACCAGCACATAACTTGAGTGCTCGAAAGCTTGCACTGGCTGCCCACACCTGGGCCAGGCTCAAGGTGTTTGTCTCAATTTACGACCTGGGCCCAGGATACCCCTTGAACTGCTTGAATCTTTATATCCTGCCCAAGCCTTGAGGTTTCCAGGGGAGACACTGGTAGCAGTCTCCCCACCCCACCCCCCGGCTAAGATGCACACCTTAAATTTCCAAGGCAGAGTCCGTTCAGCATTTTGGACCCAATTTTATGGAACCGCTTTCCAGATGAGGTCCCTCCCTTTTGAACTTCCAGAGCCTGTTGGAAATTGCTATGCCAGCAGTCATTTTAACTGAATTCTGATTTTATAATTTGAACCAATGTTCATTTTCAGTGTCTTCAGTTTCCCATACACCGCTTAGGGACGGATGACTGCAATTAAGCAGTAGATAAATTGTCATAATATATAAATAATAAATAACTAAACGTACATTTCCAAGTCTTTCTCTTCACAGTCATGAGAGCTAGAAGTATGCCTTTTCCTTTTGGGGATTAAAGCTCACACATTCTCACCACTAAATTTCATGTGACACTTTTTTTTACTGCCCTTGCACATGCTTGTAGAACAGAGCTTTCCAAACTGTGCGTTGTGACACATTAGTGTGTCATCTGCAGTGTGTAGGTCTGTTGCATGAACGCTCCCTGAGCCAGTGTGGTGTAGTGGTTAAGAGCAGTAGTCTCGTAATCTGGGGAACCGGGTTCACGTCTCCGCTTCTCCACATGCAGCTGCTGGGTGACCTTGGACCAGTCACGCTTCTCTGAAGTCTCTCAGCCCCACTCACCTCACAGAGTGTTTGTTGTGGGGGAGGAAGGGAAAAGGAGATTGTTAGCCGCTTTGAGACTCCTGAAGGGGAGTGAAAGGCGGGATATCAAATCCAAACTCTTCTTCTCCTCCTGGGACTGGAAAGGGGTTAGTTTAACTTCTGGTTTGCTAGTAAAACTGAATTACTGTGTTGCAAAAAGATGCATGTCTAAAAAGTGTGCCACCAACAGGAAAAGTTTGGAAAGCTCTGCTGTAGAATACGCAGCCCTGATTATTACAACCACCCCACCCCAATACCCAGGTCCTGAACAGGAGGGCCAGGAGATCCTGCTCCCCACACATGAGGGTTGACCTCAGTTCAGGTGAGAGGGACGGAGGGGAGAGATGGAGAGAAGCACTCACAGTCAGCTAGACTGTATCCACGGTAACCTTCCAAGCCAGACACCTTCAATAAGTGGGCCAGTTCACAGCGTCCGAAGATCTTTCCCCCAACTCTGGATGTAAAGCACATGAGGAGAGGCAGCAGCAAAAGAAGCTTCTTCCCTAAAGAAAGTGTTGGGAAGGACATGATCCCCGGGGAACGACAGGTGGGGCATGGGACTCCAAGGCAGCCTATGGAGAAAGAGAAAACCACCATGAGGCCCCTTGTGGTGAAAGGGTTCGGTTAGCAAGCGACTAGGCCACTGTGATTTGTCCTTACATTTGAGGAATGGGGAGAGAGCTCACCACTTATTCCTGGTGTGTGAACACTTCCATGCACATCACTAGACCTCATTCAGACTGTGCAATACTTGAGTCCTCAGACAAAACAATTCATCAGCCCACACTTCTGGAAATGAATGTTTAAAACCTTTTGGATGTCGAAGACTATATGTACGATTATGTTTATATCTGATCCTTCCTCTTTACATGGGGAACTGTGGTCCTCCAGATACAACTGGACTTCAACTCCCATCAGCTCCAGCCAGCATGGAGAACAATGGGAGCTGTAGTCCAGCATCATCTGTAGGATCATCCCAGAAGAGTGAGCTTGTAGGCTTTGTCTTAGCCACCCTCCCTGTCTTGGCCGTAGTGTTGACTAACTTTGTGAAAGGCAACAAAATGTTGGTCCCAGGGTATGAGGTCTTAACGCACATGATAAGACTCAGCACCCGGCTAAGCTAAGTAGGTCTGTGTTTGGTCACTGTCTGGATGAGGAGCCATCGGGGAAGCTTGGGTTCCATGTTGAAAGAAAAGCTGGATACAAATGTAAGATCAATGAAGAAAACTCTCTGGCACAGCAGTCCAAAATTCTCCAGTCCTTCGACTATGCCCAGATGGCTATCTTTCAAGAGTATTCCTAAAGTGAAGATTGACTGCTCCCCCTCTACACACAGTAGGTGTGCCTCAGCTGACTAAGATAAGGTTGCCAGATTTTTTTCAATGAATCCGGGGACATTTCAGCTTCAATGGATTTTGTATGGGGACTGATCTGTAAATCTGGGGACTGTCCCCGGGAAACGGGGATGTCTGGTAACCCTAGACTAAGAGTTTTGTAGCAGAATCAACTTTCCTTGTAGGATTTGAAAGAGAAGCCCTCCACAAATATACATTCCAGCGCATCAGAGACATGCAAATGAAAACATGAGTCCCCATTCCCTTGTAGACCAGCTAGAACTCAAGAATTGAGCCTCATGCACCTGTTCCACTCTGTTTATCCCATGAGAACACACGTCCATCCCAAAGCTGTGGCTGAGGCCTACACATCATGACTCCACACCCAGCCTGGCTCTTCTCCCACCCTTCCAGAAAGCCACTTACTGAACAAGCCCTGCGTGAGTGAGAGAATCACTTGGGTCCCTCTGCAATTGGAGGCAGACTTCCCAAGGGGCAGGTGGTTCTGGAATCCAACGGGTTTCCTGTGACGTCACAGCAACTGGGCTTCTAGAACATGACCTGCTTCTGCTTCCCACTGCCAGCAGAGCTAGGCTGCTGAGAAATGGGTGCACCCATCCCCACCATTCTTCAATATTGCGCCTGTTGTGAGCGGTGGGAGTAGGAGTCATGGGATCTCCTGGGTGATTGTCCAATAGGCTCCACAGCTGAGTCAGGATAAGCTAAGCTATATGCAGATAAGAGAGTCCATTCTGTACATCAGCTCTGAAGGGTATTCTTTATTGGCTTGGGTTTTGTGTGAAGGACTGACAAAGAACCCACTATTTTCCTTTATTTGGTTGCTCTCTTGCATCTATTTGATGGATTAAAGAGTCCCTCTCCCCTCCTCCCTTTGGCAAATCCTTAAATATGGAGCTGATCTTATCACAACCCAAAAAAGGGGAGTATCGTAATCCCAAAAAAGGGGAGTCCAAGAACTACATTCACCTAAAGCTGCAACTTAGCCCCATTAGCTACTGAGGGCTGCAGCTTCTTGACACCTTGCTTCTTGATCCTCAGACTCCTGACTTCTTGATCCTTGGAACCCTGACTTCGTGAGTCCTTGCTTCCAGACCCTCAGACCCTTTGCTTCTTGACTCCCAGCTCTCTGACCCTCAGACTCTTGGCTTCCTGACTCCTGGCTTCTGGACCCCCGTTCCTACTCCCACGCAACCATCTTGCCCCCGGTCCTGACGTCCCCTGCCGGGACTTCGATTGCCCGTGAACTGGACCATGACAGCACAAGAGGATCAAGAGGATAGCTGTTCATCCCCTAAGCAACGGGTCCCTTCGGAGGAACTGCTTCCCTCTTCCTCAGAGTGGTACTCTCCTTCCCTAAGACCTTCATTCTCCCTGACAGCAGCGGAGCTACCATTCTGGGAGTGGGACACAGCTATAACATCCCTGAAAGTGTCATCCATCAACTGCTCTGCCTTTCTTCGCTTTTCCAAATCTGCCACCTTGGCCTCAAGAGAAAAGATTTGTCCCTAGAGACCCAGGAGCTCATTGCACCTCAGACACACCCAAGACTCCTGTCCAACAGAGATAGGTATACTTGTGACGGACAGTTCAAAACACTGGAAAGCCAAAACTGCCCTTCTGGCTTTCTTCCCACATACTTGTTTTTGTGCTTCACGTTACTTTATTGAAAGCTTGGGTCAAGGAAAGGAGAAGCAGGGCGGGTTGTCCTGACCTCCTGGCCCTGCTGCCCAACTCCCACATCTGCTCAACTCACCTGGATGCTTTGTCAGCCAGGGCTCCCTTTACCTCATGGGCTGGGAACCCTTAGCCGGGTGGTGCCACAAAATATTGGGCCACCAAGACCTGTTTTTGAAGAAGTAATATGCAAGAATACACAGACATGAAAATACTCGGCACCCTTCCCAGCGGTGAAGGAACAGGCTGTGCCAGTTGACTGCCTTTGCAAATAACTAGGTGCCAGTTTTTCCACCGGACAAAAACAATAAGCAGGGAACAAATCAGAGGGCATCACTCCCACTGTTTGTTCTGGGTTCAGGAGGTGGTAAGATAAGATAAGGTGGTGAAAGTCAAGCGACAGCCATAGGAAAGTCCTTTCGACTAGACCATGGAAATTGCCAAGAGCAGAGGCAAAGCCAATTGCTATAGTGAAAGAAGGTGTCATGTGGTTGAAGGGGTGCCCCATCATCATCATTTTATTTGTATGCCACCTTTCCACAGTTAGAGGACATGGGTGGTGCTGTGGGTTAAACCACAGAGCCTAGGGCTTGCCGATCAGAAGGTCAGCAGTTCGAATCCCCACAACGGGGTGAGCTCCCGTTGCTCGGTCCCTGCTCCTGCCAACCTAGCAGTTCAAAAGCGCGTCAAAGTGCAAGTAGATGAATAGGTACTGCTCTGGCGGGAAGGTAAATGGAGTTTCCATGTGCTGCTCTGGTTCGCCAGAAGCGGCTTAGTCATGCTGGCCACATGACCCGGAAGCTGTACGCCAGCTCCCTCAGCCAATAAAGCAAGATGAGCGCCGCAACCCCAGAGTTGGCCATGGCTGGACCTAATGGTCAGGGGTCCCTTTACCTTTTTCCCACAGTTAATACTCAAGGCAGCTTACGATATGAAAAGATTTACATAATTACAAACATAGCAAAGTAGTCATAAAAATAAACAAAGCACATCAAAAACTACATAGCCAAACTGAACAATTTCCACATAAAAATAAAGATACAAAAAATTAATATCAATAACAACAAAGACTCCAAACAAAATTATCCCCCAAATACCCCAGTCCTTGCTGGGTGGCAGCAGCAGCAGCAGCAGTTCTTACAAAGCCTGTCAGGCCCCGCCCTGAGCCAGGTGGAGAGAGGCAGGAATGGGGCCCTCAGGCTCCCAGCAGGTCAGACTTCCCCACCCACCTGCCTTTCCCTTGCAAAGCTGATCCTGATCAGGCTCCGGCCCATGGAGCCAAAAAGTTTCTACAATTCTGCACTAGTGCAAAAAAATCCTCGAATATGGCCCATTAGGTCTATTAATTTCAGCCGGTCTACGCTGAGTAAAACCTAGCTGAATACCAACCATAGAAAGTTCTCATAAATTACCCTATTTGTACACTAAATTAAAAATTCGAATACAGGAATTAAATTTATTAGATTGTGAATTTATCAAATATAGTATGGCAATACTTTTTTTTTTTAATGAATTGATTAAAATCTAGTAATACAACTTGGATCCTGGAGCTACAGCTCTCAGCCCTCCGCCACAGGGAGTGGGACCCAAAGAGTCATGTCCCCTTCTTATTGACACACACATGCAGATTAGCTAAGCAAGGTCAGGCTGAACGTCCTCAAGGGTGTGGCAACATCATGCAGACCTTGGCTGCTTTCCAGAGGAGTGCCCAAGAGCCCATATAAAAGCAGGCGTGACACCCTCACCATCTACCTTGACCTCCTGCACTACGACGATGAAGGCTCTTTGGCTGCTGCCCTTCCTTGCTGGTCTCCTCACCACAGGAGAAGGCATGATCTATGGCCGCTGTGAGCTGGCTCAGAGGCTCAAGCAGTTGGGCTTAGATGGTTACGCTGGCTATAGCCTGGCCAACTGTAAGTCCATTGGGGGACATCTGGGTATTGGCTAGGCCAGGGGTCTGCAACCCACGGCTCCGGAGCCGCATGTGGCTCTTTTACATCTTTGCCGCGGCTCCGGGGCGGATACTAGCGAGGGGAGGAGGCGCATTGTGCGCCCCGACACTCCCCACTGTGGCGGGCGCTGTACTGGCTGTGACGTCGCATGGAGGCAGTGCGTGCGTTAATCACGCACCTTCCCGACGTCACCTTCCCACCCGCCCGCCTGCTACATTGTAAGGGGCATGTACGCTGGTCACTGTTTTGAAGGGGAGTGAAGAACACACACACACAAAAAGGTAACTTGTTAATTTAACGTTTATTTCTATGAGGAGGAGTAAATCTGAGGGGTCAAAGAAAGAAATAATTTTAAAAAGTGACAAAAAAGTTATTTTTATAATGACGAGTTTTGCGGCTCCCAGTTTTTTTTTCTTCGGAAACGGGTCCAAGTGGCTCTTTTTGTCTTAAAGGTTGCAGACCCCTGGGCTAGGCAAGCATTATAAAAAGACAGAATTTATCTGAGAGTGGAGCGCACAGAGGAAAGCAGGGGGCAGCGGCAGGTGGCTGTGCACTACATCTGGGGAGAGTACTTAATCTTCTGGGTCTGACTGACTAGGCGTGTAGCTGTAATTATGAGAGGAAGGTGTCCTCCCTCCGCATTTCTATAGCTAATTTGGAACATGCCATGCTGCATCCTGCTATAGGGCTGCTATAGGACGCGGGTGGCTCTGTGGTTTAAACCTCAGAGCCCTTTGGGCTTTGGGCTTGCCAATCAGATGGTCGGTGATTTAAATCCCCATGGTGGGGTGAGCTCCCGTTGCTCTGTCCCAGCTTCTGCCAATCTAGCAGTTCGAAAGCACACCAGTGCAAGTAGATAAATAGGTACTGCTCCGGCGGGAAGGTAAATTGTGTTTCCGTGCGCTCTGGTTTCTGTCATGGTGTCCCGTTGGGCAGATGTGGTTTAGTCGTGCTGGCCACATGACCCAGGAAGCTGTCTAAGGACAAATGCCTGAAAGCAAGATGAGCGTCGCACTCTATAGTCACCTTTGACTGGGGTCCTTTACCTTTTTACCTTAGAGGGCTGCAGGAATAGGGTGTAAATGATGTGTGTGGATGCGTGAACTGGGGTGAAGAATGTGGTTTGTGCATCCACATACAGAGACGTGAAAGCGTGCAGCATAGGAGTGGATGTGATGAAGCCAGGAACATTGCTTAGAGGTGGAGTTGTTCAGAGGTATTGGGTGGAACAGCACTGAAAAAATTACTCCTACTTCTACTACTATTTTGTCTTAAATCTAGCAGGGTTTTAAATTTGCCCTGCAAGCCTGTTGTCTCAAAACCACACCCATCTGCCTCACACCTGATGCTAAATGTGGTAGCCAAGGCACAGTCGGAAGCTGCGAAATACACTCCTGGTTGAGCAGAGGAAGCTGGCTCAATTCTTCCATCTATCAGCTGATGGGGGGGGGGGTGTTAAAGCTGAAGTCTGCTGAATTTCTGCACAAGAGAGTTTCCCACAGGGAACTCACCCATGCAGCCAGTGCCTTAAAAAGTCAGTCAGCCAATGGGTGGGAGAGCTGAAGCCAGCTGGAGCAGCCACACAGCTTAAGGAAAAAAATTAGAAAAACCTAAAATAAAACAAAGCCTTAACGGGATGCCAGCTACAAACCTCGTTTCACTGAACTATTCAGTTTCCTCAGAAGGAAATCATAAACTTTAAATGACCAAAATTCAAACAAGGGTAGAACCCCCAAAATTCTGATATATTATAATCTTAGCTTGACCTAGGTAAAGCGAAGCGCAGTAATAAAGGACTGAAGACTCAAAAGTACAGTTTCTAATACTGAATTTACAAAAAAAGGTTTGAAAACCTAAATAGCAAGTTTTAAACAAAGCCAAACTTGAAGAAGGCAAAGCACAATAATAAGGGGTTGAAGACTCAACTGTGAAAATTCTAGTGCTGCTTTTACAAAAAGGTTTAAAAACCTAAATGGCACAAATTCAAAGAAAGTAATACAAGATAAAGTTGTTTTAGATTTTGAACAAACTCAAGAACAGGGCTGAAACGCTCCCATGGTCTAAATGTTACTGCTGATGTTAAAGACTGATTTTTATTTTTTATATTTTATTTAGTAGATTTCCACAAGATAATATTTCTAGTTGATTACTTCTCGTTTCAGGGATTTTCACGGTATTTCATTTGTTTTGTGCAATCTCTCAGTTCCGTGCCTGTCTTTTTTCTATTGCATCAGCCGCACAGGGCTTGCACATACCTGCCAGCCGTCTGGCTCAAAGCACTTTGCAAGCCCTTCCCAAAGTTGGACAACACACCTGCCAATCATCTGATGTCATGTTCACACCATGTGACTGATGAGTGAGTTGTCCCACTCATGTGTCAAAGTTGGTCTGTGGGGTGGAGCCAGAGAAGGAGCCAAAAAGGTTCCCTGCCAGTGGAACAGGGTCTCCCCTCTGCCCCACCACCTTTTTGTGGGATGAGTCCAGAATTGGACAAGACCCTGGAGAAAGAGGGTGGATCTAATGCTGGACCTACAGGATTCAGAACAGAGTGGCCAGATGCAAAAGAGAAGACTCCTGCACCTTGAATGGTGGTGCAGAAGGGGGCATTTCAGCAGATGTTAACAGAGTTTCTGAAATCCCCCCCCCCTTTTTTAGTGAACTATGGAAAGCTGTAGGAGTTCTTTTGCATCTGGCTGCTGTACTTAAATGGGAATCAGTAGATACTCTCTGGAGATCACCACTCTGAAAGATCTCTCAACTATCCCTGGTCCTGCTTGTGGGATCACTGGTCCTGCCAAGCTCCTCAAGTGTCCTGGAACAGGGTAGGGCACCAGCTATGAACCTGCTCAGTTTGGGCTTAGCCAGTGCTGAAGAAACACCTGAGCTTCCTGTGACTTCTTGTTGGACAGTGGCCCGGCCACCCTCAACGTCTGGCACAGTGACTCACTGGACAGCTGGATAAGACAGGATTTCAAAACACATGTGGGTGTGAAGAAGGGGACATCCTCCTCAGAATCTGCGCACTTAGTTCTGATCTTGTCATGCCTTCTGTCTCAGGGGTCTGCACAGCATGTCATGAGAGCAGCTACAATACCCAGGCCATACACTACGACTCTGATGGCAGTGCTGACTATGGCATCTTCCAGATCAACAGCCGTTACTGGTGCCAGAGTCCCAGCGAGCCAAGTTCCAACATATGCGGAATTCAATGCTCTGGTGAGAATCGCCTTCTCCTGGAGGGAGATTTGCCTCTTTCAGAGATGGAGAACCTTTGGCCCACCAGATGTTGATAGTCTACAATTTCCACCATCCCAGACCATTGGTCTTGCTGATGGAAGTTAGAACCAAATGACATCTGGAGGGCCACAGGTTCCCCACCCCAATCTAAATTGTGATGCACAGCACATCAATTGCTTCTGGGAGACAGAAAGGATCGGTTGTCCTTCCTCACCCTGGAGCATTCTGCTTCAGCTCTTTGAAGGTGTGGCATTTGCACTCCCAAAGAGAAAAAGTCAGATAGCTGTGGTTCAGCGGTCTAGGTTGACCAGCTTATTCAAATGTTGATGTATTTGGTGGCTGGGAACGCCCCAGCTTCCTATCTGAACTGCAGCCCTCCTAGCCAGGAGATTTCAAGTTCCACATGTAGTCTGTTTGGACATTAAATTGTGTAGTCAGATCATAGAAGATACATTTATTTGACTTGGAATTAGTAAGTGTATAGGGACTGTTCCCCATTTTTTACCCTCTGGATACAAAAGGCTATTTCAAGCTGCATGCTAATGGACAGAGGGTCAGTCTAGGACAACTAGTTGTTGTTTTTCCCAGGCAGCTCCTGTTTCTTTAGCATTTGCAAAATAGACAGAAATTCCACATAGAGCAGCCATGGCCAAACTTGGCCCTCCAGATGTTTTGGGACTACAATTCACATCATCCCTAGCTAACAGGACCAGTGGTCAGGGATGATGGGGGTTGTAGTCCCAAAACATCTGGAAGGCCAAGTTTGGCCATGCCTGACATAGAGCTTCATCCCACCATCACGGCTTTCCCATGCTGGAGGAAGCTACACCTGTTGTATTTCTGACCGCCTCATAGGAGCCATGCCAGGTGGGAGGGGAGAAGAGGCTGCAACTATGGGAGAATCAGGCAATATTGTCTGGCCCTTTTTACATCTCTTTTGTCCCTTCAAAACTGCACCAGGCCTATAGCATCCCAACAGGCCCCTTCATGCCAGAGGTGGAGCTGGCCGCTCCGGCACCTGGAACGGTGCACGTGTCATGCACCGGGGGCAGAGCGATCTACCCAGGGGGTGGGGCAATCTGCCTGGGGGCAATCGGCATGGTCTGCCCAGGGGGGATTTTGTCAGCTCCACTCTGGGATTGCATCTGGGGTAGGCTGCCCCCCTTCCTACACCCCTGCTTCATGCTCCTATTGCACCTGCTTTCCTTGCAGAACTGCTGACGGACAACATCGCCGTAGACGTGGCTTGTGCTAAGGTTGTTGTTGACAATTCACCCAACGGACTGGGTGCCTGGTAAGAAGGCTGTGAACTGTTGGGAGAAGGGTCTTCCCTTGTGAGAGGTGGAGGGACACCCTAAACACCACAATCACTGCAGAAGCACAAGTTGTCTCTCAGCTGGGGAATATGAGGGTGCCACAATTATGTTAGAAATACTCCTGTTTGATTTGAAAATGGAAGCGACGGTTGAGTTGAGGTGTGTCCGCTTGAGACAGTCATTGCAAATGTCTTGGGGGGGGGGGTTGAATGTACAGGGAAACAAATCAGGTAACAAGCCTTGGATGAAGACATCCCCAACCTCCCCTCCCCACCCCCAGGTCTGTACAGCAATGTAAAAATGTGAGTTGGGAGACAGCAGGAGAACGACATCACTTTGTTTCAAGCCACTAATTTGCACACAGTCTAAGTTGCCATGCCTATGAAATGTGCTGCATTTCAGTTTTTCAAGGGGGGCCCATGGCAATCTGTTAGATCAGGGGTAGTCAAACTTTTTATACCTACCGCCCACTAATGCATCTTTCTTGATGGTAAAATTTCCTTACCACCCACCAGTGCTCGATGGAAGGAGGATTCAGCTTGTGCCATAGAAACCCCTACCACCCACCTAGACTCCTGAAACGCCCACTAGCGGGCAGTAGGGACCAGGTTGACAACCCCTGTGTTAGATGATATTAATTAATATATGTCCTTTAACACATCTATTTTAGTTAAGAAAGTTTAGCATAGGGAAACAAGTCAAGTGATAAAACAAAAGCATTGTGCACACTCATGTTTTCTCTGTATCCAGAGTATTCCCACCACTGGTTTGTGAAGCAGTGTGCACACAACTGTAGCCACAAACTATGTCGATCCAGTTGTGATATAACTGTGTTTTGATGCATTCTCCCCTCACCCCCAGCCAGCTTCAATCCAAGTGGAGAAAACGGACAACCTAGCTGTGTTTGAAGCTGATAAAATGCACACACAGTTCATTTTTTCATATCTGTTTATTTTCCCCTCCAGGGTGGCATGGAGATTACATTGCCAAGGTCAGGACCTGTCTCAATACGTTGCAGGGTGCGACTTGTAGAAAAAACACAATATCCTGGTGTCAGCAGGAATGCTAGAAAACTGACTCCAGCCTCCGTTATGTCTCAGCCTGTCAAGAAATTGTTCTAACTCAGTCGCAGAAATAAATGCATTAAAAAACAGTGGAGACATGTTTTATAATGTCAGTTCAGCACCTATCCTTACATTTTAGGTGGGAGCACCTTGGGAGGAGTTACTACAAGGATGCCCTAGGCAGGTGAAGTCCTGGGTTATTCACGCATGTTGCAGAAAGATTGTAGGAACTACCTGGAAGAGGACTTGTTTATTGAGCGGTTATTATTGTTGCTGTTAGTGTTTGCATTTATTGCCTGCCTTCCACCATCAGGTCCCATGGCAGGTTACAACAACTTAAAACTCAGAATTAAAAGCACACACACATTACAGCCACAGGAATAGGGTGGGCCAAATGCCAGGATAAAGAAGTTTGTGTCTTCAGCCCTGCTCAAACCTATAATGCCACAACTTAGGAGCTGCTACAGAGAAGGCCTTCCTACCTCAAGGCCAACAGCTGAATTTGGGAACAATCTCAAGAGGCCAAATCTATACCAAAACATGGGTGAAGTCATGCCACATTGATATTTCACTCCTCCATCTTGATTCAAAATAGTGCCCAGCATCCAAACAGTGACAGAGTCCACTGCCCTGACCTTGGTAAGCCTCATGATATATTTACAATGATATATTTAGTGGTAGCTAAACCTATGCAAAAAAAAGGGGGGGGGGCTGTCATGCCAAAATTGTATTTCAGTCTACCATCTTGAATCACAATGGTGCCCAGCATCCAAATATCGACAAAGACCATTGCCCCCGTGGTGGGAACCTCATGCCAAGTTTGTCAACAATATCTCAAGAGGTTGCCAAACCTATGCCAAAAAGTTACCCTCAGGATAACTTCCAACTCTACAATTCTATGATTCTATGGGTGCAGCAATACAAAAGTCACATTTTGGTCCACCATCCAGACTCAAAATTGCACTGGGTACCCACACATTGATGTAGACCCTGACCTCAGGAACCTTCATGGCAAGGATATCTCAAGAGGTGGGCTGACCTGTGTAAAAAAGGGGGGGCAAAGTAACACCAAAGTGATTTGGCCTGCCGTATTGTTTCAGAATGGCACCTGGCATCGAAATGACAATGCAGTCTGCTACCCCCACCTCAGGAACCTAGTGTGGCAAAGATATATCAAGAGGTGACAGAGCCTACGCCAAAAATTGGACAAAGTCGTGTCAAAGTCTCTTTTCCGTCAACCATCTTGATTCAAAGTGGTGGCTAGCATCCAAACAAAGATTGCTGCCCCCATCTCAAGAGCCCTCCTGCCAAGTTGAGTGGCAAGATCTTGAGCAACAGCCAAACCTATAGAACCACCCTAAGAGACAAGAGTCTCAAGAGCTCCTCTTCTTGGTATGTTGCTCACTTTCCTTTGTAAGGACATAAGAAGAGCTCGGCTGGATCAGGCCAAAGACCCATCTAGTCCAGCATCCTGTTCTCATAGTGACCCACCAGGTGCCCCATTTCAATTCAGTTCGGTCTCAGAATTAACCCTTGAATGAGTCAAGGCTGAAGTGAATTCAGAAGCTGATAGCCCATCACAACAAGCAAATAGATGGAGTGTAGCTCCACAGGAACAGGGCGTATCATACTGAAGGATGTGTCATACAACTAATTTTGGGTAGCTGTTGTCAAAAAGGCTGCACCAGCTGCACAGGAAAATATAAGAGGTGAAACCAACAGGCACAGCAAGGGCTCATCCACACTTTGTCTTGACCCATATTTTGCTCATATTACAGGCTTCCTCAACCTCGGCCCTCCAGATGTTTTGAGTCTACAGTTCCCATCATCCCTGACCACTGGTCCTGCTAGCTAGGGATGATGGGAGTTGTAGTCCCAAAACATCTGGAGATCCAAGTTTGGGGATGTCTGTTCTATACTGTCCTTCATCAGAGGATGGTTTTACCACATAAGAACACAAGAAGTGGCTGATTTTCTTGGTCATGCTACATTCGCTTATGTTTCCCTCAGCTTGACTGGGGAAACAAGTAGGCATATGAGCGAGCATCAGTAAACGGAACTTGCTCTTTCGGAAATTCAAGGTAGTTTACAGAATGCTAACATGGACGCCCTTGGGTGGGCCAAGGAGGCTGTGCCAGAATCTTGTTTATCTCCACTCTCCGCTGGTTGAGGGAAATTGTGCTTCAGGGAAGTGATGGCCCCCCTGACTAGCGAACCATGATGCCTTCAGTTGACATTTAAATTTTAAGGTGAGGCAGTCCACTTGTTGTGGGGGAATAATATGACTAATATGTGAACTTTTGTTTTTATTCATTTGAAAAGCTTTGTCAACAACTGGAGTAATTTATCTTTTCTCTGCCAGCTCTACCATATGCTCCTCCTCCTCCTCCTCCTCCTCCTTCTCCTCCTCCTCCTCCTCTCCCTCTCTCTCTCTCTCTCTTTCTCTGTTGACCAGTCAGTACCTCCATTCTGATACCTGCCCTGTTTTGTCACTGCTTAGCAAGAAGATGCCTTTACGGCTGTGCTGTTCCCTCGTTTAACATCTGAGTGATCCTGAAGGGAACAAATGGTACACATAGTTCCATTGCTTCCTACAAGACTAGCAGATGAGGAGCAAGATGGGACTTCTTCTCTAAGTTCACCCAGATAGACTTAGGGCTGTAACTGAAAAATGTCCTAGTCTATTGAAGTGCGAGAGAAGGAAATATAGGCCCTATTGGCACTATACATTTAAAGCAGTACCATGGCACTTTAAACTGTCATGGCTTCCGTCAAAGAGTCCACAGAACTGTGGTTTGTTAAAGGTGCCAAGAATTGTTAAACTACTCTGCAGGGAGCCTTTGGTCCTCCAGTTGATGTTGAACTATGAGCCTCATCAGCCCCAACAAGCATGGCCAATGGCCAGGATTGACACGAGCTGCAGGTCAGCTACACCTGGAGGGCCACATCTGAATTAAAGATACAGAAGGGAGTTATTACATGCAACCCTAACCTAAGGTTACCAGATTTTTTTCAATTAACCCGGAGACGCTTTAAATACATACATACATACATACATACATACTACACATACATACTATACTTGGAGGATGGACTCAAGGGCATCCTGATCAAATTTGCAGATGACACCAAACTGGGAGGGGTGGCTAACACCCCAGAGGACAGGATCACACTTCAAAACGACCTTGACAGATTAGAGAACTGGGCCAAAACAAACAAGATGAACTTTAACAGGGAGAAATGTAAAGTATTGCACTTGGGCAAAAAAAATGAGAGGCACAAATACAAGATGGGTGACACCTGGCTTGAGAGCAGTACATGTGAAAAGGATCTAGGAGTCTTGGTTGACCACAAACTTGACATGAGCCAACAGTGTGACGCGGCAGCTAAAAAAGCCAATGCAATTCTGGGCTGCATCCATAGGAGTATAGCATCTAGATCAAGGGAAGTAATAGTGCCACTGTATTCTGCTCTGGTCAGACCTCACCTGGAGTACTGTGTCCAGTTCTGGGCACCACAGTTCAAGAAGGACACTGACAAACTGGAACGTGTCCAGAGGAGGGCAACCAAAATGGTCAAAGGCCTGGAAACGATGCCTTATGAGGAACGGCTAAGGGAGCTGGGCATGTTTAGCCTGGAGAAGAGGAGGTTAAGGGGTGATATGATAGCCATGTTCAAATATATGAAGGGATGTCACATGGAGGAGGGAGAAAGGTTGTTTTCTGCTGCTCCAGAGAAGCGGACACGGAGCAATGGATCCAAACTACAAGAAAGAACATTCCACCTAAACATTAGGAAGAACTTCCTGACAGTAAGAGCTGTTCGACAGTGGAATTTGCTGCCAAGGAGTGTGGTGGAGTCTCCTTCTTTGGAGGTCTTTAAGCAGAGGCTTGACAACCATATGTCAGGAGTGCTCTGATGGTGTTTCCTGCTTGGCAGGGGGTTGGACTCGATGGCCCTTGTGGTCTCTTCCAACTCTATGATTCTATGATTCTACACATTTGGGACGTTGATGCTGCAGCAATGGTGGTGGCAGAAGGGCAGCCGCCACCATGACCTCAACTGCCATGTTTCCCCTTCTTCTAAGACTTCTATCTCTTTTCTCCATGAGCCCGGGCAGCCCAAGTTGTTGGTTCTTTGGTGGTGGTGGGGAAGCAGTGTGCGGTGGATCAGGCATGGAAGGCAGAGAAGGAGGCCAAGAGCAGCGGTGGCAAGGCTCAGGCAGCGTGATACCTCCCTTCCCATCAGAGCAGCCCCAATCCCATTCCTACTTGTGTGGAAGAAGGAGGGGGAGGGCATCTCTCAGCTGGGAAGCGAGGCTTCACACTGGCTTTCAGAGCAGCCGCATCCCAACTCCTACTTGCGTGCAAGCAAGAGGGGGCAGGGATCTCTCAGGCAGCACAATGCCTCCCTTCCCACCGGAGCAGCCCCAATCCCATTCCTACTTATGTGCAAGCAGGAGGGGACGGGGATCCCTCAGCTGGGAAGGGAGGCTTCCTGTTGCCTAACTGAGAGATCCCTGCCCTCTCCTGCTTGCACACAAGCTCTGATAGAAAGCGTGAAGCCTCCCTTCACAGCTGAGAGATCCCTGCTCCGCTCCTGCTTGCACACGTAGGAGTTGGGAGGCTGCTCCGATAGGCAGTACGAAGCCTCCCTTCACAGCTTAGTTGCTGGGGTCAGGGAAGGGGAGGCAGCCCAGAAGCAGCATCTTAGAGCCCCTGCACCACCATCATATGGGGACTTCCGAGCAGCTCCTGAAGCCAGCCAGAGCCAACTGCTCCAGGCTACTGAGACTTCTGCTGCTGCATTTCCCAGGGACATTAGATGAAATCCAGGGACATTCCAGGGATGGAATTTGTCTGGGGTCTTATTCACAAATCCGGGAAACAGGGATGCCTGGTAACCCTACCCTAACCGAGAAACCGGCTTCATCAGCTCTACTGGAATACAGACCATTCATACTGGGTGAAGATCGCCCAACATCACGTTTAAGGATCAGAAACCATTTATTTAGGTCCTTTGGTAGCTCCACTCCGCTGTTCCCGGAAGACAGAGACATGGTCACAAGTGGTTTGCGGTTAGGTATTTTTAAGCCCTTTAACAAAACAAGTTAAGATAAACAGTGGACCAGGTGCGTAAGAATCAGCCGCCCCAGCCTATAATTAGCTCAGATGTGTTCCAGACTAATCTCGATTCATTTGGTTAGAGGAACCGAAAAGCAGCTGAGGTTCCAAAAGAAGGCCTCTTGTCCATCTGTTTGGCCGCTCGGGTTGTCTGTAGCCTCACCACTTGGGGGGTTTCAAGACAGGAGGTGACGTGTCAATTGATACTTAGGTCTTCAGAGGCCCCACCTCAGCTCCATTTTGCTATGAGCTCAACAAGGTCCTCATTTTCAGGAAACATCGCTCAATCTTCAAGCCGTCGTCACCAGACTTGGGGTTGGCTCACCTATCTAGTTAATTGGGTAAAGCCCTGAGCCTGATATCTCAAGTGGTCACTTGACTTGCCTGCCCCTAAATCCGGATTTACACAGAAACTTCAGATAATGAACTTGGTTACTTCGTTCAGAAGGCTTTTCCTCAAAGAAGTGATGGCAACAACAACCAGCCATTTCTTACTGAGATATAAGGTCCCATGATATAGCAAAATCACATCTTTCAGGTTACATATTAAAATTACCAAAGTGAGCCTGCAGCAAACAATTGACTCAGGAGAGCAGTGATTAGTTGAGCAATAAATGTAGACACCATGTGTCGACCAAGCAACCTTTGACCAATCTGTGTTGACTAAGTACATTAGAACAGAAGCTGAGAAGCATTATTCCTGGCAGTCTGAATTAATCCTGTCAGGAGCAGCTTTGAAACTCCTTAGTTTCCAAGAAACAACCAATGCTATCAACACCTCTCAGCAGGACAACAGTGTTCCTGGAAGCCTATAACCTGAGACCTTCGGGTATAGGGTAGTATAGAAATGAAATCAAATATAAAGAAATCATGTCTCCAACTTAAAGCAAACTTGAATTATAACAAATAATGGACTTCACATGCTCAACAGAAACTCTCAGCGTCCTGGATGCCTTCCAATAAGCAAGACTTGAAAAGGCTGGCATAGGGCATCATACTGAAGACACACAGGCCTTTCTTTTCTTTTTCTTAAAAATATTTTTTATTGGAATTTTATTTACAACATAACATAAACCCCCCACCCCCCAATACACAATCCACCCTCATTAAATGTGAACATAACATACAGTGAGCATAACATACAACAATACAAACAACAAAATAAAAGACTTCCTTTATCCTGTATCTGGCCTCCTTATTTACTTCTTATAAACTGTTTCCTTTATGAAGAATTATTAAGATTTTTCTAATTATAATTTAAATATCCACAAAGTCTCCTGCAGACATTAATCAAAACAAGTCCAGGTATGTATTTCAGGGCACTGTTTTGTGAAGTATTCTCTGCATTTCCCCCATGCTTTTTGAAACTCTTGTCTAATGTGATCTCTAATTACCTCTGTTAGCCAGCTCAATATACTCTAACAGTTTGTCTTGCCATTCCTTTTTTGTTGGCACAGTTTCATTTTTTCCAGTTTTTAGCAATTAGGATCCTTGCCGCTCCTGTGGCATAAAGGAATATTTTCTGATCTCTTGCTATACCTGTGTCCATTATCCCTAGTAGAAAAGCTTCTGTATTTTTCATAAAGTTATACTTAAACATTTTTTTTAAGCTCGTCATATACTGTGTTCCAGAAGCTTTTGATTTTTTCACAGGTCCACCAAACACGTATAAGGACACACAGGCCTTTCAATAAGAAATGTAATATGGCTAAATGGGAAATGGATATGAATTGAAATCTACAGTCCACACATAGAACAGTCTGAGCAAGAGGACTCTGGGAGGCCAGTGTAGCACATTCCTTGAGAATGGGGATGTGACAGAAAAAGTGGAGGGGAAGCTTTCTCTGTCTCTTCTGTGTTTCCAACAGCCTGGTTCACATATAACACAAAGCCATGGCTTGTTTAACAAAACGCGAATTAAGGCAGCAACAAAGCATTGCTTCAAATCATGGTTTGTTGGCGGTAAAAACAAACAGCAGTTAAGCTACTGGGCAGGGTTCACACATAACACTAAGTCATGATACATCATTATGTGTGAAGCAGGCCATTGTTGTTGCCTTTATAAAATCTGCATTAATCCCTTGAATATGCATGTATGTTTTGGTTTATTCTTTTAGTTGTAAATGAGCTTGAAAACTATTGTTGCAGGATGGGATGTGAAATCATTGCGTATTCTAATTCTCATTCTATTCTCTGAGTGCCGTAGCCTAGATATCGAAAACAGCCACACACTAGAAGGGAGTATTGGCAAACTTGTTTGTAAAACCAAAACTTCATTATTATTATTATTGTTGTTGTTGTTGTCGTTGTTGCTTAAAAAAAAAAAACTAAAGAAAGGGAGGGGATCTGCCCAAAAGCCCATTAAGGACTCGTGGGATGTGGGCTGATAGTTGAGAGGAAAAACTGTAATACACTTGCTCTGTGAGGTGTGACTTTATTTTGCCATGGTTCTACTTCTACTGTGTACTTCGTTGTTCTTATTTATTGTTTGACTGGATTTGTTCATGTTGTATTTTTCTAAATGCTCGATAAAATATATAATTAAACCAGAGAGAGAGAAAAGCAGAAGGGGTTACAGAAATCCAGGTTGGAGGGTGTTATGTACTGAGTTGAATAGGATCCAAACTGCAGCAGTCTGATTGGTCCTAGAACAATAGGATCCAAAAGGCAGCAGTCTGATTGGTCCTAGAACAATAGGATTCAGAATGCAGCAGTCTGATTGGTCCTAGAACAATGCAGCAGTATGATTGGTTGGCAGGAACCACCCAATCATGCTCCAGATAGAAGTGAATCCACAACCTGATTGGCTTACAGTAGAATTCCAGAATTAGCCAATCATGTGCAGCCCATTGTGTAAATAATGTATATAAGCAGATACTTTGAGGGGACTTCCATTCATTCCTCCTCACCACTATGAGCTGAATAAAGAGCATGAAATCACTTTGCGACTCTGAGTATATTTCAGAGGGGAAATGGAATAAAGTGACTGCGACATGACTATCGAGAAGGAGACACACACCCATTCCCTCTCTCTTTTGCCACCACTGCCCAGACCCCACCCTGCCTGCTCTCTTGCTCTCTTACCAGATGGCAGCTGCCTATCATTTATTCTAGTACGACTCATGCAACACGTTGGCGACTAATATACACACAATAACTACCAAAATAATTATACATTCTTTATCAATCTTCTGAGAGAAATATACAAAACCTTGTGCAAAGCCACAAAGGCTTACGAACTACCCAACCTAAGATGAACTTACAATGTCTGGTTTCAATGGATTTTTCAAATGCTTAACTCAGTCTTTTGTTTTCTTTATCTTTTTAATCAAGTTCATGAAGCGACCAACAAAGAGTACGGTAAGTTCGGTGTTGTTCACCATACTGAGAGATGCTACTGAAGTTGTAGATGGATGTTAATGAAGCTGTAGACAGGGTGCCGGCATTTTGCACCTGTTTCACCCTGGCAGGCCAAGTAAGGCCGCTGTTTGCCCCTGATAGAGCCCTTCTATGGGGCTTGCAGGTAGCACACTCCCAAGGTAGTTTTCCGGACTTCTTCAGTGGTCTAATCTCAAAGCCTTGATATGCATATTGATATTAAATTCATATAGAATACTATTTCTTGGCTTAAGCTTAAGAGACTGATTTGCTCATTTATTCTAGGCTGCCGCATGACTGAAAAAGGAGGTCTCTGAAGGCTGTCTGTGGCCACACACCATTTTGTTGCAGGGTTCCAGTCTGATCAGAAGTCCAAATGGCACAACACATATACACAAAGAGGGAGGTAGCAGCAGATTTGGGGGGCCCAAAACCAAAGATTTATGTAAGTTTCTAAAAGGTGAAACAGCCTGTGGAGGAAATGGGAAACCCTCAAAAACCATCCAATAAGGGCTGAGGATAGTAACCATAGGATGCTGCCTGACTGATGAGGAAAACTGGGTCATATCCACAACTTAATTTTAAAGTACTTTTATACCATGTTACAAAGCACGGCTTCCACCAAAGAACCCTGGGGAACTGTCGTTGTTTTTTGTTTTTTTCTGAATAATTTTTTATTAGTTTTCCAATATACATTTAAGCACAATTTAAGCTCGGAGCTTCGCTTTCGAGGGTTAGAAATGGCTTCCCGCTGCTGGCTTCTCTACCCCGACGAGTCTCGTCGCCTCCTAAAAGGAGGTTACCTGGTGGCCAGGGGAAATGCTAATCAACAGAGCAGAAGGAACAGAAAACAGGCACAAATTCACAATGAAACACTGGGTTGAAATCCACAGCTCGTTTCTGTGTGGCCACTATCAGACCCCTCAACGCAATAGTGTGAATTTGCCAGACTCTTTCCGATGTCTGCCTCCAGCCAATGACAGAGCTGTGTTGCGCGAACCTCAGGGAAACAAGCAGCCTCTAGGCAAATGCTTGCAAATGAGCATGGTCGCCATAAAGCAATGTGCATGGTGCATATGCGCTAGAAAGACAAGCAGTTTCATCATCAAACCACCTCCAAGCGGAGAAGGATGGGCTGTCATATCCTGCTGTGTCTCGCTTTGGTTCTCTCCATCCACGGTGAGTACACACATAGCTGGTTGCCAAGCTAGAGTGGCCAAGAACTTGCAATAGGCCAGTGGGAATGACGGGGAAATGAGAAATTTGGGCCTTGTGCTAGAATAGAGAGAATGAGCATGATGGGCTAGAGAAATCTGCACACCTCTTGTGTCTTTCGTTGGAGGTCAGTCAAGGGCCACGGCTATGGTCTAGGAATGGCAGGTAGATGTAAAGGACTTCAAAGGTTGGTGTACGCCTAGAAGGCTGGAGGAGAAAACCCAGACCTACTCATTCAATCATCCCTCCATCTACCCGCTAGGTACTTACGAACAGCGATGGTGGGAAAATTCGACTCAGTTCAGATTTAAAGGCAATCCTATCTAGTCCCCACTTTCGAAACAATATCCATGCTGAAGTATAGCCACCCATCAGAATGCACACTTCTCCGATTCGCGCAGTGTAGTTGTGCAGCCAAGTGATGTGTATAGAAATGAACACTCTAGGGCAGAGTGTGCATAAAAAATGCATATATCAGTGACAATAACATGTGCAAATATATATCATATTCTATAATGTATAGGAATTTGCTCTGCAAAATGTGTGCATTGGCAAAATTTGGATAAAAATATGTGTATACTAGGAGAAATTCACAATAACATGCAGATGAGGTTTTTTTAAAAAAAAATCAAAATAACAAAATGATGTGGAAATGTGGAAAACTGAACTTAAGACTAGAAAAGTTAAAAACTCAGCAGAACTGAAATGGACAAACTGGCCCACTTTTGAAATGCTGACTCTATAAGCGAAATATATTAAATACAAGGGGGTGCAGACTTTCAAGCTGTATAAAATTCTTCAGCAGGTGTGCCATCAGAGCCCCACCCACACGCTGTTTAATTTGGCACATTTCAGCATTTAGGTAATTAACATTCTAAATATAAGACACATAAAGGGACTAGTCCTTAATGTGATTGTATGGAATCATTCTTTCCAAGCCTTGTATTTGTGCTCTGCTGATTTTGCAAACCGTAAAGTGGATGTGGTGGAGATGGGGAACCGTGGACTCTGCAAAGGTCTCAGTGGTGAATGATGTGCAAAGGCAGAAACAACATACGACTGCAGATTTCAGGTTCTGCTCTCCATGCTCCTGCTAAAGTGCTGAAATGGGGATATGTGAAACTCCCAAGCGGAGATGCTTCCAACTAAAATATTAGTGACAGCTATGCTTCAGCTTGAAACACTGGGATGGAACTAAGTGCCACATTAGTTACGATCTGCCTAAAAGCTTTAAAGGCTATTTTATGGGGAAAGGCAACTGTTTTCATGGAGAGTTGAAAATGGCAGGATGGTTGCACTGGGCAGGATTCTACTCACATTAGTAGAACCCTTCACAAGGACCTCTTTTTGCGGGTTCCATCCCTCTCCGCCCTCTGTGTGCCACTATGAAGTGGTGGACCAGGCTTTCTCATTTCAGTGGCGCTCTATGTGACACCAAAATTCAGTGCCCCTCACTGCCTCTCGCCTTCCATTTTTAGACATTTTTGCGGCATCCCCTGCAGAACGCTCTTGGCTCAGTGCCCAGTGTGGACAAACAGGTTGTGCTCCCCTAAATCTACCTCTGCCCTGTGCCCCTGAAATTGGCTTGCACTGACAGAACCATCAATACAGCATGAAATTTAATTTGTCCCATTATATTCACAGAGTTACTGCCCCATTATAATTTTTCTTTTTTTATATATAGTTGAGATTTCTGAATTCAACCTGTTTCGGTGAACCAACCTATATGCTGCCATAGTGTGCAATTGATCCAACTCTCAGCTCTTTTGAGATGTGTTTCAGAGTCAATGTTGGATTATGATGATTATTAATTACCGTAACCCCTTTCTAAACTACTTAGGTGTTAGAAATTATTAGGTTAAAAAAGGCAAAGCCCTCCTGCAGGCTTACAATAAAAGAATGTCTTGGTTGCTTTTTTGATATTGTTATCCACCTATTATATACTGAAGTCAGTTTACAAAACCATAAAATATCTTTTAATAGCAGAAAACTTCACATTAATACTTTTTTTTTTAAAAAAAACACCCTCACATATAAAAACCAATGTAATACAGCAAAAGACAGAGTAAGTCACTGGATCACTAGTCCTTAAAGACCATCTTTCAAAGGTGGACTCAACATGGCTCTCTAGCAACTAAAATACAGATATGCTGGCACACACCTTGCCAGAGTTCATTCCACAACTTTGGGGCAGCTACCCAAAAGGCTCTGCTTGAGCCCACAGCCCATTATGCCCCCCTTTCACTTGCAGGAGCAGGGCTATCCTTCTTGATCTCAAGAAAAAGGTGAGACAGCACACTTCTCAAGAGAGAAATAGCCTGTGATTTACAACCAAGGTTTTGTTTTTTGTTACTGTTAACATTTTCTCAAAATAAGAATCCCCCCCCCTACATTTTCTATATTTTCTACCGCATTTACTATATGTATAGGACACACATATGCATATGTGAAATTAGCATGGGTCTGACAGTTCACTCCCATTATAAGGCTGAAATTTTAGCTTCACAGCAGCCACCTACTTCCCTCTTTGCAGGTGGAGCGCTGCAGCCTCTGCCCGCCCAGCCACCGCAGGCCTCCTTTGCAGAGGGGACCACTGCTATCCTGCCGTGCCCTCTGGAGAGGGGCAATATCCAGGACTACCATGCCTTCTGGTTCCAGCAAAAGCCAGGAAAAGGCCCGGTCTTTATACTGAAGCATCACATTGATGGCAAGGTAGAGCGTGCTCCTGCATTTGATGAGCGTTTTGTGGCCATCCGGGATGCCAACACCTACACGTTGCAGATTCGGAAGGCGCGCACGGAGGACAGCGCCACCTATTACTGCCTGGCAGAGGCAAATTATTTCAACACCGCTGTCTCAGGGAGTGGAACACAGCTCAGTGTTACAGGAGGTGAGTGAGAATACCATGGTTTAAGAGTGGAGCACTTGGGCACTGGGAGCCCAATGTACTACGGGAAGCATGCAAGGGGCTTGTGTAGCATGGAAGTTATGAAGTGTGCCCTAGGAAATTACCAGCTCAGGTCTCGCTTCGGGCATGAATTCACAAAGTAGCCTTAGGCAAGCTGCTATGGCTCAAATTCATGCTTGCAGTGTAGGAATAATAGCACTAGCGATCTTATAGGGTTGATGTAAGGTGAACTGCTTTAATATGAACACTCAGAAAAGTGGGATCCAACTAATGCTTTCCAATATTGCAAGGATTTCCACTTGTGCAGCAGAACTTCCCCCCTGCCTCTTCTCACCCGCCTGCGCTCCCCAAATCTGCTCTGGAGAGTTGTGGGGGAATCCAGAGCAGATTTAAGCAGGGGCATGAGGGGGAGTCCTGTTGCACAAGCTGAAATCTTTGCGTCAACAGGAAACTTACTTAGCACTTTGCTGCATATAGGCAGACTCCAACTCCCATTTACCTTTTGTCCCACTCTATCTAAGCACAGGTCTGTGCTTTAAAGCTCTACATCTGAGCATTTGTTTGTTTGTTTGGCTTTTTTATGCCCTGGAGCATTCCCCATGAAAACCTGCTCTTTAAAGCTGAAGCACAGCCAACGGCAATTGCCATTTGCTCCAATTCTGCTTTAAAGAGCGGGTTTTGGTGTGGAAAACTCCAGACCCCCCAAAAAAGTGCTGGGATCGCGCCTGAAAAGTATGGAGGAAAGGCAAATGTGGATAAGCCCTCAGAGTGGAAGAGGAGCTAAACCACAGAAATGCTTGCACAATCTCCACAAGAAAATCATCAACTCCAGCCCATGCCTCTGGGGCCCAAATGACGCATTAAGTTATCCAGGGAGGCATTTTTGTGTGTGGGCTCTGTTAAGTACTGCTGGAGATTCTCAGTTAACTTTGCTTGGAAACCCCCATTCGGCAGCACCACCCAAAAATAATCAGGTCACTTGGATTCTGTGACCCACTCATGGTTTCTCTTTCCCAGGCAAATCAGCAAAGGAACCGGCTTCAGTCACCCTCCTGTCTGATGCTTACCAGACAGCGGACTCGCCCACAGTCCACGCCTTGTGCATCGCCGAGAAATTCTACCCAGGGTTCCTAGAGATCAAGTGGAGTGAGGCTGGAGTCAACATATCAGAGGGGGTGACTGCTGGGCCGGTGGTCTTGAACAAGGATGGCTCCTACAGCGCCAGCAGCATCCTGAGCATCCCTCGCAGCCGCCTGACCTCTGACATCTCCGTCAAGTGCTCCATGTACCACATCGCTTCTGGAACCAGAGCGGAGCGGAGCCTGGAGCAGTGCCAGGGAATGTAAAGGCCTGCCGAGATCAGCAGCACCCCTCCCATCTCCTCCTTCATCCCTCAAAGCCAGACCAGAGGGGCAGCTCTGCTCCTCCTTTTTTGTTTCACAATAAAGCCACCTTCACATCCCTACTGTGTATATCTAAACCTCCATTATTGGTTGAACCTTGAGCGGGCACAACCCACCCACCCACACAATCATTTCCGCTGCTGTGTACAGAACCTCACCATCGTGTCCACCGGAGGGAGAAAAAAACCTTGGGTCAAACCTGCAGGGAACTGTTTCGAGAACATGTGTAAGCCAAGCTGTCTTGAGGGCTACCCTCACCACCTCCACCATCAGTTGGCAACACTAGGAAGAATCCTGCACCCATATGTGTATAGTTTGTGCGTCCCCTATTATTAGTATTAGTATATTGCCCTACAGTCACAGGTCTCAGGGCAGCTCACAACAAAAAACCACAATATAAAAACACAAAATACGTAATACAAATAAAAACAAGAAGAACTCAATAATCCCCACCCTCCCCAACACATTTTAAAAGGGCATAAATGCCAATCAGCTGAAGGCCTGGTTAAAGAGGAACCTTTTTTGCCTGGCACCTAAAAGTGTATGAAGGTGACAGCCAAACCTTCCTGGGGAGGGCATTCCACAAATGGGGAGATTCCAAATGGCCTTATCTGCATCAGAGATGGGTAGGGGACCACTGTAGATGCCATGGATGCAAAGTAATTAAAGATGTGTGTACTTCATACATTTAAGGCACATAACTTCCCACCAAGAATCCTGAGAACTGTGGTTTAGTCCTCTGAGAGCTATGACTCCCAGCTCCTTTAATTGCAGTTCCTAGGATTGGAGGGGGGTGTCTGTGAGTGTATGGTGTGTACACAGCATAAATTGCTTCTTCGTTTCATATTTGGATTATTTTTTTTTTACCATCCAGGGAAATAACAGATATAAGAAGCATTTTACAAGAAGAAAAAACCCAAACAGCTCTGTATTGATGACATGAGAGATGGCAAACAGAAGGTAGACAGGTCTTCAGGGCTTACACCCCTTCACCCACTCACGCAGGTCTTGCTTTTCACAGTGTTTTTTCCACTCCTTCCTGCAGAAGGCAAATCGGAGAAAGAGGAAGTCTGTTACCACAATGGCTATTCCTAAGGACAACTTTTCATGCATAGGGATCATAGCATTTTCTCAAACTACAGTGCAGTTGCAGAACAAAAGGATTAAACCATAATCCATCATAGCATGGTTCAAGCCACTAAATTCAAGAGAATTCTAGATGCAATTCCAGCAAAGCACACTTGCTAAGGGGTAAGTAGTGTTGGACTGACTGGGTAAACATTACTTTCTGAGTAAACATTCATAGGAACTGGTGGCAGGTGTGCGCGCACACACACATACACACACACACACACACACACCCCAGCAAGGCCGTTTGGTGATTTTTATAATGGATCTTGGTTACTGCACCATTAATTCATAATGTGCCATTTACACTGAAGGCTCCTGGCTTCCACCTACTGCTCAGTGCCCAAGGGGTGTTCCCAGGACACACTGGAATTATCAGGTGCAAATTAGAGGAAGAGTCCTGGGCATTTAACAGTTATGAACAGGTGACAACTTTGGCAAGTGAAGCTTCTTTTGTCGCTGCATAACAATACCTGCCAAATTTCACCTACACAGCTATTCAGAAATGGTCTGTGGTTTGCCCTTAACATCCAAGTGAGAAGGCTTCCCCCATTAAGTTGGGTTTGTGCTAACATGATATCCTCACACCAGTGGCATTTTAGCTTGCAATTCCTCAGGACTGTGATGTGCGCTATTTGTCTTACGTTTTGTTCTCTATGTGTTGAAAATATTCCACAAATAAATGCAACCAAACCTCTCAAGTACACAAGAATTCCTACATGTGTTAAGGAGCCCCATCTTTGGTTAACCATCTGCATCTCTATGACACGGTTACCAACTTTTTTCTGCCAGGGACCCTGTGCCTTTAGCTTCTACATAGTAAGTTAGAAATCAGCAGCTGTGGAACAGCAATTCAGTGATAGAGAAAGCTTCAGCTATGGATTCCTGCCTGTTTCCAGGTTGTGAAAGGCACTCACGGGGGTGATAAGACTTGGCAACTCTAGTAACTGCTTTCCTTGGATGCCTCTGACTTAGGCAGCAATATCCGCCCTCCCTTCCCCACAGGTGGGTGGGGTTTGGGGCACCGAGCGGGGCTCACCTGGGCGGGTGCCACCCACCTGCTTGAGCTGGCCTTTGACCCGCCCTCGGCCAGGGAGGACGATGGATGACCGGCCAGGGGTGGGCCTAAGGCCAAAAGAAAAGAGGCTGGCTCCTTGGCTCAAGCCTCTTTTGCTGTTCTTCCTTCCAGGAACACCCACCGCTCCCTCCCTCAAATTAATAATTTCTTGCTTATTAATTTCAGCCTAGGTCAGCGATCTTCAATTTAATGATTCTTTCTTTACAGGCTAATATTTTGCATTCCAGGTCAGCGGGCGCTGCTGCGGTCGTAAGATGGTTGCTGTATTCAGAACCGGGAAGGAATTTCCCCTGCATTGGCAGGTTTCGCCTTCCCCGTAGCAATTTTGTCACGACTTTGGCGGTTTTTAGGCCTTGGCAAGGTAGCCTTTAGTCTAACATCAAGTTGGGGGGGGTGCATTCATGCTCCCTCCCCATGCGGCGGCGCTTGCAGGGCCCGTTAAAGGGCAAAAACCAGGAGTCCCTGGCCCTAGAGCGGCGGCACGTAGGTCAAACTCCCTGGACGAGGTCGGTGGAAGGGCATGCTGTGTAAGTTTGCGCTTTGCAGTCCCCTCTCACTGGGCCTCAACTGCCTGCATATTCTCAGCCAGGCGGGCTGAGAGGGTTCCCTGCCAAGGCCTGTGCCAAGTTTCCCACTTCTGAAGTTCAATAAAGTTGTGGCCAATTTGAACCCGTACTCTGGTCTCTTGTCTCATCATTTGGGATAATGGGGTAGGCACCACAGACAGGGTTTAGTGCGTGTGCCCGCAAGCAGGAAAACATAAAGTGAGCTTCTTTACTCCATTAGAGATCCAGCTTGTTTGAAGCCAAATGCTTGACCCCGCACTGAAATATGACAATTTATTAGATCAAGCAGGGGAACCAATGCTGTTGGACTCCGGATCCCATTAACCCCAGCCAGAAAGACCAAGGGTCAGGATTATGGGAGTTAGTGTCCCACTACCTTCTAGAGGCACACAGGACCTCCATGTCTGACTTGGATTTTTTAGTGGTAAATAAATCAAAGCAGGCCTGGCTTCTGTGCCTTTAACAGCAGCCTGGCACACATAAATTAAGGCCGGGGAGAAGATGTTCCTGTCATAAACTGATAGGAGAAATGCCACCTGCTTGAGACCAGCATGTAAGGCTGTTATAAAAAGCAGCGGGGGGTGTCTGTCAAGACTATTTCAGCAGGAAAGAGAAATACAGCTACAGAGATAGATCAGATCGGTTTTGCAGTGGCGTAGCGTGGGTTGTCAGCACCCGGGGCAAGGCAAGTAATTTGCGCCCCCCCCCCCGCTGCACTGTCTCTCCCCCAGATAGTCCCTCGCTCTCTCTCCGCACCGCACCGCACCGCACCGCACGCCTGGCACCCCCCCCCCCACAGTGGGCGGCGACCCGGCGGCTCGGATCGGATTGCACAGCCAGCACTGCAGTGAGAGAGAGTGAGTGAGCCAGGTAGGGGCAGAGAGCTGTGAGTGCAAGCGCACCCCCCCCCCCAGATGTTGCGCCCGGTGCGGCCGGCCCCCTCCTGCACCCCCCACGCTACGCCGCTGCGGTTTTGGTAACGCTGGAACAACCAGGTGAGGGAGGTGTTTGCAGAGTTAGCCCCTACAGGGCATTCATCCAGGTGGGGAAAAACAGAAGATGCTCTCATACCAGGTCCCCATGCCTTGGGGATCTTTCACAATCCTCTTGACACATAAGATATCATCGTGAATATTAGTATTCAATAAATCTAGAAAAGAGAATGAAAATGTATGAATGTATGAAGTCGGCGATTATTATCACAGGGTTAGAATAAACTAAAAGACAAGCTTAAGGCTAATTGCAGAATCAAATCTCCCTAGGATTGCCACCTCTGACGACATCCTTTAGCAACACCCATGTAGCAGGAATGGAAGCAGCCCACTTACTCCCTCCCCATTCCTCTCATCAACAAGGGGGGGGGTCAGGGGTGCAAACTTGAATAAAATATTGGGGGGCCCTGGCAAACTCCGCCCTGCATAATCGATCACATGATGCGACACATGCACACCATTTGAATGTCAATACCCAGTGCAAGTAGATAAATAGGTACCGCTCCAGTGGGAAGGTAAACGGCATTTCCGTGCGCTGCTTTGGTTCACCAGAAGCGGCTTAGTCATGCTGAGCACATGACCCAGAAAAACTGTCTGCAGACAAATGTTGGCTCCCTTGACCAGTAAAGCGAGATGAGGGCCGCAACCCCAGAGTCGTCCACGACTGGACTTAATGGTCAGGGGTCCCTTTACCTTTACTCTATCTGAATGGGGGAGCTGCTTTTAGATAAAATTGCTGAAACAGCAAAGCTGACTGTGTGGATGTAAAAATCAGGGACAGGACACTTTGCCCAGTTCCATCACAATGGCTAAAACCTTTGTTACTAAAGATGGACAAATCTATCAGTCTTCCATTTGCTTCCATGCCTAAATTCAGTTCTCCACATTTCCACAACATTATGCAATCATCACCACCATCATCATCCTTGTGAAAATCTGCCAGCATTTTAGTGCTTTAAGGGTTGTTGTTAGGTATTGCAATTAGATTATGAAGCACTTGTAATGAGTGCTTGAAAGCACATTACAAAATATTAGGCACTTGATCAGCTGCTAAGGTATTAGCAGCCAGCAGGTGGTGCTGTTGTAACATACCTTCGTTACCTGAACAAGGCAATTGTTGATGGATGTAATTGCTGAAATGGCAAACCTCACAGTCTGCATGTAAAAATTAGGGACAGGACAGTTTGACTAATTCCAATGTAAAAACACTTGAATACAAAACAAATAGTCGGGGTTTTGGAATGGGAAAAGCTCAGCTTTTGCTCCTGCATTATCCTTGAACCAGCTGCCAGTCTTTTGCAGCCTATGAACTCTTATGAAATGTCTTACTAACATTCTGAAGAAGAGTAAGATATCCTTTTTAAAAAAGAGACCACATTCTGCCTGCGTTTTTGAGCTGGATGATTATGTTTCGATGTATTGGCATTTTAAATACAACAATATTAATTTATATTTTTGAGCTGCATTGTTGTGTTTGGAGGGATCAACATTTTAACATAAAAATATGAATTCAGCAATGTGTTATTACTGACAAGACTAAAAATGGGCTTACTAACCTAAGAGGTATAATGCTATTAAATCAAGCTCTCTTTTAATTTGAAAATATAAAACAAAAATGTCAGGAAAGGCCAGTAGTATGTATCCCAAGGACTGGGAGGCTGTGACCCTCCAAATTTTTGCTTCAATCATCCCTCACCATTGGCCATGTTGGGTTGGGGCTGGTGGTAGCTTGAACAACATCTGGACAGCACCAGCTTCCACACCTCTGACATAGCATTTAGCAAGCTGTTCCATTTTCTGCAGCACCCCACCATTTTGCCTGTCCCCTCCGGCACATTGCCACCTGTAGCGGAGGGAGGCAGGAAGGAACTCACCTGCACAAGACATGGAGCAAAGGTTCTCTGACAGGGTACCTTCATCTTTACACCACCAGCCATTGTTGATATGGAAGATGCCGTAGTCTTTAGTGCCATCCTTGCGCCTGTCAATAGCCTCTGTGTCAAAGCCAGTCTCGAAAAACGACATGCAGATCCCTTCAGGGAGAAGAATAGAAGTTACACTCTGTAATAGCGGCCAATTTATTGTTCCAAAAAGGCTGGGGATGGGAGCAGTTGGAAGAGGAGGAGCTGCAATCCAGGGGCAAAGCTGCTGCAGATTACTAAAATATACCGTATTTTTCGCTCTATAAGACGCACCAGACCACAAGACGCACCTAGTTTTTGGAGGAGGAAAACAAGAAAAAAAATATTCTGCATCTCAGAAGCCAGAACATCAAGAGGGATCGCTGCGCAGTGAAAGCAGCAATCCCTCTTGCTGTTATGGCTTCTGGGATAGCTGTGCAGCCTGCATTCGCTCCATAAGACGCGCACACATTTCCCCTTCCTTTTTAGGAGGGAAAAAGTGAGTCTTATTGAGCAAAAAATACGGTAAATCACGTTTCAAAAGACCACCAAATCGCCACAAACTTTAATTGGATTTTCATTGGATTGGATTAAATTTGGAGAGAGTTTTTTGGGGAAAGTGGTGAGGCAAAGCAAAACAGCCTAGAACGCATGAGACAAGCGGAAAACTGCCCAAACAGAAGTGTGCACAAGCCCTCAGCCAAAATCTGCCCTTTCAGCTCAAAAACCGAGTTGCACATCTTCCGGGATGTGCTGCCGGGTGAATCAATTGACGTGTGCTGTAATCTCACCCCAAAAAAACACTTTTTTTAGGGTGCAAGAGTGCAGCTCCCAAAATGGCCGCCATGATCTCGTGTGAAAAAACAGGATGTCCCATTTTTTCTGAGGCACTTGGTGGGTATGAAGTCTTCGTTCCTCAAATACATGTAGGGACGGAGACATTTGCTATTTTTTCTTTCACTACAGCACATTTTACAAATCATACAAGAATCCTCCAAATCTGGGGTAAGACAAGGCTTTACCAAACCTCCAGGTTTCCCTCATGATGGTTGCCCTGTCAGGTCAGGGCCCAGTGGGAGCTTCCCCCATCCTCAGGTGAAAAGCAGGTCAGCTGTGGCTAGGAGATCTGGGGGTGTGTGATGTGTGTGTGTGTGTGTGTGTGTGTGTGTGAAGACCCTACTGACTGGCATGTCCCAAGATAAATTTGGTGACTTGGGCAGCAAGTAACCTGAGGCACCATCTGCCAGGAATTTTCCCTGCAAGAGGTCCTGTAATGTACAGGTGGAAAACTCGCAATCCCCCAGACATTGCTGCACATCAACTGCTATCATCCCTGCTCATTGGTCTTTGGCTGGCTGAAGCTGTGTGGAGTTGGGAGTGCAACATAATCTTGGGACAACAGGTTCTCCAGCCCTGCTGTAATGTAATTGGGCTATGACCTGTAGCTCAGACCTCAGGAGCATGTTTTATTCCTGGAAAAGCAGGGAAAGACACAGAGGAAGCCTGAGAGGATATCTGTGGGAACTGGTGAAGCACCGATTGCAACTTAAGAGGTGAAGAAGGTTCCATCTAGAAATTTGGAAACAAAGGTAGCTCTCAGATTGCTTTTCTTTAAGGGGGAAAAAGGTGCAGGTGCTGTGGACCTTTGAGTACCCCCAGAAAAAAGCACTGCTTTTATGTGCTGTCAAGTGACTCTATGGAAAAAACCCGGTCTGTGTTCAAATTCAGTGTTAAATAGACAATTTTCCTGGGTTATCATCACCATCATCATTATTTTATTTATACCCCACCTATCTGGCTGGGTTTCCCAACCACTCTGGGAGGCTTCCAACAGAACACTAAAAACAGAATAAAACTTCAAACATTAAAAACTTCCCTAAACAGGGCTGCCTTCAGATGTCTTCTAAAAGTCAGACAGTTGTTTATTTCCTTGACATCTGATGGGAGGGTGTTTCACAAGGCAGGTGCCACTACCAAGAAGGCTCTCTGCCTGGTTCTCACAGTGAGGGAATTGCCAGAAGGCCCTTGGTGCTGGACCTCAGTGTCTTGGCTGAACAATGGGGATGGAGACGCTCCTTTGGGGATACTGGGCTAAGGCCGTTTAGGGTGTTAAAGGTCAGCACCAACACTCTGAATGTGGCAGTGGCGGGGGGAGTGCTCACAGACTAGAAAAGCTTGGAACTGTGCCTAGAAAGAGCAGGGCAAAAGGCGAGTGTGGATGAGCCCTGTGTCAGATCTGTGTACCTTCCATTTGTGTAATAGAAATCTGCTTCCAGAGAGGATCATCTCATGTTGCCTTATGGCAATGCTGGCTCAGAGCAAGAATGGGGAGTAGAGAAGCATTCATTCAGAGAAGCATTCATTCATTCATTCATTAGGACTTCAGATAATGGAGTGCTTTGCGGGAGCATTCATAAGAAGGAAGCTGGGACAGGTTTTAGGCCAAAGCAAATAAATTGCCACCTTCTCATGGACGTAGAGACAAGGAAATGGTGTCTGGAAAGTCCATGGTTGTTATCTCACTCCTTCCTCCCCACAACATTTGAAGTATGCTCTGCGTTGAGAAGCTACACTCACAGTTGGCCAGGCTGTACCCCTCATATCCATCCAGTCCGCTAACTTTCAGCACGTGGTACAACTCGCAGCGACCAAAGATCTTGGCTTGCACAGTGACGGCAAAGCAGGTGAGGAGGAGGGTCTGTAATAATTGGATCATCGTCTTAGCTGCTTAAATGTGATGGGAGGGAGTTGACAAAACCTCTGAAATTAACTCCTTTAGGGAGAAGCAGAAAAACAGGAAGGTTGGCTCAAACAGGGGGACAAGAGGCATAATGCTTTAAGAGTGACGGAGGTTGGAAACACCCCTGCCCTCTCAAAATAATACATTTTTTTCTGTCCTGGGCAATCTCTGGGTAGGTTTTTCAGCATTGTTCAGTTTGTACCAGAAAAATGCCAGCTGGAATGAACACTTTTTGGCTAGTACCAATCACCCCCCAACCCATTCCTTGGGATATTTATGAGGGATGAACTTATATACTGTATGTATAAATGCCCATTTGAAGCTCTAAATCAACAGGGATGGGGAAAGTGTTCTTGGACTCCAACTCCAATAATCCCTAAGCATTGGTCATGCTGGCTGAGGCTGATGGGAGCTAGAGTCCAACAACATCTGCAATAATAATAATAATAGTAATAGTAATAACAACAACAACAACAATAATAAGGTAAAAGTACCCCTGCCCGTTCGGGCCAGTCTTGCCAGACTCTAGGGTTGTGCGCTCATCTCACTCTATAGGCCGGGAGCCAGCGCTGTCCACAGACACTTCCGGGTCACGTGGCCAGCGTGACAAGCTGCATCTGGTGAGCCAGCGCAGCACACGGAACGCCGTTTACCTTCCCGCTAGTAAGCGGTCCCTATTTATCTACTTGCACCCGGAGGTGCTTTCGAACTGCTAGGTTGGCAGGCGCTGGGACCGAACGACGGGAGCGCACCCCACCGCGGGGATTCGAACCGCCGACCATGCGATCGGCAAGTTCTAGGCGCTGAGGTTTTTCCCACAGCGCCACCCGCGTCCCTTAATAACAATAATAATAATTTATTATTTGTACCCCACCCATCCTGTGGGTTAAACCACAGAGCCTAGGGCTTGCCGATCAGAAGGTCGGCGGTTCGAATCCCCGTGACGGGGTGAGCTCCCGTTGCTCGGTCCCTGCTCCTGCCAACCTAGCAGTTCGAAAGCACGTCCAAGCGCAAGTAGATAAATAGGTACCGCTCCGGCAGGAAGGTAAACTGTGTTTCCGTGCGCTGCTCTGGTTCGCCAGAAGCAGCTTAGTCATGCTGGCCACATGACCCGGAAGCTGTACGCCGGCTCCCTCGGCCAATAAAGTGAGATGAGCGCCGCAACCCCAGAGTCGGCCACGACTGGACCTAATGGTCAGAGGTCCCTTTACCTTTACCCCACCCATCTAGCTGGGCCTCCCCAGCCACTCTGGGCAGCTTCCAACAAAGATTAAAAGTACAAGGGCACACATTCCCCATCACTACTTTAAACAAAAGGAGATGGTTGGGCTGAAGTACAAGGCTTTTCATCTATCTTTCCCTGACCCTTCAAATGAGTCTGGCTCTCAGTCTCTTCCTTTGAGGTAGTAGGGAGAGAGCATGTTATGTCAAAGGTAAGCTTTACCAGGTGTGCAATGTGCTTAGCCACCTTGTGATTTTGAGTTGGAAATACATCAGTATATAACTGTCCAACTTCCAGTCATCCGCATTATTTGAACAATGCCCTCCGTTGAGGAGCTGCATTCACAAATGGCCTGGCTATGATCTTAGGAACACAGACTCCCAATCAGTGGCGTAGCGTGGGTTGTCAGCACCCGGGACAAGGCAAGTAATTTGCGCCCCCTAACCCGTGGATTTGCACCCCCTAACCTGTGGATTTGCGCCCCCTAACCCTAACCCCCAGATGTTGCGCCTGGTGCGGCTGGCTCCCCCTGCACCCCCCACGCTACGCCACTGCTCCCAATCTCATGTTACTTGTATAGTATGAATGTGGAGATGAAGTTTCTTTTTACAGAGGAAAAGCACCAGGTGGGAGGAGGCCTGATTCACCCTTCCCCTAGGCACTACTTTACTCCTACTCCTTACTCCTACTCCTTTCTTTTCCCAGCTTCATCAAAGGCCAAAAAAACAGCACAGCTGGAAGAAGAGTCTGAGGGAGAAAGTGGTAGGGTAGGACTAGATATCACCCCTCCCACCTACTGCTTCTTCCCTTTCAGATGCTTCCTCTGTTGGTTAGGACAGAGCCCGGCTTTGCCAATATAATGTGTATTTCTAGAATGAGATAATGTGGTGCTTGGTGATAGTGGGATGGCTTCAGAACCCACGCAGCAGTGAAAGTCAACAGTGAGGAGTCATCTGACAATAAGGCAAGATCTGAGACTAGGCTGAACCACAGGAGGAGAACTGGCTGTGACAACTGTCTTCAAGGCACCCATTACTGTCTCAAACACCAATAGTTCATGTGACACTATGAAAAAGGCAGGAGACCAGGCCTAAAATCACAGCCTTTCTAGCTAGCAGCTGCTAGGAGTCAATACAAAGCTGCCAAAAACTAAAAGATAAGCAGTGTAATATGTATATTTGGCCTAGGAGCCCAAATGGTGCCAGATCAGTGGACGTAGCAGGTGGAAAGGAGGATGCGGAACCTTCTGCGCCTACTTTTCCCTTGCAACCCTCCCTGTGCCATGAAACAAATACACCTTTGGAATCCCGCCCAGGGTAAAAGCATCTGGCGGAGAAAGTAACCAGGGGAAATCAGAGCGTAGGCGCAGGGTTAGGCAGCACCTGCCCACCACATCTATGAGGTGAGTCACAACCTCCCCTGCTGCTTTTCATCTTGTAGATGACAAGCCGGGTTCCCACCGCCAGCCCTACTGCCAGCCACATGTTGCAAGGCAAGGCCCAGATTAATCAGGCAGAATACTACCTGAACTTTTCTTCCTGAGATCTTCCATGGGGAAAAGAAGCTAACAAAATGGCTAAGCCTAGCAGGTAACTCTATTGATCTCTATTTTTTTTATTTTTGGTTTGAACATTTATTTTATGGAAGAAGACGGGGGATACTTTAAATAGCTACATACATAATAAATGAAAACATATACTGTACGAACTCTGGGATGGAATGCCCCAAAGGTCTGTGATTCTGAACCAGTCTGGAATCCTTATGTCCCATCCAGTTCCCAGTTTCTGTGTCCAGACCTTGCTCAGGTGACTGCTTCATATTCCACCAGAGGACAGGGATGGCTAGCTCCAGAGGGTAGCAAGGGTGGGCATCTGCTGGGAACCCAAGACCAGCAAGGGGCCCATTGCCCCCATTTACATTATGAGCACCCAAAATACTGGTGGTAGTGTATGGGAATTCCTGCTCTGTGCAGCTTAAGGGGGTCCACTGAAGGTACCTTTCTGGAAGACACACCACACCCCTTAAATCCTGGGAGAGGAATAGATATAAGTGGCAGCAATATTCCCAATAATAATAATAACAATAATAATAATAATTTATACCCCACCCTCCCCAGCCAAGGCGGCTAACACCAAATATAAAAACAATTGATTAGAATACAATGAATTTTAAGAGCGTTTGTTGGAATTGCTCTCTTTTCTTATGCATTGTAAAATGAAGGCAAATATCAGAGATGTGGTTGCCCTCTCTAAATGACATGCTTCCCCTCAAACCTCCCAGCAGATGGAGCTGCAGGGCAGCTTCCAGAAAGCAAAAACTACCGGTAGTTACTGTTCCCAAGTCCCACCCAGGTATCCCCATCACCCTGTTCAGCTCACGGTTTGCAAGAAGAGGATGAGATCCTGCCAAGCTGGCCAGGGAAGCAAGGATGTCCTTCTTCGCAAGGGGGAAAGCAGAGCGGGAGAGGCCAGGGAAGCCACCGTGGCTTTTGCATGGAAGCTGCTGCCATCAGGTTCTGACGCCTCTTCCTCTTCCATTTAGAACTTTCGAGGAATTCCAGAACTTCCTGAAAACTGACTATGAGATCATTTCATCTGAGGACACAGGAGGCCAACCCAAAGGCACTGTTTACCACAAACAGCACCTTCAGGTGCAAACAGCAGGCAGGGCAGCGGGGGATGGGGGTGCTCCACAGGAAAATATTGTGGGCCCCAATCCAGATCTAGCTGTTTTGTCTTTAAAATTAAGCATGCTGTTAAAAAGAGTCTGGAGGTGTTTTGGCTATTAGATCGCAAAGCTAGCTGCCAGTCATATATGTTAATAATAGTAATAATGATAATAATTTATATTTATACCCCGCCCTCCCCAGCCAGAGCCAGGCTCAGGGCAGCTAACACCAGTAAAATTACAATAAAAGCATAATAGGGGAAAAAACAAACCAATTTAAAATACAGGTTAAAATACAGGTTAAAATGCAATCTCATTTTATAAGTAGCCCATAAATCAAAACCGTAAGGGGAAGGAAACAGAAGGGTCAGACTGAGTCCAAACCAAAGGCCAGGCGGAACAGCTCTGTCTTACAAGCCCTGCGGAAAGATGTCAAGTCCCGCAGGGCCCTAGTCTCTTGTGACAGAGCGTTCCACCAAGTCGGGGCCAGTACTGAAAAGGCCCTGGCCCTAGTTGAGACCAGTCTAACCACCTTGCAACTTGGGACCTCCAAAGTGTTGTCATTTGTGGACCTTAAGGTCCTCCGCGGGGCAACAAGGCACAAAAAAAACCCCTAAGAAATGTTTGCGCATGTACCTGAACAAGCGTGACACATCCCACTCCAGACCTCAGCATATCCAGCCAGCTCTGGTTTGTTGGACAAGCAGCTCCTCTTGCCGTTCTCCCCACAACCCTGCCCTGCCATGATGCCCACCCCCAGTATCCACACCAGGGACAGGACAAAGTACATTGTCTGGGAATGGAGTTTATTTATCAAAATAGCGTTATGGCTTCAATCAGATTACATTATGGAATTACATCTGAAGACGAGACGTAGGTAGACTTGCAGGACATGAGTTCCATGGATGGCGCTATTAATTCACAGATTGCAGGCAGCGACCCAGTAACTCAGATCTCTGCCGCGGCAATGATCTCTCCAGCCATACCTAAGGAGAAAGGGGGAGCAGGGAGAGAAAGAAATGCAGACAGCATGCGAAGCTAGTCATGAGCCAGATGGATCCATGGCCTTATTCTGTATATGGCAGCTTCTTATGTACTTCCATTGTAATGAAATGCAAAAGTGTGACATGACAGTATCAGTCTGTGCATTTCTCCGCATCTGCCTCGTGTTGCTGGAGGACTGTGGGGAATTTGAATAGTGGCTCACAGAACCAGCCATCTGGTATGGGGGCCCAGGGTAGCTGTCAGTCTCCGTGGTCCCTGCTAGGATGGGAACGTTGGTGGAAACCAAATGCTGGACCCAGCTGGGTTCTTCTTCTTAACTGCGGGGCCAGCAAAGTTTGGAGGTCCTAGTTGTACAACGGTGTGTCCTGAATGCACGCCCTTGTTGAGAACAGCAATCTGGACAGGGTTGGGGAACCTGAGGTCCTCTAGATGTTGCTGCACCACAACTCCAATCATCCCACCCCATTGGCCATTATGGTTGAGGCTAATGGAAGTTGGGAGTCCAACAATATCCTGGGCAGGGGAGCACAGGTTTCCTACAACTGACGCAGACAAAGGATGCGGAGAATGCTTATTTATAGTATCTCCCTGAAGAGGAGAAATCAGATTCTGTGCTCCCGACAGTGTGGTTATTCTTCTCGTGTGTCTATGACTCACTTGCCTGTGTGATATCTGGACATCTCCACTACTTTTGGGGTCTCTCTTTGGCCCACTTGTCTTTGGGGTCTGAAACTTGGATCTGGGTCATACCAATTTAGACTGCCAATGGGGATTCACAGGATCACATGCTCCTTCATACAAAAACATCCCTGAACATAACAAAACTCATTGTCAGATAGCATGTCTATATAGGGTGTTGTTGTTGTTGTGTTTCGTTTCGTATGAAGAAGCATCCAAGTCATTGAGTGCAATCTGAGTGATGCAGCACAGACTTAGGTTTACAACCTCAGAAAGAGCTAGGCCTTAATCTGCACTTAAATTATCTTTTTGGGGTATCCTTGCCTTGTCTCGTGTGCCTAAAAAATCTGAATCTCTTTGCTCTGTAGATAATTTACTGCAGTGCCCTCTCTTTGTGGGTCAATCTGGTCCAGAATGCAGAGGTGATCTGTGCTGGAGTGATAGTCCTCCTGGCTTTGGGCAAAGGGAGTGCAAGGAATGGACCAGAACTCTCCAGCATCTTCAGTTCAAAAAGATCAGGGGGCAGGTGATGGGAAAGACTCATTTCTGCCTGAGAACCTGGAGAACTTATGCCAAACAGATTAGACAGTACTAGACACTATTGACTTGCAATAAGTTAGTTTCATATGTCTAGATGACTTTCTACATGTTCATGAGTACCCAAACCTGAGGTTTAGCCCCAATGCCAGATTTCAGGACCCGGGCTATTGGGGAATACAACTGTGTGTGAGACTGCATCTGCAATTCTGTTATTTGAAATATTTCTCCCACTCAAACACTGATCAGGATGGCAAAAAATTATTATAATTTTTACTACTATTAATTCAAGGTTTCAAACCAGAAATCTCAAGCAACCATTCCTTGCTTGCCCACCCTCCAATAAGAACTGGAAAATGGAATTAGCACAGATGCTTACTGCCAATGGGATTTTAAGGCTAGATGGACAGCTACCAGAAAGAGGAGATAATACAGAATGGAGAGATGGGTGGAGCAGATAGACAAGGCTACTGAAAGACAAACTCATCCCCTTACCAGTCTGCCAAGCCTTCTGGTTCAGCTGTAGCTCGCTTGAGACAGATTATGTCATCAATAATTTCGTCAGTAAGTAGATCTAGGGTGTAAGGAGGAAATGGCAATATTATGTACTGTACAATAATATACTGTTGGCATCTGTCTGTCTTGAGAGACAATGGAGTGTGCCTCTTTGATACTATTAGCAGTATCAAAGTGACACCCCCCCCCCCGGGGTGCAGGACAGGCAGATTGTATGGTGGTCCTGAGTTGCCCAGATGACAAGTCCTTGCTGATGTGGTCCAAAGGAAAGTAGAGAAATATGTTTGGCACCAGCTTGGCTTGTCAGAAGAAGGTGCACAAGGAGCCATCCAACTGCCTTAGGGACTCCACTCTGGATTCATGTAGGGTTTACTCCCTTGCCTATTCCTCTCCTGAAGATATCCCACAAGGCAGCAGAGATTTAGGATCAGAGTTTTCCTTCTCCTAGATGAGCTACCTTCCCAGGTTGACGAGCCTCATCTACCCCTCTACAGCACATACGGAAACTTCCTTCTTGACCGTTGGACCCTCTAATGGTCTCATTAATACATACTGAGATAAATATTGTCAAACAATTACTTATACTGAGCTATCTGTGTGCAGCAGTTTCAGCAGAGTGAAAAAGGGCAGATTGAAACAGATTGTTTGCAAGCTGGTCCTATCATTAGGCAGAGTGATGAGGCTGCTTCAAGAGGCAAATGCCCGGCAAGGGAGGGACTATGTGGTGGCATTTTGCCTTCTTTTTGAGAAGGTTGAGATATTCTCAAAGGAAGATTGAGCAGTGTTTAGGGCTTGTGGGGGTATACTTTTATGCCAGTGACAATTTCTTTTGATTTCCAAACAGCCCAAAGGTCAGTGACCCTGGCCCAGTGAAAGGGCAAGCGGCGAAAGGGAAATGAGGAAACGGGGAAAGCAAAGAGTTGCAGGGGAAGAGTTGTTAAAGGGAGGAGGAAGGGGGAAGTTCTCATATGGATCTGAAAGCAAAGCCCAGCTCTCTAGTTACAGGCCCCTATTAATAATATAACAGTGTTTCTGTGGCAGGTTTCCAAAGCGTGCAAAGCACTTTAAATACATTAGCTCAGTAATCATTACAACAATTATTTAAAGCAGATTTCATTTACTCAGTTAAACATAGGTGCCCTTATATATGGGACTCGGCTACACTCATCAATTATATTGTTAAAACTGCTTTATAAACATGTGACACCGGATGGTGCTGTAGAGCTGCAGATTCATCACCAAAGGGATTTTCCATTAAGAGTGATTATAACACGTTTTTTCTGCACTGTTTTTTTAAAATGTATATAAATCCAGCCTGGGTCAGACTATTATTTTATATTTTATTTTATTTTATTTTCTGACAAGTGAAATATTGTCTACTCTGATTGGCAGAGGTTTCCCAGGGACTTTGACAGAGACTCTTTCCCATCACAGAAGCATGAGAAGGGCATTGCTGGATCAGGCCAGAGGCCCATCTTGTCCAGCATCCTGTTCTTACAGTGGCCAACCAGATGCGTTTGGGAAGCCTCCAAGCTGGATTTGACTGTGACAGCCTTCTCCCCACCTGTGATTATCACCAACTAGTGTTTAGAAACATACTGTCTACAACAATGGATGTAGAACGTGGTCATCACGGCTAGTAATCTTTGACAGCCTTACACTCCATGCATTGTTCAACAGTGGAACAGATTCTCACAAGAGCTGGTGGACTCTCCTTCCTGGGAGGTTTTTAAGCAGAGGTTGGAGGGTCATCTGTCATGTATGATCTAGCTTAGATTCCTGCATTGCAGGGGGTTGGACTAGATGAGCTTTGGGGTGCCTTCCAACTCGGCGAGGGACAGGGATCTGTCCTACATCTTCTGCTGTGAAGACAGATGCAAAGAATACATTCTGCTTCCCTGAAATCTCTTTATCCTCCTTTAGCACACCTCTGATTTCCTTGTTGTCCAAAAGTTCAACTGCTTCCTTAGGTTTTTGTTTCTAGCAATTCTGTTTGGGTATCCCTTGGTATCTGCTTACACTTATCTTGCCAAGGTTTGTACTCCTTTTGTTCTTTTCAACTGGACAATACTTCCCTTTTCTTCCTTCTTGACTCTAATACCCTCCTTGACTCTGCTCCTTAACCACGTTGCATCCCCTTGGGCCTAGTGATCTGCAATATACATTATAGCCCAGCTTCTCTTATGGTGGTTTTGAGCAACCCCCAAGCAGGCAGTTCCACACGATACATTGAAAGCATATTCAACACCAATCTAAAGTACATGGCTTCCCCCAAAGAATTCTGGGGACTGTAGTTTGTTATGGTTGCCAAGAACTGTAGTTCTGTGAAGCGGGGACTGCAATTCCGAGGCCCTTCTGGCGGTTCCCACACTGAGAAAAGTGAAGCTACAGAGAACCAGGCAGAGGGCCTTCTCAGTAGTGGCGCCCACCCTGTGGAATGCCCTTTGGTCAGATGTTAAGGAGATGAGTAATTATATAACATTTAGGAAACATCTGAAGGCAGCCCTGTAAAGGGAAGCTTTAGAAGGATTAATGTTTTACTATGTTTTTATCTATGCTGGAAGCCGCCCATAGTGGCTGGGGCAACCCAGTCAGAAGGGTGAGGTATAATAATAATAATAATAATAATAATAATAATAATAATAATATTCTCAGGATCCTTTGGGGGAAGCCATGTGCAATGAATGTGGATTTGCCCCTTTTTTGAGAAATTTGACCCTGCTGTCACAGCCTGATCCTTACTTAATATGCCAGGGATCTTTACACAAGACTTTCAACATGTAATGTCTATGTCTCTCTAGCACTGGATTATGATCCCACCCTAAAAATCCATGCAGTCTCTTAATTGAGCGACAGCCACTACACCACCCTGATTTTCAATGGGTGCTGTTGCAGCTGTGACTATGTGGATTCTAGTAACTTCTCAGAAGACCAAGAGACAACGCGGCAGCTAAAAAAGCCAATGGAATTCTGGGCTGCATCAATAGGAGTATAGCATCTAGATCAAGGGAAGTAATAGTGCCACTGTATTCTGCTCTGGTCAGACCTCACCTGGAGTACTGTGTCCAGTTCTGGGCACCACAGTTCAAGAAGGACACTGACAAACTGGAACGTGTCCAGAGGAGGGCAACCATAATGGTCAAAGGCCTGGAAACGATGCCTTATGAGGAACGGCTAAGGGAGCTGGGCATGTTTAGCCTGGAGAAGAGGAGGTTAAGGGGTGATATGATAGCCATGTTCAAATATATAAAAGGATGTTCAAATATATAAAAGGATGCTCCAGAGAAGCGGACACGGACCAATGGATTCAAACTACAAAAAAGAAGATTCCACCTAAACATTAGGAAGAACTTCCTGACAGTAAGAGCTGTTCGACAGTGGAATTTGCTGCCAAGGAGTGTGGTGGAGTCTCCTTATTTGGAGGTCTTTAAGCAGAGGCTTGACAACCATATGTCAGGAGTGCTCTGATGGTGTTTCCTGCTTGGCAGGGGGTTGGACTCGATGGCCCTTGTGGTCTCTTCCAACTCTATGATTCTATGATTCTATGAACGTCTGCTGGGGATTGGAAGACTGCAGCAGAGCTAGTTAGGAACGTTCTCTGCAAAGGCATCCCTGAGCAGGATCACTGGTTTTAAATAATTTGGAGGTTTCATTTACAATTAAGAGGCACACAAATCCTGTTAAATAGATTTGCCAGGCCAGACTATGGGCTTGCTGTGCCCAGCATGGAGGTTGCACCATAACCCAGGCACTCACCCCTGCCTTCTTGCAATGACACTCACCAAAGCAAGATAAACTGCACAGGTTCTTTGACAGAGTGTGTCGGTCAGCACACCAGGAGCGACTGTTGATCTGGAAGATGCCGTATTCGGAGCTGCCATCTGAGTTATGCATCACAGTTTCCGTGTTGAAGCCACTTGCAAAGTACGCCAAACAGATCCCTAAGATGGATAGGTGGACAGGTGAACCACTTTCCCCCCCAGAAAGAAGTTGTTAGGAAAGCAGATTTTATCAGAGATGAAATTTGTCTCAAGGAAAATGTGAGGGGGCTTTCCCTCACTGGAACTCAGTTCTGGCTCCTCTCAGGTGGGCGCCATTGTCATTATAAGTGAACGAGGGACCTCTTTTTCTAGGAAAATAGCACTGGATATAATTATATGACAATTATCCTTCAAAAGTCACACCACAAAATTTTGAGATGCAGTTTACCAACCAACCAGTCTTAAAAACCAGTCTTATATTAAGGGAAAGGGTATATAAAAATGTATACATTGGTGAAAATGATATATAAAATACATGAAATATAAAATATATGAAATATAAAATCTGGCCCAATGGTTGCCAGTGGCTTGAATTAATTAATTTTATAATGAATGATTTTAGAGTGTTGTTTGTGCTGTACTTTTGTACTGTTTTATTGTTGTTAGCTGCCCTGAGCCCGGCTTCAGCTGGTGAGGGCGGGATATAAATAAAAATTATTATTATTATTATTATTATTATTATTATTATTATTATGTTGAGGAGAATTGCTTTTAAAATGTGCATATTAGTCAAAGCTGCATACAAAAATGTGTATATTAGGAGAAATTCAAGCTAAAATAGGGATGAATCTTTATGAAGATTTTGGTGCAGAAATGTGGAAAGCTGAATTTAGGAGTGGAAAGCTAAGTGAAACTGAAATTGACAGAATCACTCATCCCTTGCTGCTCTGCACGCAAACATGCTAGCAGAAGAGATGCGTTTTGAAAAGGATCTTGGGATTAGTGGGATCCGTTCTGCACACTCACAGTGTCAACATGCAAGCCTGGAATCTCACTCATGGCAAAGGATTTGACATTCTTTGATACTGATCTTCAATCTGATACTAGGCTTCCAGACCTCATGAGCGCAGAGAAAAATATAATCAAAAATTAAAAAATAGTTACCGTATTTTTCGCCCCATAGGGCGCACAGGCCCATAGGACGCACCTAGGGTTTTTTTTGGGGGGGGGGAATAAAGGGGGGAAAATATTTTTCCCCCCAGGTGCGGGGCTGGGGCAGGGGAAGCCCGAGCTTCCCCCGACCCCAGCCCCCAGAACAGGCTGCTATCCGCTAGCCGTGGGAGAGCTGCGTGAAGTCGCATTCGGACTTCGGGGTACAGGAACCTCTCCCCAAGCCGTGGGAGAGCCGCGCGACTTCGTGCAGCCCTCCCACGGCTTGCAGATAGCTTCCTGAAGCCTGGAGAGCGAGAGGGGTCGGTGCGCACTGACCCCCTCGCTCTCCAGGCCTCAGCGAAAGCCTGCATTCGCCCCATAGGACGCACACACATTTCCCCTTCATTTTTGGAGGGGAAAAAGTGCGTCCTATAGGGCGAAAAATACGGTATCTCCCAATTTCTTTGATAGTTAGTACATATATTTGCGGCCTAGGACCCTCATACCTACGGGACCGACTCTCCTGGTATGCCCCGTGAAGGACCTTAAGGTCCATAAATAGCAACACTAGAGGTCCCGGGCCCTAAAGAAGTCAGATTAGCCTCAACCAGGGCCAGGGCCTTTTCAACACTGGCTCCGGCCTGGTGGAACGCTCTGTCTCATGAGACCTGGGCCCTGGAGGATCTGATTTCTTTCCACAGGGCCTGTAAGACAGAGTTGTTCCACCTGGCCTTTGGCTTGGAATCAGCCTGATCCCCTCCCCCTCTTTCCTTTTCCTTCCGTGATGGAACCCCTATTTAGGGACTTTTTTCTGGCCCACATAGGACCAGTCTGGATAGTTGGCCTTGGTGAAGATTTGACGTTTTCTCCCCCCTGTTTTTGATCTGGGCTTCCACTGAAATGAGGCTGCATTTTAAGTTGTACTTTAATCCTGTTTTTAAGTTGTACTTTAATCAATTGTTTTTATACCTGATGTTAGCTGCCCTGAGCCCGGTCTTGGCAGGGGTGGGCGGGGTATAAATAATTTTTAGTAGTAGTAGTAGTAGTAGTAGTAGTAGTACGGTTAAGTGGATGGATAGAAAATAGTAGCCTTTACTATAGAGACAGGAAACAAGAAAGGGCATTAGATTCCTACCCTGTACCCAGCAAAAGCTCTTCCCAGCTCCCCATTGCCTTCTAGGTGTTACCAGAACATGCAAGGCATTTTGAATTTCTGCTACCCACCACCCACCCCACAACCTGTAACCAAATTCTGCAGTGTGTCCTACCAGAGTGCACTGGCATTCTCACAGCTTAAAGTAAACTTCGTTCTGCATTTTGCAGTAGCTTAGTACATTTCACTGTAGTGAAACATCCAATGGGGCATACTACTGGCATAGGAGACACTGAAGGAATCCCTTCTAATTTGAATCATTTCTTCAATGGACAATAATAACATAGCATCATTATACTACTAGCAACTGCATGGTAAGGCAACAAAAATAATCATCACCATTTATGTAATGCTGTGAAATCCCTAAAGCTGTGCCCATTACTTGTGGCATAGCCTTTTGTTGGACTATAACCAGCACCAGCAACTTATTGCATACTCTGTAAAAGTGCCCAGGAGACAGAAAATTATGTTGGGGAAGAGAGAAGGGAATTCCCCTTGCTCCTCGGGTGGGGTGGGGTGGGGGGAGATGCAAGGATGTGTTAAAGAAAGGGAGAGAAAAGGTTAATATTTATTATTTTGTTAACATATAAATAAACTGGGACTAGAAAGGAAGGAGGACGCTGTTGGAGGAGGAGGAAGTGAATGTAAAAAGAGGAGAGGAGGGATGAAAGGTGTGAGAGAAAAGGTACAAGTTGGATGTGAAAGGAGAAAGGGAGAATAAATTACAGGAGATGGATAAAAATACAATCTGAGGCATGGGAGGAAAGGGCTCCTCTACAGAAGCCATGAATCAGCAAATTGTGCAGAAAATGAGGAGGCTGGTTCATAAGATGCACAGAACAAATGTCTGTATTCAGGTTAGCAAAAACAACACAGCTGTAGAACTTCTTGCCACAATAAAAATTCTGTGGCAAGCAATTCAGCAATTTCCAAAGATAGAATATTCAATTGCCAGTTGATTATGCAAACTCTGCCTCCATCTTCTACCATTTTGTGTCTGGCTCCGCCCCAGTGCCACCATTTTGTGACTGGTGGGCCTCAGTAATTTTCAATCATTTCAAGTGGACCCTTAGGGTAGAAAGTCTAAGAACCTTTCCAAAGCATAATGTCCATTGTTGTTTTCTTCAAAGTGGATTTGTTGTACTAGAGCAACAGAGTGCTTTAATCCACTTTTAATGCAGAAACCTGCATGCACTTGAAACCCGGCTGCAAAATGTTGAGACTGGAGGCTAGAGTTGCCACCCTTCAAAAAGTAAAAACCAGGAAACCCACACACCCAATGGCTTTCTGCAAACTTCTCCTTGCCCACATACAAGCTGATCCTGCCAGTTTTGGTGATGCACCATGTCTTCACACCTCCCACAAAACACAGTAAGCAGACTGACAACCGCTCATTGGCTACTCACAGTTAGCTAAGCTGTAGCCCTCATGCCCATCCATTCCCCAGCGTTTCAGTGTCTGTGCCAGCTCACAGCGACTGTAGATCTTGCTACGGACTTTCACCGCAAGGCAGGCCATAAGGGGCAGCAGCAAAAGAGCCTTCATCTCTTCCCACTGGCCTGGTCCTGCTCTCCCTGTTGCTAAGCAGGAGGAAGAGGAGACTTTTTCAGGCTGACCAGATCTACAAAAATGAAGTGTAGGGAAGAGAGAGTGACTTGGAGATCATCCAGGGAGAAGAAGGATACATTACTATTGTGGAGAGTTATCATGATGTAGCAAGGAGACAAGATGTGCTGTGTGGGCATCTCTACCAGGAGTAGCTGGAACTGATGTGCAGTTGCCCCATGGGAGCCACTGAATTGCAGGTGGCCAGACTTCTCAGTGAAGAACCTTCTAAAACTAGAGTGACCTCACCAACCCATTGGACCTTTCTGGGCAGGAAGGAATATAGAAGTCTTCCTGTCCCAGCTGAGCCTTGCGTCATGGTTCATGACCAAGGGCCTGGTCTCCTCTTAGGAGAAGAGACCATGGATATATGGGAGCATAATGGACTGGGAGGTAATTTTGCCCTTGGAACTTGCCTCCGGTGTTCCCACCTGCTTAGAAATTCCAGCACCAGGCACCTGAAAAAGCTACATTACCGTCCAAGGACTCGAGCATAGAGGCTGATGTGCGGGACTTGGAAACCTGTGAACCTCCAGTTGCTGTTGGACTCCAGTTTCTATCAGTTTCAGCCAGTGTGGCTAATGGTTAGGGATGATGGAAGTTATATTCCATCAGCATCTGCAGCACCCCAGTTTTCCCAGCCCTGCCATAGTGGAACCATAGTGGGACCCAGCCGCCCTTGTGCTACTAGAGTTAGGAGCTTATAAAGCAAGACAGGCCCCTTTTAAGAGTAGAAGTGCCACTCATGAGGACTGAGGCTGTTTAGCAGAACCTGTAGCCCAACTTAAGGCTCCGTTTGGGCTTGCTGGCTGTTGCAGCAACACCAAAGTCTGTGTCCTCTGGCTTCTAGCCTAGTTTCCAACTGGAGCTGTCCAGGGTGCTACCTACCTTGGCCTCTACTTTGCCTAATTTCACTTATCTGGACCCATCCTCTGCTCTGCTTACTTCTGCCCTACTGGTGCTTGATCTCTGCATGAGCTGAATCTGCTTACTGGATCCTGAGCTTGGACTTTGCAACCTTGAGTCCCTTGAATCTGTGCTTAGTACATGCCCCTATTTCCCCCTGGTTGGGACCACTAGCTGGGATCGGACATCTTGCTTGAGCATCAAGAGATTCCTGAGCTCTGGTGTGTTCCTGCATTTGTGGTTAGTCTTTCCTCCTGACTTGCAGATTTCTCCTTGACTCTATTGCCCCTTTTCTCCTCAGTGCTTATCCCATGACCCAGCACTGGCAGTCACTGAAGGCTGTTGCTTGGCAAAAGTAAATGCATGGGAAAGTTTGGGATGGCTCAGTGCAGGCACCACAATACAGCAATTTGAAAATGACCAGATACAAATAAATAAAGTACCACGGTCTTGATTTATTTGCATGTACATCTTGGGTATAAACATATGTACCACCTGTACACATGCACTACCTGTACATGTGACCAGATTGCATCCATATGCACACAACATAACACCTGGTTGACTTAGTGTTTTATTACCCACAGGGCTTCATGGAGGCAGAAGCCCTGCCTCTCAAATTAAGAGCATTGCTCTGTCTTGATGCCTCACACTGTGTTTCGGCTACTACATTGCCTCAAAGCACAGCCCCTGCTTTCCCCCTGGGGATCCTTTAGAGAACAAACTGCCTTGGGGGACTGGTTGCTATAATTTCAATTCAAAAAGATATGAGCGGTCTCTTCTGGTTCTGAGAGGCTGGTGATTCACTCTTATCGTTGGGGAGCTCCATTCAGAATCCAGCCTTGGTTGATTTCGGTGCCTTGAGACCTCCTGGCAAATGGTCCAGGCTCTTGGTAAAGGGCGTGGCTAACAGAGGAATTAAAAGCTTTCCTCTTGGCAACATCCTCACCTAACTTATTATCCTCATGCCAATTATTCTCCCAGGGGAAGGAAAGCAGGAAACATACATAAGAGTCTGAACTGTGCAGCATGTCCTCTTGAATATTGCCTTAGAGCAGTGTCTGCTTAACCCAGTCTTCCCCATATTTCTGACACCTGAGGCACACAATTTTACCAAATGCAGACTGGAAGCATGTGTTCCTCTCAAACCCAAAAGCACCAGAAGGAGATGGGCAGGTTGGATGTCTTGTGATTCTGGCACTTAATGGTCTCTACTTCAGGTATATTTGGATCATTCCATTGCTCCAGATGTTGAGAGACTGTGTGTGTGTGTGTGTGTGTAGCATTTATTGCCATCTCAAAGGATGGTGAGTTGAATGAGACTTCCTGGGAAACTATAATTATTTTAACAGCATATTATTCATGGCAAATTGTGTATCACAACACAAAGATACACATGGTGTATCTCAACACAAAGATTGGGAGTGACTGACCCTACTAACCTAGCATGGTTTGCCCGATGAGGGTGGAGTTCAAATCCATTTCAAATTAGCATAGTGGGACTTCTAACGTAGGCAAGAATTAGGCCTCAGTTTTTCGTCTTCAAGATGCCGAGTCTATAGCTCCAGAAGCCATACAGTGCTAACTAGCAGAATGAGGAGCCTACCTTTGCCCAAATGCCTGCCTGAACCTCTCCAGGGCCACCACAAAGTTCTTAAACAGCCCAGCAAGTTGTAGCAGGCAATGCACCCCACCCAGTGTTGGCAGTTCATCTGGCTTCTAGAACCTCAGCTCTGAGGTCGCCCTGTGATGTCACAGCCTGTTACCACTCCCCTTGAAGAGTCAGGCCCAGTCTCTCAATTCTGGCCTAAGATGGTTTTTGCTGCCTAAAGCAGAGCACCAAATGAGGCCTCCACCCCACCCTGGGATCTTGCTGCATCATTCAGAGACTATTTTCTGCTTTCATCTGCATTCTTCTAAATGCCACCATCTGCTTCACCTTGTTGCATGATAGGACTGGTGCTGCAGGCTATAGGTCCTGAAGTACAATTACCTACCAGCACCAGAAAACATGGCCAATGGCCAGTGATGATGGGAGTTATAGTTCAGCAATTTCTGGAAGGCTAAAGGTGGAAACCTGATGTAGAGCAAAAGCATGGAGGGGAATTGGACTGTGACCCACTAGCTCTGCCCCTAACCTCTGTGCATCTGCTGGCCTCACTCCCAACCTCCAAACCTGCAGTAGAAGTGAGGAATGGGCTGTATGCATGGGCAGTTGTACACATGTAGAGCTTGTTCCCATCTTCTGGTGAATGTACTAAGTCAGGCCAGTGGAAGTGCAGAGGTCAAGAACGCAGCCACGAGGCACAATCCTATTCACCCTTCATGTTTTCAGTCTGCATGTAAATCTAAGGAGGAGAATACACACTTTCTGCACTCCCAACCACACAATTCAAAAGTCATTTGAAGTAGCAGGGGCTGCTGGCTTGCTAAGTCCTTTCTGGACCGTCAAACACTTAAAGGCACACACAGCATGAATGGAATCCCATCCCTGTAGTAGAACTATAAATGAGATAAAATGAGATAATAGCAACAATAAAAAGTTTGGTTAGGAAAAGGCATCAAAGTGGGTCAAGAATGCAGAGTTTTTTTTGCATGTTCAAGGGAAGCATGTGGAGAAAATAGCAATTTGATGCTTTCCTACCTTACAGAGGCAGCAAACATGGACATTTTAGGGAGCTACAAGGAATACCTCTGTGTGAGTGTTCCTTAGGAACACCTACATTTCTAGCCAACTCACTGGTTCTTCATGCTGAGTTCATGATAGCTAGGTTCTGTCTTTGCTGTTGAAGGCGGAACCACTGGTGGAGACATTACTGTTGTGTTCAGTTCCTGCTTGCAGGCTTCCCAGATGCATTTGGTTGGCTACTGCTGAGAACAGAATGCTGGACTACATGGTCCCTTGGTCTGATCTAGCAGGGTTCTTCTTATGTGCAAGACCAGCCTACCACTAGGCAGCAAGGCATTGAGTGGTGGAGAGCTGCTGCAGCCCCTGTGCTGGTTTGCGGCCGTCTGATGTGGTGGAGGATGTTGTTACATCACTAATGTTGGCTTGAAGTCAGATTCACACACCAGAGATAACCATCTTCTCCTTTGCCTCACCTTGTGTGTGAATATATCCCAGAGTGGGAGTTTAGGGTTTCCATTTTGGGAATCCTCCCACCACAATGTAGCCATATTTAGGGAACAGTGAAGACACTTGAGGATGGGGCAAAATTGTCTTCATCCCTGTGCAGGTTCCTTGCAGGCATTCCCTTGAACATGCACCCTTCTGGGGCAGAAACTGCAGCTTCTAGCGTACCTCTAGTTCATTGTACCTCTATTGAATGCCTCTGTAGGACTACCCAGACTAAAATCTCCCCCTACTGAAAACTGAAATGTCACCCCAGCTGCACCCTTACTAGTTTGACTAGTGAAGGAGAAGAAAATGTGCAGTCAGTACTCCTCCTAGCCGCTAAAGTGGGCTGGAGCCCATCAATTAGACTCATTCATTGGATTCAAAGAATCAACACTGTGGTCAAGACTTAACTATGATTTGTAAAAGCTTATTGACATATAGCGCTATGGGAGGGCTAGAGATTATTATTTCCTGCCATCTGCCACCCCCCCATACCTTGTGCCATGTCCTGAGGGCACAGCCTCTCCTCTCCACATACGATTGCCAATTAGTAATAATGAGGAAGGCTGCCCACTGGGACCCAGAGGAAGGCTTAGCAATCACAAGGGCCTAATCACATTAAACCGCAATCGAAGGGCAATCAGCACAACAGCAACAGTCGATGCACAATTTCAGGGCTCATCCTTCTACTAACTTCCCAGAAGCTTTGGGGGGTTGCGGGGAGCCACACAGGCGGTATAAAGAAACAATAAACAAGAGCACAAAGCATCGCATTGCTGAATGAGACCATCTTCTAGCCCACCATCACGTTTCCGAAAAGGCCACCCAGATGTTTCTGGGGTTGGACTAGATGACCCTCAGGGTCCCTTCCAACTCTAATTCTAGTTTTCTAAGGCGCATGTGCAATGGCCACACCCTGCTGTTACTCCCCTGTTCTCAGCGGTAGGGTTTCCGAACGTGGAAAGATTCTGTTCTATCATATCTAATGATCAGTCTATCCTCTGTACATGTTATCTATTCTAGCACTTAAGTGAACTGCACATTGTGTGGAGGTTTATTTCATTATTCTCAGTCTTGAAGAACCTCTCAGCCATCAGTTTCATTGGGCGATTCCCAGAGAAAAGCAGCAACATGTCCCTCTCTTCCTTTGCAATAGCAACCAAGCAGGTGCAGGATTCTTGGATCCCTGCAGGATTCCTAGGTTAGAGACGGTGAAGGTTAGAACTCTTTGATGACCTGCTGGACGTCCTCTCCAGCCACCACCCACACTTAATGGCAGGCATGGCACTTGCGTGGCACAAAGCGGCCACCGGTGCCATTGCTGTTATCTTTCATTACACCGTGTCTGGTTTTAAAAGGGAGAGATTGGCTCCTCAGTGTTGGGGTGGGACGTGGCCTCAAGCAGTGCCCAGCCACACTATTCACACCTTTACCACTACCCTGCAAGCAATGGTGAGCTGGAATGCTGGACTAGCTGCAGGTTCCCCTTACCTGCCAGACCAGTCGGCACCTTTGTCCCTCTGGAATTGCTTTTAAGCTCCACAATTGTGTCACAAAGACAAAAGCTTCAGCAAGGAAAACCCAAAACGATAAGCAGTGGCCTGATATGACCCCCACCTCACCCCTGTTAGGACAGCAGTGGATCTGGGTGTGGAGATGCTTTTGCAGTGGCTGGAAGGGCTGCAGACGCTGCAAGTCAATTCCAAGGGGGATGTGGCAAGCAGAGAGCTTTTCAAGGGCCTCTCTGTGGACCGGCTGGCTCCTGCTGTTCCAAGGGATTTGCCTTGACAATAGAAAGTCATGATTGCTGGAACCTTATCCCAGGAGATGGGTTCAGGGTGGGCTGCCACCCACAGAGGGCCTCCGGAGTGCTGTCAAGAAAGGCATCAATTCAACACACTCACAGAGCAATTGGCATACCTCGGGAAGTCAAGGTGTGCAGGCCACTCCAAGAGAGCTACAAAACTTTCATAAACAAAAACGCACACATACTTACAAGTGCATCACAGGGAACTGTAACAAAGCAATGCAACAACTCTCCACATGCAGACATATGCATCCATTCAGCAGCATTTTCACAGAGCATCTAGGCACATCTATAACCTGCATAAATAACTTTTAAAGTAACTCCGCTGCACAAATTCACATTCCGGACTGCACACATACCCAGAGTTCCAGTATCCTTCCACTCCACATGCCTTGCCTGGCCCCGTTCCCTTGATGTGAACATCCCTTCCCTTCCCTACCCCACCCCACCCCCTCCTGCTCCTGGCCATCTCCATCCTGGGAGGGGGTGCTCCAGGCCAAGGGGTGGGAGGCGACATGGCAAAGCCGCACCCTCCACACGTAAGACAGACAACCAGGGACGGGGTGACGTCAGAACTGGCTTAAAAGTTTGGTTGGGGGGGACACAGCAAGGATCAAAGGAGATGGAGGGTGGACGAACAGGGAAAAGGAAGAGCGAAGGGTTCACTGACGTATACCCTGAGACTGTCAGCTCCACAGCTGGTGAGTTTGGGGAAGCTTTGGTCTACAGATATGAGGAGGGGCACAGGGAGGCCATCTAGACCAAAGAGGGTCCAGATGCTACTGAACATTTGGGTGGAGGAAAAGCTGCATGTGCGGGGTTGTGCAGAGGGGGACTTGGGAGCCAGCACATCAGTGATGTGCTTCCAGCTCTGAGCAGGACTTGAAAACTGTGTGGGAAGAAGTCTACAAATGCCTTCAGGAAACATTTGCAAGGCTTCCTTTTTAGAGCTTTTTATTAGAACCAAAAACCTGGGTCAAGCAGGTCTGGGGTGATCTTTGTTTCTGTACATTGTTTCTGTATTAAATGGGAAATGATATTTTTGTGGTATTTCTTCTTCTTACACCATTGTTGAGCTTTGGAGGAGAGACGGACAATGAGATGGGAATATTCCAGGGCAGTGTGTCTCTAGCTCTTCTCCTGATGACCTATTTATTGAGCATCTATCCTTATTTGCTAGCACAAAGCTTATGTGTTAGATTATATCCAGTCTCTATTGAGAATGCATTATTTGTAAGCAGGTTACACAGCAATGAGCATTCATCCTGATTTGCTTGCAAAGTTTTTATATATCTTCCCATTCATCATTTGTACATTCCACACTTATCAGTGCATCTCCCTGTCTCTTTCCTAATCACAGAAAGTCCATCTCTTTCTTTATTATATTTATATGCCCCCTATTTCTCCAAGGAGCTCAATGTGGTTTTCAGAGTTCTCCTACTCCCAGTTTTCTCCTCACAACAACCCTGCAAAGTAGGTTCGGCTGAGGGACAGTGACTGGCCTAAGATCAGCCAGTGAGCTTGTGACTGAGTAGGGATGTGAACCCTGGTATTCTGGGTCCTAGTCCAACAGGTACACTACATTGGCTTTATTAAAGTGGTTGTTGTGCTAGAACGGAGCACTTTAATCACTTTTAATTGTAAACCTAAATTTCCCAGTATACACTTGAACCCCTTCCACAGAATACTGACAGTCTGGAGACACTTTGAGGTTGGGGTTTGGTAGGACAGAATATCAGGAGAGCATATTTGAATACTGTCTGTGGCTTTCAGAACCATCTTCTGTGCTCATCACAACACTAATCACAAACTTAATTCTGATCCGAGACCAAATTCCATGAAACCACCAGCAGATGGTGCCTCCTGGCCTTTTTGCAACCCCAAATCAATCCCAAATTTGTGATGGAAGCGGAAAGCAATGTAACTGTGGTTGCATGCACACCATACATTTCAAAGCACATGACTCCTTTCAAAGGAATCCTGGGAACTGTAGTTTGTTAAGGGTGCTGGGAATCATAGTTCGGTGAGAGGTAAGCTACAGTTCTCAAGATGTTTTGAGGAAAGTCATGTGCTTTAAATGTATGGTGCATGTGCAGTTTCCTGGAAGGGGCAACCCTTCCATGCATAGTCAAGGAACCATCTGTCCTAGTTCCAGATCTTGTTCAGTGTGATTTTAGCCAGGAGGTCTTTTAGGAGGGGAAGAGTTGCCATAGTCTCCACAAAAGCAGGAAACTTGTCCCAAGGAAAGAGCAAACTCATTTTCCACATGACAGCCTCTAAGGAGCTGGAGGAGATTGCTGAGTAGCAGGAGACTGAAATAGGCTGGAGGGGGGCTTGTAATCCCTTGGGGGCAGCCTCTCCCGAAACACTCGGATGCAAAGACATTAATGAGAAAGCTGTTTGGGCTCAGATCCGTGGGGCTCAAGTTCCTCTATGCTGGGGTCCCAAATTAATTAGCTTTTCAGGTGAGCCTATTGTGCTCCCCTCACTCTCACGATCTCAGGTTCTCCCAGGGAGTGGGGGCTGGAGAATCATGTTCCCCCCAGTTAATCCTAGGGATTGCAGGAAGGAATTGGGGAAAGGGTGCGGCGAAATATTGTTACCGTTCCGGCACTTCATTATCAGTACAAGAGGTAAAGGTTCACAACACCTGATGCTGCCAGGTGCGGCTTCTGAAAAATTATTTGAAATGCTCACAGAACTTACAAAGCAGGAGACCCTTTATGAAGAGACAGTTGCGACACAGCTTTTGGCAGCTAGCTGAAGCAATATCCAAGCGGTTCTAAAAAATATAAGGTCTGCTTGCTGGCACCCACTAGGATCACATATCAGGGTTGGCTCAAGCTACAGTATTCTGCTGTCCTGAGCCAAAAATAACAATTTTAAAAAATCATTCTTACAGGGTGGGAAGTGTGGGGAGCCCACACAATATGCAGGAGGAAGAGGGATCTCTTTCAAGGGTCATTCCATTTCTAGCTCCTTTCATAGAATCATAGAATTGTAGAGTTGGAAGGGCTCCTGAGGGTAATCTAGTCCAATGCCCTGCAATGCAGGAATATGCAGGTGGCCCATATGGGGATTAAAACCGTGACCTTGATGTTATCAGCACCACACTCTAACCAGCTGGGCATGAGTATGTAAGGTCCAAACTACACGGGGCTGGCAAACATGCATAAATGGAACTCCCAAGAGCCTTCCCAAAAGGCAAAGCAGCTTTGGGAGGGAATGATCTAGAGCAAAGAAGCAAGACCAAACAGACCCCACAGCAACAGAGTTCTTGTTGTAGCAATGTCACATTAAGAGGAGTGCTTCGAGATGTAGGCAGAGGGGAAAGTGGAGGTGAGGGTGGGGTAAAGGAGTAGGGGTTCAAAAGTGCTCAGTCCTGAGCGGCACTGGCAAAGTTTTGGAGAAAGGTGACTTGTAGGTCAAGACAGAGAAATGCCAGTGGATCCTCTTCTTGCCTTCCAGATGTGGAAGTTCCCCTCTGTAAGAAGTTCCCCAATGTACCAGAACCGGCTGGGGTCTCTCCGGCTGCACCTTCCTCCCTTCACGCAGCTGCCGCCCCTACCAGGAGACGTCACCGGACTACCTTCAGCCAGGACCAGCTAGATCACCTGGAGGCAACATTTGCAAAAAACCATTACCCTGATATTTACTGCCGAGAGGAGCTGGCCAGGGCTATCAAACTCAATGAGGCTCGCATCCAGGTACCTGCTCAGTACTTAATGGCCCCAAGAACATAGGGACACTGCCATATTGGACGTGTTAAAAGCAGCCTGCAAGGGGCCTTTTGGAAACTGGGTCTCCAAGGCACTTACGTGCTGTGCCTTTCTACAACCATGGGACAAAGAAAGTGTGCTTTTTAAAGTCACATTTAGATCTATTTTTCCCCTTTGGTGTTTTTCATTCTGTTTTCCTAATAGTGAGGCAGTATTTTACTAACTGCATTAATGGGTGTATGGACTTGAAGCTCTCCGTTTATGTAAACTTAAACAGTTGTGTTACATGTATTTCTTTATAAAAATATTTATAGACCACTAATTCATATAAAAAAATCAGAGTGCTTCACGACAATTGTACATAAAAATACATACGACAAAACCCATAGAAAATTGTTAAAATAAGAAACCAAGTAACAATTGTGGAAAGGTGCATTCTTAATTGCCTGAAGGAATGGAAAAGTTTTCAGCAGGCGTTTAAAAGTTGAAACAGAAGGCGCAGGGCTAGACCAATGTTACTGGTTACATGTTGTTGTAACATAGATTCTATATGAGAAACTGAGGCATCCCCCTCCGAATACCTACTACAGTGGTAAGGTAAAGGGACCCCTGACCATTAGGTCCAGTTGTGACCGACTCTGGGGTTGCGGCGCTCATCTCGCTTTATTGGCCAAGGGAGCCGGCGTACAGCTTCCAAGTCATGTGGCCAGCATGACTAAGCGAACTAGAGCAGCGCACGGAAACGCTGTTTACCTTCCCGCCGGAGCGGTACCTATTTATCTACTTGCACTTTGACGTGCTTTTGAACTGCTAGGTTGGCAGGAGCAGGGACTGAGCAACGGGAGCTCACCCCGTCGCGGGGATTCAAACTGCCGACCTTCTGGTTGGCAAGTCCTAGGCTCAGTGGTTTAACCCACGGATTAAGTACTTAATTTGTTCCGGAGGTCCGTTATTAACCTGAAACTGTTCTTAACCTGAAGCACCACTTTAGCTAATGGGGCCTCCTGCTGCTGCTGTGCTGCTGGAGCACAATTTCTGTTCTCATCCTGAAGCAAAGTTCTTAACCAGAGGTACTATTTCTGAGTCAGCAGAGTCTGTAACCTGAAGCATATGTTACCTGAAAAGTATGTAACCCGAGGTACCACTGTACTTTTTTATTTTAACAACAACAAATATTAACCAGAGACCCAGCTGAGTGTGCAAAGTCCAGAAAGCTGCTAAGAATCTCTGCTTGGGCCCACAATTCCAATCTGTCTACCTACACATACCTATGAATAAATGTGCATCATTCCCCTTTTGCCTATTGTTTTGCAAGTATAATTAGTCCATCCCAAACACACTGCACAAGCTTATCCCATAATTTCCTGCTTTTGGCAGATGTTTACCTTCTGCCGATGTCCCAGAACATTCTTGGTTTTCTTAAAAGGCTGGCACTGACAAGTTATGGATTTTCAGGAATAATTCTATTCTAAACATCATTGCCAAGATGCCTTGCCCAGGGAATACAATTCATAATATGCATTTTCTCTCTCCTTGTGCTGACAGGTTTGGTTCCAGAACCGGCGAGCCAAGCAGCGAAAGCAGGAACGAGCGCTGCCCAAACCAGGCACCCCTGGTATCCTCTGTCCCCTGCCTACACCCCTACCTCGACAGTACCAATATCCCCCCACTCTTGGGTCACATCCTCACCTGCCTCGTTTTCCCTCCACCTACACTCTGCCACCCCCACCTCCCCCTGCTACTTCTGCCCAGTTTTCCTGTCCTGCCCCCCACCACCCTCAACCCTCCCATGCTCACGAAGACTGGTACAGCCCTCTGCGCTCCACAGCTGCTCCGCCACCTCCTGTGCTCTCTCTGAGTCTCGACCCCAGCACCCACTGGAACTAAGAGCTCTTTCTCTGCAGCCGATTGACAAGGTGCAGGAACACAGGGCAGGGGAAATTATCATAAAGATACCCAAAGATGTGCATCGTTGTCTTGTTTATTCTGCTGGTAGTGGCTTCCATTAAGCAATTGTGCTCAGTGGCGTAGCGTGGGGAGTGCAGGGGGGGCCGGCCACACCGAGCGCAACATCTGGGGGGGCGCACTCGCACTCGCAGCTCTCTGCCCCTACCTGGCTCACTCACTCTCTCTCACTGCACTGCTGGCTGTGCGAATCCGATCCGAGCCGGCGGATCGCCGCCCACTGTGGAGGGGAGGGTGCCAGGCGTGCGGTGCGGTGCGGAGAGAGAGCGAGGGACTATCTGGGGGAGGGACAGTGCAGCGGGGGGGGCGCAAATTACTTGCCTTGCCCCGGGTGCTGACAACCCACGCTACGCCACTGATTGTGCTGCATGAGCTTGACTGTTCCAGTGATAAACAACAACACACACAGTGTAACACCCTGTTTAAGCCACGTCAACGTATCTGCTGAAGAGCCCCTGCCCCTTTGCTACAAAACCCCTGTGCTTCTCAAAGTCTTCTTGAATGGAGAGAGAGGACTTGGTCCATGTAAGGTGCTGCCCAGGCCAGTTGGGCCAAACCTTCACATGAACAGCTTAGAGAGCACCCTAGTACCCCAAACTTCTCAGTATCTGCAATTTGAAAGTAGGGTGACCCGTTACGCATTGCCAAAAAAGAGGATTTGCAGCACCAAAAAAAGAGGGCGCCAGTTTGCATAAAATTTGCATATGGTAATTTTTATATATAGACACAAATCTAGAAATAATTACTATAATTTAAATAAAATTATAAAACAACTCACCATAGTGGAGAAGATGCCAGGAAGAAGGTGCTACTAATTGTTGATGGGCAGCTTCAAGGCCCCTCCAGCTCTCCTTGTGGCTCCTTATTTTTAAACTGGATTTGAATTGGACAAACAGCTTCAGTTAAAGGACTGTCCTCTTCAAAGGACATGTGGCTACCCTAACTGCAGGGGAAGATCAGTAATGGTGAGCAAACTACCTTTGAGAAAGCCCTGATAAACTGCTGAAGAACACCAGAGGTTTCCATTAGAGAGAGACATGCATATTTGAGCAGAAAGAAAAAATTGAACTGTTCTATTTTAATTTGTTCTGAAATAAATGGATAGATATGAACTTGTATTAATATAGCACAAAGAACAAACAAACAGCAGAACTATGAAGACAAATGTGAATACCTAAACAAATGTAACTGCAACAGATGAAGAGACAAACAAAAATTATTTGTACAAATAAATAATGAATGAGATCTTAAATAACAAAATGAATGACAATAGGAAATTGATGAGTGTTGGAGATTGTGCAAATCCCTGTTCCCAAAAATGCAGTCTGAAAACCATGGCTTTATGCTCTTGGAGGACAGATATGGTCCACTATATTCCTCACAAGTTCATCAAATATTTGCACCATTGTCTGTTTTTGTGTAATTTCAGGGATGCCATTCAAACCAGAAAAAAACACATTTTTAAAAGATACATAAAAGTTTAACACACCACTGCCACAATTAATCCCATCTGAAAATTTCAGCTCACACATCAGAAGATCTTACACAGCAGCTACTGGATGAAGCTTGGATAGTCCACCTCGGCTCTCACACAAAATGCCTATATATTTTCATATACCTGTTATGCCTTTTAAGTTAATAGGCCTGCTATTTTTCCGCTTCAGCCTCTCTTTCATTACACCCAGGGTGAATAAAAAGCAATTATTATTTTTCAAAAAATTAAAAATCAGGTTTTTTTTATTTAAATCAGATTTTTTAAATTTAAATCAGATTTTTAAAAATAAAATGCTTTTGGAGGGAAAATCTTTCTAAAGATAGTTTTCTATTTAAGTTACATTATAGTCCAAAGACTTATTTCCATCAGGAAATAAGGATTTGTTTTCAGTTTTTCATGTGTGCTAAAACTCAGTCTAAGGGTTTTTTTAAAAAAAATAATTTAACCACATCAGTTAGCAAACATGGATACATATGCTATAATATTGTTTTAGTTAAATAAATTGTTTAAATTGTTAAGGAAATGATCATTTTTCTCCATCCAATAAAGTACAGTACAGCAGAAAAGTTGTCCAAATATGAACAGTTAACTTATTAAGCCTCACAATAATTTCATAATTATATGCCAATGTATTTCTAATAGTATAACCAAATCAGTAATTTTTGATATAACTGTAAAAACTACTCTGAAAATTTATTATTCAAAAAATGGAACCAGTTCATCTGGTTGTAAATATTAAGATTATACCAACAAGAACGAGTTTTTCTGTAAAAAAATGATTTAAATCAAGTCTTACTGACTCATGATTTAAATCATGATTTAAATCAAATCCACCCAGATTACACCCTTGCAAAGTGTTTATGTACAGTGATACATACGCTTCAGGTTACAGACTCCACTAACCCAGAAATAATACCTCGGGGTAAGAACTTTGCTTTAGGATGAAAACAGAAATCGTGCTCCGGTGGCCCGGCGGCAGCAGGAGGCCCCATTAGCTAAAGTGGTGCTTCAGGTTAAGAACAGTTTCAGGTTAAGAACAGACCTCCGGAACGAATTAAGTACAGTGGTGCCTCGCAAGACGAAATTAATTCGTTCCGCGAGTCTCTTCGTCTAGTGGTTTTTTCGACTTGCGAAGCAACCCTATTAGCGGATTAGTGCTATTAGCGGTTTAGCGGCTATTAGCGGCTATTAAAGGCTTAAGGGATTAGCTGCTAAAAGGCTATTGGCGGTTTAGCGGCTTAGAAAAAGGGGTTGGGGAGCGGGGGAAAATCTCAAGACTCGCAAGACATTTTCGTCTTGCGAAGCAAGCCCATAGGGAAATTCGTCCTGCGAAGCACCTCCAAAACGGAAAACCCTTTCGTCTAGCGGGTTTTCCGTCTTGCGAGGCATTCATCTTGCGGGGCATCACTGTACTTAACCCGAGGTACCACTGTATTTACATTTTAGACCTTGAGGGATCTGAGATGGATGGTGGTGGATGTATTTCAAGGTACCTTCACACCCTCCCACATTTCAGAGATGAAAACTGGGGTGCGCTTGTGTATGTGTGACGTGCCTCGAGTGGCACACCACAAATAATTGCCTCAGAATGATTTTGTCCCTCCTCCGCCACCACACATTATGTAATGCTGAAAGCTCCTTTTGGCCTACTACTCCAGATTTCATTCATTTGCTCTGAAATAGCCTGTCTAGTCTATCACTGGCTTCTAAAAGAGTGAAGCAGGATATATTAGTAAACTTAAGAGTGTTCAGTTGTTGTTTTTTTACAAAAGACTTTAATGTTTAATAAAATGCTAAATGCTAAAATGGATCTGCTGGTTTTTGTTGCAGAAGAGTTGCAACTCAAACAGAAAAAAAAATTCACAGTGACATCTATATTATCAGCATTGTTTGGGGAGGGAAAAGATGGAAGGAAAGTGGCACCAAGGGATTTTATGTCTGTATAATTTGCATGCTTGTGCCTTAAACAGATGCATGTCCAGATGCATCTACCCACCTATTGGGAGCTTTAATTAATCTAGAGGAGCTGAACCGTGAAGAATTCTAGTGCATGTGTGTGCAAATTAATACAATCTTGCAAAGGCGTTCCCCAAAGACATAACAAGGATGGTACCTTTCAAGAGAATGATACAAGAACAAGAAGGACTACCAGTAACTTTTACAAAGTGACTGCTGGAATGTGCTCACCTGGTCTCAAATGCATATGCTTGTAAACAACTGCACATGGAACACATGAAGAAATTATTATTATTATTATTATTATTATTATTATGATGATGATGACTTATTAGTCACTTGTTATCTAAGAAGGCCTCCAAGAGACTTATATTTAAAAGCATAAACAAGAGCACATTATTCCATAAAAGATAAATAGTAATTTTATTTTTATTATTATAGTAATTAGTAATAGTAATAGTTATAGTAATAATTACAGTAATTTTAAACAATCCTTCCCAGCTGCAATAGAAAACTTTTGCATCACAATAATAATAAAACATAACACAGACCATCAAAAGTCGGGGGGGGGGGGAGGTACATTTTTAGCTGGTGCTGAAAATATGTCAGTGAGTGCCAGGCAGACCTCTGGAGAAAGCATTCCACTGTTGGGAAGCCAAAGCTGAAAAGGCGCTCTCCTTTGTCATCACCCTTCAAGTTTCCCTCAGAGGAGACCAGAAGATGGGCCTCAAGTGAAGATATAACAATCTAGGTTTATATTGTAAGAGGCATAAAAAGCCGTAAAGAGATTTAAAAGTAAAAAACAGCACTTTGCATTGGGCTTGCAAGCAAATATATATGCAGCCAGTGTAATAGGAACAGTAGTGGTATGCTTGCTTCAAACCTATGAGAAGTTAGGCAGCCGTGTTCTGCACTAATTGAAGCTTCTGCACTACAGTGGTGCCTCGCAAGACGAAATTAATTCGTTCTGCGAGTTTTTTCGTCCTGTGAATTTTTTCGTCTTGCGAAGCACGGTTTCCCATAGGAAATGCATTGATGGTTTCCCATAGGAATGCATTGACGGTTTTAAGAAAAAGGCGCAAGATGTTTTCGTCTTGCGAAGCAAGCCCATAGGGAAATTCGTCTTGCGAAGCAACTCAAAAAACAAAAAACTCTTTCGTCTTGCGAGTTTTTCGTCTTGCGAGGTACCACTGTATATTCAAAGGCATCCTCACATAAAGCTCAATACAATAATCCAATCTTAAGGTTACCATGTTGTTGGTATTTGTCTCTCAAGAGACAATGGAGTGTGCCTGTGGGGGTGAAGTCAAACTGCTGCATTTGCAGCACCAAAGTGACCTCCCCAGGGCACAAGCCTGGGCACTGTTCATGGAGGTCCTGGGCTGCCCAGACGACAGGACCCCTCCCTCAGCCTCGCTGATGTGGTCCAGAAGAAAGCAGAGCAATATGTCTGGCACCAGCTTGGCTGCAGGAATTGCAGGAAGGAGGCATACAAGGCGCCATCCAACCACCTTACGGACTCTACTCCAGATTTGTGTAGGGTTTACTCTTTAGCCTTCTTTTCCTGAAGATAGCCTGCAAGGCAGTGGAGGGTTAGAATCAGTGTTTTCTTTCCACCCTGAAGAACTACCATCCCAAGTTGATGAGCCCCATCTGCCCCTTCACTTCTTCTGCATGTGCAGAAACTGCCTTCTTCACCATCGGATTCACTATTGGTCTCGTTTGTAGTATTGTAAAAATCCTGCCAATTGCCCAGACCATCTCTGTATTCCACAGCTTTACTAGGACTTCAGCCACGCCAACTAGAAAACTCCCCAGAGCTCTCTGGAAACCAAGTGGATCCATGAGCATACAAACTGCCCCTTCATATACATCAATTGATTGAGATTTATTTTCCACTGTTGATAATCAGATGCTATAATAAGGCAACTGTGTTTTTTCTAAAAGGGAAAAATTTTCCAAATTGATGCAAGAAAGGCTAGGTAAAGGGACCCCTGACCATTAGGTCCAGTCGTGACCGACTCGGGGTTGTGGCACTCATCTCGCTTTATTGGCCGAGGGAGCCGGCGTACAGCTTTGGAGTCATGTGACTAAGCCGCTTCTGGCGAACCAGAGCAGCGCACGGAAACACCGTTTACCTTCCCGCCGGAGCGGTACCTATTTATCTGCTTGCGTTATGACGTGCTTTCGAACTGCTAGGTTGGCAAGAAAGGCTACTGCCACATAAATACAACATACTACAGCTTGAGAAGACCCTCTTGTAATGTGTAACATTGTGGGCCAAGATGCTCAAGCAGAATACATTTACAGCACACAAAAGCATCCTTATTGCCATTTTGTGACATGTTGCAAGGCAGTTATTTTATTACAAATTCCAGAAAGCTAGCTGTGCCTGTTGCAACAGTCTTCTCGTGCAAATTTACTCAGGAGCAAGTCCTATTTCAGTTGTGCACGTCCTATGTTCCTTGTGCAAGTTTTTAAAGGAACAGCAACACTGAATTCAGTGGAACTTGTTTCGGGGTAAACATACATTAAGGTTTGGACTGCAGTCTGAGCACAAGGGAGCAAACTGCAGTCTAATGCAAAGTCCTCCAAGCAAACTGACAGAAAATGGAGCAGTGGCGGGAACCCTGCAAGACTACCATGGCAACAGCCTCTTTTAAAAGGCAATGTCATAAATCTCATAGTATCAGGTTTCCTGCGTTAGTAATGAAAAGGTTGGTAATGCTTTTTTGAGGTTACGATGCACGAGGTGATGAATTTCAGTAGTTATGAGCTATCTGGGTCCCATTTGTAAGTGGTCCATTCAATTTAATGTCGTGGGGAAAAGCTAGAAATATGTAGGAATTTGCTCCCGAAAGAAATAGTTAAGAAATTATCTTTATAAGGAACAGCTAACATGTCCACGGAATAGAGCGCAAGCTGTTGACGGCGGCTGCTTCGATGCTACCGAGTATTGCAATTTCTGGAATCGCGTTCTTTATCCATGGCTTTTTCATTTTGAGTACAGACTGTATCGTCTCACATATGTAGAAGGGCGCTGCTGGCCTCGGGAACAGAGGTATTCACAAGCCCGCGGGGGAAGCGTCTTAAGGCTCCTCGGAGCGAGAGCAAAGGGGCTGCGAAGGTGGAACCGCCTGCGCGCACCGAGGCCCGAACCAGGGCCAGGCGGGCGACCAGCGCGTGACGCGCGTCAATCGGCTTCACCAACGTCGGAACGTGCGCCTCGCCCTTCGCGTCCCCTCAGCCCTGCGAGGCAGCCCCCGCAAACTTGGGAATAATAGTAATAATAATAATTTTATTAATGATTTATTCCCCGCTCATCTGGCTGGGTTTCCCCAAGTTTCCAGGACACAAAAACATCGTAAATGTCAAACATTAACAATTTCCCGATAATAATAATATTGTCCACGGAGGCCTCGGCCGCAAGAAACCTGTTTAGGGTCCCACATTATTTCCTCAGTTTGTCTTTCAAGGCACCACAAAACCCGCCTTGCTTCAAAAAAAACGCGCGAGTCAAACGTCCCGCCCTTAACGGTCGGCGCTCTTCGTCTTCCTTCTGGCCCTTCTCCCTCCCTGCCCGTAAAAAAGCCTTCCTTGAGAAATGGAGGGAACAAGAATGGCCATTTCGCAAAGCACGGCCTCAATTAAGCAGTCGCTCCCCCGCCCTACAATCCAGTCAGAACCGGAAGTGCAGGTCTCTATTATGTGGAATGGAGGGGGAGGCGGAAGCCTCGCGCGAGTGAACAAAGGCCCCGGATGCTGTAGCACATCTCTTTTTGGAGGGAAAAAGTCGAACGGATCTCCGGATGTCGGAGCGACGTCCCTCGTACCACAGGCGTAACGGTCGTGCGTAGTAAGCGCATGCGTAGTTTGCGCACTTAACCCTAGGAAGGCGCGGCGTCCGTCACGTGATTGGTCGCGGTGGGCGGGACGCTATATAAGCGAAGCGCGGGCGGTGCCTCGGCCGCATTTTCAGCTGCTTGAGCCCAGGAAGCTTCTCTTCGGTAAGGCGGGGGGGGGGCGGTCTTGCGGGCTTCCTTTGTTGTCGATGAAATGCACGGTGCGGGGGTGGGTTGTTTCCGACGCTTCCGTTCAAACAAGTACGTCAGTAGCGAGGTAACGGTGGCCGTTCCTCGGTAGCGACGACGTGAGGGGGTGGCAAGGGGGGCCGCGGCACCAAAGCGCACGCGCGTTCGGAGCGGCGTTCCGAATGCTGATGATGTGCGCATGCGGCTGAGGAGCCCGGTTCCCCTCGCGCCGCGCGCGAGAGAGAAAACAGCGGTCTGTCGTGGCGCGCGTGCGCGCTTTGGTTTTGGAACGGGGGGGGGCGGGGCGGGCATGAGAAGAAGCAGAGCAAGGAAATGGCGGAGGGGGTCCCGGTGGGCGCGCGGGGCGCACTGGCGAGGCCATGCAGCGGCCTTCGTCGCCTGCCGCCATCTTTGGTCGTCCGGATTGCCCCTCTTTAAGCTGGGGGTGAACAAGATGGCGCTCGAGGCGGGGAAATGGAGGGCGGCCTCGAGGCGGGGAGGGGGAAGCGCCACCCCCACCTCTCGCCTTCCGCTGAGGACTTTCCCTTCGGGAACATGCAGTTGAAATAGAAACTGAGGCGGGGGTGTGGCTTAAGGCTTGCTCCTCTTTATTTATTTTTTTAAAAAAGCCCAACAGCCGCCCTGAACTCGAAGCTTGTAGGTGCTTGAAGTGGGTCAGATTTAGCAACTGCTTCTGTGACGCGAAGGGCGGGGACGTATTAGCACGGCCCTGAGAAGCTTTCCTTTTCTGATTGGAAGTAATGCGCAACCACATGGAGCTTGGCGGTGGATTGGGGTGGGTGGAGGAGATGGGGACAGCATGCGTTATAAATCCTGCAACAGGTTTTCTTAGTGTTATGGCACCACATGCAGGGTGACTTCTAAGGGGAGGAATTAAGCCACACTTGATGAATTGAGTGAACAGAGCAAGAGTACTGAAAATATTGGGACTGATACTTAACGGTGTCTAGTGTTTCTGGAGGGTTGGCAGTCTTAAATTCTCCGTCACTGACTGGGACAGGTTGTTTGCAGCTGGATTTTGCTAACTTGCTCTGCAATAAGCATTGGTGGTTCTTCAAATTCTCATAATGGAATTATTCCAGTATTAGACCTCTGATCCACAATTGTGCGTGTTTCTCTTCTTCAGACTCCTCCCTACCACCATTATGTCTTCTGAAGAAGGAAAGCTGTTTGTTGGGGGTCTGAATTTTGACACAGATGAGCAAGGCCTGGAGCAGCATTTCAGCTCTTTTGGACCCATTTCTGAAGGTAAGCAAGTGTGGTGTTGGGGATGGAGTTTTCTCCTGGGATCAACATAAAATTGGATAATTTTAGCTACTTTTGTTTTCTGTTCTTAGTTGTTGTGATCAAGGATAAAGAGACCCAGAGATCAAGAGGCTTTGGCTTTATCACCTTTGCCAATCCTGAACATGCATCAGATGCCATGAGAGCCATGAATGGAGAGGTGAGTACTTCCTTGTGGTGTGATCTGTTGTCCTACTGTGTCCTGGCTGCTTTAATTACATTAATAATAATAATATTAATAATAATAACAATAGTTTTTATTCCCCAACCAGAGCCAGGCTCAGGGCAACTAACACCAGTAAAATTACAATAAAAATGTAATGGGGAAACCAATTTAGAATACGGGTTAAAATACAATGAGACAGTTTCCCAAGAACCATACTGCTTTGATTTTAGTTTTTGTGAAATGCCCTTAATTAAACTATATTAGAAAATGGCCTTTTCTTGCTTGCAAGTGTCAACCCAGTAGTAGGGAGCTGTTGCAGTGTATGCACATTACCTAAAAGCACATGCGGTGATGATGCTTCTGATTTTAGTGTCAAAGTGAGCAGTTTTTTGTCATAAACTGGTGAGACAGCTACATTGGTAACAGGCACAGATGAGGAACCTGTGGCCCTCCAGATGCTGCTGGACTTTTGCTTCTATCAACATTTGACTATTGGCCATGCTGCCTGGGATCCGGCTCTTCTTGGGAAGGTGGATCCTGCATTCTTCCAGATGTATTGAAAGCTCATTGAGTGGCATTGCTAGTTCACATTTCCACTACCCTTCTTACTTTAAAATAATAACACTAATGTTTATTATTCATACCCAGGCCATCTGGCTGAGGTTCCCCAGCCACTCTAAGATTATTTACCACCCACCTTTATAGGGTTTGCACCCAACAGGAATCTCAGCAGCAGGACTGCTTTCTGTGATTCCATTTCTTAAGGCTACCAGAGGTTTTTCAGAATATTGACTTATCTTTGGGAAGTTATTTTTTAAGTGGTTCAATTTGCTGTGTGGAGTGCAAGTGGCAGATACCCAAACCTACGCAGGTGGAGAACTTCAGAATTCAATTTAGAAATAAATCCACTGAGCTCTACAGTATCTTAATAAGAGCAATAGTAATTGGTGAAAAGTCATGTTTTATTAACAATTGGTTATGTGCATATGAAAATTCATGTAAATAGTTGCTTTGTTTGATCAGCTAGTTAATAAAGCAATGGTCATAATTAAAGCACTTGTTCACTATCAGTCTGTAGATGGGCGCCAGATAAGAGTTGATCACGCAGGGAAGTCTTCCCGTGGATCTAGAGGTGGCTACTTTGGAGGCAGGGGGCGAGGCCGTGGTTATTCCAGAGGTGAGTATAAGGAGAATGAAACAAACATTTGCATGCATTGGGGTAATGAAGTGGGTGTGGTTGCTGGTGGCTTAGCTGTCACTGAAATGGTTTTTTTTCCTCCTTGGAGGTGGTGGAGACAGAAGCTATGGTGGGCGATACGACAACAGAAGTGGAGGCTACAGCGGTTCCCGGGACTACGGCAGGTAATTGTGCTGATGTGCTAGAGCATCATTAATGCTCAGATTTAGGTGAACAGATATAAAACACAAATGCTTTGTTTTCAGAAGTCAGGGAGGTTATAACGATCGCTACTCTTCAGGAGGCTCTTACAGAGACAACTATGACAACTGAGGTAAGTGGATTTTGGGAAGGGAGTGAAAATGCTGTCTTGCCAAAACGCTTGTGAACTATCAGTGTTCCGACTTCACACTGAGTAACAGCAGTAACTACAGCTCCCTACTGAGTTGTCAGTATCAAATATGTTTCTTTTCTTTTTTTATCTGCCATTTGCTCAGATCTAAAACATTGCAGCCCTCAGTTCACATTACTGGTAAATAACTTTTAAGTGCATGTTGGACCTTAAAGAACTCTTAAATTCAAATTGCAAAGTTGTCAGAGTGCTAACTGGGGGAGGGCCTGAGATTCCTAGCATCACTAATCTAAAAAAGTCTAGGAGTGGTGAATTTCTGCAACATGTCCGTATGCTTGTGCCTTTATGATTGTACCTGCTTCTTGTCCTCAGCTCACACCGAGTAAAAATCCTTCCTGAATCAAGATCGTCCTTCCAATGGCCGTATTTATAAAGATTTTTGGAGCTTCGCTGAATCTTGTTTAGTTACCTACTTGTATCTTCCCCCATATAGCTTTTGTCACATGCAGCCCGAAAGCTTCCTCTACAAGATGGCCTGTTTAGACTTTGCTCAAGAGTTGGTTTTTTCAAGAGTGGTTTTTAAGCAATTTTGAAATCGGTTTTATTTGTCTTGCTTTCTCAATCCAAGGTTTCTTTTAACGCGACACATGGGGCCCTACAACTTTAAACAGCTGGAAACTGAGCAAACCTTTTTTTTTTTTTGAAATAGTGCAATGCACTTGAGTTCAACTCTTAGCATAGTAAGGGAGGGCAACAAATGCAAACCACCTTGGTATTAGTAAAAGAATTAAATGATTCACGCTGGTTTAGTAAAAAGCTATTTTACTGTAAAAAGTAAATCCAGAAATCAAAACTGAACGCTTTGAGAGGTTCTTGAAAATGTTTGTTTATATTGTCCTTTTTTTACTGGAAGAAACGTGCATAATTCAATTGACATTGTATTTGAAGTGGATAAGGAAGTTCCTGTACTGAGTTTTTGGCTTTACGAAGCCCATTAAAATCCCATCTGAAACAATTCTCTGCTCTTGACGTTTGACATCACATTGCACCGCACAACTTTGATAGCTTAGTGACAAGGAAGCAAAAGCATGGTAAATCCCAGGGTTGGTACCCAAGTAATATAGTTGATATACACTAATACTTAAGCAGTTGGTGTGAAATGGTGGAAACAGGAAATCTTCAACATGGGGAAGTGGAAACATCTGTCTGCTCCTTAAACTGGCTATAGGATATTTTAGCATGACTTTAAGCTATAATTGTAGCATCTTGTTAGTCATGTTGTAACTGAATAACTTTGTATCTAAATGATATATATTACCCTAATTGCATTAACCAACACATGATTCCCTAGAATGTTTATAGCTGTGCCAGTGCTATCCTGGGGAAATGAATCTGGGTAGGGGCTGGTGGCGGTGAAATACCTGTGGAGTCTTGTGTTTCAAACAAGGCTCCCAGTGGAGTTCAATACAGTGTTACCTGCAAATCTTGGGCTTTCTTTCTTAGTCTTCAAACAGTGAATTATTTAGCTGAGCCTTTAGTGAAGGCAAATCATTATTTTTGGTTTGGGAGTCACTACTACAGAGGGACCAAAATACAGGGTACCAAGCCAAAACACGTGTGATGAAACATGTGCCCTATGTTTAAACATTCAAGTTAAGTGTTATAACCTAGAATGGGTTGGTTCTCCTTGCTACAATAGTAGTACTCTAGCTGTTGCTAGAGAGGAAGACTTGGGAAGGACCTGCCTCCTTACACAAATGCTAAAGTAGGATAATGTGTCCTACTACAATTGGGAAATTTCAGCTGTCAGATGAGCTGGTGGAGAAGGAAGTTTTTGAAAGTGGGGGGCCTTGAGGCTTTGTTCAGGGTTAAGGCTGAACTGATATTGGGCCTAGATGGGCCTACCTGTAGTTAGCTCTGTCCTGTTCTTACACTGTGAGAATTCTCTGCTAGCGTGTGGAAGCCAGTGTCCTTGGAGACCCCGAAGTGTGTTGTGCCTCCTTCAGTGCGATCCATGTGAGACGAAAGCTGCTCTTGGCTAGTTCATTTGTGGAAATAGTCCTGTATTTCGAGGTAACTTTTTTGCTCATGTCTGCATCTTCCCTCCCACAGAGCTCCATTCTTGTGGCTACAGCAAACCACTGATTCTTATTTCTTTGACAAACGTACTGGGCAAGTTTGGGGTCTCCTCAGACCCCACGAGAACCTGGACTGAATCTGCTCCTTTTTTTATCTGGGGTGGGAGGGCCTATCTGGCTGTTGCGACTTGAGATTTGCTTTCAAAAACTAGAGGGAAGGTAGTTGGCCAAACAGTACTTGGGTTCATCCAGCTGCATTTGCTGTTTTGTCCAATATCTTGTAATTGTGCCTTGTGCTGACCTTGGACTTGTCAATTGGGAAGACTTCCGATTGCAACATTGTTTGGGTGTGGGAGGCTTCTATTTCCACTTAAAACTTTTCCAATTCTTAGTGCATATGGTGGCTTTTGGACAAGAATCTAAAAGTGGGAGAAAAATCTGAACTTAATAACTTGGGGAATCTCCCAAGGGCTAGGTGAACAGCATCACCTAGGCTTGGAATATCCTGTTAGACATGTATAATCTGAATACAATGAGAATTTGAATGAACTTGTGTTAAGTGACACTGCCTTGTTTTTGACAGGTTAGAAGAGATGATGGTGGCTATTCTATCCTGAAAAAGTGTTGGCCACACTATCTTGAAAGAAGTGATGGAATGGAACAGGGACTACTCTTTGGATCCTGAGCTTGAGCTACGAAGTAAACAGTTTCTCCCACATCAAAGTAAATATATATATTTTTCTTAGAGGAAAACCTTTGCTTTCATATTCAGTAGTTTAAGCATGGCTATGTGTTGCTGTGCCATTAAACTGGCTATGGTACAAATTGTTTTTTGGCTATGCAAAAGTAAATAGGAGATCAAACTTCCATTGGAGAGGGTCAGAAGCGTGTTACTAGTGAATTGGTACTTCATTAGTCACACACAGTACAACTATATTGCTAAGGGTTCTGCTTGTGCAAGAAGTGATGGCAGTGAATAGCTATGGTCACTTGTTTCTTATAGCACTTGATGAAAGTAGCGTGGTCCATACCTTGTGCATAATAAACTTCTGTCAGTTACTTGCCACAGAAGTAACCATTTAAATTTTCTAACTTTAACAAGCAATTAGTTTATTTCTTCAAAACCAGGAACTTCATGCCTCTGCTCATATATGTCTGTTTCATATCTAGGATGCCCTTCTATAATGACTGACAAATTCTTTTCTTGCAGGGTCCCTATAGCTACTGGGTACAAGAGGAAGATGCCTCTTGCAGAGACTCGTTCAGCCATTCAGACAGGTTTGTTTGTTTATTTTTTAAAACCCATTAAATTAGATGTATCTGAAGGGAGCAGGAGCAGTAAGCTCAATTGGTTTGCGTTTAGGTCGGATTTATGTTAAAAGGCCTTGGCACAAACTCCTGTAAGAGTATTAACTGACTTAGCACATTAAATCGGTGAGTTCTGTGTGCTAATTTGTCTTCTTGCATTCCGTATTAGGTTAAGTGTCATTACTGGAATGAACCTATCAGCTGGCAGCAGTGGAGCAAGTAGATTACTACGGGCCGTGCATTCAATACTGTTGGAATATAAGTGCTTATGAGGAGGCTGGCTGGCCAAGCAGTGGAAAGTGCTCAAAAGTGAACTGAATTTAAAGAATTGTGGGTGCTCAATCCTGTGATACAGCACTTTCTGAGATGTTTAATTTAATTTGTAAAATATGAGTGCTATCTATATATAGTGTGTTTTGGGGTAGGCTTGTGCAGCGCTTGAGCTAAAATCTTTTAATGAGACCTATAACTGGAAGAATGTCTGAAACCTTAACACCAAGCGATGTAAAATTTAAATACTACTTACAACAACTATTCTTCATGTGCTTTGAATTCCAAATATGTTAAACCATGGCTTCTAATAAAAATGAAATAGTAACTGACAGTGTTGTGTTCAGCTTGTATTCTTCAGCACATCACTATCTTAACACATATACAACCTTATAGGGTAAGCAGCTGGTTAACATTAAAGAAGGGTGCATTGACTTCCAACTCCTTGCACATCAGAAAAGAGTAGGCAAAGGATTACAAGTGTGGACTTATTAAGTATATTTGATAGGTATTTTACAATATCTCAAAATAATGTTTTATAAGAAATGCAGAACATGCCTCAGTGGAAAAGACAGGAACCCTCATATGACTTTGATTAACTAGCTTTTGCGTGATTTTCTATTTCTGAATTTATTTAGTGATCAGAATACATAACATCAGTCACTCCTAAATTAAGATCCACAGGTAAATGGACTGTTGAGGGACTTGTCAACCAAAGTACACTTGGGCAAATAAGCACCTCCCTTCATAAAACTACATATAGCTACTAAGGCTAGAACTCAAACCCCCTGAACTATTTACAGACTTGTCCATTAGAAATTCAAATCAAAATGGATACAAGAAAGGGATAGATGTTCCCAAGTTTTTTGCCAAGACAGTTGCCTCTGCTTTTCTAGTGAGTTATAATTTCTTTCTATGTACTTATGCTTTAGGTGGTAGCTAGGTTCTGTTATTACTGGTCCCAGTAACCTGCAGGGAGTGCTGTAGCAGGTTTGTAAAGGGGCAAGCATAGGTGGTTCATTTTGAAGGGAATAAAAGGTCTGAAATGGGCAACTCTTGTGTGGGAGGTTTCATAATGCAAGTAGAAGCAATGTTTGCCTTTCATTAGGAACTTGAGTTTACCTTGCACCAGAATGTAAATTGTTTTGCTGCATTGCACAAGTTCTGCCTTCAGATTTGCTTTATCTCTATAGAGTCCTATTGCAACACATGAAATCTGACATGGGAAGGTAATTGTTGAATGGAAAAAAAATACAAGTCTAAATCACTCGGTGCAAAATTAGCTAGGCACCAGGTGCATTTTGCACCTGTCTTTTGACCATTTGTGACCAAGCGAAGATGTCCGGGTGCAAGGATGGTACCTGATGTTTTCACCATCTGGAGGTGCATGTCTGGGAATCCTTGGATGTGGACTGTTTTCACACACCAATAGGCTATTCTTGTGGAATTCTCAGTTATATATTTTTTTGCACAACTGGAATGCATTTTGGGAACCATAATGCTTTTCTTGTGCATTTTAAGCAGGAGCAGTCACCATTAAGGACAATATGTATGTGGATTGTCCCTGGATAAAGTGGCTGTTCTCAGAGCTCTTAACCTAGCTCACATCTCGTCCAAAAATGCCAACTGGACATTTCATTTTGGCAACTGCAACCTTGGTTTAAGGAGCCATTTGGCACCTAGTTTATATATCTTTTAACACTGGGAGTGCTGGATGTTGCTTCATCCTCTGATAAACCACCCAAGGCAAAGTTAGGACAACTAGCAAAATGTCACTCATGTTCTTGCCTATTGTGATAGATGCACTCCTTTTCTCCTGTTCTCCATATTGTGTAGTAATATGCTTCCATGGAAGATTTAGTGTCTTGGATTCCATTTGCACATGAGTGCTGTAACATGCCTAGTTTCCAAGCATGTATCCATAACAAAGAAGGGTACGCATAAAATAGGGATCTGGGCTGTTTCCAATTCTGTACATAACCTTGCAAGTTATTTTTAAGAGCCTTTGTTTTTTAACACAGTGGTTTTCACAAAGCTTACACACTTAAAAAAAGCAAAATCACGTATAGCTCCTTAAAATAGCTCATGTGAGCAATGAAAGCCTTGGTAGGGGCCACCCTTCAGGGGAACACATTTTTCTACTTCTGAGTGATCAAGATTCATATAAAATCGTAACTTAAGCAAACTACCCTTTATTGTAATGTCAAAATGTAGGAAACTTGAGAGGAATCTGGGCGATGGCTTAATTTATACCTTGGCCACCATCAACTAGCAACCAGAGGAACACGGATTTTTCCTTTGTTTTCTTGGCGCGCTCACATTATGAGAAGGGCCTGGCTCGGCGGAGCGGCGTCTGCCTTGCAAGAAGGCTCCAGCCTCCATCCCCGGCAGCATCTCCACGTGGGCTTGGGACAGCAACCCTCGATTAAGAGCAGCTGCCAGTCCGTGTAGAGCAGAGGCAGGCAACCTCCGGCCCGTGGAGCCTCACGAGGCAGACACCTGCCATCATACACGTCCGGCGGGTAAAACCTTGGCTCTATTAGCATCGCTCCCTTCATCCGACACTCCCTGCCTGAAACCCTGGAGAGCCGCTGCCAGCCAGGGCAGGCAGCGCGGAGCTAATGGGCCAAGGGCCAGAGTTCGGCATCCTTCCCGCACCGTTTGGGCCGCAGCCTTTTCTCGCCTTCCGAATGAAGAGCTGCTGGCGAAGGCGGGCCTGCTTAGGCGCGCTTCCTCAGGATAAAGCGAGGCGAGCTCGAGTAGGCCGCGGCTTTTGTCGGTTATCTTTTGAAAGAGGGGAGGAGGTGGGGGAGGGGAGGGGGAGGGGCAGGCGCGCAGGCGCACGTGAGGCGACGAGGCCTCGGAGATGAATTGGGGGGAGCGGGAAGGAGGGGGAGGGGCGTGGTCGCCATTGTGGTGTGGCCCCGCCCTCCGCGCGCCCAGCCAATCCCAGCTCGGGAGCCGCGTGTCGGGCGTGGCCTAACCGCAGCCTCGCTTTCATTCTCCTCGCTTGCGTCTCTCTCTCTCTCTCTCTCGGCGCCATCGCGATACCCTCTTGCCTCAGTGGCTAACGGCTCTCTTCGCATCCTGCTCGGAGACCGGCTTCGGTGAGTGCTTTGACGCCGGGGAAGCGCCCAGGCCGCTGCAGGAAAGCCGTAGGAGGGGCGCTGCATCGAGCATTGGGAAGGGAGCCGGGAGGGTAACGGGGAAGAAAGGCTCCTCTTCGCCGTGTGAGGCGGGGGAGGCTGAAGGGAGAGACGCTACACAAAATGGCGGCGGCTGCCCATAAAGAACGAGAGGGCCCCTCTGCGCACACTCTTGGGTTTGAAACGCCGCTCTCTCAGGCTCCTTCGTGAGGAGTGATGCGCTGCTGAAGACCACCGGGAAGGGATGTAATTGTTCCAGGGGGATGGAGAGCCTTAGACGTGGTCAAGTCCGCTGTAGCAGCAGGTTTAACGCGGGGGCGGGAGAGGAGGAGCCCTTGGCTTACTGCGCCTGCGCAAAGGCTCTTCGCGGAGCGCGGGACAGCAGCGGGGTAGTCTTTGCGCATGCCTGCTGGGGTCTCAGTCCGTAGAACGTGAGACGCGCTGAGCTCGCCTTCCCGCATTCTGCTCAGACCACGTGTTCGCGGCCATTTTGCCAGGGGGGAGGGGTGGATTGGTTGGGGCAAAGAATGGGAGCCCATTCTCTCTGCACGTCTGCCTTGATAAGCCGTCGGGAGCCGCTGCAACGCTCACTCACTAGTTCCTGCTTGCCTTCCTTCCTTCGATGACTTGTTCCAGCTATTGATGCACTGAGTAGATTGCAGGATCTTGCCATACGCACCTGATGGATGAAATCTGCCTCAGGTCGTCAGCCTCATGTTACCAAAATTAGTGACCACAAAATTCTTGTAGTTGCTGCACAGGGTGGAGCCAATACCAGGCTTCATAAGATGAATCGAGAACGCCTGATCTTAAAATATTTTTAGCTTGAAAGTAAGATCCACCTGTACGGTTAAGGACTTAATCCAAGCAGATAAACACTCATTTTCCTGTAAAATAGAAAACGTGCTGAACTATTAGCCCTCATAAAATACTAGTTACAATGAGGTTGCCATAATATAATATTTTATTTATATCCCACTCATCTGGCTGGGTTTCCCCAGCCACTCTCGGTGGCTTCCAACAAAATATTTAAAATACAAAAAAAAACCTTATTTCAAAGTGTGTGTTCACCCTAATCACTTTAATCATAAATAGTATGAAAGGTGGCTCCCTAGTAGGGAAGTAGCTTAACACCTCCTTTTCACATCTGAGAAAGATTGCCTGCATGCTTCCTTCAATTAACCTTCCATTTTTCTGAAGTAGGCATTGATGAAAATTGAGAAGTGCTTATTAGCATTTCGCCTTAGTATGTCCAAACCTCAAAAGTCTGACTGATAGCTTATCAGATGCTCTGGAGAGAGCAATTCGGATAGGCACTTTGAGTAGGGGAAGTAAGCATCTTCCATCTTTGTTTGGGGATTAACACAGTTATATCACTGGGAAAACAAGTTAACTGCTCATTTGTAGCTAATTAACTCCTGCCTGCTTATAGCTAAGCCCAGTCACCTGTATCTAATTGCCTCTAGAATAATGAAGAACTGTATCACCTAGGCTCATTCTATGTCCAGTAAAATGTACTTTTATGCACTCTTAAGACTGTCCTTTAGTGTAGAAGGCTCAAGATATAAAAACTTGTAACATTAAAAGTACTGTAATGGCACAAGAACACCTTTAAGTGTTAAGTATTAAGATAGGAAGCATCAAAAGAACAAGAGGGCAACATTAGCAATCCTACCTATATGCTGCTTTATTGCATGCTTATTTGAGAGTAAGTCACATTGTTTTCAGTGATGCTTATTCCCAGATAAGTTTGCACAGGATTACAGTTAAGACTGCAGTTCTGTGCACAATTGCTTGGGAGTAAGACCTACTGGAAATAATACTTCTGAGTAAACATGCATAGTCGCCTGGAAATAAGCAACATTGATTTTTCAGTTTGTTGCTTCCACATAAATAGCTGCAAATAAAAACAGAATAGTTTTTAAGGTTCTCAATGTCTCTGCCTCAGGGCATGCAGGGGAAAGTAAACATGTTAAGTTTACAATGCTCAGTTGGAATAGATAATTATGGGTCTCAGTTCAGTGGGAAACAGATAGTAAAACAAAGTTAAGAGGCTCCTGGCCTGGAAGTGAGACTGCTACTGGAAGTCAGGCAACTAATGAAGATAAGCTACAAAAGGAAGATGTGACCCTGGTCAATATGGGCAACCTATACATCAGTGATAACCATACAGCAGATTAACAAGAACCCTGGCTTTGTACCAGATTATTCATTGGTTTAATGAATATTAATTTGCCCCCGTCCAGCAGAAGGAAAGAAACTGGGTTACAAAAGAGCAGCAAGCCTTGGATGTTTTGCTGACAGATGAAGAATAATGATAATCTTTTCCTGGAAAATGAAAACAGGCTGTTAGTTGTCAGTGAGCAGCTACTTGTAAATTGCTAGTGTAGCCTGCTATCTTTTGTCCTTATTCCCACCTATGTTTGCCAAATCTAAACACATTTCTTCCCTACAGATCACTTAAACAATGGCATCGGATGAAGGAAAACTCTTCATTGGAGGGCTCAGTTTTGACACCAATGAGCAGAATCTGGAGCAGTTGTTCTCCCCCTACGGAGACATTGCAGAAGGTGAGGAAGGGTGTCACACCTGATTTTATTCTGTAATTACAGAAGTTCTGAATCTGTTAATGTTTCCACACCAGGAAACCAATTGGTAGGGCTTTGGGGTTTGCAAGTGCATGCACTCACACAATGCTAGCAACTATACTATGATAAGTTAAAGACTCGTCACATCTTTCATTCAAGGCATGATAACTCTTTGGCTGAGGCAGAAAATCGCCATTCTTTGTTGAGGCAAGCAAGAGCCACCATTGTAATTCAAGGATGCATTCCAGAAAACAAAGCTGCTTAGAGTTTGTTGAGTGGGGCTGATGAGGGGTGTGGCCTGGAAAAGTCCCTGGGGCCTGATAGAGAGCCTTCAATGCCCACATTTGGCCTGCAGATCATAGGTTCCTCACCCCTGTGTTAATGTCAGCAACCTTGAATGTTTTAGCACAGGGGTCAGCAACCTTCAGCCGTGGGCTGGTCCACCGTCCCTCAGACCATGTGGTGGACCAGACTGTATTTTGGGGGTTGGGGGGATGAACGAATTCCTATGCCCCACAAATAACCCAGAGATGCATTTTAAATAAAAGGACACATTCTACTCGTGTAAAAAGACTCTGATTCATGGACCATCCGTGGGCCGGATTGAGAAGGCAATTGGGCCACATCCGGCCCACGGGCCTTAGGTTGCCTACCCCTGATTTAGCAATTCTTGTGCTGTATCACTTCAGATCACAGCTGCGGTTTGCCTGCTCATTCATGTAAAATCCTTTTTTCTGAATGTACAAAATGAGTGTGTGATGAAGACTGTCCAACCATGTTCATGTTGAATAAATGGGGTTTTGTTAACATGAGAGCGCACTTGACACATATCTGCAGTCTGAAGTGATACTCCTGGTAATATATAGTGTTAATAATGATGTGCATCTTACTTTCTCCAACTTGTGTTGTAATTAATCAATACTATGGCTTGCTCATTTGATCTGTTTCAACATTAATCTAATTAAACTGAAATTGCAAGCTTGCCATTCAGTCCCATGGCTTGCTTTAGTCATTACCAAACACATCCAACCTTTCCCCCATTCCTCTCTAAAACAGTTCTGTAAATATTCACAATGGCTTCCCAGCCCTGTTCAGTTTCCTCACCCCTTCTTCTCAACTCTATGCACACTCTTGCACATGTGTGAGAAAACCATGAAGTCAGCCTGTTTCCTTCCCTTACCCTTCAGGTTATAAAAGCATCCTTTACTATATGTTTTAGCACGTGCTTCCTCAACCTCAGCCCTCCAGATGTTTTGAGACTACAATTCCCACCATCCCAGACTACTGGCTCTGCTAGCTAGGGATCATGGCAGTTGTAGGCTGAAAACATCTGGAGGACCGAGGTTGAGGAAGCCTGTTTTAGCAAAATGTTTCAATATAGCCTGAATTTTATAAAACCTTGATCCAAAGTTGTCCTTATTATTTATAGCTGTCAAAATGGGATGAGGGGCATGTATAAGTTAGATATGAAGAATGCCAATGATATATGGCTGCATCTTCTTTGTTTTCAAAGTGATTAATTGTATTCAAAAATACAAAGGTATCAATATGTCTAGTTGGGAGGGATTGTGCTTTGATACTACAGACCCTTGATGTATAGGTCTGAGGTTTCCTGGAAGCAAGCTCTTGTGATTGAGAGATTGGTTAATAAATTAACTGAGCTCATGAATAACAGCATCTTGTTTCCCCAGTAAGCTAGACAGCAAGGTTTTTCTTATTCTTCAGCATCCAGTTCTTGGAACTTATTTCCCGGATGTCCCTGTGTGGTTATAATGTCCTTCTAAGCAGTGTTTGAGTCTGATGTGGGGCTAAAGAAGGGACCTGGCAAGGGACACTGGCTGTCATCTACATGTAGAAAAAGAGCCAGGAAAATAATCTGTTACAATTTTCTCTCTCTCTCCAGTGGTTGTGGTGAAAGACAGGGAGACTCAGCGGTCCAGGGGTTTTGGTTTTATTACCTATTGCCGTCCTGAAGATGCCAAGGATGCCATGAGGGCCATGAATGGAGAGGTAAGTGTCGCCCGCAGAGATCGTTCACCATTTCTTATTCATTCTCTATTGCATCCACTTTCTTTGTAACTTCCTAGAACATGGAGGGCTATTAGATGTGATCTTCTGTTATGCTTGTATTGCAAAATGTTGTAACTACCTACTATTATCTTGGTGGGTGTGCTGCACAGTGAGCAGTAATAATTTTTAGTCCTGAATTACAGCTCCAGGGTTGCTTAATTCACCTTTTTAAAAGCGACTTTATGATGCTCTTCTAAACTGGGGTGGGGAACCTCTGGCTTGTCAACCCAGAATCCACATTTGGCTCATGAGGCCATTTCACTCCTAAGTTACTCTCAACTGATGTCATAAGTGATGTCAGTTGTGTGGAAAGTTCAGTCCTGTTTGGTTGGGGTGTACCAGTGAGATACACAAAACTGGTGTTCCTGAATTCAGCTTTAAAAAATATTTTTAATCCAGGTTTTGATTATATTGGACTCCTGCGTCCTTGGTAGCAGGTTGGAAGATTAGCGTCATCTTGTTAAAAGCTCTGGCTCTGATTTGTTCTCTTTCTTCTCCCCAAGTCTGTGGATGGGCGTCAGATCAGAGTGGACCAGGCTGGAAAATCCTCCCGTGGCTCTTCTGGAGGCAGAGGGCGTGGACGTGGATTCTCCAGAGGTGAGCTTTCCTGTGGTATGTGCCCTTCCGTGCTAACTGCTTAGTGGTGTGGGAGCAAATAGGCTTGATAAACATTCGTGTCTTTGCTGCAGGAGGTGGAGGATATGGAGGTGGCCGTTATGATAACAGAAGCGGTGGCTATGGTGGATCTAGAGACTATTATGGCAGCAGGTAAGACCAGCACACACACCTAAGAGATACTTGGTTGCAGCAGATTGTGGTACCTACAAATATGATGTTGAGATCATGATCCTTTGTGTTCTGTATTAGAATAACAGTTTGAGAGTTCCTTCTGAACCATTAAACGTTTCCTTGGAGGTAGCAAAAGAGAGCTGTTGAAGTGCTCCTGATCATTTTAGCACTAGGAAATAGGCTTAGCCAGCTGTGTGCTGCTATGGCATGGAAGCTGCAGGTATTGCTGTTTTACTAACAACAGCCTATCATGTAGAAAGGAAGACTAGTCCTGCCATGCCTGTGTTTCTCTTCTAAATAACAACACAGTTGGTGGGTATGAGTCTGCCAGTAAGACTTGACTTACTGTAATTGAAATTGTTAACGTTAAATGAATATCAAATTACAGTGCTGCTGTATGCCCTTGTTCCTTCATGTATTGTGATTGGCTTATGTTTCATTTTGGTGGGCCGTGGTGGCTGGAATCTAGTCTGGGATGATGCCTGGTTTTCAACATTGCTGAGATGCATTGCCCAGTCCAGGCCCCCCTATACATCTCTGGCTCATGTGAGCCAGAGGGGCACCACAATTTCCTTAAACTGCTCAGCTGGGGGATGCGAATCCTCCAGCCCCTCAGCTGAGCGAGCCCACATACTGCTGCAGCTCGCGCAGGCCAGGGGACTTACTCAAAGGTGCGGGCAGACGGAGCCTGAGAAGGTGGTCACCCAGAACTTCTTCAGGCGCCGTCTGCAGGCAATTTGAGCTGATGCAATGCATTGTCAGCTTAAAATGTCTGAAACTGGTATCACGATCTGAACAACAGTGGAATCCTGCTTTCCAACTGGTTTCTCTTTGCCCCTAAGGCAACTTAGCCAAAGTGATGCCTTTTTTATGCTGCTGGACTCCCATCAGCCTCAGCCAGCGCAGCCAATTTTCAAGGAAGATGGGAGTTGTAGTACATCAATATTCAGAGGGCCATAGCTCCCACCGCGTCCTGGGTTTGTGTTGTGATTCAGGTCATTTTGTGATGCAGATCTATGCCCATCACCTATGCCATCTGTATACATGGTGCTTTACAAAAACTGCAAGACGCAAAGAAGTAGTTGCCATTTTGCATTCATATAGGTGCTTACTGGGTACAGTATTGGAAAGACATCTTGAAAAACTAGTATAGCTAGAAATGGATCCTAGTTTTTTATAACCTTATTACTAAATTGGTCCTTCTCTTTATACAGCACTTATATACAGCACTTAAATAAGAATGAGGTTTATAAATGAGCAATTCTGTATTGCACGTACAGGTTCTTTTTGTGATTTTGGCATTATAGTGATATTTTAATATGCCCACCTGTACAATGGGACATCAGCCCCAAAATAAGTTCTGGGTGGTCTTCCAGGTCCCCAGATCAGATTTTTTTTTCCATGGGCGGGAGGAAGCAAAGAAGAATCCCCCCTGCATGAGTGGATGGATGCCTGCTCATACTACATTGAATCTCACTCAATGTATAGCATTTAACAGCAGCTCAGCAGTGACATATCAGTCTTTTGTGCTTTTCCCCTCAAGGAATCAAGGAGGCTATGGAGACCGTTACTCTGGGAGCTCCTACAGAGACAACTATGATAACTAGGTATGTGTATGTCTAAGCACCATCTGCTTCTGATAACAGGATAGCTACTAAAGCGTAGGTCTTAGTTCTCTCACGTCACAGACTAACTTTGTCAGCAGAACTCCTTTCCTCATCAGCAAGTCTAGCATAATTGTGTATGGAGAATTGGCCTGTTGCTGGAGTGAAGCAAAAAATAAAAATGGGACAGTTAAACCCATCCACACACTTTTTTTTTTAAGGGACACTGTTGAACCAGTCTATAAAAACCATGACTACAGCCTTTTATACATGGAAACTTTCTCCGAACCGTAAGTTTATGGGAATTAAACCTCCACATTCCTAATAGGGTCTTTTAAAAACAAAAAAGGTGTATGCAAATATTCATTTACTGGCAGATAATTTCCGCCCTGCATCATCTCCAAGGCTGCAAACAGTTGCCCTGGGCTGGGAGGAGGGAGACTAGGTTAGCATCATGCACCAATGTTCTTCAGTGTACTTTATGATTTGTACCTGCTTCTTGTCCTCAGCTTGCACCGAGCATAAATCCTTCCTGAATCAAGATCGTCCTTCCAATGGCCGTATTTATAAAGATTTTTGGAGCTTCGCTGAATCTTGTTTAGTTCTCTACCTGTATCTTCCCTTTTTGTAGTCTTACCACAAGCAGCCCAACAGCTTCTGCTACAGGATGGCCTGTTAGAGCTTTCTGAAGGAAAACATTTTAATTTGCCTTTTTTTTTACAGGTGTGTTTAAGCATTTTTGAATACATTCTTTTATTGCTTTCCCCCACCTCCACCCCCTGGATTTCTTTTAACACACCAAGATGGGGGTTCTGACCTATTCTTCACCTATAATTCCCCAGAGTCTGAGCAAGGTGTGAGGATCCTCCTTGTTTTTATAAATGCATTAATACCTTGTAGTTTTGTAAAAGTCCTATGGTGTAGCAAGCAAGGGGTATGGTGGAAGGCAAAACCCCCTTGATTATAAAGGGAGACGTGTGTTTGATCTTCAGAAATCAGAATTTATACTGTATGATGTACCTAGAACTGAAGCTTGCAGAACTTGCAAGTTGTTCTTGAAAAACCGTTTGTTTATATTTTTTTTTAAACTGGAAGACACACATGTAACTCGATATTGTACTAAAAGTGGTTAAGGAATTCCTGTATTCAGTTCTTTGGCTTCACGAAGCCTATTAAATGCCCTTCTGAAAATGAAATTTGTTCTTGACGTTTTAACACTTCAACTATGCCCAATCTAAAGCCATAATACATGGCGCATATTTTAAACTGCTGTGTATTTGTAAAACGGATACCTTGGAGAGGAGATGCCGAGGAATTTCAGTACTTAGTTCAGTGGGCTAAATCCCACAAGCATTTGTATTTGGGTGCTTTGTATATTGTCAGTTTGAAACTTTGTGCCTTGTTTTTGGGATTCTTTCTATATTGGCTTCTGTGCCACAGAACCTCTGTGCTGTTAAGGTATTCTGGGCTGAGCATGTAAGATACCAGCCTGGCCTGTGGAGCCTGAACTGGATGCATCCATGAGTACAGGCTATCATCCCTTGGGTGGTATTCAGCTTGACTTTTACCAAAAAGCATACCCATTGATAACAGAGTTTGCCCATTAATTTCAGTAGGTTTACTCTGAGTAAACTTTGTTCGATACCACTCGTTGTTTGACTATATACATCACAGAGGAATATCCGTAACAGTGGCCAATCTGTCTTAATAGGGCAGGTTATCTGCTGTTGCCAATGTCTGTACTCTGGTACCTAAGAAAAGGGTCCCAAAGCAGTGTGTGAAAACCACTGAGCTAACGTGCAGGTGGGGCTCTATGCCATGATTCCATGGGAATTAAGACACCACCACTTTACCTCCCAAATGGTGTAAGGTGTACACCTTGACTTACAGAAAATACCAGGCTTTTATTTTTAAAAATAAGGGGGAAACATGTTTTAGTATCGACAATATGCCTGAATATATATTTTGGGGAGAGGAGAGTTTACCTACTAAAATCTCAAAAGCTGCTATCCCATCGTGGGCCCAAAGACTTGAAGTGCTTTGCACGCCTTCTTGCCTTCCCTTGTGGCTAGCAAAACTAGACTAGTCATGCAGTGTAAACATTCATTGCACAATTGAAATAAGAGCATATGCAAATTTGGCGTATTTGCATTGTGTGTCCTAGATGTAGAATGCAGCTGTGTTTTGCACAGACTGTGCAAGGGTACACAGACCTCTGCATAGGCCGTATTTCGTAGCCAACCTGCATTTTGTCACATTTACGTTAAGGCTTGTTTTGTGATAAATGTCGGGCAACTATTATGAGACCCTGAAAAGGGCAGGGGCAACAAATACATGGGCTTCAGAACAGAGTCAATACTTCATTGGAAGGGATTCTTGCTGTGGCTTCTGGTGTCCTGTCCTTTCCTGCTGGAAGAGTTTGCTGCTGCTACTGCTGTTGTTGCTGCTGCTGCTGGCTGAGCACTTACTGATCTTGGTGGTGCCTGAGGTAGTGCCTCCTGCTTCACTGCTTTTTCTGTTCTTTATTTCTTTATAATTTACTGGCGCTATCAAAAGCCAGGTTCCTTAGTTGGGTACAGTTTTGAGACAGATACAAGAGAGTTTCCACTGTTGGCTTTTTAAGCCGTTTATATACACCCTTCATAAACACATATGCCAGTATGATTTCCAATACAGTTTAACATCTAACAACAATAAAAACACACAATTAAGACATTAAAAATCAAGTAATTAAATGACAGAGTGGAAAAATAAAATTACCAGTTGTTTCAAAATACGAACTGGTTGTTTTAGTAGGCAAGCTCCACCAATGCTACTTTGGCATCTTATGAGTGGGAGGCTGAGCTATCTGACCACAATAAACTGGTTTCTTCCTTTGCTTTGTTTAAATGGAGCAAGGAGAAAACTCCACAAAGCCAAAAGTCTTGAGGGGTGGGTGGTTGTGTTTCAATGTAAGTATTTTTGAAATTACAGTAAAACCATTCTCGGGGGGGGGGGGACACCTGGGCTGGTGTGTGTGTGTGACACCTTGTAGGTATTTTGATGGGAATGGTAAGCACACATTGTCGTGACTTTAAAATCTTAAGAAATCACTCTGGACTTGTTTGATGATAGATGAAAGCTGATGGGTGTCTGCCACTTTACCTGCATCTGTTGAAACCAAATCAGATTGAAATACATCTCATTTCAGTTGTAGTGAGAGGAGCTAATGGTACAAGAGTCAAGAACATTCTATAAATTGCTGCATCAACTGTAGGATTTTTGATTGAGAATGCTTGTAGATTATCAAACTTGTGCAATCATTGTGTATCCAGGTTGTTTCAGTGGCCCATTGGCTTAGTTAGGCAGTGGTTTCTTAGAATCATAGAATCATAGAATCATAGAGTTGGAAGAGACCATAAGGGTCATCGAGTCCAACCCCCTGCCAAGTCTTGTGGTTGCTTTTAAAACCATGGTAATACCAACCTTTTGCTCCGATCCCGTTTTGTGAGCAGAGGATTAAAATACCCTTGTCTTCAAGAAGGAAGATGGAATGCCTGTAAAACATTTAATGTGGATTAAACACAAGACATCTGAATTCAGCAAGCAAGGCTCCATTGACAAGATAGTCATGGTATTGAGCCAGAATTGTAACATGGCTTTATTTGGCAGGTGGAAGGGGCACCCCTGGATCCGGAAGTGAGTTTACCTCAAGGCTGGAGTTGAGAAAAGACTTTCCCTTTGGGTACCTCTCTGGAGCTCCTGTCTTGTGCGTATATCAATGTGGTCATTCTAAAATAGAGGGGCAACCCTTCCAATAAAATGAAGTTAGGTTGGGGGTGGGTGGGATGAGTACTAATTAAGTAATGCAAATACACTTGCACACAGACACATCAACAGTGGCATCTGCTATGGCATGGATGCACCATCCTAAAAGTGCTTCTCCCCCCCATCGAAACGAGGCATCAAAACTTGGTTTTTATTAAAACTTTACTCCAGCTGGTGTAGCCTTCATAAAAACCAGTGTTTTCCCATGTCCCCATATCGATAGATGCCATCCAATGAGAGAGAGAGCATTCTCTGTAAACTGCTGCATGAAGTGCTCCACGAGTGTTCATTGAGAATGCCTAGAAAGTCTTGTGCTCATGCAGTTTTTGTGTGTTGAGGTTATTTCGGTGGCTCCTCCAGTCTTGGGTGCTGGCTTCTTGTGGGCGCAGCCTACTTAAGAGCAGGGCAGAGTTTACCCATCTCTGCTCCCTGTGTATAAAGTTTACTCTCCCTACTGCTCTTCATTCTGCAGCCAAAATAGTGCGACTTCTGCCAGACCTTTTAGAGCCTGCTTCGTTTTGGCTCTAAGCTGGAAGCAGGGGCATTGCTACTGCATGATGGCACTACTCTTCCATTCCTCTCACCAAAAGCCAGGTTGGGAAGCTAATTTTCTTCCCGAGCCCAAGAGCTGAACGCATTTCTTAGCTGTGGTTTGTTAGAAAGCTGCAGAACCTGATCCAGAAAATGTATGGGGCACAGTTAGCTCATCCCCATCCTGTTCTAGAGCTTTGGGTCTCTGGCTGAGAGTAGGCTGTAACAAGATTTGTTTCCTCTATTGTGGTAAGTGGCCATCACTCCATTTAAAATTCAACCCACTGACCACAGGACCTTAAACACTGCTGTTTCAGGAAGTGGAAATTGATGGTATCAGCTCGAAGAACTGAAATAGTAAGTTTTCGTGAGAACACCCTCAGTTCTTGTTGAGTTTAGTTTTGAATTTCTTGTTGGTGTTTTTCGAGCCCTCCTCCAAGTGTGTGTGGGGTGTAGTGTTGCTGAGAGCACCCTTTAATTCTCTACTGTGGGAGCTTGCTTTTGGCCCTCGTGAAGTTATTTTGTGGCCTGGCACTGTTTTGCTTGCTGGTTGATTTATGGTGTTTCCTTGTACTTTAGCGTATATTTTGTGTTTAAAGGGTTCACTTCAAGGCTTCCCTAGGATGAAAAGCAGTATACAAATATATGATAGCAATCGGATCAGGGCAGGAATGGAGAGGAACTTAATCCTTTCCACCCCTTCTGTGGTCCTGGGGGAAAAAAAACCTTTTCTGAAGAGGAAGTCCCATCTGTTGGTGCTGAGGAAAGCCTTCTTCCACCCCACCCCAAATGCAAATAACATCTTCGGAGAAGGGATTTCCTCAGGATGAGTAGAAACGAAGGAGAAAAAGGGTTACTTTCCCTCTCTGATCCCACCAGCTGATTCAATATCCGGTTTTTAAAAACATGCTGGTTAGATGCTAAGGTGCATTTGTCCTGAGACTAGGTTGTGAATTTTTAATATCTTCATGCTTAGAAGGCTTCCAAAAGCTGTAAAGCGTCAATAAATAAATTATTTTCCTTTCTTTTCTTTTAAAAAGGCACATGCACTGTTGCAGACCAGCTTAGGTTTTCCTGTTGAAAGTCAGTATGCGGTGCACACATTTAATTGAAGTGGGGCACACAGTGCAGTGGCAATTGGAATTGCAGCTCAGGGAAGGGGAGATATGGAAGGCTCCTTACTCTTCAGAGGAACAGAATCCTGCTGGATGTCTCTTTGTAGCTTTGGTATCCCTCTGCATTGGACAGTGGCACTTGAGAACTCATCTCCGCTGACTCAGAAACTGATGGTGCCCCACCTCAAAGCAGCCTGGAAGATAGTCCTCAAATCATTAGTAGGGTGGCAGAAAGGTAAAGAGCCTGACTGAGTTCTGCTATGAAGGGACGGGGCAGTGCAAGGTGGGTGTAATTGCTTGTGTGGTCCCCCCCCCCCCAAAGGAGGCGATCTGTTCCAGAGGTGAGTAGATGTTTGAAGACCAAAAGTATTGTGCTTCCTTTCTTTGTCTTTCAGAGTGAGCCAGTGAGAGATCCTGAGAAGGACTGCCGCTACCACGCAAGTCCTGAAGAAGCAGCCTTAGCAAATGCTGCTTTTCAGAGAAAAGGCAGGCTGTATTAGTGCTTAGAATCAGATGAAATACTGGGGAGCGTTGAAGGAAGGTGTCCTTTACCTTCATGCCCAAACTTTCTTTTTTTGTCCCCTGTTCCCCCTTCCGGGGGCAATTTGGCAAGCAGGGTTGTGGAGCCCCATCAAAGTAGCGGGGACTTACTCTTAATCCTCTTGGAGATGATGATTCTCAGCCAAACCACTTAAAATCCTGGCCTGCCACTATCAGCGTAAGATGCAGCCTTCGAGCATTTTGCCAGAAATGTTTTTTTGGTTTTTTTTTACAATAAACATCTTCCAGAAATCATTAGGTACCTTGTTTTGAAGAATTTATTTTATATTGCTCAAGCAATATAAAGATGCTGAAACCTGTGGCAACATCTCGGCTCCAGAGGGTTTTGAACGATCTGGATTAATTCTATTCCAATCTGGTTTCTAGCCCAAATCTAGGACCGAGACATCTTCCAACCCTCAAGAGATAATCTACACCAGGGACTAGTGGGGCGGGGCGAGTCTATCCCTGTTCAGTCTGGTTATTTTTATCATCAACCATAATATCCTTCCACAGTTCCTGGCTGGGGAGAGGGGACTGCTTTGTGGCAGCAGCCTCCCCCTGTTGCTGCTTAGCTGAAAGCTCCCTTTTCTACAAGAAGCAGCTGCCACTATACATACATTTGAATACATACATTTGCATGCAAAGTAGTTTGCCTTTTCTACTTCAGGGTGAGTCTGATCCTGCAGAGGTTTCTCCATTCTGATTTAAATCGGGTTTGTACAATTTATATCTCCCTCCCAAAGTAGCCCAGACAGAGTAGGGTTGATTGATTTTATGTACAAAGGCCAAGAATGAGAAGCTGAGGATGTATCCAGATGTGAAATGGGATATTGGCAATCAGGATATCCTGTGACTATATATTAAAAAAAGCAGTGGTATTTCCTAAAATTTATACATACTGATTGTGAAGAAGAAGATGATTTTACTATTTATATCCCACCCATCTGGCTAGGTTTCCCCTGCCACTTTGGGTGGCTTACAGCATACATAAAACATAGTAAAATATCAAACATTTTAAAAAGGGGAAGCAATCTAAGCAGTTTACGAAAAAATAAAGCAAGAAAATCAATTTTAAAATTACAACAACAGTATAATTCAGGTTAAAATAGGATACATTATAGACTAGTTTCAGCATTCTTTTGTCACTCAATGACAATTAGATCTACGGAACCAAATAATGACTCCTTATTTCTACCTGATTATTTCAGGTACCTTTGATTATTTCAGGTACCTTTCAGGTACCTCTGCATGGAGTCAGATTGAAATCCAACAGGCAGAAAACAAGGTGTTGGACCTGAAATAGATAACTTGCCTCCTGCCTCACTAGCAAGGTCCTGATCTGGAATGGGGGGGGGCACCTCCAATTTACAGTTTTTCTATCTATTTATTTATTATAGAACTACAGTGGTGCCTCGCAAGACAGAAAACCCGCTAGACGAAAGGGTTTTCCGTTTTGGAGGTGCTTCGCAGAACGAATTTCCTATGGGCTTGCTTCGCAAGACGAAAATGTCTTGCGAGTTCCTGCGATTTTTTTTCACTCCCCACCCCCTTTTTATAAGGCACTAAGCTGCTAATAGCCTTTTAGCAGCTAATCCCTTAAGCCTTTAATAGCGCTAATCCGCTAATGGGGTTGCTTCGCAAGATGAAAAAACCGCTAGACAAATCTTTTCGTCTTGCGAGGCACCACTGTAATTGTGGAAGGGTTGCATTGTTTACTTTTGCCACCTAAATGTTTCATGTCAGGAAGAAAGTGGTGAAGAGCAAACAGCAATCTAAAACACTATATTTGATTGTGTCACAAGGGAGCTTAGAGTTGGCAACTTGACCAGGAAGAAAATGAATTCTCTGGAACCAGAAGCTTGAAAAACTCTTCTTTTTTTAGAAGTAGGACATGCCTGAAAGATGCCAACTCCATTTCCTGTTGAGAAGCAGTGTCAATAGTCTTATATTTCCTCATAGGGAAAAAAATTCTGAAGATCTGCAGAGCTCAGAAATGAAATGTATTTGTGCATTCTTTTAACTGCTTTTGCAAATTGTGCAGTTCATTTGATAGCAATACATTTTTTCAGTATCGTGGCTACATACTTGCATTTGACGTGCTCAGAGATTCACTTGTCAAAAGTACTATTTTCTGTACCTGTTCTTGGTAATTAGTACCCCTATTTTCTGGTACCTGTTCCTGGTAATTACTGTGCCCCCCACTTTTTTGCCTTTTGGGAATGTCATATTAAATTTTTGTTGGCTGGTGACATTCTGAAGGTTTCAGCTTCTTTCAAGAACACACATTCTCTTGAGAAGAGGGGCAGCTGCAACTTTTTAAATGCATGAGCCAACTAAAAGCACAGGTGTTAAACTGCAAGGTGTTGCACAACCTGCCATTTCACACTGCTAGAAGAGTTGCTTCAAAAAATAAGAGAACAGGCTGTTTTTCTACTATTCTACCAAGAGAACAATTGCCCTCTTAACAGCAGCCGCAAAAGGAAAGGCAAGGGAAGGAGGCATTTTAAGTGAAAAATGAAATTCTGGAATTCAACTGCTGTAAAGACACAAAGTTCCAAAGTCTGGGAGCAGCCACCAAGAAGGCCCTGTCCCATGTCCCTGCCAGCCGTGCTTGTGAGGGTGGCAGGACCAAAAGAGGGCCCTCTCCCAAAGATCTCAGAACATGGCCCAGTTCATAGGAGGTAATAGTATCTTGAAGGTGTAGATTGAATACAGATGGGGAAGGATGGCAGTGGTCAGTCCAGCCCCAAGCTGCAGAGGTTAAACTGACCACCTGTGTAATCTTTACATATGGACAAGCTTTATGCATGTAGGTTGTGTACAAGGGCTTGGGAGCTGCACACAAAAATATGAACATACACAGATTCAGATGTGGATACAATGGGGCTTCTCATCTCTTCCTGCCCCCTCCCAGGCACATGCCTCCCCCCTTCTTGGGGACACCCCTGCGGCCATCAGCTCATGTGGTGTTAATGTCTTTGCCTCATTCCTAAAGATTCCCCCCCCCCTTTTATAAATTCACAGTCGTACCTTGGAAGTCGAATGGAGCCTGTTCTGGAAGTCTGTTCAACTTCCAAAACGTTTGGAAACCAAGGCGCGGCTTCCGATTGGCTGCAGGGAGCTTCCTGCAGCCAATTGGAAGCCGTGTCGGACGTTCGGGTTCCAAAGAACGTTTGCAAACTGGAACACTCCTGGGTTTGCGGCGTTCGGGAGCCAAAACGTTCGACTAGCAAAGCGTTCGACTTAACAAGGTAAAACTGCATACCAGAGCTCAGCAAGGCTTACTGGGCATGGGCTGGGTCACTGCGCGTGTCTGTTGCGCCAAAAATCACTTCTGCGCATGCCCAGACGCCAAAAATTGTGCCTGCACAGAAGCGATTTCTGTAGCCATGGACATGCACAGATGCAATTTCCGGCGTCTGGTCATGTGCAGAAGTTATTTCCTGAGTCGCAGAAGAGTGTCCCCGCTCTGCACTGCACTGGTTTAACGCAGCTTGCAGGGACTCGCCGGGCGGCTCGGCTCATGGGGCAATTAAACAGCCTCTGTGGGCTGCTTCTGGCCCATGGGCCTTAGGTTGCTGACCCCTGGTGCATACAAAGGTAGCCTGCTGCAAAATGCGCTGTGCAGAGTGCTCCTCTTCAGGGTTCCGGCCACCAGCATTTTCTGCAGTGCTCCATTCCCCCCCTTCCTTTGCTCAAGTCAATCCATATTGAGCTGCTTCTGGGTTTTCCCTTTCGAGATTCCACCCTCCCGTAATATTTTTTTGTACACCCTGGGGTTCCTGTAAGGCTTGCTGCTATTTCTCTCTTCTATTGGGACAGGGCAGTTTGGTCTGGGTAAGGACCCGCACTCGGAAAAATGGGTTTGCTGCTTTGCATAGCAGGAGTGAGAGCAACGTTTCTGGGTTAGGAACTGATATTTCAGTAACAGGAGCTTTATTTAGAGGGGCCTCTAAGACCTGCTGCTAAAACTGAAGGCCTAAGGAGCTGCTCAAGTTGTGTGATTCCAGGGCAAGTCCTCAGGCTGCCCCTTCCAGAGCATTCAAGGGGGACCAACCAATCGCAAGCTCTACCAATGCCCTCTGGGGAGTCTGCAGCACACGTTCCCTGCTGCTGCCTCCCCTGAGCGCATTCACCTGGCTGGAATGCAGCTTGATACACAAAAATAAATGCCAGTTTTGTTTCTCTGCCCACCACCAGCATTCGGCCCCAAGGAGGTTGCCCAAGAGAGAATGTGGCCCTCCGACTTGAAAAGAGTCCCTTCCTCTGGTATAGTTTGTGCATACTCTGCCTCCCCCTTGTGGTAATCCCTTGCCATTGCAATGCAGCCAAAAGCACATCTTTGTCCCCAAAGCAGCCTTTTGGATGGAAAGGAAATGCTCGTGAAATGCATCCTGCAGCATGTTGGCCTCTGCGTGCTGCAATGAGGTTCTGGCCCACAAAACGGGCCTCAGTAAGGGGCTGTTAAGAGTTTGCTTTGGAGTTGCTGAAGATGCATCTCTACATGGCCTTTGACCCCCGAGACATGTTTTAGGATTTACCCTGTTCTTTTTGACTGTTTTGTTTTAATACAGTGGTACCTCTAGATGCAAACGGGATCCGTTCCGGAGCTCCGTTCGCATCTAGAAGCAAACGTAACTAGCGACGGCATGTCTGTGCACGCATGCGTCGCTTTTTGCTGCTTCTGCGCATGCGCGTGATGTCATTTTGAGCGCAAGCGGCGAAACCTGGAAGTGACGCGCTCTGTTACTTCCTAGTTGCTGCGGAGCGCAACTCGAACGCGCTCATCCCGAAGCACATTCAACCCGAGGTATGATTGTACAGTATTTTTAAATTGCTATAAAACCCAACCTGGGGCTTTGTGGTCAAGGGCCGATAAGAAATAGAATAATTAAAAAAATGAAAATGATGCCTAGTGGTGCAGCTATAAAACTGCTAACACATTTGCAAAGCTAAGCAAGGTCCAGTACAGTTTCAAATTGGATGGGGGACTGTGTGTAGAGATTTCTACATTGTAGGGCAGCTTTCCAAACTTTTCATGTTAGTGACACACTTTTTAGACATGCATCATTTGGCAACACAGTAATTTAGCTTTACTAGCAAACCAGAGGTTAAACTAACCCTTTCCCAGCCCTTGGAGGAGTGTGGGGAGTGTTTGCGCAGCACACCTACAAACTGCAGCCGACACTGATGTGTTGCAGCGCAGAGTTTGGAAATCTTCGTTGTAGGGGGTTGGGCTAGAATAGATGACCCCCTGGTTCTATGATGCAAACCAACCACAAGCCTTTCTATTTGTCTGGGCAAAATGGAAATGCAGCAAATTTTCTCGATGTTCTTTTTATCTTTTTGTAAACCACTTTGAGATAAATAGGGTCTCAGCTGGCATACTAAAAATGGAGCTGGTAGACAGCCACCCTGGACACAGAATTGACTTGTACTTCCATGGACAACTGTGAGTCCAAAATGACTCCCAGGCTGCGCACCTGGTCCTTCTGGGGCACCAGTACCCCATTCATGACCAGGGATTCCTCATACCTGCCCCCCAAAACAATACTTTTGTCTTGTCAGGACTCTGCCTCAATCCATTAACCAGCACCCATCTTCCAACCACCTCCAGACACACAGGACATTCACCACCTTCACTGGTTCCAGTTTAAGAAGAGGTAGAGCTGGGTATCATCCACATACTGGTGAACACCTACCCCAAACCCCCTGATGACCTGTCTCAAGAGGCTTCATATAGATCTTAAAAAATGGGGGGGGGGGGCAGAGCCCTGAGGCACCCCACAAGTGACTTCCCATAGGTCTGAACACTTGTCCCCCCTCCAACACCACTTTCTGGACACAGCCTAGGAGGGATAAGAACCACTGGATAACTATGTCCCCAGCTCCCAACTCCTCTAGGTGGTCCAGAAGCATACCATGGTCTGTATCAAAGGCTACTGAGAAATCCAGCAGAACCAGGAGGCAGGTTTCACCTCTTTCCATAGCCTGCCGGAGATCATCAATGCAACCAAAGCAGTTTCAGATACCGTGATGGGGCCTGAATCCTGACTGGCGATAAAGACAGAGAGGTTAAATCATAAATTTAGGACATGAATGGGATACAAATAGGTCAGTTTTGAAGGGAAAGGGTGGGGTGAGGGGAGGAGGAATTCTTAAAGTCTTTCAGAGCTTGTCAAATTGCTTTTATTTTTATGTCTGCCTTCTCACATCAATACAGCAGGAACCTCTCCATCTTTCACTTAGAGGCAGAAGAGGCCCAGAATGAATCTCGCTTCATATGTAAACTCAAAGTTAATCGTTATACCAGCTTGTTTCTATGCCTTCCCATGTCTCCCTCCTCCTCTGGAGGGAAGATTCAGAAGCCACATTGCAGAACTAAAACACATCAATCATACCCAACAGAGAAAAGACATTTGGATGGAAACGTAGAAGCTTTCATCGGTATTTCTGGGCTCCCAGTACCAGACACAATTCCAACTCCTCAACTGAGTTTGTGGACCTGCAAAACTCTAATTCTGTTTCAAGCTTTTCCTGCATAATGAAGCTGTATGTATCATATAGCGTATGGCTTACCAGAGAAATGCTGAGCATTTCAAACCGGAGCTACAATAATCCAACTGTTCTTTTACCTAAACAGGGAATCGGATACTACTTTAGAACACTTCCCACTTGATGTCCACACACTGTGGTTAAGGAACAGACATAACCAGTGCTTCAAAATGATTTTTTTATTTATCAGTTGGTACCTGCCTTCTCTCTCACACACACATTAAAAATGGAAATAATTCGTAATGTAGGTGGAGTCTGCTTAGGCTTAATTTCTATTGTTGAAACATTGTGAAATGCAAAATAAAAACAATGAAAAAATTAAATAATTCCAGTAGTAACAGACCACATTTTTGGACAATATATGAAAATGATTGATCCCAAACCCAATTCAATACTTTTTGGAAAAATAACATTTTCATGGGGTCTGTGTGATTATTGCTGTTCTAGCCCCTGATGTTTGTTTCAAATATCAGCTGCATGTTGACTTAACAGTATTATCGCCTTAATGTCACCAAAACACTTAGAATCCCCATTTGGCGCATCTCATTCCAAAGCAGCTTGGATGATCAGCAGCAGAGAACTGAAATGTCCACAAAGGCAGTGCTTGGTCTGTCTCCCCCTCCCCACCCCCCAATTTCTAAATGAAGATCAAGGTTCCTGTTAGCAGCTGGATTCCAGCTAGTTTCAGCTCCCCTCCCCCACAGCAGCATCCGATCTAGAACAGCACACTCTTCCGCTGGATCAACTTCTGAATTTGATTCAGGACTGGGCAAGGTGGGACAGCCAGCGCCAATCTCAGCCGCCAAGAGAACAACCAAAAGAGTAAACCTTTGCCAAACAGGGGAAAGCTTTAATGCTGCTCAGGCAAAGCTGGACAGCTTCCTAAAAAGAGCACAGCAGAAAGATCAAGTTTTGCAACCACGGCGTATGTATAAAGCGTGCTGTGCACCTGACAACAAAGAATGAACTTCCCCTGCCTGCTTTGGTAGGTTCAAGAATAGACTGAGTCTGCTTGGCTTATAAAAACCCAGCAGCCAGCAGCTAAACCAGGGTCAGCAGCAAATCTGACATTCCAGAGGACAAGCGCTACTGTTGGATATTGAAGATCTTGGATAGGAGAGAGCTGTTTGACTGGGATTTCTGCTGGATCTCAGCAGCCCGGGCCAACTGCTTCTTCAGGCGCTTGTTCCCTTTGCTGGTCTGGATTTCCTCCTCAGTCTGGCGCTGGACAAAGCCCCAGCTCTTCTCCTCCTGTCCTCCCCGATTGCCCTTTTCTGAAAAGCGCTTGCTCTTCTCTACATTCTGCAGGTAGAAATTAGTCTCACGCTTGGCCAGTGAAACTTCGGCCCGCATGCGCTGCTGCCGCACCTGACGCTCATAGGCCAGTCGCTCGCTCAGGTGAGTCCACTTGAAGCGGTGCAGATACTGGGGACAAAAGACAAGGAAACTTAAGAAGGGCCCTGCAGGATCAGGCCAAAGGCCCGAGTCCAGCACTCTGCTTCTAACTGTGGCCAACCAGATGCAAGAGGGATGTCCTCCACAGGCCACTCCCAGCAACAGGCATTTAAAAGCATGCCACCTCCAACAGCAGAGGTACAGCATCTTCTTAACACTGTCTAAGAATGATACTTTATACAGTGCTTAGAGTCCTGTGGTCTCTTTTCCTTCCCTTTACAGTGGTTAAGAACCTCGGGTTAAGAACATAATTCGTTCTGGAGGTCTGTTCTTAACCTGAAGCACCATTTTAGCTAATGGGGCCTCCTGCTGCCGCTGCACAATTTCTGTTCTCATCCTGAAGCAAAGTTCTTAACCCGAGGTAATATTTCTGGCTTATCGGAGTCTGTAACCTGAAGCGTTTGTAACCCGAGATACCACTGTATTAACAACGTTGGCTTAAAAGATTTGACAATCGTGCAACCAGGAATGGCCAACGTCCAAATGATCAAGAAGCACCTCTGTTCTCCAGACATTAGTCCAGGGACCCCTGCTCAGTTGGTTAATCTCCATAATCATGCAGCATTAAACATTTTAGTGATATGGAGAACTCGTACTTGGCTGATCTGACATCATCAAAAGGAGCTGGAATGGGAGCAGAGAAATGACTGTACTCCCCAAAAAGGATCCCCTCATGACCCACATTTGGCAGCAGCCCATTGCTATTCCAGAATGTAGCTGATTTGCCAATGCGACGCCGTTCATATATGAAAAGATACCCATATGGATTCATTGTTTCTTCTCCTTGGAAGTGAAATATTACTTTGAGGGTCAACTCTGGACTTGACCATCCCTGTTCCCCCAGCTCCCTGGGCTTTGGGAGCAAGAACATCCAAGCATAGTTTTGTAAAGCTGTTTTGCACCACATTAATGAATAGATGGATGTGAGAGAGGCTTTTGCAAATTCAGGACTTCCTTCCTTCAGTCTGGTACCTTCAGAAAGGTGGAGTACAATGTCAGATTTAAGGTGCTGGTTTTGACCTTTAAAGCCCTTCACGGCCTAGAACCCTTGTACCTATGGGACCGCCTCTCTCGGTATGCTCCACGGAGGACCTTAAGGCCCATAAATAGCAACACTCTAGAGGTCCCAAGCCCTAAGCAAGTCAGATTAGCCTCAACCAGAGCCAGGGCCTTTTCAACACTGGCTCCGGCCTGGTGGAACGCTCTGCCTCATGAGATCAGGGCCCTGCGGGATCTGATTTCTTTCCGCAGGGCCTGTAAGACAGAGTTGTTCCGCCTGGCCTTTGGCTTAGAATCAATTTGATTCCCTCCCCCTCTTTCCTTTTTCCTTTCTCCTCCTGTGAAGAGGCTGCATTTTAATGTTTTAATGTTGTATCTTAATCTTGTTTTTTAAGTTGTATTTTAATTAACTTGTTTTTATTATTGGTTGTTAGCCGCCCTGAGCCCCGTCTTGGCTGGGGAGGGTGGGGTATAAATAAAAATTATTATTATTATTATTATTATTATTATTATTATTATTATTATTGGCCACTTTACACCTCATTCCTTCAACGGAGAGTTTAAGTCACAAGATCAACTAGATGCGAAGGGAGTAATCCTTATTTACTGGCGCAGTCCTCAGCACCGACTTACCTTCATATTCCAGAGGTCATAATGGAATCGGCTCCTCTTGCGGACACCCATGGGCGTATTGTGCAAACTGGCAGCTACCACCTTTGCCACACGCTTATCCCTGAATTCTACCCAGCCTTCAGTGAAGTTCTTGGCATTGCTACCTGCTTTCTTCTTTTTCTTTCGTATAAATCGCTCTGCAGGACACAGAGAGGAGGGTTACAGGTTTGTGCAGAATGTGACAACGGCCTAGTTTTAAATGCAACCTCGGTCCACACATCCACTGGCTTCTAGATTTTTCACTCAACTGTAGTTTTTTCACATTCTTTGAAAAAGTAAGAATTGCACAACACTTTAATTAAGGTGGCATACAGATCATAAATCAAATAACACTCTGAAATCAGCTTCTTTTACACTAATCTCCACGTCCTTCATATGCTCCCCATACCAGATGCTGACACCGGTTCTAAGGCACCTGCACCCAGCATGGTATTTTGCTTCGTAGCCTTTCACCATGGCATTTATTCTGCCTGACCCTGTTCAGCTGACTGGCAGACCCAGTTAGGATATTTCCGTTCCACCTTAAAAGGGAGCAGGCTTTTTGTGTCAGAGTCTGCGTATTTCCTGTTTCAGAGGATGTTTCTGTTGTGTCTTTGCTTTCGTTTTTCTCTCTCTCTGCCAGAGACTCTGAAGCAGGCAGTCATGTTTTTCTTTGTTCTGATCAACGCAGAAATAAACTTGTAAATAATGCTCTCCTGAGTGCATCTTTCGCTGTGCATTATCTGCTGATAGAGCGTGCACGGCTCTGGAATGTGGCAAGTTATTTCTGGAGCTCGTGTCGCTAATTGCTGATACAGTGGTGCCTCGCAAGACGAAAAGAATCCGTTCCGTGAGTCTCTTCGTCTAGCGGTTTTTTCGTCTTGCAAAGCAACCCTATTAGCGGATTAGTGCTATTAGCGGTTTAGCGGCCATTAGCGGCTATTAAAGGCTTAAGGGATTAGCAGATTAGCTGCTAAAAGGCTATTAGCAGCTTAGTGCCTTATAAAAAGGGGGTGGGGAGTGAAAAAAAATCGCAGCAACTCGCAAGACATTTTCGTCTTGCGAAGCAAGCCCATAGCAAATTCATTTTGCGAAGCACCTCCAAAACGGAAAACCCTTTCGTCTAGCGGGTTTTTCGTCTTGCGAGGCATTCGTCTTGCGGGGCACCACTGTACTGCGTGTCTGTGGGAGATCGATGGACGTCCGGAGACAACGTGGAGTCATGATGGACTTTGTCTCCCTGGCAGTATCCCAACAGACCCACCCACCCCTGCCCACTGCTCCCCAATACACACAAAGAAGGCTCACCTTCAGGCTGCAGGAAAATACGTCCTACTTCACCATGCACACTAAGCAAGTTACGGACGTGTCGTGGCCGGAAGCGAGGAGGGATGTGACCAAGGTAAATTATGCCTGGCACAACTTTTTTGGCACCATCTTCAGTGGAGAGATCCAGCTGAACCTCACTTCCTTCTTCCTTCTGGTCACTCACTGCCTCTTCCTCTTCAGTGTCCATTACCAAGTCTTCAGCTCTTGGTGTCTCCTGACACTTCTCTACACCTTGATCAGCCATCCAAGTGTTGCTCTTACTGCTCTTATTATTATACTGGATGGCGTCGGGGAAAGAAGGGAATGTTGCGCTGGGAGGTTGCGTTCTTCCTGCAAGGAGAAGAGACGTTTCAAAAAATAACAACACTCAGGAATCTGCAAGGGAGAGAATGCCTCTTGTTAACACCCAGACCCTCACTGCCACCCATGGGGATTCCTCAGTGTCTCAGTGCATGACATTTATTGTCACTTGACATTTATATTGCTCCTTATCCCATAAGCCATGGGTAGGCAAACTATGGCCTGGGGGCTGGATGCAGCCCAATCGCCTTCTAAATCTGGCCCGCAGATGGTCCAGGAATCAGCATGTTTTTAAATGAGTAGAATGTGCCCTTTTATTTAAAATGCATCTCTGGGTTATTTGTGCGGCATAGGAATTCGTTCATATTTTTTTCTTTCCAAAATATAGTCTGGCCCACCACAAGGTCTGAGGGACGGGGGACCAGCCCATGGCTGAAAAAGGTTGCTGACCCCTGCCATAAGCCCTGGCTGGCAGCAGCCACTACTGGGCAGGATGATGTAAGTCTGTGTTGCCCAGTCCTGTCTGCTTCTCGGGCGCTATACTGTGGCCTGGTAGACCGAACACAATGCTAACAATACAGCATAAGGCAGTGGTTCTCAAAGGGTGTGGCAGAAACAATCAAGGGCGCTTACACGTGCTGCTGCCCTGCATGAGGTTGCGTGCACGCCTTCACACGTGCTCACACACGTGTCCGTGCCAAGCAGGTCTAAGCCTTAAACCTCCATGCCCCTCCGCTCCACTCTCCTGCCTCGCCCGTGTCCCGTCCCCGCCACTCGCTCCCTTCCGTACCCACGAAGAACTCTCACGCTTGGCGCCCACCGGCAATCTGCGCGGAACACTTCCGGTGCTCACTTACGGCAGCTGTCGCAAAAGGAAGGCGGTCAAAAGAAGTCCAAGCCCCGCCTCCCCACCCCATAGAGATAGGAAAAGGGAAGAGTGACACGCATGCGCAGCTACTCCGACTCCATGCAAAAGGAGAAGCCGCCTCTGTTTGGCACCACTCAGCCAGAAGATTTTTTAAGCCCGTCTAAAGAGATAATTATTGAATCTTTATTGATGTATTTACTTCTTTATTTTTCTTTTATTTGCACAAAGCAGCTAAAAAAACTGCTTTAGAAACAAACACCTCCGAGCGGTGATGCAAGATGCCGCAATTCCTGCCGAAGCACCCGATTCTCTGATTTTCAGGGTCGAGGAATCCAGTGCAGCCCCTTTTCCCACTGTACACACGAGCAGGGCGCAGCTGCCCTGAACGGCATCCTCGGCGGACACGTGGCAAACGGGGGAAAGGCATGATTTTTGCAGAATTGCTCCGATATTTTTTAATGCCTCCCCCTCCGCGCTCATTTCCAGCTCCTCTCCTATTATTGCATCGCTTCTGCGAAGCCTACGGCAGCCCGGTCTCCTACATTGTTCCCATCCGCTGCCCACCAAAATGCCGCTCACCATTTCTCTCCTGTTGCGTCTTATTTTTTTCCTAAACTATGTGCAAAATTAATAGGCTTTTTTTATAAAAGTAAATAAATTAAAAAGCGAGCTTTGAGGTCACAAGGTACGGGTGAGGGCCAGGAGTGCCAGTTTGGCCCCGCGACTGTGGGGGGCCGGGGCCGTAGGTGCCATGCAGTAATAATAATAATAATAATAATAATAATAATAATAATAATAATAATAATATTTATAAATTACCCCGCCCATCTGACTGGGTTTCCCCAGCCACTCTGGGCGGCTTCCAACAAAATATTTAAATACAATAATCTGTTAAACATTAAAAGCTTCCCTGAACAGGGCAGACTTCAGATGTCTTCTAAAAGTCTGGTAGTTGTTCTTCTCTTTGACATCTGATGGGATGGCGTTCCACAGGGCGGGTGCCACTACCGAGAAGGCCCTCTGCCTGGTTCCCTGTAACTTGGCTTCTCGCAGTGAGGGAACCGCCAGAAGGCCCTCGGAGCTGGACCTCAGTGTCCAGGCTGGATGATGGGGGTGGAGAAGCTCCTTCAGGTATACTGAGCCGAGGCAATTTGGGGCTTAGTTTAAAGGTCAGCACCAACACTTTGAATTGTGCCCGGAAACATACTGGGAGCCAATGTAGGTCTTTCAAGACCGGTGTTATGTGGTCTCAGCCGCTCCCAGTCACCAGTCTAGCTGCAGCATTCTGGAGTAGCCCCACGTAGAGCGCATTGCAGTAGTCCAAGTGAGAGATAACTAGAGCATGCACCATTCTGGTGAGGCTGTCTGCGGGCAGATAGGGTCTCAGCCTGTGTACCAGATGAAGCTGGTAAACAGCTGCCCTGGATACAGAATTGACCTGCGCCTCCATGGACAGCTGCAAGTCCAAAATGACTCCCAGGCTGCGCACCTGGTCCTTCAGGGGCACAGATACCCCATTCAGGACCAGGGAGTCCCTACACCTGCCCGCCTCCTGTCCCCCAAAAACAGTACTTCTGTCTTGTCAGGATTCAACCTCAATCTGTTGGCCGCCATCCATCCTCCAACCGCCTCCAGGCACTCACACAGGACCTTCACTGCCTTCACTGGTTCTGACTTGAAAGGGAGGTAGAGCTGGGTATCATCCACATACTGATGAACACCCAGCCCAAACCCCCTGATGATCTCTCCCAGCGGCAGTGCCAGATTTACGTATAAACTAAAGAAGGTATAGCTTAGGGTCCCACTCTCTTGGGGGCCCCCAAAAAATTACAGGAAAAAAACACTGGATGCACATTTCCAAAACATAAGATAAAAAACAAATAAAATAAAACCTACATACAGCAACAGTGTTTTGTGTTGTGTAGGCTCCTATGATGTAAGTAATGGGCCCCATCTGCTAGGCTGCTGCCTAAATATCACTGGTTTGCTCATTTCTATATATAGGGTGCCTACTTTCTGCATGGACTGGTTGCAAATGGCTTTAGATACATATTAGTCCATAAGTTACCATATAGCATATATTCAACACAAAAACAGCAACAATTTGTTGTTGACAAAGGACAGCTGGACATATAAAGGGCCCCATTACTTTCAGTAGCTTAGGGCCTCGTCAAACCTACATCTGGTCCTGGTGCCATGCAACGTAAATGGCCCTGGCACTGAAATTTGTGGGTGCCCGGTTCCTTCATCGGAATTTTGTGGGTGCTCGTGCACACACGGCCCCAGGGGATTGGCACCTCTGGTGGTTGCGCTCCAAGCCCTTATCCTATCGATGGCGAAACCTCTTGCACTTTGACAATGCGTACACAGTCCAATCCGTGTCCCAGAAGTTCCTGGTAGCGCAGCGACGATGCATTCTTCCGATTGGGTTTGTTCGTAAGTCTATGGCTTTTCTGTGTCTTCCTGGGAAGGAAGGCAAATGTCCTGTTTCGAATACAGAGCCCAGATGGAAGGAAGGAGCTCTTGAAGCCAAGTGCACAAAAAGGTGCCTCGGAAAAGATCTTGCAAAGCTGGATGCAAAAAGGGCCTCGGGAAAGATGAAGGGCAAGGGGGGAAAACACAAAGTTATGACTTCATGGGGGGGGAGGCTTAGTTTAGAAAAAAAAGGGGGAAGTGGGGGAAGCATAAGAGGAGCATAAAATTAATCATGGGGTGTGGAGAAAGTGGATAGTGAGAAAAGGAAAGGAAAGCTCTTTCCTTCAAAAAGAGTCCCAGAATCCCTTCTTGATCTTTGGAGGAAGGGCAGTGTATTAACTTAATAAGTAAATAAGACTCAGGGCAGGCAAAAGAAATTCACCCTGTGGAATGCAAATGTCAACAAGATGAATACAACCTTTAGAACAGGCATAGGCAAACTCAGCCCTCCAGATGTTTTGGGACTACAACTCCCATCATCCCTAGCTAACAGGACCAGTGGTCAGGGATGATGGGAGTTGTAGTCCCAAAACATCTGGAGGGCCAAGTTTGCCTATGCCTGCTTTAGAAGACATCTATAGGCAGGCCCATATAGGGAAGCCTTTTAATGTGTAATGTTTTATTATGTTTTCATATATGTTAGAAGCCTCCCAGAGTGGCTGGGGAACTCAGTCAGATGGGCGGGGTTCAAATAAATTATTATCATTGTTAATTGTTATTTGAATTGGCTCCAGCAAGAGGCAGAGATGGCCACCAATCCAGATAGCTTTAAAATGGGGTAAAGGCAGGTTTGCGGAGGAGCCAGCTACCAACATGGCTATGAGCCACACCGTGGCTGTTCGGCCTCCACGGTCGATGTAGCACACCTCTAAATACCACTTGCTGGGGCGAGCGCTATTGCTCCCTTGTGGGCTTCCTAGATAAGTCGGGCTTTAAGTGTATGGTGTGGTTCTGTCCTCAGTTAAGCTATGCAAACCCCTCGAGTAGCCACTTAGGTAAAGGTAAAGGACCCCTGGCAGTTAAGTCCAGTCACGAACGACTCTGGGGTTATAATAATAATAATAATAATTTATTATTTATACCCCGCCCATCTGGCTGGGTTTCCCCAGCCACTCTGGGCGGCTTCCAAAAGAATATTAAAATACTGTGATACATCAAACATTAAAAGCTTCCCTAAACAGGGCTGCCTTCAGATGTCTTCGGAATGTCTGGTAGTTGTTCTTCTCTTTGACATCTGGTGGGAGGGCATTCCACAGGGAGGGTGCCACTACCAAGAAGGCCCTCTGCCTGGTTCCCTGTAACTTGGCTTCTCGCAGTGAGGGAACGGCCAGAAGGCCCTCGGTGCTGGACCTCAGTGTCCGGGTAGAACGATGGGGGTGGAGACGATGGGGGTTGCGGCGCTCATCTCGCTTTACAGGCCGAGGGAGCTGGCATTTGTCTGCAGACAGTTTTTCTGGGTCATTGGCCAGCATGGGGAAAAAAGCATGGTAAATTTTATATGTGCATAGCGGCAAATGTAGATACGATCACTATCTGTAATAATGCAACACAAGGGTTAAAGGTAAAGGTACCCCTGCCCGTACGGGCCAGTCTTGACAGACTCTAGGGTTGTGCGCCTATCTCACTTAAAGAGGCCGGGGGCCAGCGCTGTCCGAAGACACTTCCGGGTCATGTGGCCAGCGTGACATCACTGCTCTGGCGAGCCAGAGCCGCACACGGAAACGCCGTTTACCTTCCCGCCAGTAAGCGGTCCCTATTTATCTACTTGCACCCAGGGGTGCTTTCGAACTGCTAGGTTGGCAGGCGCTGGGACCGAACAGCGGGAGCGCACCCCGCCGCGGGGATTCGAACCACCGACCTTTCGATCGGCAAGCCCTAGGCGCTGAGGCTTTAACCCACAGCGTCACCCGCGTCCCTAACACAAGGGTTAGACCACTGCAAATGTTCAATCTGTACAAATGTATCAGCCTGTCAGATGGAACCATCTTCCCTCTCCTGATATTGCTGTTTTTGGGGACTCCCCAAGTCAATTTCAGGGGGGCATGGGAAGACGAGGGAAGGCGCATTGCACAAGGAGAATCTCTTGTGCAGGGCTTCTGCTGACAGAGTTTCTAGGTGAATCCTGCCCAAGACGTCTCAGTAGGTGACCTGTGTAGCAGCTGAGTCTGCTCAGCGGGTGCTTATAATTGTTGATGGGGAACCTCAGGGCCTCTACAACCCTCTTTTCTTAAGATACTTCATTTTGAAACTGCATTTGGACCAGACAAATTTGCCCTTCAAATAGAGAACTGCCCTCTGTAAGGAAGGCCATACTAATTAACCACAAAGGTCCAAAACAACATGCGGAAATGTCCCCATTCAATAATAATGTTATATATCACCCCAATCTCTGCCGAGTGGTGCGCAAGACTTCAGGAATGCCTAGCGCTCACCCAGGGTTTAAGCTTCCTTTGGAAAACTAAGCACCACAGAGGCTGTAGTGTCTTTATCATGGGCAGGCAAACTAAGGCCTGGGGGCCGGATCTGGCCCAATCACCTTCTCAATCCGGCCCGTGGACAGTCCGGGAATCAGTGTGTTTTTACATGAGTAGAATGTGTCCTTTTATTTAAAATGCATCTCTGGGTTATTTGTGGGGCATAGGAATTTGTTCATTTTTTTTTCTTTTTCAAAATATAGTCCGGCCCCCCACAAGGTCTGAGGGACAGTGGACCGGCCCCCTGTTGAAAAAGTTTGCTGACCCCTGGTGTTTAGGGTATATGGTTTATTTACACAAATGTACAACCAGAGCCTGCTTACAGAGGGGCTCACAGTCACAGCAGCAGCAGCCCCAAAAGCGCCAGCTCATGTCATAGTAAGGGCATCAGTATCGCTTATCTTACACTGCGTGGTGCATCCCAGCTAAACTCCAAGCCCATTGCTTCTCCCCTGGCATAAATTCTGGTCTTTTTTATAACCCAGGGGAAGGTCCCTTCTTCAATGGGCTAAAGCTCATTATCTCAAAGGGGATTAGCTTTTCACACCTATTCCTACTTTTCCCTTTCAATGCTTTGAACCTCAAATCCCCCCAGGTGGTCACCTCACAAGGAAAGTGGTCTTTTCAATAAACACTTGTCGTTTGGTGAAGATTACTGTCCTAATACACAGCCCAGGAAGTGTGCCTTCTTCAGTAGCTTTTACATGTGATAATTACAGAGGCTTATCATTGGGACCACCACACCTCTTACAACCCCCAATACACACTTGGGTCTGCCTTTCCCTGCTCCTAACACACCAATTCTAATTAAATCCTAACATTGATTGAACCCAAGCATTTTGCACCCACAGATCTACAGCAACACATAAAAACCTCTACAGCTCCCAAACATGGGGGCAAGCAGATTCACACCTCAATGTAAGAGAAAGCTTACATCTACACTAACTCAACACCTTCCAGCTTCGTAATGGGTTCGTCCACACTTTCGCTTGCCCTGTGTTTTGTAGCCACGGGTCTGAACAATTTTGCCCTTCCCCTGCTGCATTTCCCCAAAAAACCTGCTCTTTAGCGCTAATCGGAACAAACAGCAATTCACAGAAAACCCAGTTGGTGTTAGTTCCAATTTAGCACTAAACTCTGGGTTTCCCCAGGGGAAAGCGGCAGGGCAAACCAAGTGTGGATAAGCGCTACGTTTCAGGAATTTTGTTCTGCCACTGCAGGCTTTTATGAGCCCACAAAATGCTCATCATCAGGACCCCCAGAATAATCTGCTTTGAGTAACATATCCCTCTGTGTAATCATGAGATAGGATGGGCTGGCACATAAGATCCAGTGAGTCAAAAAATGGTAAGCAATACAAATAATTGAGAAATAAATGGAGGCCCAGATGCAAGATGAGAAAGCCTTGCTCATGGATGCCAAGCGCTTAGAGATCTACGGCAACTTTCTTCTTCTTTAATTAAAAAAAGTGAGTATATGGAGCATAAAAGAGCATCTTTGAAGCAGTGTCATGCAACTTAACAGAGGTCCTCATTAAATGCAGCCCTGGTGTGATGCTCTTAGAAAAGGCAAGCCTATAAATAGCACCAGTCCAGTGGTAATGTGGAAACAGTTTCGGGGGTGGGAATTACTCGGGTATCTGAAGCAAAAATTGGACCAGCACACACAAAAAGATTTTGCAGCAGCTTTGGGCAATTAATTGGCCTTAGGATAATCTCTGTGGTATTTCTCTGTGTGCAGGGCAATTAAATTTGCATTTTAATGAAATCGTACCAGTCAAAACGATAATGCTGTCGAGATCTCCCAGGTTCCTGGTGATAAGCAAAGTGTAACAAGTGACTAAACTTGCATACAAATGAGTCACGGAGGAGCGTCACAACCAATTCATTCGCTTCTGAGGTCATAAAAATGATCCCCTTTGTCCAGTACTGGAGACAGTGAAGCTGGAAAAAGGAGAAAGTTTGGGCAGGGTGGGAAAATCCGTGGCAAATGGCAATGAACAGGAATGTCAGAGGCAACAGTAAGAAGAATTTATGCAAAGTGTAATCGCTCCTACTTGCATCTACTGAATACTGTGCTTAGTGGTATCCAATAAAGTGCAGAATTGTTAAAATTTACTAAGCCATAATATAAGGTAAAGGTAAAGGTACCCCTGCCCTTACGGGCCAGTCGTGTCCGACTCTGGGGTTGCGTGCCCATCTCACTTAAGAGGCCGGGGGCCAGCGCTGTCCGGAGACACTTCCGGGTTACGTGGCCAGCGTGACATCACTGCTCTGGCGAGCCAGCGCAGCACACGGAAACGCCGTTTACCTTCCCGCTAGTAAGCGGTCCCTATTAATCTACTCGCACCCGGGGGTGCTTTCGAACTGCTAGGTTGGCAGGCGCTGGGACCGAACAACAGGAGCGCACCCCGCCACAGGGATTCGAACCGCCGACCTTGCGATCGGCAAGCCCTAGGCGCTGAGGCTTTTACCCACAGCGTCACCTGCGTCCCAATCAAATACTGTGCTTAGTGGTATCCAATAAAGTGCAGAATTGTTAAAATTTACTAAGCCATAATATATTATGGAGTAATTCCCACAGTCAGGATCTCCTATTCATTTCCCCCTCACTAGGTGGAGCTGGTCCATCAGCTTTCGGACCCCATTGTCTGCAAAACATTTCTAGATGCTAAAATAGGCGAGAAGTCCCCACTGAGCTGCATATTAAAAGCACCACATACTACTTCCAAGCTCAGGCAGGGACTCTTCTAGGCAAGGACAATTAGCAGGGAACCAAAAAGAACACAAATGCTCTGCATGCTTTCACTACCCATTAGCAGGGATGGTCTCTCTCACGTTGTAAGTGTTTTCTGCTCCTTTAGAGAGGGCCCAAGCAAGCGCAAGTGAAAGGGTGGAAGTCCAAGGGCTACAAGTCTGTGACGGAGGGAAACTGAGGCTTGATTATGTTTGTGCAAGCTTTTTTCCGCTGCATTTATACGGGAAATCCTGATCTTGCGAGGTTTGCTGAAGCAGTTTTAGAACAGAGCAAGGCAACATTCCGGGGTTTTGGTTTTTGGTAAGCAATTTATTAATTTTATAATAACAAAAAAAAAAAAAACACAAAAAAAAACATCATAAACAAAATTTCAAACCATAATTTTTTGCTTGACTTCCCTCCACTTCCCCTCTTGGTTCCATTTGTGCCTGTTCATGCACGTCCATAAAACCTTATATTCTTAACAGTTCAATTTAAAGACCTTCTTCATCTTATTACACGTGACTTTTAAAAGTTCTACTAATGTAAAAATCTATACACAAAGCTTAAAAAAAATGCATTAAACATTTCCCTTTTTTAAAAAAAATATCAAAGTCCTCTTTCTTTCTTGGGTTACCGATTATGTAATATGTCCTGCATAGTTCGCTAATTTATTTTGCCAATTTTCTTTATCTTCTTTGGCGGTGGCTTCTTCCTTCTGTAGGCGTGGGCTGGTCTTTGTGGGTATGTTCAGGAAGACAGGAGAGGATATATTGTTCAAATATATCCTTCCCAACTTGTGTTAACAAGTTCTACAATTTAGCAGAGTAACATTCCCCTTTTCAAACTTGTACAGCGGATATGTTTGGCAGGCTTGTTTAAGCCTCTTAAAATAAGTCTTCTGGTAATTTCCCCTTTAGTCCCTCATAAAAATCTAGACATGACACAGTCTTGTATAAAAGTATATAAAATAGTTTACTCACATTCTGTTCACAAATGGATCCCAGAAGGCAGACTTAAGTTACAAAGTATATACACCTGGAATCCATCCCATAAGGAGATAGTTCAAAGAGAGATATGGCTGCCTCCTCTGTGCTATTTTGTTACCTGCACAGGTGAGGCCACGCCCACCTCTGGTCACATGCAGAGGAAGTCTGTCCCAGCCCAGGAGGAAACAGGAAGTTCCAACTGGCTGGTCCAGACGCCCCCTTTTTATGTCGACTCTAGGAATGTTGTAATTTGACTGCTCTGTGTTTCACACCCCACAGTCTTGACCTGGCATCCCCTCTCAAATAAAGGGACAAAGTCTTTCGCTCTATAAGAGCAGGCAACATTCTGAACTGTCAGCTGCTGATTCAGAGTGAGCCAGAGACTTTCTGGAGAAAGTGTGTGTGTGTCTATGTTTGCTTGTGTGTGTGCAAGAAACTCACACCTGTCACTCAAGAGAGAGGAGCATACCTCCCTGTGTGAAATGCTCTCTCAAGAACCGTTAAGTCCCAGAGTCCTGCTGATATTTCCTGTGAACAGGCAGAAAGAGCCAGCAAGGTATGGCAAAAGGCGGAGGCAACCAGTGGCGTAGCGTGGGGGGTGCAGGGGGGGCCGGCCGCACCGGGCGCAACATTGGGGGGGGCGCACTCGCACTCGCAGCTCTCTGCCCCTACCTGGCTCACTCACTCTCTCTCACTGCAAGGCTGGCTGTGCGAATCCGATCCGAGCCGCCGGGTCGCTGCCCACTGTGGAGGGGGGGGTGCCAGGCGTGCGGTGCGGTGCGGTGCGGAGAGAGAGCGAGGGACTATCTGGGGGAGGGACAGTGCAGCGGGGGGGGGGGCGCAAATTACTTGCCTTGCCCCAGGTGCTGACAACCCACGCTACGCTACTGGAGGCAACACAAGCACCCCAAGAACCAAGGACTGTGCAACTTAACAGCTGCTACCTCTGATAGTTTACGCAAGCCTGTGAATATATGAGTGTAGCCGCTGATATCCTGAGCGTATCAAATAATTAACTGTAGGGACAGTGTCTAATGGACATTTGTCATTTGTGTACAGTTAAAATGCAGCCAGGGACGCGGGTGGCGCTGTGGGTAAAACTGCAGTGCCTAGGATTTGCTGATCGAAAGGTCGGCGGTTCGAATCCCCGCAGCGGGGTGCGCTCCCGTTGCTCGGTCCCAGCGCCTGCCAACCTAGCAGTTCGAAAGCACTCCCGGGTGCAAGTAGATAAATAGGGACCGCTTACTAGCGGGAAGGTAAATGGCGTTTCCGTGTGCTGTGCTGGCTCGCCAGATGCGGCTTGTCACGCTGGCCATGTGACCCGGAAGTGTCTTCGGACAGCGCTGGCCCCCGGCCTCTTGAGCGAGATGGGCGCGCAACCCCAGAGTCAGACACGACTGGCCCGTACAGGTAGGGGTACCTTTACCTTTGGTTAAAATGCAGCCAGGCCACACTGGCCTATCAACATAAATCAATCGGCCAGAAACACAAGGAGGTTAAGCAAAGGGAGAAGAAAAAAACTAAAAGATGCTAGTCCATCCTCCTGCTTTCAAAACATCCAAGGAGGGTTTAAGGTAATGATACCAGGGCGTTGCTTTGGGAATGTGTTTTCAAGGAGGCATGGGCTAGAGACCTTGGAAAGAGGGGAAGGGGTTTCACAGCTAAAAGTGAGGCATGGAAGCCAGGGCTTTCCCTCTTTCTCTGGAAGGCAGTTCAAATATGGCAGGAGCAGCCCAAGAGATTTGGGTGCTTGGCGTGCCTCATCCAAATGAGTAGAGTGTGACTACATAACTTTATGACCACTGCTCAATAGCAAATGTTGTTATACAATTCCATTCACCATATAGATGGGTTTATGATGCATTTCTGTATCCTTCTGCTGTGCTGAAGAAGAATTCTACAAAACAGAGGGTATATCCGGAATCACTGTTCACAACGTCTATTTGTGAACTACTTCGGCAGCGTTGGACGTCATAAACAAAGCTTTACAGCCTGTTTTCACCAGATAAGAATCTGATACATTGCTTCTTTCAGAGACTTGCATAGTCTTCAAAGACTTCCAGAGACTTATAAGACTTATGTTCATTTGGTTTTATGTTTTCAAGATAATCCATTAAGAGTGCATATTTTGTGACTTTCAGAGATTCATATGTTTTCTGTTTATGTGATTTCATATATTTCATATTATATAAAGAGTGTATATTGATATCGTATCATTGTATTTGGTCATCGTGCTGCCTTGGATATTACTGACTATTGTTTGCAACACAGGGGTTAAATTGTTTGGTTACCTGCCCTCAGGTAGAGGGCAGGATGCTGCCCCATCCCCAGTGCTGAAGTAACATTGACCTGAGAGTCCAGTCAAATTCTGTGTGGAATGAAGGGGCATCATCTTGTTCTTACCTCAGGCATGGGATAGCTTCAGTTGGTGGAGCATGAGATTCTGACTCTCAGGTTCGTGGGTTTGAACCCATGCTGGACAAAAGATTCCTGTGTTACAGGTGGTTGAGCTAGATGACTCTTGGGGTTCTTCCAACTCTACGATTCTATGATTCTATGAAAATATCTGGGGCCAACCTTGATCCAAATGGTGCACTCCTCATGGCTGAAAAGTGTAATAATGAAACAACAGCATCCCAAATAACCACCTGAGATCTCAGCCCTTTTTTGCCTTTTCTAAGGGCTGACAATGGAACCTGGTGGGTTAAAATAAAAATCTGCCATTTTCTTCCCCATTTGGGTGACAGGTTTCCTTCCCAGCCACCGTATAAAATCATTCTTTAAAGTGCTCAAAAAAAAAGCACTCCGGGACACTCCCTGTGTTGCAAAATCCTCTGCTGCTGAACCAGGCAACAAACAAATCAAAACAAAATCCATTAACTAAGTGGAGAAAGTAGCTTTACTTGAGGACATGATCACGTTTTGTACCGACCAGAAGGGGCAAAGGGAAGAAGGCCAGAAAAAGGAGGACAGAGCATCTCAGTCTCTTGTTTAGAAGGGAAAACTGAACCTCTTCAAAGTGGTGGATTTTAAAGCAATGTGACCACAGAGCCTAGGGCTTGCCGATCGGAAGGTTGGCGGTTCGAATCCCCGCAATGGGGTGAGCTCCCATTGTTTGGTCCCAGCTCCTGCCCACCTAGCAGTTCGAAAGCACGTCAAGTGCAAGTAGATAAATAGGTACCGCTCTGGCGGGAAGGCAAACGGCGTTTCCATGCACTGCTCTGGTTCGCCAGAAGCGGCTTAGTCATGCTGGCCACATGACCCAGAAGCTGTCTGCGGACAAACACCAGCTCCCTCGGCCTATAGAGCGAGATGAGTGCTGCAACCCCAGAGTCATTCGCGACTGGACCTAACGTTCAGGGGTACCTTTACCTTTACCTAACACAACATCCTATGGCACTCATGGTGATTCCTGGGTCTTTCCAGTGCAGGTGCTACCGGTCAGTTTGCTGGAAGGTAAGTCATCTTCAAATCTCCACTAACCTGCTACTGGGCTGGTTGCTCAAACCTATGATGAGGCCCACAATCCCATCTTCTCCACAGGGTCTCCTTTTCTGTTATCAGGAAGCAGGAGTGCACCAGCTGCCAAAAGACTCACTGTGGACACATCAGAACACAGTGCATTTGAGACCTCAGAGGTAATGCAGGGAATTGCTGGCTAAGAAGACCTTCTGTTGCTGCTTCCGCCAGGGCAAACTAGCTTCATGGTAAGGGGATTCATGGTGTGCAGAGCTACTGCTTGCCAGGAAAGGGGGTTTCGTGCTTCCACTGTCCAGAAAGGAGAGCAGAGTCATTGCCACTGTCCAGGAAGACACAAGCCAAGAGGAGCCCATGGAATCATGGAGTCAGAAGGGACCACCAGGGCAATCTAGTCCAACTCTTTACAATGCAAGAACCTTTTGCCCAATGTGGGGATTGAGCCCACAACCTTGAGATTAAGAGGCTCTTGCCAAACTGGATCTTGCCAAATCGGGCACCAGCCTGAGTGTTTGTGTGGCCTAACCAGCTCAGCCAAGTGCTCACATGAACTGTGTGCATTCTAGAACAAGGCTGGTCAACATGTTGCTGGCTTGGGGGGCTGGGAGTTGCAGTCCAAAACCTCTGGAGAGCACCAGGTTGGCTATCAGAGCACATGGTCCAGAACCCTCTGCAATGTGCAGGTATTGTTCAGCATTCCTCATCAGGCAAGATAATGTGAACAAAGGGTGATATTTAACTAAGTTGTTTTGTGCATAGAACGAGGTCCCAACACCCCCACCCCCTCCAAATTCTGCTCTGGAGGGTTTGGATGATGAGGTGATTGTAATAGGTTTGGCAGGCATATGGGTTAGCAGGGGGGAAGAGTCTCATTGTGCAAGCAGACTTTGTTCCTTGCACACATAACCCCACTAAGCACAACATTGAACCAACAGTGTTTGCTGAAATCTGAATGTTTGGGAATCACTCCTCTAGGGAAGGCAGGAACTTAGGATCAAATATTAATTGCAATGTTGGGGGCACACAAATACCACAATTCTACTTCCAGACTTACCATTTACATCCGGAGAGCATGTGGATAATACATCCATCAGTCTCACGCTGCCTCAGTTTCCCTCCACTTTAATGGGGAGATAATCATATTTCCCAGCCTCATTAATGCTGGCGGGAATCACCTTAACATCGTTCCATGGAAGAAGCTGGAGGATTAGTCTTATAGTGGAATTCTCCCTCCTTGCTCTCTGCATAGTCATAATCCTGTGTGACATCCCGGTGGGTTATGGCGGGAAATGGCTGTGATGGGACGCAGGATTATGTCTGGTGAACCCACAAAGGAAGCCAGCCCCTGGCGTGTCAGGGGAAATCGTCTTAGTGACAGAAACAAACCTCTGAGAAGGAGAAGTGTGGGAAGAGACTGCCACAAACATGGAATCTATGCTGATTTGTATACAGCGCGGCATGTCGAGTATGTGGTCCCCGCACCCCAAGCAGCACTCTGTACGAAGCACACACACCACGGTGGTCCTCCTAGCCAGTCAGACTCATATCCTCTCATTCTATTTATGACACTGAGCTCACACAGATGACAGGCTTTATCGCACATTTTACCACAACTGAGGTATGGATTGGTAAAATCCTCTACAGCAGGATGATAGCGGCAACCTAGCTGTGCTGGGTCCAGGGGTAAACCCAAGCAACGTGGTCCAGGCCAAGTCCCAAATCCAAGGGTTCCGCGAAGAGTCAGTCAAGGCAGGGTCAAGGCAGGAAACCAGGCAAAGTCAGGCACAGGGTCACAGGCAGGTTCTAGCAAACAGTAATGTTGCTTCTGCAACCTGGCGCGGAGTCAACAGCCTTTTATCTCTGTCGGGTAATGGCCGGTCCTGATCCTCTGGTGACTCACCTCCCTGTCTCGCCCGAAGACAAGCACTCCTGCGAATCCTCAGGTCTCTCTTTCTCTCAGACCTGAGTCTCTGCAGCTCGGGAGATGTTGGTGGGTTACTAGACCCAGGGGCCACCTCAGCCACTCCTGACCCAACTGGTAGTGGAGCAGCTGTAAGTGATGGCCCAGCTGGAGGCAACGAGGTCATCCCCACATCTGGAGCCAAGGGCAGGCTCAGGCCCCTGACTCAGCCCAGCTGGTGCTTGTTGCAGGGGAACCTGTGCAGACTGGGGCTCTTCAGAATCAGGCCCCAGACTTGGTTCCGATGCCACCTGAGGCAGAGCATCTGGTGCGGACTGAGACTCCACTGGTTCTGAGTCCGAGCCCGAGTCCCAGGCCATCACACTAGCCCACCCTAAGGGGAGGTAGCTCATCCTGGGATGAACGGCTGGATGGTCTGTTTGGTCTGGCTCATTATTCTCTAATCCTAGATATACACCCTCCATCACTTTTGGCTTCTGTCAGGTTGGAAGGCAAGGAGCAGTAGCAGAGGACTGCCATTGCTCAAAGAAAGAGGAGGAATCCTGACCCAGAATCTTTTCTAAAGGCCAGGGTGTGTCATCAAGCTGCTGCGTTCACTTGACTGGTGACCTGCTCTCCATGTAGTTTCATCTTTGGCGAAGGGTAACACACAAGCTGCATCCCCAGTCCTAGGTTCAGGTAAAAGGTAAAGGACCCCGGATGGTTAAGTCCAGTCAAAGGTGACTGTGGGGTTGCGACGCTCATCTTGCTTTCAGGCTGTCACCTTTCGTCCACAGACAGCTTTCCAGGTCATGTGGCCAGCAGGACTAAACTGCTTCTGGTGCAACGAGACACCATGATGGAAAATGGAGTGCACGGAAATGCCGTTTATCTTCCCGCCACAGTGGTACCTATTTATCTACTTGCACTGGAGTGCTTTCAAAATGCTAGGTTGGCAGGAGCTGGGACAGAGCAACAGGAGCTCACTCCGGAGCTGGGATTTGAACCACCGACCTTCTGATCGGCAAGCCCAAGAGGCTCAGTGGTTTAAACCACAGTGCTACCCTTTCTAGGTTCAGGACCTGCTGCAAATCACCTGTTGCTGGGAGCTGCAGAAGAGAGGGTGATGTTGCACTCAGGTCCTGCTAGCAGGCTCCATGGAGGTTTCTGGAAGGCCAGCTGGGAAAACAGGATGCAGGAAGAGATGGGCCACTGGTCTGATCCAGTAGGACTCTTCTTAATTCAAGTCCTAACAGCCTTGCGACACTGAACCACAGACCTCGTTAAAGCAATGGGCCTTGTTGAACAATAGACTTGTTTGCCCAGTGAGAGCCAGTGTGGTTCAAATCCCTACTCAGACACACAGCTCGCTGGAGAAAAAGTGGGATAAAATGCAATCCACAAATAAACCTGTATCTCCCTGAGCAAGACTAAGAGAGCAGCCTACTGAGAGAGATCGATTCAAGCCAAAATGGCTGCCTAAGCTGGCCTTTGTCACTTGTGTCTCCTCACATCAGCCTGGCAGGCCCCTCCAAGCACTTTGTACCTCAGTTAATACATCTGTCCCAATAGAGCAAAGAGATGAAGTCCGTTCACAGAGAACGGAAGGTAAAACAGATATTTTTGCAGCTTTTAGCCGAATATTTGTGGTTTTTTTGGTTTTTAATAAGGAATAATGGATGCTGCAATTAGGCCTGTGATTGGGATGTGTCTGTGTGGATAATGTCCCCTCCTCTGCCGCACAACCCCATCAAGTCTAATTCCAGGCTCTCTCTCTTTTTAATCCAGCCCGTCCGCCGCCCCCCCCCGCCCCCAGCCCTTGTATCAGTAAGCGAGACAGCTGTCTCTTCCCCTGCTAATACTGCCAAATCCCTTCCCAAACTGCACGGCTGCTGGCAAAGCCAAGCTCGCAACCCTGGTCGCAGGAAATATTAATTATGTCGAGCTGGGTAAACAGTTGGCCTTTTATTGTAATTAAGCGGGATGATTTAATTGGGGGAAAAGGTGAAAGGAGGGAAGAGAAGAAGCTTCGGACAGGCGAGGGTGACCCAAGGTCTCCCGAGGGCCTTGCCATCAGTACAAAGGTGGGTGGTGGGATATCAAAATCAACACAGCCCTATGAAATCTGCCCAGGTTTACAGTTCAAAAAAGCAGGTTATGCAGGTCCGTTGACCCAAGAAAAAAATATTGGCTGTTAGCAGAGGGTTACCACGACTTTCCACACTTCATTTGGATTGTTTTCCTCACTCTCTGCTCAGTCTAGAAGTAATTGCCTGTTTTTATCTATCTTCATTCATTTGCTTAAGAATGCATTCATTCCTCCACACATCCATTTATCCTGATGTCCTTATTCTGGAATTGACCACAAGGCAGTTCAACATACCTCTGTCTACCTTTATTATTATAAGACCCTTTTGGACACAGTAGCTGGAGGAAAATGTTCAGAAACCCTTTTTTTGTGAGAGGGGTGGCATCTCTGTCACACAGGGGATTCTAGCCGCTCCTTCCTTGTTGGCATTCACAGTATTGTGTACTGCGCACAACCAAAAGAATTACGGACATGGAGATTTAGCTTAGTAGAGAAAGTGCTGAATGTTCAAAGCTGCCTCACGAAGAGTCAGTCTCATGGTCTATGTTCGGGTTGCCATACATGCGGATTTTCCCGGACATTACCGGGTACCGGGATTTCAATGGCGGAAATGACGTCCTAAATGGTGGAAGTGACATTCCTAAAATCGTGGGGTTTTTGCACTTTTTCCAAAAACAACCCCCCCCCCCCGAAAAAGGTCAACAATTTGTTTGTGTCTGGATTTTCACTTCTTGAAAAAGGGAAAGCCTGGTCTATCTAGTCCAGTACTGCCTGCTCGGACTGGCAGCAGCAGTCCATGATCTCCTGATGTGGCCTTTTATATCACCTGCTACCCAGGATTCTTTTAACCACAAATGCCAGGGACTGAATTAGAGAATTTCTGCTTGCACAGCTGGTGCTCTGCCGCCCAAGCACTGATGGCTCTCTGATTGGTAAATACCCCATCTGATGTCAGAAGGGCCCTACTTGATAAAAAGGATAGGAGACTGAACTGGCCTAGAAAGCTTTGCAGCAGTTGGGATTGGCATCCTTGGCACAACGACACCTTTGAATCATAGAATAGAATCATAGAGTTGGAAGAGACCACAAGGGCCATCGAGTCCAACCCCCTGCCAAGCAGGAAACACCATCAGAGCACTCCTGACATATGGTTGTCAAGCCTCTGCTTAAAGACCTCCAAAGAAGGAGACTCCACCACACTCCTTGGCAGCAAATCCCACTGTCAAACAGCTCTTACTGTCAGACCTTTGAGGTCTTCTTCTGGCAGAGGAGGAGGAGGAGGAGGTTTTTATATACTGGCCAGGCAGCAAACAAGCAAAATAATAATACAGTGGTACCTTGGGTTAAGTACTTAATTCGTTCCGGAGGCCCGTTCTTAACCTGAAACTGTTCTTAACCTGAAGCACCACTTTAGCTAATGGGGCCTCCCGCTGCCGCCGCCCGATTTCTGTCCTCATCCTGAAGCAAAGTTCTTAACCTGAAGCACTATTTCTGGGTTAGCGGAGTCTGTAACCTGAAGCGTATGTAACCTGAGGTACCGCTGTAATTAAAGAATCTTAAAAACAATTCCATTGCAGATGCAGACTACATAAGATCTCCACTTGAAAGAGAAAGGTCTTCAGCAGGCACTGGTAAGAGCACAGAGTTGATGCTTGTCTAATGGGAAGGAATTCCAGAGGACCCGATTCCCATATTGTGAGGAGCAGATCTCCTGATAAGATGGTGGCTGCAGGAGGCCCTCTCCTGAAGAGCACAGTGATCCGTTGGGTATCTAGGGGGATTTAATGGAAGTGGTCCGTAATGGCAATGGAGCAGTGTGACACTTTGGATTATAATCATTTCTACTCATACCATGTGCGTTCAATATGCATCTGAAACTGTACAATCCACCTGCAACAGGGAGAGAGCAGAAGTCCAAAAAACCATTAGAGGGAAGGAAAATTCTAAGAGAGGTCAACCCCCCCACCCCATGCAAGCAGCTCAGTGAGGACTGAAACGCTCAGCAAACCCTGATTGCTAACTGGTTGTTGCAGGAGGGGGAGATGGAATGGAATGGAATGGAGCATCCTAGAGCAGGCTGCCTGAGGATGGAATGGTGTGTCCCGGAAGAGGTTGGCTGGAGCCCTGAGCAGAGGTACATGTTGGTTTCTGTTTTCCTTCACTGTGCAGCGAAAGGGCTTGTCACGAGACAGGTGTTTACATTCCACAGTCTGTACTGTACTGTTGGAGTTTCTCACGGGAAAGGGAGACTGGATGTGACGTACACTGGTTTCCTGTTTTTCACTTTTTTTTTTCTCTCCAAGCTGTCGAGGAGAGAGGATGCTTTTCTGCTCCGGCAGAGGCAAGATGTCTTTCTGTAATATACCTGCTTTGAACTGTAAATAAAGCAACCAAGAGTATGCAGCACGTACTCCTCATCCTTCCGCTGGGCACGGAACTCTGCTTTAACCAACACATGGTTATGGGCCCAGAAGTCGAATCGGAGTGCCGGCAAAGGATCGGAATGCAGAGGGACAGATCGGATTGGAATCTGCTCTGCGCATAAACATGATTGATGAGGTATGTTGCTACTGCTCCGGGCAGCCTGCCAGCTTCTAGTTAATGGCTTTATGGCTGGACTTTGAACTTTTAAAGCCGTTTTGCCGGGAATAGGAAAATGGCTCCCAGGCTCAAGTTACTATGCTGGGGAAATCGAAAGTAACTTTTAAGTGCGCTTTTGGAATAAAGCAGGTGCAGCAGTGACGCAGCAAGATTTAAAGCAGCATATATGACGCTGAAGGCTAATGCCAGAGTCATGATGGCCCTTCAGGATGCTTGTGGGATTCCTAAGCTCAACAAGAAAAATTATGCCGACTGGGTTTTGTATGCAGAGGCAATTCTGCGGAAAGAGGGTTTGTTTGAGGTCATTACAGAAACCCCCCCAACTCCAGTTACAGATGCATGGAAAGTTAAGGATTCCAAAGCACGGGGAACACTTACATTGATAGTATCCCCAGAAGAGCTCTGTCTATTGCGTGATAAGACCTCAGCCAGAGAAATTTGGGATTCTTTGAGAGAGGCTCACTTAAGGACAGAAGCTGGATCTACTATGTTTTACTTTAACAAGCTGCATAATATGGCTCTTGCTGAAGGTGGAGATGTGCGTTTACATCTGATGGAGATGCAAAATCTGAGACATGAGCTGCAACAGAGAGGACTCAACTTTCCAGAGGCTGTGTATTCTTTCATGATACTACAATCTTTGGGTTCAGGTTGGGAGTCTGTTGCAACCCAGATTGCTGTGCAGCCAACAGCTCAGCTAACAGTGGACTTTGTTACTGCCGTGGTGTTAAATGAAGCAGATCGCCGGGGTGCTAGCTGCATGGGCAAGGGGGAGTCTTCACAGACGTCATCCCATAGTGCAGTGGAACCACCAGATGGCGCCAAAGCTTTGAAGGCAGTGAAATGCTACTCGTGTGGACGTCTAGGCCATATGAAGAGGGAATGCAGATATCCCAGGGCCAAGACAGAGCAGCGCAGCGAAAGCTCATCGCGTGGAAAAGGCCGAGGCAAAGGCAAAGGTCCGGTGTCTAGGACAACGCAGCACAAGGCTATGGTTTCACGCTTCACTCCAAAGGTTGCAGAGGTCCAGAAGACGTCTAGATCTTTCTTCGTTGTTGATTCGGCGGCGACCCACCACATGTGCAACGATAAGAGACTTTTTGTGTCTTTTACACCGCAGGAAGGTGCGATTCACCAGGCGGATGACCACACTATTCCCAGTAAAGGCTACGGAACTGTTGTTCTTCACAGTTTGGACTTATCGATACAGAATGTCCTTTACGTGCCAGACGCCAAACATAATCTGCTCAGCGTTGGACAACTGAATGAGCGGAACATTGACGTTTCCTTCAAGAACAAGAAGTGCATCATCACAAAGAAAAATGACTATGAATTGCATGCTGAATATGTTGATCGTTTGTTTGTTTTGTATTATGATGATGTTGTGCAGGATGACACTTGTTGCATTGCAGGTTCTAACAAAAGTTTGCATGCAGGATGTATTCATGATTTTCATCGAAAATTTGGTCATTTGCATTTTGAGGCAGTATCTAAAATGCCTGCCTTGGTTGAAGGTATGACTATTAGACCCTGCAGGTACCACATGAAGTGCAAAGCATGCGCAGCAAACAAGGTGAAAATGGCTGCGAAAGGTAAGGTGTCTAGTAGGCAAGCTACGGAACCATACCAGATTATTCATGCTGATTTGGTTGGACCACTAGCGCCCTCTTTGGGTGGAAATAGGTACTTCATGGTTCTCATTGACGCATTTTCTAGATATATTTTTGTGTACAATCTCAAGCAGAAATCAGAGGCTTTTCCTAGGTTCAAGGAATTCTGTGCTTGGTTGGAAAATGTGCATGGTAAGAAGATAAAGACTCTTTTCAGTGATCGCGGGGGAGAATTCACTTCTCAGCAGTTTGAAGCTTTTCTGACTGAGAAAGGAATTCAACACGATTTGTCTAGTCCTCGCTCGCCATGGCAGAATGGACTTGCGGAACGGGCAAATCAGACATTGCTTCAAGGGTTAAAAACCTTGCTGCATGATGCCAATCTTCCAGAGAGTTATTGGGCCGAATCTCTCTCGTGTTTTGTTTACAGTTACAATCGCAGGTTATCTTCAGCGATTGGTTGTACCCCCTATGAGAAGATGTTTGGCAAGAAGCCATACATCAAACACATGAAAATTTTTGGTTCTGACATGTGGGTTCATTCACCACAAAATTCAAAGTTAGACAAGCGTGGATTGCATGGTATCTTTCTAGGTTATCAGAAAGGGTCTTACAGAATAATGATGACTGACTCTAAGACAATTAAGCTCACGAGAAGTGTTGAATACAATGCAAAGTGGGGGGAGAATGTGGGAATTTTCCAATGTTATCCTGATGACAGTGATGAGACTGAGGATAGTCAGAAGCAACCACAACAACCCACACCCACTGATGAAGGTTCTGAGTCTGAATCTGAAACTGAATCGGGTGATTCAGAGGATTTCAAGAGTGCGAAAGCCTCTATGCGACCCTATGAAAGCTCTGATCAAGAATTGGAAGAACCATTGTTCACAATAGGTCGCTTTTCTCCTAAGAAGGAAGAGGAGAGTGTTGAAGACTTAAGGCTAATTCGTAGGTCACAGAGAGCCACAAAAGGCAAACCTCCAAAGAGATTTGCTGATGAATTTGCTACGATAGCAGTAACAGCTGTTAAAAGCTCCAAGAAGGTATTTGAACCTTCAAGTTTCCAAGAAATCCAGGGTTTGGATTCAAAGGAAGCTGAACCATGGTTAAATGCCATGAAGGCTGAGCTTGATTCCTTGGAAAGGAACAAAACATGGGAGCTAGTTCCAGTAGTTCCAGGAATGAAACTGCTTGGAAGCAAATGGGTCTTCAAAGCGAAGACTGATCAAAATGGCAAGATAGTCAGACACAAAGCCAGATTGGTAGCCAGAGGTTTTGCACAAGTACCAGGTGAAGACTATCACGAGACCTACTCACCCACAGTGAGGTATGAAAGCATTAGGCTTATGCTCAAGCTAGCTGCAGAGGAAAATCTACACATTAGTCACCATGATATTAATACAGCTTTTCTGTACGGATCTCTGGATGAATCACTTTATATGCTTCCACCTGATGGCGTACAGGTAAAACAGGGATTTGTTTGTGCTCTGAAGAAATCCCTTTATGGTCTCAAACAAAGTGCACGGTGTTGGCACACAAAACTCACTGAAGTATTGTTTTCTCTAGGTTTTCAGCAAGGGAAAGCTGATCCATGTGTATTTGTCAAAGAGGAGGGGCAAAAGAAACTGTACTGTTTGTTTTATGTTGATGATTTATTATTCTTTTGGAAAGATGTCGCAATGTACAATAACGCCCTAGCTCAACTGAAAGAGCACTTTGACATGAAAGATCTTGGTGAGGTAAACAACTACCTATCTCTGGAAATAGAAAGAGATCAAGATGGTAACATTCTAGTACACCAGTCACGGAAAATTGCTGATGTGTTAAGCAAACTAAACCTGATGGATGCTAACCCTGTAGACACACCGATGACAACAGGTTATCAGGTAGATGACACTGGAGAAGCATTTTCTGACTCTACACTGTACAGAAGTGTGCTAGGCAAGCTAAACTTCATTGCCAGATGTTCAAGACCAGACATTGCTGTTAGCTGTAATTTGCTAAGCAGACAAGTCAACAATCCTAGTGTCAAGGATTGGAAAGCTCTGAAACGCATAGCGCGGTATTTGAAAGGCACTATGCATTACAGACTGAGATTTAACAATCAGAAGTCTGGTGGTCTTGAGATATTTGCAGATGCAAGTTTTGGAAGTGACACTGAAGACAGGAAAAGTACGTCTGGAGTTTGCTACATGTACAATCAGGGTCTGTTTGATTGGTCATGCAAGAAGCAAACAACAGTTAGCTTAAGTACTTGTGAAGCTGAACTGAATGCACTGTCTTATTCACTTAAGGATTGTGAATGGTTGATACAATTGTGCAAAGATATGAAAATTCCTGTCAAATGTCCAATCCAGGTTTACCAGGACAACAAAGCATGTTTGGCTTTGCTGAAGTCTGAAGGTTGTAAGCAAAGCACGAAGCACTTGCAATTAAAATTGCAGCATGCTAGGGAATGTATTCAGAAGGGACTCGTAACGGTGTCCTATATGCCAGGTAATAAAATTCCTGCTGATGTATTATCCAAGATTGTATCAAGGGATCAACACTGTACCTATGTGCAGAAGTTGGGTTTGTACTGATATTGTACGAACACGCTGCCCAGTGATGTTCACAGAAAGGGGGAGGATGTTGGTTTCTGTTTTCCTTCACTGTGCAGCGAAAGGGCTTGTCACGAGACAGGTGTTTACATTCCACAGTCTGTACTGTACTGTTGGAGTTTCTCACGGGAAAGGGAGACTGGATGTGACGTACACTGGTTTCCTGTTTTTCACTTTTTTTTTTCTCTCCAAGCTGTCGAGGAGAGAGGATGCTTTTCTGCTCCGGCAGAGGCAAGATGTCTTTCTGTAATATACCTGCTTTGAACTGTAAATAAAGCAACCAAGAGTATGCAGCACGTACTCCTCATCCTTCCGCTGGGCACGGAACTCTGCTTTAACCAACAGTACAAGGCTCTGCAGTACGTTTTGCTGCAGGTCCCACCTGTCTGCAGTCCTGCACCCTTGAGAGCAAGACCCATTGAAAGCAGTAGGATCTTGCTTCCGGGTAAATTTTGAGAGGAGTGGTCTGCATGTACATCATACAAAAATAATAGGCAAGGAAGGAGATATAAATGGATGAATAGATAGTGTGTGTGTGTGTGTGTGTGTGTGTGTGTGTGTGTGTGTGTGCCAGGCAGATTCCAGCTCTGGAACAGATCTCTTTCAGACCCTGTTTTTAGTGATGAATTAATGCAATTGCTTCTCGCTCATCCCTCCCTCTATGAGTGGAATGGCATCAGAAACTGTTGGCATTTGTGCCGAGTAATTCATAAATTGCGAGAGGAGAGCAGCTGAGCTGGGGCAGTAAAACCTCATCCAGCAGCATGGAGAAATGCTGTACCAAGCTCTGAAAAAGAAGAGCCACCGCCGCTCATCTAGATCATGTCTCTGTGGTTTTATTAAGGTTGAACCTGATCCTTCCCACAATCCGCCTGCTGGTGCCCCAGCACAGCCTCCGTGTGCTTCCCTTTCAGACTCTCCCTGCCCTTCCTTCCTTCCTTTCCTCCCCATAAGATCACTGCCCTGCATGACCCCTGGCCTTTCCACCCATGGCCTGCGATCCCGTGCCACAGTGGGGCTTAAAAAGGTAAAGGTAGGTCCATTAGGTCCAGTCATGGCCGACTCTGGGGTTGCGGCGCTCATCTCGCTTTATTGGCCAAGGGAGCCGGTGTACAGCTTCCAGGTCATGTGGCCAACATGACCAAGCCGCTTCTGGCAAACCAGAGCAGCACATGGAAATGCCGTTTACCTTCCTGCCGGAGCGGTACCTATTTATCTACTTGCACTTTGACGTGCTTTCAAACTGCTAGGTTGACAGGAGCAGGGACCGAGCAACGGGAGCTCACCCCATCACGGGGATTCGAACCGCCGACCTTGTGATCGGCAAGCCCAAGAGGCTCTGTGGTTTAACCCACAGTGCCACCCGCGTCCAAGTAAACATGCATCAAGGGCAGCAAGAGTGCAGAACCTGCTGCCCTCCAGATATTGCAGGACTACAACTCCCAGCATCCCTGGCCATTGGCTATGCTGGCTCAGAGGCTGATGGGAGTTGGAGTCCATCAACATCTGGAGGAAGACACCCTGATGTACAGGATTGTGCTGACAGCTACTCTCAGATCTGCTATAATTCTTCCTGCCCATTATTTATTGGACTCCTTCACAGGACATCTGTGGAGCCTCATCCTTTAAATGCAGTTCCCAAACTCCCCCCAATAAACCACTGTTGTTTAGGGTCTTGGTAGACTTAATGATTTTTCTGCTTGTTGTGGCAATTGTAATTCACGCTGCCAAGCGTGCTCTGTGAGTTCATCGGAATTCAAACTGCAATGCAATAAAATACAATATAAGAAATAAAAGAAGCCATAAAAATACAAATAAAAATCAGTATGAATGGGTGATGGGTTTACCTACAAAGCCACAGACACACCAAGGACCACCTGAATGAAACTCATGGTCCACAGTCTGGAAATACCGCTTGAAATCCCTCCACAGCTTCTGCCTTTGGAAAGACCCTTAACCCGAGACTGCCCTTCACCAACTGAAAGAGCTGAGCAAAAGATGGCCTCCCAAAATTATCCACCTTATTTGTGAGCACTGATATTGGAGGAGCCATTTTGCTGAATTGTTTTTGGTGTGGATGGGTTCCCCAACAATGCAGAGAAGAGTCGTTCCCCCAAAAATAAAATTAGGGGGAAATTCTCTTCGTCTGATTTTTCCTCAGCCCCGTTAATACTGGATAGAACTAGATTGTGGGTTAATACGGGTGGATAAAGGAAGCAAAGGGCAAGGAGAGGAAGACAGGAAGGAGTAGGCGCCAAAACCTTCCTTCTATGATGGGTAGGAAACCCTTCTTGGCCCAAGGCCACTTTCCTTTCTAGGGAACCTCACAGGGACCGCATGCTGATGATGGGAGAGGCTATAGGGAAAAGTGAGCTGGGCAACAAATGTAAATTTTACCTTTGTATACATATCCCTCTCTAGCCTCTCAAGGGAGAAAGTGCAAAGCAGGGCAGGTGTGAAGAGTTTATCTCGGGAGGGTGTGTCTCCTAGGGGAAGTCCCAAGAGTCATACAGAGGCCCAGGGGGTGGGGTGGGATGGATTTGGACCCCAGTTTCTGTTCTACGATATTAAAATATATTGAGTGGCATCTGTAGTCCACAGATTTAGTCTGCCTACACATTGTACATTTAAAGCACATTCAACACACATTTCCCACTCTCCAAAAAATGGTTGGAGTTGTAGTTCACCTCTCACAGAGCTACAATTCTCAGCACCCTTAACAAAGCACAGTCCCCAGGACTCTTTCCAGGGAGGTGTGCTTTAAATTGTACGGCGTGTCCCAAGTGCCCAAAGCTGTACGCTAAATTGGGGAGAAGTTGGGGACGGGGCATTTCAATCAATATCTTGCGCACGTGTGTGTGCCTGTGTGATTTCAGACTCTCTGACCATTTGCGAGGGCTTGAAATGCTGATAAATTTCAGCCCAGTTCTTCAGACGACATTGTTGTGGTATTCATCCCCTCCACCTCCTGTCTCTTCCTTTCCGCACTGCCTCCCCGCATTGTTCCTCCCACATCGCCACACTGCACATGACAACAAACGCGTTGCTGCAACTTCCATGGATTCCTCTTTTTCACTCAAACTGCTTGGCACGGGGAGGCCTAGTCAGCATCGGGCCTGCAGTGATTTATTACCCTGCTCTGATCCCAAAAAATATCTCCTCTGAAGCAATGATCCAGGCCTCAGCCAGGATCATCTTTGACTCTTTAAAGCAGGTGAGAAGAGCCTCAGGTCTGGAAGACAAATGAAGCAGTCCCAGGTGTCTCTATCCACCCCTCTGGTCTCTTCCCAAGCCATGCTCCTCACTCGCCCTGCTCTGTGCCCTCCTTGAGGGCTTTTTATCAAGCTGCAACATCTCCTTGTTGTTGTTGTTTATTCGTTCAGTCGTGTCCAACTCTTCGTGACCCCCTGGACCAGAGCACGCCAGGCACTCCTGTCTTCCACTGCCTCCCGCAGTTTGGTCAAACTCATGTTCGTAGCTTTGAGAACACTGTCCAACCATCTCGTCCTCTGTCGTCCCCTTCTCCTTGTGCCATCAATCTTTCCCAACATCAGGGTCTTTTCCAAGGAGTCCTCCCCTTTCATGAGGTGACCAAAGTATTGGAGCCTCAGCTTCAGGATCCTTCCACTGAGCACTCAGGGCTGATTTCCTTCAGAATGGAGAGGTTTGATCTTCTTGCAGTCCATGGGACTCTCAAGAGTCTCCTCCAGCACCATAATTCAAACGTCTCCTAGAACTGCACTAATGCCTTTTGGATGCCTGGATGAAGAGATGTGGCCATGGGGTTGGGTTTTGTCTGGCTGGAATATAACCTACCTACACACAAAGAATTGCACCTGTGGATCCATCCACTTTGACCTCTGGCCCTGCACACCTTGACGTGCTGCACCAGAAAGTTGTCTAGTGAGGGAATGCAGCTTTAAAGCATCGTTTACATCAGGGGGAAAGTAATTCAGCCCAATCTTAAGAGAGCTTTCAGGTGCTGCTTGCTTGCAGTCAGCCCAGAGATAAATGTGGGTGGAGCACCAGGTGTGTCTCTGACCTTTGTAAGGTAGGCTGCAGTAAAAGTGTCACCTGCTGATTTCTGGACATCAGTGGCAGAGACACAAGTCAAGCCAATTCCCCCACCTTCCTGCAAGATGAAGCAGACCAGTGCAGGACCAGTTTGACCCCTATTTATGTTTCTTCCACTCCCGTTCATTCCGATGGTGGATCCCTGTCACCTTTCCTGTTTCTCCTTTCATAAAAACAGGCCAGCCTGTTGGTCTCCAACAGGCAACCTTCGTCATCTCACAGCAGAGAGCAAAACTCAAAGGCCGCGGGCCAGAGAGTAAGAAAGCGAGTGAGCCAAAGAACAGTTTCTAAAGCTATCAGCCGCATCCATCCTTAATCATCTCTCCCTTGCCCAGGGCAGCTCCAGTGAGAGCACTCAGGAGCAGAGAGAGAGAAAGGCACAGGGAAGAGAAATGGACCAAAACAGTAATCAGAGGTTCAGAGGAACAGGGGCTGGGCAGGCACTGTCTGGAAAGCACAAGGGCCAAGGAGCAAACTCTCTGTCGTCCACCACTTCACATTTCAGGGTGCGTAGGGATAGGTCAACCTGCCCATTTCAGCTTTTCTCGGTTGTCTCATTTTTCAAATCTTAAGTTCAGTTCTCCCCATTTGTATATCAGTTTTTGGATTTCTTTTTCATACCTTCGTGAAAATTCAGCAGCATTTCTCCTAAATATGCACATTATCGTTTGCATTTTTCTCCTGGAAAGCTGCATTGCAAAATTTGGAGAAGTGCATATTTGTTTTGAGAAATCTGTAAAACAGGTGGATTTTTTCTTTAAATGTGAACTCAATTGATTCCCACCTCCCTAGCCTTAATGTTTGAGTAAACAACTTATTCCTTTTACCTTTCATGCCTTCCAAGGATGTCTTGTTCTTATCTAGCAGAATTAACAAAGTATTTTCAGCTGCACAGCAGGATGCCTTGCAAATGTCACAGAAGAAGCATTGCAAGGAACACCAGGCTGCACCTCACAGGCTCTGCAACGCTTCACAAGTTCCTCCCCACGACCACCACTCCCAAATATTAGCATCCCATAGTGTCTCCTTCTCCTGCATCTCATGTCCCCCTGTCCAAGGTCCAGGATGCGGCCCACTCTCCCTGCCATATCACAGGTGCGGCCAAGTGGTCCCAAATGTCCTTTTGGGGAAGGGGCCAGAGCTGAGTGGATAGATCTTTTCATGCAGACGGTTCCAGGTTCAGTCCCTGAGATCATTTCAGCTCAAGAGTAGCTCAAGTAGCAGGCAGCCAATCAGGATGCACAGAACTGACTTGGTTTATGGAAACATCAGCAGCCAAAGCGGAGGGGGATGCCCTTCCATTACCTTTCAGGCAGATGTAATGTCTGGGGTCACATCCAAACCATACATCTGAAACACTCTCACACCACTTTAACAGTCATGGCTTCCTGGGAATGTGCAAAGTTGTGTCACGTGATGAGCCGGTGCCCTGAGCCTTTAAACATGCATGTCAATTAGAGGGAGAGCAATTGCCGTTTCTATTTATTGATTTAATGTTTATGGTGGTTTTCAGTCCTTCTCTCTTTTAATCTTCATTTCCCCACCGTCTTCCTGTGAGGAAGGCTATGCTGTTCCCATCTTAGATAGAGAAGCTGTGGCTGGCAAAAAAATGTACTTAGCCAAGGTCACTCAGGGAGTCCCAGTGGGGAAGTGATGGTCAGCAATCCTAGATTTCTATCATCTGGAAGGGACTGGCACAAGACATTTTGCTGCCTGAGGCAAAGGACAAGATTGTGCCTACCCACCTCCATCCCAGGGTACAGAAGCTGACAGAACTGGCAGCTGAATCTCATTTCTGCACTGGAGATGGGACAGCGTTTTCCACTGCAGTGCCCTTCAGACTTGGGTCCCCCAATGTTGTTGGACTACAGCTCCCATGATCCCCACCCAGTATCGTCAGGATGATGGGAATTGTAGTTCAGCAACATAGAATAATAGAATTAAAGAACATCTGGGGAGCACACATTGAACAACACACCTTTCATGAACCTGAAGCCAACATGCTAGCTGAATGTGTGATGGGCCCCATGTCACACACAGATCTTATCTCAAACATGGAGAACAGCTGGTGGGAGGGGGGACTCGCAAGATATGACAGTGCCCTCCCCCCCAGCATCTGCCACCTGAGGAGAATGGCTCACTCTGGAGTCAGTGTGGTGTAATGGTTAAGCGTAATCTGGGGAACCGGGTTCGCATCTCCGCTCCTCCACATGCAGCTGCTGGGTGACCTTGGGCTAGTCACACTTCTCTGAAGTCTCTCAGCCCCACTCACCTCACAGTGTTTGTTGTGGGGGAGGAAGGGAAAGGAGAATGTTAGCCGCTTTGAGACTCCTGAAGGGGAGTGAAAGGCAGGATATCAAATCCAAACTCCACTTCTTCTTTTTCTTTTTCTTTTTCTTTTTCTTCTTCTTCCTCTTCTTCTTCTTCTTCTTCTTCTTCTTGCTCTTCCTCTTCCTCCTCCTCCTCCTCCTCCTCCTAATGGTAAAGCCAGTCCCTCCACTGGCTCAGGCAGAGATCTCTTCAAATATTGCTGCCCCTGGGAGGATTATGGGATGAAGGCATTCCTGGAGGCATCATTTACCTGGAGCATTTGGCCAGTGGAGCAAGTTCACTCCATTTCCTGCCCCGGCTTTTTGTGGTGTAACAAGGCAGCCCAGGGAATGATTTTCCAGGAGCCCAGCAGGAGACAGAATGCTATGCCTGACTTCAGTAGCGGTAAAAATAGCTTCAGAACATGGCAGAGATGAGAGAGGCAAGAGGCAAAGTAGACAAGAGGGATTCATGGGCAGATTTAGATCTTGGTTCAACCACGTCCTAGTTCTCCTGAATTTGGTATGCTGCAGAGCCAGAGCTAACATCAGGCAGAATGACCTGACAGCCTCAGGCACTTGATTTTGGGGTGTCATGAAAGGATAGCCAATGGCTTTTTATTTACTTTATGACTATTGCAATTTTGCTCCGAAGGAGAGGCGCTTGTGGGATTTTCTGCCTAATGTTCCGAAACAAATTGACTGGGTCTAAGCTGGTGTTGAGAGACCAGGAAAGAGATCTTGGGGTCAAGATGGAGAACTTGATGAAGATGCTGACCCAGTGCACAGCAGGTTTGGGGGGGGAGGAGCAAATCCCAGGGGTGATTAGGAAAGGGACTGGAAATTGGCACTGCCAATATTGTAATGCCTTCTTAACAGTTGAGGTTTCCTAGTTTCAAGAAAATGGTTTCAAAAATAGGGGGAAAGGTAGGAGGTGAATAAAACAGTGCAGGGTGGATAAAGTGGATAGGGAGCTTTTTCGCCCTCCGTCATCATAATGCTAGAACTCAGAGTCATCCAATGAAGACGAATGGTGGAAGATTCAGGACAGAAATGGTGGAAGATTCAGGACTTTGCTTCCACATGATGTGGTGAAGATAGACGTCAACTTAGGATATTTCTAGACTATTGTTATTTTTGGGTGGGATTCCATGGCACCCTGGCAGATTCAGGATTCGGGCAATTGAACGTTATTTTGGCACTGTTGTGAAACTCACCCACTTCCCTCCCCCAAAAGCAGACAAGGAAAGGGGATGGGGAAATGTGTCAGATAAACATGAGACAACGCTTGCTCGATGCACCATGGTATAAACTGGCTGCCAACAAATTGGAAGGAACGCTCAATACACAGCTGCCACCATCCAACCTCCCCACAAACTGTATGTAACCAATCAGGATGAATGCTCAATATGCAGGTTGTCTCGAAGTGACCTTAGGTGGCTCTAAAAAGTCTACTCATGGGGTGGGGGGCAGCAGAAGAGGATTCTGCCCCCATGTCCTGCTTGCAGATTTCCTAGAGGCAGCTCTGGTTGACCACTGTCCCGAAAAATGCTCCTGCTTCAAAACTGTCATGCAAAGCCTGTGTTGGCAGCTGCTGTCCAGCACGCTCTTCTCTGGTTTTCACCTAGGTCCTGCCAGCCGTATCCAGTAGCCGGATGCGCTCTGCTGTGTAAGGCTGCAAGGCACAAGGCACAAAGGACGTTGCTCTGCCTGACCTGCTGCCCACACTGAGCCTCTGAACAAGCTACTGCCTAGATTGCAGTCAAGTGTCTTGAAATTGTTGTTGTTTAGTTGTTTAGTCGTGTCCGACTAAGTGACCCCGTGGACCAGAGCACGCCAGGCACTTCTGTCTTCCACTGCCTCCCGCAGTTTGGTCAAACTCATGTTCATAGCTTCAAGAGCACTGTCCAACCATCTCGTCCTCTGTCGTCCCCTTCTCCTTGGGCCCTCAATCTTTCCCAGCATCAGGGTCTTTTCCAGGGAGTCTTCTCTTCTCATGAGGTGGCCAAAGTACTGGAGCCTCAGCTTCAGGATCTGTCATTCCAGTGAGCACTCAGGGCTGATTTCCTTAAGAATGGAGAGGTTTGATCTTCTTGCAGTCCATGGGACTCTCAAGAATCTCCTCCAGCACCAGAATTCAAAAGCATCAATTCTTCGGCGATCAGCCATCTTTCTTGTCCAGCTCTCACTTCCATACATCACTACTGGGAAAACCATAGCTTTAACTATATGGACCTTTCACTACCCTAAGGAATCTCAAAGCGGCTAACAATCTCCCTTCCCTTCCTCCCCCACAACAAACACTCTGTGAGGTGAGTGAGGCTGAGAGACTTCAGAGAAGTGTGACTGGCCCAAGGTCACCCAGCAGCTGCATGTGGAGGAGCAGGAATCGAACCTGGTTCACCAGATTACAAGGGGCGCTGCTCTGCCTGACCTGCTGCCCACACTGAGCCTCCCAGCAAGCTACTGTCTAGATTCCAGTCAAGCATCTTGAAATTACACTTCCTTATTATGTACAGGAGGCAGTTGGTGGGGTGGGGGGCAACATTACTCAACTAAGCGCTGTTTAAAGAACTGTTTCTTATATATTGTGTGACTATTGATACTCATTTCCATGCCCTGGCCCTTCCGGCTGGCTGGCTTGGGAGGGTGCAGAGTTAAGCTCTGCTAGACTGGAGTGATTCCCGGAAGGTGTGGGCCTGCCCCAAAGTCCTTGGGGAAGAGCAGGGGATGCGCGCTGGCGCACCTGTCTCCCGCACTCCTGCCTACCTGAGAGCATCCCTTGCGCAGCAAAAAGGAAGGCAGGAAAAGCGGGAGAGGCGATGCAGAAAGGCAGAAAGACACCAGGAAAGGGGTGTGCGATGAGAAAGAGAGGGGTGGGGACTCGGAAAGGCTAGAATGGAAGGAACGGAGCCGATCTCTCCCTCTCCCTCTCCTACTTAATGCATGGGGAGCGCGGGGGGGGGGGAGGCGGAATTCGCCGTCCTGGGCTCCCCCCTCCCATTTGCACTCCAATCCTCTCCAAAGCCGGGTGCATTAAAGCGCGAGGATTTTCCGAGCGGATTTCCCTGCCCGCCGCTTCGCTGCCATCTCTAATTCCAGCGGGCGCCCAGCGGCTGGGCAGACGGGGCGTCAAGGCGCCACCCGCCGCCGCCTGGGGACGCAGGCGAGCCCGGGGGAGCCCGAGATGCCGCGCGGAGACGGCTGCGAGAGCCAGGGACCCCGAGGGCAGGCGACACCGGCGGGGGACCCCGGGGTCAGGTAGGAGGAAGAGGGCGGCGGGGGCGCAGAGGAGCGGGAGGGGGGCGCTTCAGCTCCGGGGACCCCCAGTGCAAAAGAGGGGGCGCGATCAATAGAAAGGCAGTGCCTCTGAGCGTGTGCAGAAGGCTTTCCTCTCGCCGCTGCCTTCTGCGGGATGCATCCAATGTTAGCCCGGATCAGAATGGACCCGTCGCGATCAAGGGACGTGACTCCCTCAGGTCCGTTGGTGTCAATGGGTCTACTCTCAGCGCAACTTAATGGTATATATACAGCAATAATAATAATGTAAAGCCGGTTCCCACTAGATGCAAAAGAGGACTCCAAGCCTGTTTAATTTCTACAGGACAAAGAGGCGCGGCGGGTTCAGATGCGATTAGGAATTCTGCCGCCTCTGATCTGAAACCCTGCGCGGAATCACTCGGGGATGAAGGAAATGCACTCTGTACCTGCTCAGAGGCACCTTCGTTTGTTTTATTTTCTAAACCGGAAGCTGGGCTGGGGCTGAGTCTTGGGAACAAGTCAACGCCGCCTCCCTCCAGGAAAAGGCTCCTTTCCTTAAACAATTGCAATGAGAGGTTTGTTTGGTGTGAGGGGTTGTAGAAACAGCTTGGGGGGAGAGAGAGAGAAGAAGCTGCCGTGGCTGTTGGGAGTTCCTTCTTCTACACAACTGTTGTTCTTAGTGCAAGGCAACAAATTACAAAGAAATGAGATTCCGACTAAACATCGGGGGGAGGGGGGACTTTCTGACAGTAAGAGGTGCTTGACAGTTTCCCTCTGGAGGTTGTGAAGTCTCCTTCCTTGGAGATTTTTAAGCAGAGGTTGGATGGTCATCTGTCATGGATGCTTTAGCTGAGCTTCCTGCATTGCAGGGGGTTGGACTAGATGACCCTTGGGGTCCCTTCCAATTCTACAATTCTGTGATTCTATACCTTCTATGAACATAGAATATATGAAACAGACCCCCCCAAAAAAAGCATGAACCAAACAACAACAACAACAACAACACCCCACCCTCCCTTCAACTAACCACAACCCCATTTTACAATTAATTACCCTGTTAAAGAGGCACAGAGATGGCAGGGAAATGGGTCTTTGCTTTTGCTAACTTGGACAACAAAACCGGCAGGATTATTATTCTTGGGCCTTACAGGTCAGGGCAGAAGTGGCTTTTCCAAAGGACAAGGTGAGGATTGGGGGAAAGCATTAAAGACCACAGCAGTGGCATGCGGTGCGATTTTTCACAGGGGAACACTTAGGGCCAGAGATGCGCGTGAGCATCGTGCTTCCCTCCCTTAAGCTGAGCAGAAGCTTCCCGGGCTTTGGGAAGGAGGCACCAGGCTGTAATACTTTAATACTCTAATTTACCAGGAACATTTAGGAGACTAGCCTAGTCCACTGACCACACGCCACTGGACCACAGGGTGGGAGAAGGACAGATCTGTTCCACTGGAGACAATCTACTGCACATGGTAGTGCTCTTGTGCAGCTCTTGTTCATGTCAAATAATTTTGTGCAGGAGAACTTCCCAGTGGGCTGAGCCCAAAGATAATTTGTGCACAAGGTAGTGCCATTTTGGATATTTCCAAGTCGGGCACAGGCTGGGCCCTGGGCCCGCATCAGCTCTGAGATCAGTGCCTCCTCTACAAAAAGACAAAGACCTCACACTGTCACTCAGCCAGCGAATTGGTTGGGAGAGTGATCATTGCTCCCACTTTGCAGGCGAACAAACCGAGAGGCAAAGAGCAGCTTCTGCAATGGCCTCCAGGAGCCACCATGCTGAATTCTGGTGTACAGGCTGCTGCAGGAGGTGCTGCCTGGTTCAAAGGATCTGGTGCAAGGCAGCAAAATGGAAGGGAAGAGCCCATCATTTCGCAGAGGCCAGCAGGGCACATGGGGAAGCAGCCCGTTCAGGGCAGCTAAGTGGAAAGAGCAATCCGTTTGGTAGCCAAAGCCCCAGAAGACAGGCCCAGCCCACGAGCCCAAGTAACCCAAGGGGCTGCTTGGGGTGGTGGTATCTTTAGCAGTGCCCATGAAGCAGCACACTCTCTCTAAGGGAAGCAACCCGCAGGGTCTCTTGCGATGACACAGAAAACACACAGAAGTTGCCTTATACTGAGTCAGACCATTGGTCCACCCAACTCAAAACTGCCCCAACAGAAGATCTCCAGGGTTCCAGGCAGGGAAAAGTCCCAGCCTTTACCTGGAGCTGTCAGGAATGGAACTCGGGATGTTCACATGCCAAAACAGAATTCTACGCCTGGAGGGCTACCGCCCTTCCTCTTAAAGGTTTCTGATCATGTCCAAACTGTGCATGATCTCCCAGCTTTTGAAATTCTTAAGGGATCCTCTGGGTCAAATCTCTGGCATCCGTTGTTTCATTCTGTTCTTATAGGAAGAGTCGTGAGATACTCCTATAAACACATGATCAGTCAATCACTGCTGCTGGTGGTGCTGCTGTGGTGCAAGAGAGCACACTCAGAGTGGGCGACTTTGCTAGAGTGAAGTCTGCAGGCCTGCCGTTCAGGGGTTGAAAACTGGGTGAGTTTTGCAGGGCAGCTGTGCACCCGGGGATCTGAGCTAGCAGCTCTATGAGGTGAAGCAAAAACAAGAAGGTAGGACGTGCTAAAAGAAGTCAAAGGACTTAAAAGATTCCTCTTTGTTGCCTAACTGTGCCCGCCTTGTTGGCTGTCATGTGGAGAAGACCAAGGGATGCTCTTTGGAAGTATAGATAGAAGGGCATGTTTGGGTAGTGGCGCCATCCCCTGACCATCAGACAGTGGCATAGCGTGGGTTGTCAGCACCCGGGGCAAGGCAAGTAATTTGCGCCCCCCCCCCGCACTGTCCCTCCCCTCCACAGTGGGCGGCGACCCGGCGGCTCGGATCGGATTCGCACAGCCAGCACTGCAGTGAGAGAGAGTGAGTGAGCCAGGTAGGGTCAGAGAGCTGCGAGTGCGAGTGTGCCCCCCCCCAGATGTTGTGCCCGGTGCAGCCGGCCCCCCTGCACCCCCCACGCTACTCCACTGCCATCAGAGACATCAAATCATAGAACTGTAGAGTTGGACGGGACCCCATGGGGCATCTAGTCCAACCCTCTGCAATGCAATGCTTTTAAAGCAAGGGTGGGGACCCGTGGCCCTCCAGATAGTGTGGGGCTCCAGTTTCCATCAGGCTTAGTCAGCAGAGCCAATGGTCAGGGAGGGTGGGAGCTCTGGAGGGCCAGGTGCTCCCCAGCTCTGCCCTAAAGCAGCTGGTCCTTGCTCTGGCCTGGATCTCTTCCTTCCGACAGCAGGGCCTAGTTCTCAGGCTAGTGTACTTACATTCCGCCTTTCCTCCAATCAGCTCAAGGTGGCACACAGGGCTCTCCCACCTCCCATTTTATCTTCACAACAATCCTGTAAGGTAGGGTTGAGTGATTGGCCAAGGATGACCCTCTACAGTTCTAGGGTTTTAGGATTGCCTGGTGAGTTTCATGGCTGGAGTGGAGATTTGAACCCAGCTCTCCCAGGCCTTAGTCTGCCACTTGAACCATCACACCACAATGGTTCTCTGAAGCTTTAGGGTTTCAGCCTCCTGCCCAGGACCTATAGGGGAAGAAGGAAAATCTCAGGGTGACAGCTCAGAGCCAAAGGGGCCAGGGGTATCCTGTGAAGCTTGAACACTTTTGTTAGTCACTCTACCTTGTTTAACCTAACAGCCCTGTCCCTTACTTGCTAGTCACAGTCAGGCTCTGTCCTCAACCTGCCAAGCAATGTTCTTTGGCCCCTACAGCTTCTGTTAGCCTCTCCTGCTGCTGCTTTAGCAGACATCATCCTTAAGTTGGTCAGATTCTGCCCCTTCTTAAGAGCTGAACCTGAGAAGAACTGGCAACGCCTCATCCAAGGGTGAGGAGGCCTCAGACCCAGGAAACGAATGCCTGGCTTTAGGAAGTCTCCCCAGGCCTCATCCTATACCAGTCCTGATTCACATACTCCTTGAGGGTTTTTGCCTGGCTGGAAAGTGTCCAATTTTATCTTCATCTGCCTCTGCCAGACAATCATCTGACATCTTGATCATGTCAGGTGACGGACAGGTGGGCGGTCCTGCCCACCTGTCAAAGTTGACCTGCAGGGGGTGGGTGGGTGGGGTGTCTGCTTTGCCAACGTGCTCCCCACAGGGGAAGCAGCACCCAGCAGGATTGAACCCCAGTCCTGCAAGCCCGTCAGCTGAAGCCACCCAGTGACATCAGTTGATTGACAGACAGGTGTGGTTTGGGGGACATGGCCAAGCTGGACCCCTCTGGCAGAACCAGATTGACCCATGAGGTAGAGGTTTCCCACCCTATGCTACAGGCTGCCTCAAAGTTCTGCCTGCACTGGCTGAACAGCTAGTCTTGCTGCCCCAGCCTCAGTCCTGGACAAAATCCGTGCAATGCCATGCAAAGCGGCAGTTGGAATCAATCCAGGTGATCCAAAGAGGCCATCTCTGGACCAAACGGGACAGGTCTTGAGCCAATGCAAATCAGTTGCTCTGAATCAGCCCAATAGAAGGGGCCCAGAAAGGAGAGGTTCCGTGGAAGAGCCCATGCTTGGCTTGCCAATGGGTCAGCCCTTGGCATCCACAGATAGGACTCAGAAAGACTCTTGTCCAAACCCCGGGAGAGTCACTGCCAGTCACTGTAGACCAGGAGAGGGGAAGCTGGATCCAGCCAGATCCATAGTGGCGGCCAATCCACTGCGGGTCCACTTTCCAGCTGGGGGAGGAAAACCACCCGTCAATCACCTAACATCATATGGCGTCCAGTAATTGTAACTTCAAGCTGCAGCTGCCAAGGAAGAGTTGGGAGCACACATTGTCGATGTAGAATCATAGAATCATAGAGTTGGAAGAGACCACAAGGGCCATTGAGTCCAACCCCCTGCCAAGCAGGAAACACCATCAGAGCACTCCTGACATATGGTTGTCAAGCCTCTGCTTAAAGACCTCCAAAGAAGAAGACTCCACCACACTCCTTGGCAGCAAATTCCACTGTCGAACAGCTCTTACTGTCAGGAAGTTCATACAGAGCTTGATGGTCCAACTTGGATGGTGTGAGGCCTGCTTCCTGTATCCCAAAGTAGGCAAGGCTAGGCAGACAGTTGCTCTTGCCCAGGCTAGGAGTGTGGGAGGTTGGGGTTGGAAGAGACCATTGATCCAACGCAAAAAGGAAGATTTGCTGAGGTTTGGGGGGAGGTGCTTTTGCATGTGAGCAGGTCCCCTGCTTCCCTCTTCCCATCTGCCCCCAAACGTGCTTGCCCTGGGGGAGGGGGGGTCAAAGCTCTCCCCCACCCACCCCTTGCCTGGCCAGTCGTCCTCTTTCCTTTTTAATCCTATTTGGAAAGAAGAGACCCTCCATTTTCATCCCCTGGCCCCAGCCTGATCTCCGCAGATGCATTCCCTTCTCTCTGCCTAATGTACTGTGCTATTATCCCAGCCGTCCAGGCTTTGGCACCAATCCCCTTTCCCGAGAGAGAGAGAGAGAGAGAGAGAGAGACCACTTTCAGCTTTAATCGGCTGCATTTCAGTCACAGAGGGAAGTAAATAAATAACACACACAAACAGCGCTCAGAAATCGCAATTCCATATTGAGGGTCTTTAGCCCCGGGTGGCTACCGCTGCCTTTCCTCCCGTGCAAAGCCATCTCCACCCTCCTCAGTTCTCAGCATCTACCAATTCCCCCCCCCACCTCCTCTTCAGACAGATTCCAGTCCTTGCTTCTGGATTCAGATCTGATCTGACTTGTTCATTTGGGGGGTTTTCATAGCGGTGGTGGTGGTGGTGTTGTTTAGTCGTTCAGTCGTGTCCGCCTCTTTGTGACCCCCTGGACCAGAGCACGCCAGGCACTCCTGTCTTCCACTGCCTCCCGCAGTTTGGTCAAACTCATGCTGGTAGCTTCAAGAACACTGTCCAACCATCTCGTCCTCTGTCGTCCCCTTCTCCTTTCCCAACATCGGGGTCTTTTCCCGGGAGACTTCTCTTCTCATGAGGTGGCCAAAGGATTGGAGCCTCAGCTTCAGGATCTGTCCTTCCAGTGAGCACTCAGGGCTGATTTCCTTAAGAATGGATGCATTTGATCTTCTTGCAGTCCATGAGACTCTCAAGAGTTTCCTCCAGCACCAGAATTCAAAAGCGTCAATTCTTCGGCGATCAGCCTTCTTTGGTGGTAGTAGAAGTAAATAATAATGCTTGTAGTCCTTAAGACTTCAGAGAAATCGCAAAATTATATAGGCAGATCGTGATGGCCACTGGGTTCAGCCAGACTTTGGATCAGGCTCAGCACTCTGCCCAGCTTTTTGCCATTCCACCTTCCTTTCCCCTGTCCCTGCATCCGCTTCCCCAATTCCTATTTCCCCAATTCTCAGTCCTTCTCATACTATTCCGAATTCTTGGGAAACCTGACTCTTCTACACAAATCAAAAACAATGTTTTTTAAGTATGTAGTTCTGCTCAATGTGTGCACTATATTCAGAATGGTGAAGTTTCTTTTGAAGCACTGGGGGCAGGGAGGAACTGAGCAGCCGGGATCCAACCCTCTTCTATTCTATGCTCAATTGGTAAGAGCATGAAACTCTTATAACTCAGGTTTGTGGGTTTGAGCCCCACATTGGGCAAAAAGATTCCCGCATGGGGGGGTTGAACTAGATGACCCAATGGGACCCTTTTCAACTCCACAATCATTCTATAATTCTATTCCAGCCTTGGATTCTCTGGCACTGACTGCCTCTTCTCTCTTTGGTAAACACACAAGACGTAACCGGCTGTACGTTTGAAAAAATAATATATGCTATTCATTGTATTGAATTGTAGATTTCGACAAAAGTAGCTCATAAAGTTCAACGGAAAAAGTAGAAAACCCAGTGGATCAGTTCATTGTCTAATCAGTTTATGCATAAGGTCCATATACGTGAAAGTGTCTATTCCACCTGTCTGTTCATAGAGTCCAACAATCCACACCAAAGGTTGTTGCAGTTCCACAAAATCCTTTCACAGAGTCTAAGGCAAGGATTTTCAGAATATTAGCCTTGTTTCGCCGTCCTAGGCTTCATCAGTAGTACAAACTCATATATGATATCACAGGACAGTGGATCTTATAGCATATTAGTAGCTGCTGACTTTTGTTGAAATCCACAATTCAATACAATGAATAGTATATATTATTTTGTCAAACGTACAGCTGGTTATGTCTTGTGTGTTTACTGAATATGTTTCACGTAACCAGAGGTTTGTTGTTGTCTTGCGCATCTCTCTTTGGGGTAGGAGGAAGCATTCCTCACCCAGCCGTCGCTGAGAGCAGTTGCAAGCACTGAGTCAGGCAGATTGCTGGGGGATAGTCATTTTGCATCCAAGGACACTCAACCCCAGACATGCCTTCTCTAGAAACCACCTATAGCCGGGCTGTCCAACCTCTCAGACCAAGTGGGCTGCAGTAATATTTTGACACAGGGGCCACACACTGAATTAAATTCCTGTAGCAATAATTTAAAGTGTTTGCAATAGAGTTAATACAAGACAAGATTCCAGTCAAGCACCTGGAAATTGTTGCCATTGTTTAGTCATTTAGTCATGTCCAACTCCTCGTGACCCCATGGACCAGAGCACGCCAGGCACTCCTGTCTTCCACTGCCTCCCGCAGTTTGGTCAAACTCATGCTGGTAGCTTCAAGAACACTGTCCAACCATCTCGTCCTCTGTCGTCCCCTTCTCTTTGTGCCCTCCATCTTTCCCAACATCAGGGTCTTTTCCAGGGAGTCTTCTCTTCTCATGAGGTGGCCAAAGTCTTGGAGCCTCAGCTTCAGGATCTGTCCTTCCAGTGAGCACTCAGGGCTGATTTCCTTCAGAATGGAGAGGTTTGATCTTCTTGCAGTCCATGGGACTCTCAAGAATCTCCTCCAGCACCATAATTCAATAGCATCAATTCTTTGGCGATCAGCCTTCTTTATTGTCCAGCCCAGCCTTTCACATGATGAATTCTGCATATAAGTTAAATAAGCAGGGAGACAATATACAGCCTTGTCGTACTCCTTTCCCAATTTTGAACCAATCAGTTGTTCCATATCCAGTTCTAACTGTAGCTTCTTGTCCCACATAGAGATTTCTCAGGAGACAGATGAGGTGATCAGGCACTCCCATTTCTTTAAGAACTTGCCATAGTTTGCTGTGGTCGACACAGTCAAAGGCTTTTGCATAGTCAATGAAGCAGAAGTAGATGTCTTTCTGAAACTAGCTTTCTCCATAATCCAGTGCATGTTTGCAATTTGGTCTCTGGTTCCTCTGCCCCTTCGAAATCCAGCTTGCACTTCAAGACAATATTCACAATTAGTCCATATAATCAAGCACACAAGGAATAGATTTGATATATTTATTTTTTAAACAGATCAGAGGCTGCCAAGTGTGATGGGGATTGCTGGATTCAGGCAGGACTCTGGTCAGGAAAGAAGGGGGAGGGAGAAAGTAAGGAAGTTCTTGCCAGCTCGCGGGGCGGGGGAGGCAAAATTTATAGTCAAATTATAAGCTGTAACCAAGGTGCTTACAGTGATGGCAAGGTGGAGCAGCAGTTGTACACCCCATACATGTAAAGCCCACTTAAAGCACATGGCTTCCTCCAAATATTCACAGGAACTGCGGTTTACCCCTCACAGAGCCACAATTTCCAGCACCCTTAAGAAACGATAGTTCCCAGTAATCTTGGGTGGAAGTTGTGTGCTTTAAATGTTTGGTGTTTCTGCATGTTCCTAAGTGATTCTGCCCCATGTGAATGAGTGGAAACCCCCATTGGGATTTTCCATCCCAGGCAATCAAATGTCTTGGCCTCACCCTTGGTGTGATTCTCCCATGAGTGATTTTTCAATGCCATCTGAGTGCAACATCCCATTCATGTGTAACAGATGGAGAAGGTGTTTTCATTCCCACTAGGAACAACAGCCTTCATATGGGGTACATGTAAACAATCATGTTACTGTCAAGCACTTTGCAAAAAAATAACATCAGCTAAATGAGTGTTCATGAGCATGGGTTTTACTGGAGAGGAATTCAGAAAGTTCAGATGATGATGATGATGATGATGATGATGATTTATTTATACCGTGCCCATCTGGCTGGGCTTCCCCAGCCACTCTGGGTGGCTTCCAACAAAATATTAAAATACAGTAATTCATCAAACATTAAAAGCTTCCCTAAACAGGGCTGCCTGTTTAGAATAAGGCAGAAAGAATGTTGTTGTTGATGTTGTTTTAAAAATGAGATTGGATGAGGGGACAGCAAGACGAAAGGATCTGATGGATGCACCTATGAAAATAACCTGGCTGTATCCAATGCTAGTCCTACTCAGAGTAGACCCATTAGAATTAATGGACACAAGTAACTTAGGATTATTAATTTCAGCAGGTGTACGTTGAGTAGGGCTAGCATTGGAGACAACCCCCTGGAATTGCCCTAGCAATGAATGGGCTGTTTGTGAAAGAAGCTTTGCATTTCCCCTGCAAGCAGATCAGAATGAATGCACGACAAATAGCCATCGTCGTTTAAACTCCCTGCAAGCTTTGTGCAAACAAATCAGGATGGATGCACAATAAACAGGTTCTCTGGAAGCAGCCACAGTCCACAGGGAGACCGCAGAATAAAAGCAGCAGAGCCAACAGCTGAAACCTATTTAAAGGAGACAGGGTGAGCTCCCATTGCTCAGTCCCTGCTCCTGCCAACCTAGCAGTTCGAAAGCACGTCAAAGTGCAAGTAGATAAATAGGTACCACTGTGGCGGGAAGGTAAACGTCGTTCGCTGCTTTGGTTTGCCAGAAGCGGCTTAGTCATGCTGGCCACGTGACCCAGAAGCTGTACGCCGGCTCCCTCGGCCAATAAAGCAAGATGAGCGCCGCAACCCCAGAGTCGTCTGCAACTGGACCTAACGGTCAGGGGTCCCTTTACCTTTTAAATATCATTAAAGTGTGTAATAACTTTCCACTTTCCCCAAGAGAACTTACAGTTAATTCATTACCCTTCCTACATGTCCAGCCCAAGGGATCTGCCCACCCTCCAAAGTCACTTTTCACTTCCCAAAACTTGTACCCTGAGTAACGGCATTCTTGTATTGCAAGGAACAGAAACCTGTATCCTTCTAGATGTTGCTGAACTTCCATCAGTCCCAGCCAGCATAGTCAAGGATCAGGAATACGGGAGTGTAGCCCAACCACATATGCAGGGCCAGAGATTCACCCTCTGCCTCCCACTGCCTTACTGAATACCATATTTTTTGCTCTATAAGACTCACTTTTTCCCTCCTAAAAAGTAAGAGGAAACGTGTGTGCATCTCATGGAGCGAATGCATCTATCCCAGAAGCCAGAACAGCAAGAGGGATTGTTGCTTTCACTGCGCAGCGATCCCTCTTGTTCTGGCTTCTGAGATTCAGAATATTTTTTTTCTTGTTTTCCTCCTCCAAAAACTAGGTGCGTCTTATGGTCTGGTGTGTCTTATAGAGCGAAAAATACGGTACTTCTCAAGCTCTCATGTAGAATCCTTGATCTGCCAAGCAATCACACTCATCCCCTGCTGGCAGTGGCGTAGCGTGGGTTGTCAGCACCTGGGGCAAGGCAGGTAATTTGCGCCCCCCAACCCGTGGATTTGCGCCCCCTAACCTGTGGATTTGCGCCCCCTAACCCTAACCCCCAGATGTTGCCCCCGGTGCGGCCGGCCCCCCCTGCACCCCCCCACGCTACGCCACTGCCTGCTGGTGCACAGGGCTGTCGACAGGAATGGTGGCAGAGTCCGTGTGGCAACAAAGACCAAACACCTGACTCAAAACCAGGGCCAGCCCAAAACATTTTGGCACCTGAGGGGACCCACAAAATGGCGACACCCTCCCTGCCAGGGCAGAAGGGCCAGATGAACATTCCCTCACTGCAAGAAGTGAAGTTACAGGGAACAAGGCAGAGGGCCTTCTTGGCAGTGGCTCCATTCCCATCAGATGTCAAGGAGATGAACAACTATCTGACTTTTAGAAAACCCTGTATTGGGAAGTTTTTAATGTTTGAGGTCAGGGGTACCATCTCACCATCAGGATTGTGGGTGCCCGCTACCGCAACACGGACGTGCGACGTCACACACACTACGTGCAGGTGTGTGCGTGTGACGGCGCACGTCTGTTTGCCGCGGCTCCTCTTCTCCGCAGCCAGTGAGGCACACTTTTCCATGGCAAGGGGTTCAGTATATCTGAAGGAGCGTCTCCACCCCCATCGTTCTGCCTGGACACTGAGGTCCAGCTCCGAGGGCCTTCTGGCGGTTCCCTCCCTGCGAGAGGCCAAATTACAGGGAACCAGGCAGAGGGCCTTCTCGGGGGTGGAGCCCGCCCTGTGGAACACCCTTCCTTCAGATGTCAAAGCAATAAACAACTACCTGACATTCAGAAGACATCTGAAGGCAGCCCTGTTTAGGGAAGTTTTTAATATGTGACATTTTAGTGTATTTTTCATCTTTGTTGGAAGCAGCCCAGAGTGGCTGGGGAAACCCAGCCAGATGGGCGGGGTACAAATAAATTATTATTATTATTATTATTATTATTATTATTATTATTATTATTATTATTATATTCAGAGTCTGCCTTCATGTCCGAGCCCCCCACCCTGGTCGGAAAAGGGTGCTTTGCTTGCTGGCTGCAGAGGACAGAGCTGAACTGCTTATTTCTCAGAGGCAGCACTGCTGCCGCCGGTCGGCTTTTCCCATTGGCTTTGCGGGTGCCCAGCCCCCACAATTATATTATTATGGGTGCCCAAGCACCCTCGGCACCCTGGAGTTGGTTCCCATGTTTGAAGTTTTGCTATGTTTTTATATGTACTGTAAGCCGCCCAGCGCGGCTGGGGAAACCCAGCCAGATGGGCAGTATAAATATTACCATATTATTATTATTATTATTATTATTATTATTATTAGGAACAAGAGCAGGGGGAGGGATAAAGATTAAAATCAGGGTCGACACATAAGCTACGGGACAAGGATAACTGTGACTTTAAAGATGAATGGGAACCCTTTACAAAGTATTTGAAGACACAACAAAGCGAACTGGACTCCTTGGCTGGCATTGAATAAACACTCACAAACTTTTTATTGACAATAATCAGTTAAATAATTTAAGGATTTATACAACTTTGTAACATGCAGAGAAACCGAAGACTGGAACTGAGGGAAGTCGGGAGGTGGATGGGGGGTTGTGTGGGAGGGTGGGGGGAGGGAGGGAGGAAAGTGTGGGGGAAACTAAGGACAACATGTTTTTGGATAATATGTTTTGTTTAAATCTTTAATAAAAATTATAAAAAAGAGATTAAAATCAGGGTCTGCTGCCCCTGTGGATCTGCTGCCTGAGGCAGTCGCCTCAGCTTGCCTCATGGGTGGGTCGGCCCTGCTCCAAAGAGTATCTCTTTCTGATTGCTCCACTGCTGCTCATGTGCACCAGAACAGAACTATGGGAAGTGCCCATAAGGAGACAATAACTGGCAGGGTTGGAGAAGGCATGTTTAGCACTTTAGGGCTGCCTTGGTCTCCTGCGGTGCAGAAACTTAGACTCAGTGGTGGAGCCAAAACGCAAGGGACAGTGCTGTAAGATAGACAGCAGCAGCTTTTGCCTTCTTTTAAATTCTCCTTTCAACACCAGCGCAGAATTACCCACTGCAGAATCGGAACCCTCTTTCCTTTGTGCTTTCAGAAAGGTTTGTTACTTGCAGTCATACAATGGGGGAACAGCTATAGCTCCGTGGCAGAGCATCTGCTTTGTGTGCAGAAGGGCGCAGGTTCAATCCCTGGCATCTCCCAGGAATTGTATGACTGTAAGTAACAAGCCTGCTTTTTAAAACACAGTAAGAGAGAGATACTGTATTGGCCCCAATATAAGCCACATCCAAATATAAGCCACACCTTTAAAATTGGAGGGACAGAAAGAAAAAATACCTGAATATAAGCCGTTCCGTTCCTCGCTGCTCTTGGCTGCATGCTGGAAAGTCGTGGATATAAGCCGCACTTTAACTTTTCACGGTCGAAATTTGGGGGGAAAGTGAAGCTTATATTCAGGCCAATACGGCCTTCTAATGGCCTTCTTTAAGATGGTCAAAAGCTTCCTTTTTAGGGTCATAAATGGTTCCTCCTTTTCAAAGTGGTTTTAATTTCTGCTGTTTTATTGTTTTTGATGATGGTTGTGTTTTTAAATAAATATTTTTCTTTTACCGTAGTGTTTTATGACTCCCTTGCTATATTTATTGCTGTGGTCAAATTGTTCTAAAAATGGTCGCATTGCTGTTTGAGGTCTTTTGTGAGCCACTCTGGGCTCTTTGGCATAAGTGTTTCAGGCAGCAATCTTACGTGGGGCTTACTCTGCAGCAAACGACACCATCGAGTGTTCCCCTCCAATTTCCATGGACTGAAGCCGGCCAGCCAGCCAGCTAAATTTAGTCCCAGCACTGGTGATGGGATGGCATTCTCCACAGCTTTCCTCCACCCTGAGGCCTCAGGTGTTGTTGGACTACAACTCCCATCTTCCTCAGCCATCTCACCCAGTGGTGAGGGATGGGAGTTGTTGTCCAACACCCCCCCCAAAAAAGAATATTTGGAACTGTAGTTTAAGGGTGCTGGGAATTGTAGCTCTGTGAGAAGCAAGCTATAGTTCCCATAATTCTTCAGGGGGAAGCCTTCCATGAATAATAATAGCTTAAAGGTCCCGGGCCCTAAAGAAGCCAGACTACCCACCACCAGGGCCGGGGCTTTTTCAGTGATGGCTCCGACCTGGTGGAATGCTCTGTCCCACGAGACTAGGGCCTTGCAGGACTTGATCTCCTTCCGCAGGGCCTTTAAGACAGAGCTATTCCGCCTGGCCTTTAATTTGAATTCAGCCTGATCTTTTATTTCCCTTTTCCCTTTCCTTTTCTATGAAGAAACCCATCTGGGACCCCACATTTAAACTCTTCCTTGGTCTCCTTGCTGGCCCTAGTAGGACCAACTTGGCCAGTTAGCCCTGGTGATCATTTATTGTTTACTGACTGGGGTTCCCCCCAAAAAACGACCCTTGAATTTTTGAATTTTATTGACATTGATGCTGCATTTATGTTGTATTTTATGCTGTTTTTAAGTCGCATTTTAATCAATGTTTTATATCTGCTGTTAGCCGCCCTGAGCCCAGTTTTTAAACTGGGAAGGGCGGGGTATAAATAAAATTTATTATTATTTATTTATTATTATTATTAAATGTCTGCTGTGTGTGCAGTCAATGGGGGAGGGGTTTTTTCCAAGAAGGCTGTGCCACCCCACCAGAGGGCAGCAAACTAGTTTAAGGGGCACAGGCTGAGGTCAACCCCTGCAAGTCCCACGCAATGCTGTCCACCAACCCCTCACTGCCACCCCTTCCTGCACCTCAGCACCTGTCACCTGAGGCAGCTGCCTTACTCTGCCTCAGGGTAGGGCCAGCCCCGCCTGCCACAGGAAGAGGGGAGGGGAGATGGGTAGGCAAACAGAGGCAGATTTGTCTGGGATTGCTAGAAAACAGAGAGCCCCTCCCTCCCTGGTGGCCTCATTTCATCCCAAAGCGGAGCTGTATCTCTTGTTTCAGAGCTGAAGCAGCTGAGAAAAAGTGCCCTTGTGTGTCTTGGGTCAGGTACTAGGAAAAGCTTTTAGAGAGCCGTTCCTTGCAGCTTTCCCTCTCTGCCTTTTCCTCGCTCCGTCCTTTCCCTCCCGTCCCTTTTAAGCGCCTTCCTTTCTCACTGGTTTTCTTAGCTTTGGCCGCAAGTCGGGTGGGGACAACTCTTTCAGGCTGGGGGCCACATTGCCTTCCAAGCAGCCTTCCAGGGGCCACAAAAGAGTGATGGCAGGTGGGACAAGAAGAAGTGCGCAGAGCAAGGAATAGAAACTTTTGCCACATGTGGTGGGGGTGTAAGGTGGTAAGACAATTTTGGAACGAGATACACGAGGAGATCAAAAAGAGCCTCAGGAGCTCTATTTCAAAAAAAACCCCAGAGTCATACTTATTGAGTTTATTAACAAACGACATACCCAAGGACAAAAGGAATATATTTTTGTATATCACCGCAGCCGTAAGCATACTTATGGCAAAATATTAGAAAACAGAAAAGGTACCACAAATGACAGAATGGCAAGTTAAGACTTATGAGTTTGCCGAGATGGCAAAAATGATGGCATCAATCAAAAATTATATACAGAATGGGAATGCATAGGTGAATACATGAAGAAATATGGTGTTAAAGCAGAACTCTTAATAGGCAATTGTTAAGCGTGTATGGACAAAAGAAGTAATTATAATTTATCAGTTTTCATGTTATTTTATTTTGTTAAAGCAACTAAAAAAATATGTTAGGAAGATCTCACACAGGTGAAGGGAAACAGTGGGGACGAGGGGAGGGTTAGGTTGAATTTGGGAAATAAAATAATATATGGGACAGCAAAGGATATAATAGATTCTTATAGAATAGTAATATATTGTAACCAGAATAGAAGTTCAAAAGGGGAAGTAAATGTATTTTCAGTATTTTCATTATTGTAATAGTTATTATTATTTCTTAGTGGTAGAAGGCAATGTTAACTTAGACTTCTTCATTTTGCTGTCTGTATAATTTTCTTAAGTCAATAAGAAAAAGAAAGGGGGAAAAAAGAGAAACGTTTGCCTTTGTAATGTAGGGTAGTTTCTAAACACACACACACACACACACCAGCCTCCACCCCGACAAGTGCAAAAGCATTCTCAGAGTTCACAGACACATTAAAGGTAAAGGGACCCCTGACCATTAGGTCCAGTCGTGGCCGACTGTGGGGTTGCGGCGCCCATCTCGCTTTATTGGCTGAGAGAGCTGGCATACAGCTACCGGGTCATGTGGCCAGCATGACTAAGCCGCTTCTGGCGAACCAGAGCAGTGCACAGAAATGCCATTTACCTTCCCGCCAGAGCGGTACCTATTTATCTACTTGCACTTTGACATGCTTTCGAACTGCTATGTTGGCAGGAGCAGGGACTGAGCAACGGGAGCTCACCCCGTCGCGGGGATTCGAACCGCCGACCTTCTGATCGGCAAGGCTCTGTGGTTTAACCCACAGCACCACCCGCGTCCCGCACAGACACATTATAGTGAGGCAAAAACACTCCAAGAGGGTGCAGAGTGTAGGGTTGCAATATGTCTGTAATTTACCAGACATAGCCACGATTTGGCTGTTGGAAGCCGTGTCCGGGCGGAAATTGCTGGAATATGGTAACCCATGTCGTAAGAGTAGATTTATTCCCTTAAAAATAGCTCTAGAACATTCTTTGGGGGCAAAACCCAACAACTTTGGTTCAGAAAAAAAGAAAAAGCTCAAGATCTATGCCCCAACCCCAAAAGCTTGTGTCTGGATTTTTTACTTTTTGAAATTGGCAACCCTAGCAGAGTGGGGCTGGTGATGAATTGCCTGAGGAGAAGGGCTGTGGCGGAGGAGGAGGAGGAGGAGGAAGAGGTGAGCCTGGGAATAATCTTGAGGGTCAGAGAGAGCGAAAGGCCTGGAGGGATACATTTGGCCCTGGGGGGGGTGAGCTTCCCCACCCCTGTGTTACTGCAGTGAAGGCGAAATGTGAACTCAACCGAGGGATTTTATTTTTTTAAAATAATCTTTATTAATTTAAATCACACACTTATACAAAGAATTTACAATCTCATACTACAAAAAGAAAATTAAAGAAAAAACAATTAAGAAAATAGAAAAGAAAATACAGAAAAAAGAAAGAAGAAAAAGCAAATTTACGTACATTAAAAAAATATTCCTAATTAATACTTAATTAAACACTTAAATAAAAAAGACTTCTGACAAAATGAGACTTCCCATCATTCTCATTGTACTGTTTATACTGTCGTTTTCCCCAACACAGTTTTAATTCTTTAATATTGTTCCAGTCTACTCCACAAACGGTAATTGTTGTGTTTATAAGTATCACTCAAGTTCTGCCAATATGGTGTGATTGGTACAATACAATCTTATATAATCCTTAAATATTCTCCAAATATTTTCTGGTTCAATACTCCTCTAACTCTTCCCGTCAGTTTTGCTAGTTGTAAATATTCTAACACGAATATCTGCTAATCTGTAATTGTCGAGATTGTTTCGTTTTTCCATTTCCTCGCCACTAGAATTCTTGCTGCTGTGGTGGCATACATGAACAGTGGAGTTATGTCTTTTTAAAATTTCTAATGGTAAAATGCCTAAAAGAAAGATCTCTGGGGTTTTTTTAAAAGGTAAGTGAATAATTTCTTAAATTCATTATAGATATTATCCCAGAATTTTTTTATTGTCGGGCTAAACATTCAAATTGTGGGCGCGGGTGGCGCTGTGGGTTAAAGCCTCAGTGCCTAGGGCTTGCCAATCGAAAGGTCGGCGGTTCGAATCCCCGCGGCGGGGTGCGCTCCCGCTGTTTGGTCCCAGCGCCTGCCAACCTAGCAGTTCGAAAGCACTCCCGGGTGCAAATAGATAAATAGGGACCGCTTACTAGCGGGAAGGTAAACAGCGTTTCCGTGTGCGGCTCTGGCTTGCCAGAGCAGCGATGTCACGCTGGCCACGTGACCCGGAAGTGTCTTCGGACAGCGCTGGCCCCCGGCCTCTTGAGTGAGATGGGCGCACAACCCTAGAGTCTGTCAAGACTGGCCCGTACGGGCAGGGGTACCTTTACCTTTTTTAAACATTCAAATGGCACATTCCCAGTGCTGACTTCAAGTCTGAGGGTTCCATGGTCAAAAGTGCCCTCCGATGGACTACCCTACCCTGCTCCCTCTCCTAACTCTTCTTTCTTCCCAACCCAGACCGTAATCCTCCCAGCGTCCCAGCAAGACAACCCAACATGGACCCATCCGGCTTCCTGCTGCTCTGTCTATGGTCACTGTGGACCTTGAGATGCAGCCAAGCAGCTACGCAAGCAGACTCGATCAAGATAGAAGGAGACATCACGTTGGGAGGGCTGTTCCCCGTCCACTCCCGTGGCCCCGCTGGAGTGCCGTGTGGGGAAGTGAAGAAAGAGAAGGGGATCCATCGGATGGAGGCCATGCTGTACGCCCTGGACCAGATCAACAGCGACCCCGACCTGCTTCCCAACATGACGCTGGGCGCTCGCATCCTGGACACCTGCTCCCGCGACACCTACGCCTTGGAGCAGTCGCTGACGTTTGTCCAGGCCCTGATCCAGAAGGACACTTCCGGCGTGCGCTGCTCCAACGGGGAGCCACCCATCATCGCCAAGCCCGAGCGGGTGGTGGCTGTCATTGGAGCCTCTGCCAGCTCTGTCTCTATCATGGTGGCCAATGTGCTTCGCCTCTTTGCCGTGAGTAGAGGGGCAGGACTTAAAAATGGGATTTCCCCAGAAAAGGGAGAACAGCCATGGGGTGGGGGGCAGGGTAGGAATGGGGGGAAATCATAGAATTGCAGAGTTGGAATGGACCACGATGGTCATTAGTCCAACCCCCGCAGTATAGGAATCCTTTGCCCAACATGGAGCCAAACTCACATAATTCACAGCTTCTGAAGCAAAAGAAGAAAGCACCTAATTGTCAACACAACCTACAACCTTTGACTGGTTGTACAGTGGTGCCCTGCAAGATGAAATTAATTCGTTCTGCAAGTTTTTTTGTTCTATGAGTTTTTTCGTCTTGCGAAGCACCAATGTGTATTGAGGGTTTCCCATAGGAATGCATTGGCGGTTAAAAAAAAAAAGCCGCAAGACGTTTCGTCTTGCGAAGCAAGCCCATAGGGAAATCCGTCTTGCGAAGCAACTCAGAAAATGGAAAACTCTTTCGTCTTGCGAGTTTTTCATCTTCCGAGGCATTCGTCTTGCGGGGTACCACTGTAATAGTTCTCTGGCTTCAGGATATTGAAATGAGCTCTTCTTAGCCATTGTTGTTGTTGTTTAGTCATGTCTGACTCTTCGTGACCCATGGACCAGAGCACACCAGACACTCCTGACTTCCACTGTCTCCCGCAATTTGGTCAAACTTTCATGTTGGTAGCTTTGAGAACACTGTCCAACCTTCTCATCCTCTGCGTCCCCTTCTCCTTGTGCCCTCCATCTTTCCCAACATCAGGGTCTTTTCCAGGGAGTCTTCTCTTCTCATGCGGTGGCCAAAGTCTTGGAGCCTCAGCTTCACAATCTGTCCTTCCAGTGAGCACTCGGGGCTGATTTCCTTAAGAATGGATCGGTCTGATCTTCTTGCAATCCATAGGACTCTCAAGAGTCTCCTCCAGCACCAGAATTCAAAAGCATCAATTCTTCGGCAATCGGCTTAGCTCATACCCTCCAACATTTGTCCAATGGAAATAGGGACGTCCCATTCCATACTGATAATTTTACTGTTTATACCCCACACATCTTACTGGGTTGCCTCAGCCACTCTGGGCAGCTTCCAACATATATAAAACATAACAAAACTTTAAACAGAAAAAAACCTTCCCATTACAGGATTGTCTTCAGACGGTCAGGGGTCAGATAACTCCATACCCTCCAGCATTTCTCTAATGGAAATAGGGACATTCTAAGGAAAAGCAGGATCAAATCAGAAACCGCGATGGCTTCTCTAAATCAGGGGTGTCCCTGGAAAATAGGAACACTTGGAGGGTCTGTGAGCTGATGTGTGTTATTGGGTGTTCAGAAACATTCCAACTGCTCAGAAGTCAGCACACTGGTTAAGAACCAGAATCAGGTCCTAAGAAGGGAGAAACATCTCTATCAAAGTGACAGTCAACTGCTACTAGACGAAGATTGGGGAATCTGTGGCCCTTCAGATGTTGTTGGGCACCAACTCCCATTAGCTCCAGGCAGCATGGCCAATGGTCATCGTGAATAGTGGAAGTTGAAGTTCAACAACATCTAGAACAAGGCTGAGAGAGCTTTTCTGAATGGAGGAGAGAGAGAGAGAGAGAGAGAGAGAGAGCGCACGCTAAAAACTGATGTCTTGTGTACACATGTCTGATGCTGCCCGGAATGTGGGTGCCTGAGAATTTTGGCATTCATGTTTTTAAAAAGTTCCTAGTCCTCATGTTTGTGGAGATGTGTTTGAATAACAGGACTGAAACATCTAAATTTATTTGGGAACTTCTCCCTTTCTCATGGCTTCCTCCTTTTTACCCTTACTGCTCTTGCACTTCATAGCCACATAGTTATGGTAGCTAAAGAGGTTTAAAAGTACAGAACTTTTATATTTGCAAATACATGGGAGAGGAGAGTTTGCATAGGTTGGGGACTGAACGTTCATTTTCTCCAGCAAAGATGGGGAGAAAAGCAATGGTACCAAGCGTTTGAAAACAGACCTTAAAGACTACCATCCCTTTTTAACTCGACTCCTGTGCCTTTAACCCATGAGGCAGAAAACCAGCAGCCAAAGTACTTCCTGGCATGAAATGTGATGATGGGAGAGATTCACCTGTTGAATTTCTGCCTGTCACGCTGCACTTAAAAGCACAGCAGGAGCCCTGCAAGCAGAGAGAAATTGAGGCAAGCCTCCCTGAGCACTTGATCATGGATGAGTAGCCCAGTCACACATAAACACACGCCTGACCTTTTAACTATACTCAGCTGGGAGTCTCTGGGGTGGTGGTGGGGGGGGGGGTAGCAGGGTCAGTTCGAGCTGTAGGACAGATGGCTTTTCCCTGACATGCCAGATTTGGCAGAGGTGCTTAGCAGCTGCCTAGGGAGGGAAGCTAGAACTGGCAGGGCTGGTAAAAGGGGCAAGGGAGGTGGGCTTGGGTGGAAGGGTGGGCAATAGTTGCAAGGGAGATAAGTGAGTGTGGCAGGGAGCCAGGCACCACCAGAACACCACCTTAAAACCATTACAAACTGCAGGAGTTTGGGGCATCTGCACCACACACATCTCCACCCACCCCCCTTGTTTCCCTTAACCTCCAGCCCAATGAAGCGTTCTGCGGAACCTGGAAGCTTGCTCATTATTTTGTGGCATTTTGCACAACGTCAAAGGAAGGTGCTGCCCTGTTGCAGCTTTGGGATCATGGGCCTCGTAGCCAGATGCATGAACGCAATGCGATGGACCTGCATGTTTATCCATGGGGGCCCTTCCCCACACCAGGGGTCAGCAAACTTTTTCAGCAGGGGGCCGGTCCACTATCCCTCAGACCTTGTGGGGGGCTGGACTATATTTTGGGGGGAAAATATGAACGAATTCCTATGCCCCACAAATAACCCAGAGATGCATTTTAAAGAAAAGCACACATTCTATTCATGTAAAAACACGCTATAATAATAATAATTTATTATTTATACCCCGCCCATCTGGCTGAGTATCCCCAGCCACTCTGGGCGGCTTCCAATCAAGTGTTAAAAACAATACAGCATTAAATATTAAAAACTTCCCTAAACAGGGCTGCCTTCAGATGTCTTTTAAAAAGAAGATAGCTGCTTATTTGCGTCACATCTGAAGGGAGGGCATTCCACAGGGCGGGCGCCACTACCGAGAAAGCCCTCTGTCTGGTTCCCTGTAACCTCACTTCTCGCAATGAGGGAACCGCCAGAAGGCCCTCGGTGCTGGATCTCAGTGTCTGGGCCGGACGATGGGGGTGGAGACGCTCCTTCAGGTATACAGGACCGAGGCCGTTTAGGGCTTTAAAGGTCAGCACCAACACTTTGAATTGTGCTCGGAAACGTACTGGGAGCCTAGAATGTCCCTATTTCCATTAGAGAAATGCTGGTGGGTATGGAGTTATCTGACCCCTGACCATCTGAAGGCAATCCTGTAAAGGGATTTTTTTTATGTTTAATGTTTTATTATGTTTTATATATGTTGGAAGCTGCCCAGAGTGGCTGGGGCAACCCAGTAAGATGTGTGGGGTATAAACAGTAAAATTATTAGTATGGAATGGGACGTCCCTATTTTCATACGCTGATTCCCAGACCGTCCACAGGCTGGATTTAGAAGGCGATTGGGCCAAATCCGGCCCCTGGGCTTTAGTTGCCTACCCATGCCCCAACTACATTGGGGCTGCAGGAGGTGGGGAGAGACAGTGCAAAGCTTTCCTGCCTGCTGTGCTCGCCTCATCCTTGTACTTTGGGGTTTTGGGGGTTTTTTAAGCATGCACATTCATTGCCTTCATGCCATTAACACCATATCTTGTTTGATCCTTCAATGGACACAGAGAAATGGAGGCAGACACAGAGAATGAACTTTCAATGGTTAACGGTTGAGCAACCTTTTTTTACTATTAGCCAACACCCCAAGCCTTTCTAGAAACAGCTGATTCATCAGGGCCAGCCCTACCATTAGGTAGATTCCTTAAGTGGCAGGTGGGAGGAAGGGGAGGTAGAGCCATGCATGCCACACGGTCTACCCAGTGCCTCCAATGTCTGCTGAAATGGGTGGCGATGGGTGCCATCTTGCTGTTCCCCTCAAGCAGCAAAATGCCTAGGAGCGGGGGAGGGGGACGTTTTTCAGCCTGGGGGCCACACTTCCCCAAAAGCAACCTTCTAGGGACCGCATGCCAGGGACAGGCAGGGAAAGAGTTGGCCGGGCAACAGATAGTTAGATGGTTAGAACTAATGACTGATAACTAGTACCAGCCCCAAGGAGCAACCAATTTGTATCAAGTGTTCTTGAGTTTGCAGGAGCTGAGAACCGCAAAGGAGGGCCCAGGGGCTATAGGGACCTGCTGCTCCCTCCATGTGACTTGACAAGACACACCCAAAAATCATGAGCACAAGGGAGTCCTGAAGGATGCTCACAGGGGAAAGAGCCTGAGATGCAAACCTAACCATTAAACCCCTGTGTTGCAAGCAAATATCAGTAATATCCAAAGGCAACATGATGACCAAGTACAACAATGCGATGTCAATATAAACTCTTTATATAATCTATACAGTACATTGAACAATATGAAATATAGGAAATATGCACTCTCTGCAAAACCAAATAAACAGTGCTGCCGAAGTGGTCCTCAAACAGATGTAGTGAACAGTGATTCCAGATATACCCACCGTTTCATGGAATTCTTCTTCAGCACAGCAGAAGGATACAGAAATGCTTCAAAAACTGCAATTGAATTATTGAAATGATGACCTTTGGCAGTGTTGGACGTGATGAAACAAAGCATTATGGCTTGTTTCCTCCAAATAAGAATCTGACCCAGTGCTTCTTTCAGAGACTTGCATAGCCCACAAAGACTTTCAGAAACCTATAAGATTTATGTTTATTTGGTTCTATGTTTTCAAGAGAATTCATCAAGAGTGCATATTCTGTGACTTTCGGAGAAGAATTCTGTTTATTTGGTTTTGCAGAGAGTACATATTTCATATATTTCATATTGTTCAATGTTCTGTATAGATTATATAAAGAGTTCATATTGACATTGCATTGTTGTACTTGGGTGTGTGTTGCCTTTGGATATTACTGAGATGCAGACCTGCCTGCCTTGTCCACATTCTTGCTATGCAGATCTAGGTAAATGTGCTGTTCCGCACATGGGTCCTGCTGAGCAGCCGCAGCCTCGCAAGCTCCCCCCCCCCCTCCTTCCCCAGCCTCAGCTGTCCCTGACTGGAGCTGCTGCTGCTCATTTTGCTAAAACCCCTCTAATCCCCATCACTAATCGCTTTAATGGGGCTTCTCACAGACCCAGCGAGGGCGGGAAGCAGAGACATGCTGTGGAAAGGGAAATGGGACAATTTGGTGCAGCTAGGAGAGGAGGATGGGGGTGGGGGGGGCAGGATAATGGAAGCCAGCATTCTCACTGGGAAACTGGATTTTGGTGAGGGGAACCAGGAGTCCTGGGATCCATCTGCCTCAAAGATTGGGAGACGATCCAGGAGACGTGGGTTGGAATTGGGAAAGAGCCAGGATGATCGGCTCAGTTCCGTTGGATGCCCTCTGCCCTCAGTTTCCTCACACTGCCCCCAAAATCTGGTATAAAACACCACTCTAATCTCTGCCTTCCATTTCCCATTTAGCATTTCTGTAATAATTATCCACAGACAAGCACAACAGCGCTATGATATATGCCAGCTGTCCCCAGCCTGGTGCTCTCCAAATGGTTTGGGCTACATCTCGCAGCATCGCTGACCATTACCCATTGAGCTTCATCATGGATCTGGGTTTTGAACTGCAGCCTCCTGCATCTTCTAAACCCAACACTCAGTCCTCTTCTATCAGGGTAGCTCCGGCAGCTATTTTTCCGCTGCCTGGCCTGGTGCACAGCCTCTCAGGTTGCTTCCATGCTACAGGCCCTTTAACTCCTGCAATCAGCTGGAAGATGGATTGTGCACTAAGTCCACATGGCACTATGTTAAATGGCAATCTCCTTCCCCATGGTCAAAATCTTTCTCAAACGTTTACTTGCAATTGAGTGATATCCACCAATGTCCCCTGTAATGTTAATTGGTAGCTTCTTCTTTTCACATTCTGCTCATTTTATTCCTTCCTGTTCTACACAGCTGGAAGTTTTGTGATGCACTGCCCCTCAGTAAGTCAGGTTCTTTTTGCTATTATGCAGGGAGAGCTTTAATTACAGGCTTCCTTTCACTATTATTTTTCTTTTATAGCAAAATAACTATTTTTCTTTAAAAGAAAAGAAACTGGTTTATTAACTACACCACCACTAGGCAGGAAACAGAAGCTACCTACCAATTAAGGGTCTCTGTGGGTGGCGCTGTGGGTTAAACCACAGAGCCTAGGACTTGCCTATCAGAAGGTTGGCGGTTTGAATCCCCGCGACGGGGATTCCCAGGGGGAAGGTAAACGGCGTTTCCATGAGCTGCTCTGGTTCGCCAGAAGCGGCTTAGTCATGCTTGCCACATGACCCGGAAGCTGTATGCCGGCTCCCTCGGCCAATAAAGCGAGATGAGCGCCGCAACCCCAGAGTCAGCCACGACTGGACCTAATGGTCAGGGGTGCTTTACCCTTTACCTAAGGAGCAATTGATCTCTAACCACCTGGCAGCACTGAACAGGAAGTGATAAACAGCACAGAACCTACAAAGAGGAAGCTTTTAATCAGAGGCACAGTAGTTAAAAGCCTCAATAGCATTTTGACTGCCTACAGTTGGCAGGCAGGTGCTGCAATTATGCTTTATTGCAACCCTGCCCCTGAAAACCCCCTCAAAGTGTGTGGGGGGGGGATGCAGAAAACACTGGATTGGAAGAGGAGTATCATGATGCAATCTTCATTCTCTGAGAGGGGGAAAAGGCAATATGAAAGAAAGGGGCTAATCTGGAAGCTTTCCTGATCTCATCTGCTAGCAGCTAGGGAATGCATTGCATATGAACAAGGAAGCATATTCCAGAACCTAGAACTGAGCCTCACATACCTCATTGCCCTGTTACAGCATCTTTGGGTTTGAATGGTTTCCTCCACTAGTCTGGAATTGTTTTGACAATACATATTTATAGGCTGGTACTTGGTTTCCTGCTTCAAGTGAATCATCCTTTTCAATTCTATGATAACAAAGCTTGGGTATTAAGTGCGCACACTGGGGCCAGACTAGAAACACTGTGTTTCCCATGTGACATATAGATGCTTCCATCTGCTCTGGAATTTGGCATGGCAATGATAGTACCCCATAGAATTGTTGTTGTTACTATTACTATTATATAGGTTTCTTACTCACCCTTCATAATGAGGTCCCAGGATGAGTAGCAACCATTTTAAAATACAGTATTAAAATACTGATTGGCTAACCTTTGGTTAGAGGGACGCGGGTGGTGCTGTGGGTTAAACCACAGAGCCTAGGACTAGCTGATCAGAAGGTCGGCGGTTCGAATCCCCATGACAGGGTGAGCTCCCGTTGCTCAGTCCCTGCTCCTGCCAACCTAGCAATTCGAAAGCATGTCAAAGTGCAAGTAGATAAATAGCTACCACTCCGGCGGGAAGGTATACGGCGTTTCCATGTGCTGCTCTGGTTCGCCAGAAGCGGCTTAGTCATGCTGGCCACATGACCCAGAACTGTACGCCGGCTCCCTCGACCAATAAAGCAAGATGAGCACCACAACCCCAGAGTCGGCCACAACTGGACCTAATTGTCAGGGGTCGCTTTACCTTTACCTTTGGTTAGCATATTTGTGAATTGCTGTGTTCAGCCACTGGAAAGTACAGCAGCCCATTATCTATAAGGGTCAATTCATATGTAATAATTTACAGACTTTTATATTTTATTAGGTTTATGTTACATACACAGTGCTTTTTTTCTTAAAAAAATGTTTAGGGGTACTCTCATCTTCAAATATCTCAAGGGCTGTCACATGGAAGAGGGAAGAAGCTTGTTTTCTCCTGCTCTTGGGGTTGGGGTAGGACATGAACCAATAAATTTAAGTTACCAGAAGGGAGATTCCAACTAAACATCAGGAATAACTTTCTGACAGTAAGAGCTGTCTGACAGCAGAATATTGGGAGCTTGTGAACCCTCCTTCCTTAGAGGTTTTTAAGCAGAAGTTGGATGGCCACCTGTCCCGGGTGCTTTAGTTGAGATTCTCATATTGCAGGGGGTCAGACTAAATGACTCTTGGGGATGCCTTCCAACTCTAATTCTATTATTCTAATGGAGAAGGGAAGGATATTCCAGGCCTAGAGAGGCCTGAGAGCAAGTCTGTAGCATAATTAGGGTAGGACAATGTACCAGCAGCTAGCGATTCCCAGTGTGGTGTAGTGGTTCAGAGCAGTGGACTTGTAATCTGGGGAACCGGGCTCACTTCCCCGCTCCTCCACATGCAGCTGCTGGGTGACCTTGGGCCAGTCACACTTCTCTGAGGTCTCTCAGCCCCACTCACCTCACAGAGTGTTTGTAGTGGGGGAGGAAGGGAAAGGAGATTGTTAGCCGCTTTGAGACTCCTTAAGGACCCCTGACCATTAGGTCCAGTCGTGGCCGACTGTGGGGTTGCAGCGCCCATCTCGCTTTATTGGCTGAGGGAGCCAGTGTACAGCTTCTGGGTCATGTGGCCAGCATGACTAAGCCGCTTCTGGAGAACCAGAGCAGCGCACGGAAACGCTGTTTACTTTCCCACTGGAGCGGTACCTATTTATCTACTTGTACTTTGATGTGCTTTAGAACTGCTAGGTTGGCAGGAGCAGGGACCGAGCAACGGGAGCTCACCCCATCGTGGGGATTCGAACCGCCGACCTTCTGATCGGCAAGTCCTAGGCTCTGTGGTTTATCCCACAGCGCCACCCACGTCCCACTTTGAGACTCCTTAGGATATTGATAAAACAGGATATCAAATCCAAACTCTTCTTCTTCTCTCCACCCCTCCAGATACCCCAGATCAGCTACGCCTCCACGGCGCCTGAGCTCAGTGACAGCAACCGCTACGATTATTTCTCCCGCGTGGTTCCTCCGGACTCCTACCAGGCCCAGGCCATGCTGGACATTGTCAAAGCAATGGGCTGGAATTACGTCTCCACGCTGGCCTCCGAGGGCAACTACGGCGAAAGCGGTGTCGATGCCTTCATGCAAATCTCCCGCGAGGCTGGTGAGCCAGAGGATACCTGACGGGTGAGGTGGGGGGGGGGGGAGCAGAGCCAGGAGGAGGAGAACCCAGAGAGACCTTTCAGCTTGAGCCGCCACTTTCCTCCGGGAGAAACTGCAGTTTGGCGCTGAATCAGAACAAATGGCAATCATGTTTTCTGCAGCTTGCCATCTGTTCCGATTGAGCACCAAAGAGCAGTGGCGTAGCGTGGGGGGTGCAGGGGGGGGCCGGCCGCACCGGGCGCAACATCTGGGGGTTAGGGGGCGCAAATCCACAGGTTAGGGGGCGCAAATCCACGGGTTAGGGGGTGCAAATTACTTGCCTTGCCCCGGGTGCTGACAACCCATGCTACGCCACTGCCAAAGAGAGGGTTTTCCAGGAGGAAGCAGTGGGGCAAAGGCAAAAGTGCTCAGAAAGCACAGGGCAAGTGGAAGGGACAAGCAAAAACAGCACCTTCAAGGAAGGTGTCCAATGATCGTAAAATGGTCCAGGAAATGGCCGTGGCAGAAGAGGACAGAGCGGGAGGGGGGGAAGGTGAGGGGGGAGTTAGCAGGTGGGTGGGGAAGCTGTGGCGGTGACAACAAGATGGTGGTGATGGGGAAGAGGCAGCATCCCAGCATGTACCGTCACAAAAAAAGCACTGAGCAGAAGTGTTGACAGGCCCTTGGCCAAACCCCCATGGGTGCAATAATTATGCCTGACATTCTGAAGTGTTTGTGGGGAGGGAGAGAAGACACATGCCAGTCATGGGCATAAAAGCAGGAGTCTAGTTCCCCATACCCACCTGTCTTTATATAGTTAGAGAATATATATCTAAGAAAAGATGTCATCATGCTGCTGTTTGTGCCCAACTGAAGCTTAGGGACGGAACAGAGTGCAGCACAGGCAGGTGAGATTGCAAATGGGGGCCGGCTGCCTAGGCTAGCAGCCACAGGGGAGCGCCACCAGGATGGGCCAGGCAGGGGTGTAGGGGGGGGGCGGTCCGCCCCGGGTTCCATCATGGAGGGGGGTGTCAAAAAGGAAGAATTACTGCCCTACTAGGGCGGTTCATAAAAAACTTTTTAAAAAAAAAAAAATGCCTGCTCCAAAGGTCTTAACTTACTACACTAGGGATTATATAGCTATATCTGAATTTTCATGCATGTCAGTTAATATCTTGACCCTCCTCCAAGAAGATAACTGTTTACTTGGCTGTTTTCATACGTTGTGAAGGCTGAAATTTCAATTCAGTGGAGCCAAAAGACAATCCATCCTGTAGATTTAAGTATCTGTCCACAGTCCCCTCCTTGTTATCAGAGGCCCATAATCGACATTTGTTTGTAAGAAAATATGAAATAACGTAAAACTATTTTTGCAGACAAAAAAAATCAATGGGGGGGGGGGAGGTGACAAGAAATTTTCAGCACCGGGTACCACCTGATCTTCCTATGCCTCTGGGACCAGGGCAGCTCCCCAGCAACCTCACACTGGTGAGAAAACAGCACTGGGGAGGGGGACATTTTAAAGAGGAAAATGTGCCGAAGAGAAAGGCTCACGAGTCCTTTCCTCCCACAGTTCCACTTTGCAGGAGTGTCTCTAGCCTGTGGCTCTCCAGCTGCAGAGGTTTCAGTGCTGGACTAGGACCTGGGAGACCAGGGTTCAAATGCCCTCTCAGCCATGAATCCCATTAGGTGACCTTGGGCCAGTCTCTCAGCCCGACCTATCTCACAGGGTTGTTGTGTGGATAATAATGGAGAGAGGGGGGATGTGTGTCCGAAACCTTGAGCTCCTTGGAGAAAAGGTGGGGTAGAAATTAAATGAAATGAATAATAAACTCCCAGAAGGCCTAGCAAACATGGCCAGTGGTCACGAGAGCTGCAGTCCAGCAATTTCTGGAGGTCCTTGCCTGCTCTGAGCAGTGGCAGCTGCCTAGGAGTCCAAGCAAGGCTCTGTCGTATCCCCTGACACCTCGTCCTTTCTGAAAAGGAGGTGCTAGAGACTGAATCTCTAGCACCGTTGGGCTCCTCCCAGTCGCTTCTGAAGCTTTCTTACACCTGTCAGGTGGAGTCTGTATCGCCCAATCCATCAAGATCCCACGAGAACCCAAGCCGGGAGAGTTTGACAAAATGATCAAGAGGCTGATGGAGACCCCCAACGCTCGCGGCATCATCATCTTCGCCAACGAGGACGACATCAAGTGAGTGTGCCGTTAGCGGCAATGCACAAGGCATCCTCCAGGGGGAGCGTTGGGTGAGGTATTACCGTACTTTTCCGTGTACAATACTAGGGTTTTTTTTACCTTAAAATTGTGTGGAAAACTGTCTTATACACAGGGCAATCTCCCCCCATTTTCTTAAATTGGAATCCTAAAAATAGGGGGTGTCTTATACATGTGGGCGTCTTATGCATGGAAAAATCTGGTAATAATAATACTATAATAATTTATTATTTATACCCCGCCCATCTGGCTGGGTTTCCCCAGCCACTCTGGGCGGCTTCCAACAAAATATTAAAATACCGTAATACATCAAACATTAAAAGCTTCCCCAAACAGGGCTGCCTTCAGATGTCTTCTAAAAGTCTGGTAGTTGTTCTCTTTGACATCCGGCGGAAGGACGTTCCACAGGTTGGGTGCCACTACCGAGAAGGCCCTCTGCCTGGTTCCCTGAAGCTTTGCTTCTCACAGTAAGGGAACCGCCAGAAAGCCCTCAGAGCTGGACCTCAGTGTCCGGGTAGAACGATGTGGGTGGAGACGCTCCTTCAGATATAACTCTCGCTTTCCCCCATGCGCCCCCTGCAGGCGAGTGCTGGAGGCTGCACGCCGGGCCAACCTGACCGGCCAGTTCCTGTGGGTCGGATCCGACAGCTGGGGCTCCAAGATCTCTCCTATTCTGAAGCAAGAAGAGGTGGCTGAAGGAGCCGTCACCATCCTACCCAAGCGAGCTTCTGTGGAAGGTAGGTGACAAGACGGCATTGGGGCCAATCATAGTGGGAGAGAGTACGACAGGCAGACGTAGACCCCACACCTTTTTGGACGGGATGTTTTGGGACATGGGACCTCAGGTGACCCTCATTCTTCCCATTGCTTTATTTCTCACCCGAACACACTTGCTTTCTAAATTTAATCTGCTCTTAAGCACCGCACCATAATTGCCCTGGTTGAGAATACGAGAAGGCGCTAAAGGACATTAAGTGGTAGCTAATCCATTTTAAGGGGATCCCGGGTCTGTGACTTAACACACTTGCAAACCAGCCATTCATAGCTATGAGGAAAGACTCCCCATTCACTTTTGCTGCCTGCCTGAGGGTTTTAATCTGCGAGTGACTTTGAGTACGGGGCCATGGCTGGCAGTCATTCTGAATTGATTCGTCTGGAACCAAAATAGAGGAATGGAAAGATCAGGGAGCCTGAACAAATATTTGCTTGGAGGGTAGACTGACTATTTCTGTAGAAATAGGATCTTATGACTTGGGCTGCCATTTTTATTCACTTGACAGCAGCCTATGATGCAGGCAGAAATCAACAGGTGCAACTTTTCCCTATCTCAGCAGCTCTAGGCTGAGCAAAGCTGATTGATTTCTGCCTGTTCTGGGCTGCGGAACTGTAGTCTTCCAGATGTTGTTGGACTACAACTCCCATGATCCCTGATCATTGGCCATTATATCTAGGGCTGATTGGATCCAGAGGTCAACAACCTCAGGGACACACACACACAGAGATTTCCCATCCTTTCTTTAGATAAGATAGAAGGACTTATAACACAGAGGGCCTGATTTTCTGGCAACCCTCACCCCCCTACAGGATCACACAGCATTTTAAAAATAAAGTACTGTAAAGGTTGGGTTGGCAGCTGACTAGAGAAAAAGTCATCTTGGCTGGCTCTTGGGCCTTTAATAGCAGGATGATCTGCTGAAATCAGTAGGTGAAACTTTTCTTGCATGGATGGAGAGAATATTATCAGCTGCTAATGTCTACAGAGGGACGCGGGTGGCGCTGTGGGTTAAACCACAGAGCCTAGGACTTGCCGATCAGAAGGTTGGTGGTTCAAATCCCCACGACGGGGTGAGCTCCCATTGCTTGGTCCCTGCTCCTGCCAACCTAGCAGTTCGAAAGCACCTCAAAGTGCAAGTAGAGAAATAGGTAACGCTCCGGCGGGAAGGTAAACGGCGTTTCCATGCGCTGCTCTGGTTCGCCAGAAGCTGCTTAGTCATGCTGGCCGCATGACCTGGAAGCTGTACACCGGCTCCCTCAGCCAATAAAGCAAGATGAGCGCCGCAACCCCAGAGTCGGCCACGACTGGACCTAATGGCCAGGGGTCCCTTTACCTTTATCTTAATGTCTACAGAGGTCAAGCTCCTATTACAGCTGCAGCTACGGAGGCTGGTGAAAAAGTTGGCAATGCAGTAGAAGGATGCCTAGAAAGGCCATGACCTCCCTGTTTTCTCCCCCAAGGTTTTGACCAGTACTTCACCACACGCTCCTTGGAGAACAATCGGCGCAACATCTGGTTTGCAGAGTACTGGGAGGAAGATTTCCGATGTAAACTGACTCGTCCAGGGTTGCAGCCTGATGAAGGGGCACGGAAATGTACTGGTATGGAGTCTCTGGGAGAGAGCTTAAAACAAGGCAGGGTGGTACCAGGGATGGGGGAGGAATTCAAGTAAGTTCTCATTTGAAGATGAACCTACCATGGAATCATAGAATCATATAGTTAAGGGACCCTGAGGGTCATCTAGTCCAACCCCCTGCAATTCAGGAATCTCAGCTAAAGCATCTGCGACAGATGACCATCCAACCTCTACTTAAAAACCTCCGATGAAGGAGAGTCCATTCCACCCTCAAACAGCTCTTCCTGTCACAAAGTTCTTCCTGGTGTTTAGTTGGAATCACCCTTCTTGTAACTTGACGTCACTGGTTTGAATCCTACCCTCCAGAGCAGCAAAAAAACAAACTTGTTCCTTCTTCCATGTGACAGTCCTTGAGATAGTTGATGATGACTATCACACCTCTTCTCAGTTGCCGCTTTTTCAGGCTAAACATGCCCAGCTCCTTCAACCGTTCCTCATGTGGTTTGGTTTCCAAATTTGCACTTTCAGAAGCCATATACGAACCAAAACACGGGCATCCTTCAAAATTTGCAGTACAGCTGTTCAGCCAAGTCATATGTACGAAATGCATATGCTAGGCAAAAGTCTGCATAAAAATGCATGTATTTGTGAAAGCAAGATACAAAAATGCATTATATTAGGAAATTTTGCTTTGCAAAAATGTGCGTGGTAGGCAAAATTGTGCTTGTTGGGAGAAGTATGCAGTTGAAATGCCAACACATTCTTGTGAGGATTTTTCTTTTAAAATCATAAATTGCTGCAGAAATGTGGGGAGGTGAAGTTAGAATGCAGAAATGCGAACAACTTCAGGGTGAGAAAAAGGAGAAAGTGAGAGAACCAAAAGTGACAGATCCACCTGTTCCTTCGAAGATACATAGAACAGCTGTTGCCAAGTGCTCCCCATTCACCTGGTTCACAACTATTTCCTCCCAGCCTGGCTGTGCACTAATCCCTATTTTTGAGAGGCAGCGGTGTTAGAAAGGGAATATTATCGGGGAGTTGCAGGGCCTGGGTTTATTTCACCGCTCTGCAGGGAATGGAGGGGATTAGATTTCCACGTGGTGCCATCCCAACCCCTTCCCCTCCACAGAATGTCAAAGTACTGGTTTTCCCTGCCTGCAGCCCCCAAAATCCAGCCTCCACTGGCTGAGATAGACTCGGGTTGAATCTGGATTTTTTTCTGAGGGTTCTGCTATTGCCATTATCACAAAGGTTCCCAATTCTTCTCACATTCTCTCCTGAGCTTCTGCCTGGACCCAAACCGCTCCATGTTGCCTGACAAAACTGTTTGGGGGTTGGTTTGTTTTCCTTCTCAGCTGACACCCAGCTGTAGCTGAAATTATCAGTATGAATTCTTTGATCAAAGGATGTGCATTGTAAAATAATGAGATGTCTGAGTTATTACAGGAAATAAATTTTTATTATTACAGGAAATAAATTATTACTTGGAAATAAAACTGGCAAAAGTATGTAGCCAACAAAAAAATTTTACTGGTCCACTTGCGCTCAATATACAGTCATACCTCAGGTTGAATATGCTTCATGTTGAGTGTGTTCAAGTTGTGCTCCGTGGCAACCTGGAAGTAACAGAGTGCGTTACTTCTGGGTTTTGCCGCTCGCGCATGCACAGACGCTCAAAATGACATCACGCGCATGCGTGGTGAAAAGCGGCGTACGCAGATGTGCCATCGCTAGTTACGTTTGCTTCTGGATGCGAACGGAGCTCCGGAACAGATCCCGTTCACATCCCGAGGTACCACTGTACATAGGTTGGCTACCTGTGGCCTAAAATGGGGAACTTTTTCTAAAGTTTCCTTCTTTGCCCACCTAGAGGCAATTCATACCACAAGGGGCAAACAAGAGTCTCCTGCCTCTTTCCCATCTCGCTTATTCAGCTCAATTAAAAGTTGAAAGTACATAATCCTGGTGAGCAACGACTAAAGTGGTTATCCTGGTTTTGTTTCCTGCCTTAAAGTTAATCTTACTATTTGTCTGTGTGGCAACTATTGTTTCACAGGAGGTGCTGATTAGATTTTACTGGTAACCAGATTACATCTGCTGATCTTTACACAAAGTATTAGGCGCTCAGGATAAATTCCAAGACCCAGACTGCTTCCGAGGTCAAGAAAGATCATAACGGAGATCTATTTCATATTAAGTTATGCCAGCATTTCCCCATGCCATAATCCACACTGCAGCAATAGACCATGGCAAAAGTTTCAGAGTAACACACACCTATTCGCAGTTGAACTCCAGCTCCCGCCCTCTTCCTCGGCCGTTGGCTGGTTGGAGCTGATGGAAGCTGGGAGTCTAAGTAGACTCATCATTGGCTCTCACCCCTCTGTGCTTGGTTCTGATCCACATTCTACCCTTCCCCCACCACAGGCGAAGAGCGGATTGGAAGAGACGCAACGTACGAACAGGAGGGGAAGGTGCAGTTTGTCATTGATGCCGTCTATGCCATGGCTCACGCCTTGCACAACATGCACCTAGACCTCTGCCCAGGCCACATCGGGGTGTGTGAAAAGATGGACCCCATCCATGGCCAGACTCTGCTGCGCTACATCCTCGCCGTCAACTTCAATGGTGAGATGGGCAGAGTCCCTTTGACCGCAGTAGCGTCAGGTTGTTTCACCTGGCCTCAGATACAAAGGGCCCTTTTAAAGATTTGCATGCATTTAAGACTGAGGGTTGTCTCTAGTGCTAGGCCAGCTCAAGAATAGGTCAACTGAAATGAAGGAACCTAAGTGAGCCAGGTGTGCCAGGTTAGGAGCATCCTAGACCCTAAGATTTCAGGGCCAAAGCTTGAGATCTGGGGACAGCCCCCAGTGATGTCACAGGAGCAGCCCAAATCAAAGACATTCCCACCCACCTGGAAAATCAAGGCCACCATCTGCCAACAGGCAAGGAAACCTGAAGCCTTCAGGTCAGACCTGGAGGTCTGGAAACCCAAGCATTGAGCTAACAACAGAGGCTGGTTTGGCCAGTTCATTAGATCTCTTCTACAGCAAACCCCCATCTTACAGATACTAGATACAGGCTTGGTTGGGACCTGCAGGCCTCATCCAAACCAACCCCCAATCCTATAACAGTCTGAAGAGCCCTGCTGGCATCCATCCCATCTAACTCAGGACCCAGTAACTCACAGTGGACAGTCAGACACCACAATGAAGTCTCCCACTGCTCTTCCAGCAACTGGTAATTTAGAACTGTGTTGCCGTGTTGCCCTTGAAGGTATCATAAGCCATCATGTTGATAGCCCCGCCCTCCTTGAATTTGTCTAACCCCCTTGGAGAGCCATTTCATTCAAGAGAGGTAGTGAGCATCCTGCTTGCAGTAACCCTCCCCTTCCTACAGGCAGCGCTGGGACACCTGTGATGTTCAATGAGAACGGAGATGCGCCCGGCCGCTATGACATCTTCCAGTACCAGCTGACAAACACCACGACCCCCGGGTACAAGGCGATCGGGCAGTGGACAGAATACCTACGTCTGAACGTGAGTGACCCAAGCATAGCACTAGAGGTTGCTTTGGGGCCTGGAATACAGTGAGGATTTGGTCAGGAATCTGTGTTCTCATTGGCAGCCACATCATGTTGCATTCTGACACCATCAGACCAGGATATTTGAGGTGCAGAAAAAGGCCAGAGTGCAACACAGTCCTGCATATGTAAGGCAGGAACGCAGCATGGTCTCTAGGACAAACCACTCTGCCCTCTATATCTCTATGGTGCCTAGATCTATTTGCCTATTATTGGTTGCCTCACAGGTCATTCAGTTGGTGGCCTGACTTTGCCTTCTCACCTGCTCATCCCCACCCCTCTTTTTTGAATGAGGAGAACCCATACTCTTTTCTGCTAAGTTCTCATTCAAAGCCCAGGCCCACAACTCACAACTCACCTTCCAGCCCAGAACCCATCACATTGTTCTCCATGGAAGTTGTCCTTCAAGCTTGTGCTTGAAGGCTGCACAAGTCCTATAGCCCCTTCTTCTTCTTCTTCTTCTTCTTCTTCTTCTTCTTCTTCTTCTTCTTCTTTAAATGCACCACATTGGTTCAGCACTGTCCATGACAGCCATGGTTTGCAAGAGCCATATGTCAGGAAAGCCCATAACCATGTTTCCAATTTGTTGTACTTTTGGGCAGTGTGTTCATGGGAATTTCCTCTGTCAGGCTGGCATTCTTTGCAGATGGTGCACCTTTGTCTCATGGTCATTGAAGAAACATTTTAGTAGAAGAGGCGTTTCCACCTAAAACATAATGAAGATACAAAAAAGATACAATTTTTTAAAAAAATACAGCAACCCCCATCCAACAAACCCCCCTAAGCAATACCCCCTTTGCTGTTCAGCACCCTCAGCTTTTGTAGCTGGACTTAGTGAGGGCCCTGCCCTCTCAGGCCAGGTGGGAACAAGCCAGCAGGTTTCCCAGGACTCACAGTCACATTAATAATTTTTCTCTGCAGAGGTGTTTTAAAAGTGTTCTGCTTTTAAGAAATACTTTCCACAATGACCTTTAGGTGCCCAGGAAGCCCTGAGAGTCTACTATGGAACCCCCTGTTTGTTACAAAGGATTCTGGGGCATGCTCTGTGATACACTCGGTTCACAGGAAGGCCTCCACAGGTTGGGCCTCTCTGGCCTGGATGACATTGCAGAAGATGGCCAGTAAACTCTGTCAGGGAACCTTCTCCACAATTCCTGGTCCTCTCACTGGTTTATCCAGGGATGGGGAACCTTTGACAGTCCAGAGAAGTTGCTGGACTTCCATAATCCCTAGTCACTGGCTGAGCTGGCTGGGGTTGATGGGAGCTGGAGTCCAACATCTGGAGAGCCAACATCTGGAGAGCTTAATCCTTGATACGCTTCCTGGAAATGCTCAGGTTCCTTGGAACAGTTTGGAAACCACTGCTCTGTGACTCCCATCTTGTTTATGTATCTCCCTCTATAGATTGATGACATGCAGTGGTCAGGTGGCCAGAAGGAGATCCCGTCCTCCGTGTGCAGCCTTCCCTGCAATCCCGGCGAGAGGAAGAAGATGGTGAAGGGCGTGCCCTGCTGCTGGCACTGCGAACTGTGCGACGGCTACCAGTACCAGCTGGACGAGTTCAACTGCGAGATGTGCCCCTTTGACATGCGGCCCAACCTTAACCGCACGGCTTGTCGCCCGACCCCCATCGTCAAGCTGGAGTGGAGCTCCCCCTGGGCCATTCTGCCCATCTTCTTGGCCATGCTGGGCATCCTTGGCACCGTCTTCATCATCATCACCTTCATCCGCTTCAACGACACGCCCATCGTCCGAGCCTCCGGCCGTGAGCTGAGCTACGTGCTGCTCACAGGGATCTTTCTGATCTACACTATCACTTTCCTGATGATTGCGGAGCCTGGCATTGGCGTCTGTGCCTTACGGCGCCTCTTCCTGGGCTTGGGCATGTCCATTAGCTACTCTGCTCTGTTGACCAAAACCAACCGCATCTACCGCATCTTTGAGCAAGGCAAGAAGTCGGTGACGCCACCCAAATTCATCAGTCCCACCTCCCAGCTGGTCATCACTTTCAGCCTCATTTCAATCCAGATAGTGGCTGTGGTCATCTGGCTGGGGGTCGCACCTCCCCACAGCATCATTGACTATGAAGAGCAGCGCACGCCCAACCCGGAGTTTGCCCAGGGGGTGCTCAAATGTGACATGTCAGACTTGTCCATCATCTCCTGCCTCAGCTACAGTATCATCTTGATGGTCACCTGCACAGTCTATGCCATCAAGGCCCGTGGTGTGCCAGAGAACTTCAATGAGGCCAAGCCCATTGGCTTCACCATGTACACGACCTGCATCGTCTGGCTAGCCTTTGTGCCCATCTTCTTTGGCACAGCGCAGTCAGCAGAGAAGGTGGGAACCACCAGGCCAAGAAGTGGGTTGTAGAGGAAAGGAAACCTGGTAGGCGTGGCAGGGGTCGGGTTAAGCAGCGCACAAGGACCAAGCTATTTATTTACTTATTTATTACATCTAGAGGCCACCTTTATCTTCCAACGATCTCAAGGTGCTGTACATAGTTCTCCTCCCCATTTGATCCTCACAACAACCCTGTGAGGTAGGTTAGCCTAGAAGATGCTGACTGGCCCATGGTCACCCAGTGAGCTTCATGGCTGAGTGGGGATTTCAACCCTACTCTCCCACATCATAGTCCAACACTCTAACCATTATACCACACTGGCTAGAGGATAACATGTGAGAAGTTATTGATAACAGCAGCAGAAAGGGAAGGGATGTTTTTCCCTTTTGTCCAGTCAGAATTGCCCTCTCCAGGCTGCCTTTCCTTCCTCAGGCAAAGGATGCAGGCACCCTCTGTCTTTTCAGTTAAAAAACAAACCCAAACGCCCAATTTCAGGAGGCTGTTCACACATCTGCTATATATTGTATGGTTTGGCCCTAGGAGCTCAAACAGGCAGGCAGAAGCTCTCTATGAAACGTTTCTTGCTGGGCTGTACCAATTCAGATTGCAGGCAGGAAGTGGGGCGGGCACTTTCCTGAAACAATATGAGAACTAAAACACAAGCACCTTTCGAAATTTGCATTTCTCTGAATTTTGCAATGCCAAATAATGGTTAGAAAAATGCATATAATTAGGGGAAAGTGCACAAAAGTGCGTGTTAGTGAAGACAACTCACAGAAATGCATTCTATTAGGCAAAACTGCTTTGCAAAAATCTGGATATTAGGGGAAATTGCATGCAAAACTGTTCATATTAAGAGAAATACACACTTAAAGTGCTGGTGAATTTTCATGAGGTCTTAAAACTAAGAGAAACCAAAATTGACAGAGTGGCCAATTTCTAGTCAAGCCTTTATTACCCACATTTGTATATGTAATACCTACTGGTTTGTCCCTTGTTGAGTTAACCTGAGCTGGTCATGATTTCTCAGCCTAGCCAACCTTACAGGGTTGTTGTGAGGAAAGATAACCCCACATCTGCTGCCCTGAGCTGTCTGGAGAGAGGAATGCCATTGCAATAAAGCAAGCAGAACGGGAACTTAGACCGATGACCCACCCCCAAGCCTTCCTCCAGTTCTGCGCTCCTGGGATTTAAATGTCACAACATTTCCTGAACTATCAAGTCTGTCATTCTCAGAGGGTGTGCAGCGAGAGAGCTGCTAGGGGTGCCATGATAAGTCACATTCATTCAGTAATTAACGGTTGCCTAGGAGCGCAATGTGCCTGCCTGGCACATCTCTGCACAAGGCGGTCCTCTTGCCTTTTTGCCTCCCACCCAGTCCGGCAACTCATGTAGTGAGTGAGGCAGACTTCGCTCCAGGTGGGTAAATCCTAACTCTGCCCCATTTCCGAAGTGAACCTTCTCTGGTATAAAGGTGATTTCAATCCAGGGCAGAGGTGGGGGAACAAGGTTTAGCTCTCGAAAGGTTGGGGTGCGATGGACTTCAGTAGTTCAAGCAGACTCATATGAGCTGACATGGGACACCCAAGACAGCCTGATCCAGTCCTGAGTTGGGTGTCTCTTGGGGCCCCTTCCAGGCAAGGGTACCAGCTCCCAGGGGCTGAAGCACTATGGGCCCCCAACCTTTTTTAAGGAGGCCAGGGGCCCCTCCATATTCAGAGGGCCCCATGTGCAATGTCAGAACATTGTCTCAGGCCCCTTCAATCATTTGGAGAAGCTTCCATATCAGGGATGATTTGTGCCTACCGGGGCAGTCAGACACAATCCTGCTTTAAATGTTGTGCCTGCCTGCAAAAGTTTTGGGATTGTTACACAGCTTCGTTTCCTATTTGTGCATATCTGGTCACTTCCTGCTAAAATCCTGCAACTTTTCAAACCATTAATGTTTGAAGCTGGGGGTGGGGGGTGGGGAGCTTCTGCTACAGCCCCTCCAGACAGCAATAATGTGTTAGCATTGAGAAAACAGCTAGTTAAACAAAACAAATCTGCCACTAATACACTATTATTGTGTCAAGAAGGTGTTGCAGAATGGGCCCACAATAAAGCACCATTCCGGAAGGGCCTGAAGTCCACTGACATCAACAGTCTTAGGCATGCAAACGCCAGTTAAATGCATGCAGGGCAGGTTAAAAATCCATCACAATCCACCTCTCTGTCGCAAGTTGTTTCCCTGTCTGTGCTCAGGTTGGACAATCGACAGAATTAGGCAGTGAAGCTCTCCTTGGGCTGGGTTGCAGGTTTGAAAAACATCCCTGGTTCTCGACAAATAACAGATCAGGAGAGAAGGCTGGGTTGAATCCTGCTGTGCTAGTTTTCTGCAGGCAGAGCTTTTGGAAACTCCGGGAAACACTCAAAACCTGAAATGATACAGGCTGGGAAGAGATTTGTCCGTCGCAATTGTATGATGATAATGATAATGAAAATATATTACTTATACCCCACCTATCTGGCAGGGCCTCCCCAGCCACTCTGGGCAGCTTCCAACAGAATATTAAAAACATGATAAAACATCAAACATTTCAAATTTCCCAAAACAGGATTGCCTTCAGATGTCTTCTATAAGTCAGATAGTTGTTTATTTCCTTGACATCTGGTGGGAGGGTGTTCCACAGGGCGGGCGCCACTACCGAGAAGGCCCTCTGCCTGGTTCCCTGTAACTTCGCTTCTCGCCGTGAGGGAACCGCCAGAAGGCCCTCGGAGCTGGACCTCAGTGTTTGAGCTGAATGAAGTGGCCCCAATCCAGTAGAGGGAGAAAAGATAGCCCTCCTACTTTCTTGGCCAGCCTCCCGTTCTTCTCCCTGCCAGATCTACATTCAGACGACGACGCTGACCATCTCGATGAGCCTGAGCGCCTACGTGTCGCTGGGGATGCTCTACGTGCCCAAGGTGTACGTCATCATCTTCCACCCGGAGCAGAACGTGCAGAAGCGGAAGCGCAGCTTCAAGGCAGCAGCCACGGCCGTCAATGCCTCCACGAGGCTCTCGCAGAAAGGGGCGCAGAACGGCGAGAGCAAAGATGAGAAGCCGGACAGTAAGTAGCCAGAAAGTAGGTATCGCTGTCTTATTTTCTCTTTCGGTGGCCCCTTCCTGATGTGCCTCAACTGACCTCCGTCTGCCCTGTAAGTACCACCCCCTTCCTTCTGCCACCCCAAGGTGTTCCCACTCCGGTGTTCCCACTCCTCCCAGTACCACGACCACTGTGCCTTTGGGCCTGACAGACACAGGGCATTTTGCCCCCCGTTGTTTGGAGGAAAGGCCAACTTTGATCTTTTTCTCTCTCTCTCGTTCCTCATTGCAGTAACACACCAGAACCAAAATAGCCTCGACGTGAAAGGAAGTGTGTTCTTAAACTTCAGCCCCACTGGTTTAAAAAATTAAAAATTCCCATCACTAAAAATGGGCCTTACCAATTAATCAACTGACATTTTTATTGATTAATTTATCAGTTTAAGTTTTCAGACCTAACAGGAACTCCTGAAGAGCTGGGGAGAGTTTCAGGGCCTTCACCTAATCACCCTTTGTTTCTTCCTGTTGGAAAGGCCTGGTAAAATAGTAGTTGATAGGTAGTCAGGGCTACTTGCTAGTTGGGAATTTGCAGCAGAAATGGGGGGGGGAGGACAAGGGAGGGGTTTGAGAGCCCCATTCTCTCTCTCAAGCAAGCTGGACCTCACTGTCTTCCTGATGGTTTGTGGGGATCTCAAACCTCCTCGATAAGTTTACAGTAAGCCTGGTGAAGTCCAAACATAATGTGACTTCAACATGCTTGAGTTAATAGTGCTACCCTGGAGCTATTGTCATCATTCCTTGCAAGCCTGGAATAGACATGCCACCTTGTCCTTTTCAAAGACCAGGGGAAACCAGGTTGTGGTGTTGCTGACTGCAGTTCCCACTACCCCTGGCCTTTGGCTGTGCTGGCTGACAGGAGTTGGAATCCCTTTTATTTAGAATAATTTATGCACTGCTTAATCAAAGGAGGCCTATGCAGGACACGTAAAATGTAAAGCAAGTATAACTTAAAACAATTATCAACATACAAATAAAATCAGCATATATTAAAGATGAGTACAGTGGTAGCTTACAGGGACGCGGGTGGCGCTGTGCGTTAAACCACTGAGCCTAGGACTTGCCGATCAGAAGGTCGGCGGTTCGAATCCCCATGACGGGGTGAGCTCCCGTTGCTCGGTCCCTGCTCCTGCCCACCTAGCAGTTCGAAAGCACGTCAAAGTGCAAGTAGATAAATAGGTACCACTCCGGCGGGAAGGTAAACGCCGTTTCCGTGCGCTGCTCTGGTTTGCCAGAAGCGGCTTAGTCATGCTGGCCACATGACCTGGAAGCTGTACGCCGGCTCCCTCTGCCAATAAAGCGAGATGAGCGCCACAACCCCAGAGTCGACCACGACTGGACCTAATGTTCAGGGGTCCCTTTACCTCTACAGTGGTACCTTGGTTTACGAACTTAATCCGTTCTGGAAGTTCATTCTTAAACTGAAACCATTCTTAAACCGAGGCACGGTTTCCCTAATATGGCCTCCCACCACCAGTGCCCTTCCACCATTCAGATTCCGTTCTTAGACCAAGGTAAAGTTTGCAAATCGGGACACTTTGGGTTTTGTGGAGTTCGTAAACTGAATCATTCGTAAACAGGACTGTTCTTAAACCAAGGTACACACAACGTCTTTATGTGCCGGGGCAGGCCTGCTGGAATGGAATTTATTTTGAGCAGGCATCTGAAACAGCACATCAGGTGGAAACTAGTCATCTTTATTTGCTGCTCTGCCTTTGGCTTAGCCCACCTCTGACATATGGACCCCAGAAGGGAAAACTGGCCCTTGGTCTGGGAAAGTTACCCACCCCCACTTTAACAGGGGACGGGCAGGGCTTGAGCCTGCCCACACATACATCCCAGCATGCATGCGCCCCTCTGGGTCACCTATCCAGACAAGCAAGAGGCACGACCAGAATTCAAGGGCCAATTCCAGCCAGGCAAAAACTCCCAAGAAGAGTGTGAAGCAGGAATAGTGGGTGTGTAGGCTAGGGCCAGGACCCTGGAGCCCAACAGAGAGCCTTTGAGGTCTGCATTTGGCCCATGGGCTCAAGGCTTACACCCCTATGTTCAGAAGTTCAGGCACCAAAGATGAACAGGACCTCACAGAAGCCTGGAAGCTTCCCCAAGGGCTCCTGTGTGGTGAAGAAGACGGCAGATTCGCTCCCATCGCGTTTTCTGCAGCTGCAAGCAGGCCTGGAGCCCCTTTGCACACTGGCCTTCGAGGGGAAAGCGGGGCGGGGGTGGCTCTGGAATATTAATAGCCACCCTCTGGGTGAGGATGTCCCAGAGCAGATGGCAAGCACTCACAGCCAAGAGCGCACGCCTGACCAAGCAATGCGCAGAAACAAGGCGAGACGCAGGAACCTTGCCTGTTCACGCTACCTCTGCCCTCTCACTCTGCCCCAGGAGATGCCACTTTGCCCTCTTTCTCAAGATCACATCCTTTACTTAAAACAACAACAAATCAACAAAGCAATACCTTAATGAACATGAAAGAAAAGCCACCCCCAATTTTGTCTCTGCTCAAGCCAGTGGGGATTCAGGTCCCCATTCCGTTCTTCTGCATGCATTGAAAGAGGGGCAGGCATCCAACTTTCTGCCATCCCAATTTAATATTCATTGCTATATATATATACATGGCCCAACCGTAAGAACATGGGATTCCCTTGCTGATTTAGACCAAGGGAAATTTAATCCAGACTCTGCTTCCAAATGCAGCCAGCCCCAAGTGCTTGGCTGCTCATGAGCAGGGCATGACAGACAGGACACACACACCCTGGTGTTAGTTCCCACTGCCTGCCATTCAGGGGTATACTACAGCACTGCCTTTGAACACGGAGGCTCTGCTTAGTTGTGATCTTAAGAAATGTGTAGCGATGGTGTACCTAATGGCTTTTTTGAAAAGCAAGCCGAGCTTTCACCAATTCCACTGCCCAAGAACCTCACCCCCTCTGCTATGTTTTAGATCAGGAGTGGGGAAGGTCTGCCCCCACACCAAGATGTGGCTAAACCACAACACCCATCCGCCCTAGCAAGCATGGCCAAGTGCCAGGGATTATGGGAGTTGTAGTTCAGCAACATCTGGTGAGCCAAAGGGTCCCTACATTTGTTTTGAGTTATCATGGCAGCTTGAAAGTGTGGGAATGTTCAAGGTGGCAGTAGAGGATATATTGTTTATTAATATCCTTCCTAACTTGCGCTAGCAAGTTCCTTTACTCAGCAGAGTTACATTCCCCCTTTTATATGCACAGCGGATAGCTGGTTGCAGGCTCGTGTGAGCCTCTCACTTTTATACAATTCAATCTGTCTCAGATTGAATTGTACATTCCTGGTAAGTTCCCTTGAATCCCTCTTAAAAGAATAGAGACACAACCATCTTATTCAAAGTCAATAAAATAAGTTTACTTACATCAGTTCACAGTTGGATTCCTGAAGGCAGACTTAGTTACAAATATGTACATGTGGATCTACCCCATATGGGGGAATAATCCCAGTGCTTCTGCTAACTGAGAGCTAGCAGAACAGTCCTAGCTAGAAACTGGTCAATTGAAGAAGGAAGTCAAAAAGAGGGAGGTGTGCTGCATGATTTGTCCTTTTGTTACCTGGACAAGTTAGGTCATGCCCACCTTCTATCACATGCAAAAGGAAGGATGCTCCAGCCAGGAGGAACAGGAAGTTTCGATTGGGTGGACCAAACATCCTTCGCATGTCTTCTCTAGCATTACGAGGAATATTGTACTTGACTGCCTCTCATGGATCACATCCCACAGAAAGCATGGTGGTGGCAGAGTGTATATGTGCAAGGGCCCATTAGTCTAGAGCAGGGGTCGGCAAGGCTTACTGGGCATAGGCTGGATCACTCCTGCGGAGATTCTCTGTGGACCAGACCGGCGCAGTGTGACGCCGGAAATTGCGTCTGCGCATGTCCGCAGTGCAGGAAATCGCTTCTGCACATGCCCAGATGCTGAAAACTGTGCCTGCGCAGAAGTGATTTTCAGCGTCTGGGCATGCGCAGAAGCAATTTCTGGTGCTGCAGACATGCGCAGACGCGATTTTTGGCACCTGGGCATGTGCAGAAGCAATTTCCGGAGCCACAGAAGAAAGTCTCCACACCGCGCTGTTCCGGTTTAGCACAGCGCGTGGGGACTCGCTGAGCAGGCAGCTCGGTTTGGGGGCGGCTCGTGGGCCAGTTAAACGGCCTCCATGGGCCGCTTCTGGCACATGGGCCTTAGGATGCCTACCCCTGGTCTAGAGCAGGCATCCCCAAACTAAGGCCCGTGGGCAGGATAAGGCCCGAGGGACTCATTTATCTGGCCCACGGCGACCCCCGCTGCCTGCCTCCGCCAGCATAGTGCAGCTGCCCACTTCTGTGTCGGAGGAGCACCGGAAATAGCTTGTGCACATGTGCAAGCGTTATTTGCGGTGCACATCCAGGTCAGAGGAGGCCCATGCGCATGCGCACAAGCATTTCCGGTGCTCCTCCAACCTGGAAGTGCGCTGGAAATAGTGTATGTGCATGCGCTCCCCCGCCCTCTGGCCTGCCACGCGATCAGCGCTGGAGACACCACGCTTCGGGCCGGAGTCTCCAGCGCTGAGGTAAGTTTGCTGACCCCTGGTCTAGAGCCAGGGTTGACGTAGGTAGGAGAAACTATTGGCCCTTCAGATCTTGTTGGGACTCCACTTCCCATCAGCCCCAGCAAGCACAGCCAATGTTCAGGGATGATGACAGAGGCAGCCCAACACTTGAGAGACTGAAGTGTCTCCGTCTCTGATATAAACAGTTGGGCTGCAAGTCTGTTGAGAACTTTTCACGTTCGCCCGGCAACTGTGTGGAAGCCCCCAGATTACGAACCAGCTTCTTGGCTTAAAGTCCTTCCCCCAGAAACTGAATAGCTCCCCGCCCCCCCGCAGGCAGGTTTTCCGATTTTCCCATTCGGGGTCCCAGCGTGGCCCATCCCCCCCCCGCACCCACCCCTCTCTAACAACTCCCCATTTTGTGTCCTTTGCAGGCCTCCCTAAGGTGATGTACATCAGCTACACAGAACTGACCATGGGGCCCACATGACCGAAGAAAAGGATGGGCACAACCATTGTGGGGAATGGGGGGGAGGGGTTTTTTTGCGGGGTGAAACTCAACAGAAGGGGCTGGGGTGGGCATGTGTTGGGGAATAAACCTGTATTTTTACAACACCACTTTGCTTTTTTTTCCCATCTGCAGCCTAAGGGCATTCAGGGGGCCCTAACTGAGGCCCGAGTGCAACCGGGCACCCCCTTCCCTACTTCTTCTTGGCAGGTGTACAGAACCCATGGAATTGCAGATGTTTTCTGGGCCACAACTCCCATCACCCCTGCCCATTGGCCATGCCAGCTAAGGTGGCTGATGGGAGCTGGAGTCCAATGACATCTGGAGGGCAACACAAGCTCTCGAACCCAGCTCTAGAACGGAACTGCCCACATCAGAAAGGCATCGTATTTTCAGTGTGCTGCCCCTGTCCCAGTCCTCCTCTTACAACAATGAAGGCGCCTGGAGGCTCATTGCCTAGTCCCGATGTGGGCTGCAGAAAGTGCCCCCCCCCCAAGCCAAACACCAAGCACTGGCGATTGGGGGGGGGTGTTATTTACAAAGAGCAAAGGAATTCAACTAGAACAGATAACTGGGATGAGTGAATTCAATTCCAGGCAACCCCCACCCACTGGGGGTGACTGACAGGGGGATAATTATGCCCTCAACTGCTCTGTGGTATCTTCTGAAGCAGCCAGTTCCCTCTCCTCCATCTCTCACCTGCCCCCTGCCTTGTGACAGACATTTTGCTATCTGATGCAGAGCCCAAATGAGTCCCACCCCCCTGCCAGAGGGACAGCGTTCGATTGGACCGGACACTTGTCATGCTGTGTCCTCCCCACATACTGAATGTGCACATATCTTGGCATTCAGTGATGAAGTCCTAGCTGCTGAGAAACTTGGCTTATTTTTTAAACATTTTTTTTTTAATTATTATTATTATTATTATTTATTAAATTTGTATACCGCTCGTTTTCCAAAGATCTCAGGGCTGTTCAGTGCATAAAAATACAGAATAAAATGACAAAGTACATAATAAAAACAAGAACAGAAACAAAATGATACAAATACAGTGGTACCTCCGGTTACGAACTTAATTTGTTCCGGCGGTTCTTATCCTGAAACTGTTCTTAACATGAGGTGCCATTAGTGAAAGCGCGCCTCCAGCGCGCTATTTCCGCTCACATCCCAGGGCAAAGTTCGCATCTGGGAGCAACTACTTCCAGGTTAGTGTAGCTCGTAACCCAACGCATGCGCAACCAGAAGCATTCGTCTCCAGAGATACCACTGTACACTTAAAAGGACATATAGTAGTACATTGGTTCTCAAACTTAATCCGTTCTGGGAGTCCATTCAGCTCCCAAAACCATTCAAAAACCAAGGTGTGGCTTCCGATTAGCTGCAGGAGCTTCCTCCACTCAAGCGGAAGCTGCGTCGGACATTCGGCTTCCAAAAAACATTCGCAAACCGGAACACTTACTTCGGGAGCCAATTTTTTAGGAGGCCAAGCTGTTCAAGAACCAAGGTACCACTGTAGACTGTTTGTCAGCAGAAGGCTTGTTTTCGCCTGGCACTTCAAGATGTATAATGAAGAATATATGCTAAAGTTTTTTGGTTTTTTTAAAGCTAAAACTCACATTTAAACATTTCCTCTGTTAACATTTAATACCCTTCACTAGGAACAGGGAAACTGCAGCCACCCAGATGTTGCCCGATTTCAAGTCCCATCATCCCCGACTATTGTCCTCGATGGCTGGGGATGATGAGAGCTGGAGTCCAACAACCCTGGGAGGGCGTCCAGCTGGGGAAGGATGGCTTAAGGGAAAGACCATTGCTCAGTGGCAGAGCATCTGCTTTGAACGCAGGAGGTCCCAGGTTCAGTCCCCAGCATTTCCTGGCAGAACTGAGAGGGAAACGCATCTGAAATCCTGGAGATTTCAGTCCTGTAGGCAGGACTGAACTAAATATACCAACAGTCTGACTTCGTATAAGTCAGTTTCCTATGTTTTTATGTCCAGAGCCAGCCCATTTTTGCTGCTTGAGGACATTTAAAGGGTATCTAAGGAGGATATGATGAGTTTGACCAAACTGCGGGAGGCAGTGGAAGACAGGAGTGCCTGGCGTGCTCTGGTCCATGGGGTCATGAAGAGTCGGACACGACTAAACAACAACAAGGAGGATATCTACAGGGCTATGACGTGGAGGATGGAGCAAGCTTGCTTTTTCCTGCTCTGGAGCTGAACCAATGACTTCAAGTTGCAAGAAAGGAGATTCTGACTAAACAGCTGGAAGAACTTTCTGGAAGTAAGCGCTGTTCAACAGTGGGACAGACTCCCTCCGGAGGTGGTGGACTCTCCTTCCTTTGAGGTTTTTAAGCAGAGGTTGGGGGACCACCTGTCCTGTATGATCTAGAAGAAGAAGAAGAAGAGTTTGGATTTGATATCCCGCCTTTCACTCCCTTTAAGGAGTCTCAAAGCGGCTCACATTCTCCTTTCCCTTCCTTCCCCCACAACAAACACTCTTTGAGGTGAGTGGGGCTGAGAGACTTCAAAGAAGTGTGACTGGCCCAAGGTCACCCAGCAGCTGCATGTGAAGGAGCGGAGACGTGAACCCGGTTTCCCAGATTACAAGACTACTGCTCTTAACCACTACACCACACTGGCTCCATCTAGTTGAGCTTCCTGCACTGCAGAGGGTTGGACTAGACGACCCTTATGGTCCATCTAAGATTCACTCCCTCTAAGTGCTCCACTCCAATTTCATGTACAGTACAAGCAACCAGACTTCATTTCAGCACCAGGACAGCACCCTCCACCACAGTTGAAGACAGCAAGCTAGCTGGAGGGGGGATAGCATTCAGCTCTGTCCTAATACAGTGGACGCTCAGGTTGCGAACGTGATCCGTGCGGGATCCACATTAGCAACCCGCAGCGTTCGCAACCTGCAGTGGTGTGTCTGCGCACGCACGGGTTGCAATTCATCGCTTCTGCGCATGTGCGACCCCCCAAACCCAGAAGTCACCCGTTCCAGTACTTCCGGGTTTCAGAGGGTCCGTAACCCGAAAAAACGCAACCTGAAGTGTCTGTAACCCAAGGTATGACTGTACTTTGCCAATGTTCCCCGCTTATATCCACCATGATATGCTGCCTGATGGCAAGGCTGGCTCTGCGTATAACCACCCATGCTGTAGCACTGAGCAGCAGCCTCCTATGAACAACCACATCCCATCATTTCTCTCCACAAACACACTTCTTTGGCTCCTCCCTTTTGGCTCAACACTTGCTGTTGATACAGGACAGGCATCCAGTTTGGCTGCCCACACTGCTCCCTTTGGCACCATCCCCTGGGAGGGGAAGCGAGCGCAGAAGCTGCTTTGGCAACAGCCCTTTCCCAGAGGCTTCCAAGCGCCGCCGTGGCAGAGCTGCCAGGAGCCGCAGCGCATCCGCTGCCTGGAGTTTCATTTCCCCCCACCCACCCTCCCTGACTACTTTGACAGCCACCTCTCTGCCTAGGCTGCTGGCCAGCAAGACCTGGAAGCATGCTTGGTCACCCAAAGCCCAGCGCCATCTCTCCTCTCATGTCAAATCTCTCTCTCACACCACCACACACAAAAAATCCACAAAAACCCACAGGGAACTGACAAAACTGGGCAGGGAAACAAGAACAGATGGCTCTGAATTGGGGCACAATTGGGGTGTCTGAATCGAACAAGAAGAGGGGTGGGAGGCAGAGGTGTATAACCCTCCATATTTTGTTGGATTCCCGTCAGCCAGCATGGCCAACGGTCAAGGGTGATGGAGGGTCCCAGGCTCTTCCTCAGCCCTGAACTAGAAGCTGGATTCTTCCCCCTGCCCACCGCTGACTAGCCAACTTCTTTGGGTTGCCAGATGACCAGAAAAAGACTAGCCTGTTTTGTGCCCTTTAGCAGCAGAAGCCAATAGCTGGTTTCCTCTCTTCTGCCCTCCACCAGCAGAAGTAAATTGCAGATCACGTCCCAATGTCTTGCGGATCACACTGCACAACTACAGTACAGCTGTTTGAGAAGCTGGCAAGCCTGCAACTGCCTGCTTGGTGTTTTCTCCCCATTGACTTGGGGTGGGTGGGAAAGGGAGGAGGGAAAAGGCACACAGATGAAGTGTGGAGCTCTGATGGAGTGGTGCTGTCTGCTCCAGCAGCAGAGGGGGCAGGGTGGGGCTGTGGGGCAGAGCGTTGCATGTAGATGGTCCCAGTTTCTAGTCCTGATGGGACTGTCCTGTCCAGGAAGTCCTGGAGAGCCACTGCCACTCAACGTAGGCAGATGACACAGAACACTCCATATAAGGCAGCTTCCTATAACCATTTAGACCAGCCTTTCTCAATCTGTGGGTCCCAAGAGCTCAGGGATGATGGGAGTTGTAGTCCAACAACATCTGGGGACCCACAGGTTGAGAACCGCTGATTGAGACTCTACCTGAAGCAGCTGACATGTCCTTCAGAAATCAATAGGAACAATTGTCTTCTTTGGGGGGAGGGAGGGAGGAGTGTGGTGTGTTTTTGCAGAACGACTTGTCACCTCCTGTGGGATACTTGCCATGCTTTTGGGTCAATCCAGGTTCCACTCCTTACATCAGATAGGGAATTTGGGTTTCCTCCAGATGTTGGGGTACTCCAACTCCCATCATCCCTGACCAATGGTGCTGCTGCTTGGCACCGATGGGAGCTGAAGTCTAATGACATATCAGGGTGCCACAAATACCCTATCTATAGGCAATCCAAGCCGTCTCCCACCAACTCATCTTCCTCTTAGTCCTGTCAGCTGGAAGCATTGGAGTTGGGACCTGCTGACAGTTTTGCATTCACTCATTTGGATATCTGTTGCCTTGCTAGCGCTGACAAACAGGTCCACCGAATCTTACATTTTGGTTCCAAGTGATTGGCCACATGATGCTGTTTGTCTCCAATTCCCATCTGCCCAAGCTATCACGGCCAATGCAGGGCATCCGTGTCCAGTGTTGACTACCGCTGCTCTGGGTACTTGACAAGCCTGCCATGAAGCTGATGGTCTTGCCTTGGTGGTTTCCCACCAGCTGGTATTCAAGGTATACTGCCCCCATCCATGGAGGTTAGCATTTAATTCTGCCATTAAATAAAAAAATGCCCAGCAGTACAGGCTTTCCATGTTTAGGGATATGATATACAACTCCTTCAGCTGAATATTTTTATTTTTTAAACAGTTTATATTCAAAACATGCAATGCAACAGAGCAGAAATGTAAGCTATGTTGACAGTTACGAAAGGTATTGTATACACCACCCACCCGCCCCCTTTAAAATGAGCTAAAATTAGCTCTAAAATGGACTAGGATGTTCCAACAGAGAGCATTGCCTTGTTGAACAAGTACAAAAGAATGGTTTAAAGAACAGGATGTAGAAACCCCAAGGACATGGCGTAAGCCTAGAGAAAAGGCTCAAAAATTAATGTCCTGAGCATGTTCCAGAAGGCAGTTAACAGAGTCTTAAAGAAAGAGTTAGTGTACAGAGGCTGCATTTAAGCCCCTTCTGGGCTGAGGAAAGTGTAAAAAAAACCAAAAAACATCAGAGTAACTCTGGCAAAAAAGTGGATTGCCTCTTGACATGAGCCAACAGTGTGACGGGGCAGCTAAAAAAGCCAATAAAATTCTGGGCTGCATCAATAGGAGTATAGCATCTAGATCAAGGGAAGTAATAGTGCCACTGTATTCTGCTCTGGTCAGACCTCACCTGGAGTACTGTGTCCAGTTCTGGGCACCACATTTCAAGAAGGACACTGACAAACTGGAACGTGTCCAGAGGAGGGCAACCAAAATGGTCAAAGGCCTGGAAACGATGCCTTATGAGGAACGGCTAAGGGAGCTGGGCATGTTTAGCCTGGAGAAGAGGAGGTTAAGGGGTGTTCAAATATATAAAAGGATGTCATATAGAGGAGGGAGAAAGGTTGTTTTCTGCTGTTCCAGAGAAGCGGACACGGAGCAATGGATCCAAACTACAAGAAAGAAGATTCCACCTAAACATTAGGAAGAACTTCCTGACAGTAAGAGCTGTTCGACAGTGGAATTTGCTGCCAAGGAGTGTGGTGGAGTCTCCTTCTTTGGAGGTCTTTAAGCAGAGGCTTGACAACCATATGTCAGGAGTGCTCGGATGGTGTTTCCTGCTTGGCAGGGGGTTGGACTCGATGGCCCTTGTGGTCTCTTCCAACTCTATGATTCTATGTTTCTGTCCAGACAGGAATTCTTACAGCAGGTGTCACCAAGCTTGTGGGCACATTTCAAATTTTGAGAGCGCTTGGGGCGACAGTCACAAAATGGCTGCCACGGATAGGGCATGGCATAACGCAAAATGGCTGCCATGGGGAGCATGGCTCAACACAAAATTAGCGGGACGACCACCCCCAACCAATTTATGCATACCGTATGAAGTAAGCTATGGTTTGCTGGTTCTGATCATAGAAATCTCTCTCACACACACATAAAACAGCATTCCTCAGGTATTGACAACACTTGTATTTCAGAGAAATCAGTTAGGAGCCCTTTACTTTCTGGGAGGACCAGAGATCTTTTTAAAAAAAATAAAAGAAAATGGAAGCTCAGAGTTTTTCTAAGGCACTTGGCCCAGAGGCACCACTGGAGGCTTTCGCAGCTGCCATGGCTCCTGTGGGCGCTGAGTTGACAATTCCCTTTATCAAGGAATGGATTTGATGAGGGACCTTACAGTCAACAGATTCAGCTGGTTATTTAAAGTCCATGAGATTTCTCACCTGCTTGAGAACCAGGCCTTGTGTATATCCTGCGCTTAAATGAAAGATCGTAAAACTGGCAACATAACTCATATTCTCCATCAAGATATTTTTTTTTGGGGGGGGTGCATGTTTCAGAAATCATTCATGCAAATCATGCAGGTTCACACTGTATATTAAGCACTTTCCTATCCCGCCTTTCTTCCATCATGGAACCAAAAGTGACATACAGTGGTACCTCAAGTTAAGTACTTAATTCGTTCCGGAGGTCCGTACTTAACCTGAAACTGTTCTTAACCTGAAGCACCACTTTAGCTTATGGGGCCTCCCACTGCCACCGTGCCGCTGGAGCACAATTTCTGTTCTCATCCTGAAGCAAGTTCTTAACCTGAAGCACTATTTCTGGGTTAGCGGAGTATGTAATCTGAAGCGTATGTAACCTGAAGTACCACTGTACATGAAAGTTCGCCAGTGGCCTCCCATCCAGAAATGGACCAGACTCAGACACACTTCGCTTCAGGCAGGCCAGGTTCTCCTTCTGAGCATCTTTTTCTCCATAACACCCCTCCCTTCCCACCTCAGCCTGAACTCTCTACTCGCACTATATTTTATTTCCTTCGCCTTGACCCATTTTTTTTCAAATTTTTAATTGATTTTCCAGATTTATAACAGAAAGAATAACACTACATAACAACAACAAAATACATTACAATACTAAAAAAGTAACATAAAAACAATTATTACTTCTAATACCTAATTGAGCTTTCATTGTTAACTGACTTCCTCGAATCCCCCCTGAATCTCATTGTATCACCTTGTGACAGTTCTCCAAAATCTTATTTCTAATAAAATTAACTCCTTCTATTTACTATCCTCCTCTGTTTTATAAATTCTAGACCTTAGTGTTTTACTACGCATTATTATTCTAATCCTAAGCCTTCCAAGTGACTTCCAATTATCTTATATTACAATATTTAGCTAGATATTATTTACATTTCTTCCAGTCTTCTTGAGTCTCCTCCTCTTTCTGGTCGCGGATTCTTCCAGTCAGGTCAGCCAGCTCCAAAAAGTCCAACATTTTCATCTGCCATTCTTCTCTTGTTGGTATTTCTTGAGATTTCCAATTTTTGGCTAATAACAGTCTTGCTGCTGTGGTGGCATACAAAAACAGTCTAATATCTTTTTTGGGCAGTTCTGCCTTGACCCATTTTTTTGCCTTCCCCATCCCACTTTTGATTCACTCTGTTCCTCCAAACAGTGGCATAGCATGAGACGGCTAGAGGAGCAAAATTCTGACATTGGCTTCCACAGGGATGCCTGCTCCACCTTGGCCAAGGCAGCAGAGTAGTCCATCAGGGGGTTGCCACCGCTGCCACCTAGGCCCATCTTGGTGGGCCCCATCCCCAGAGAGCAGCCTGGCCTCGCTGGCACGTCCCCAGCAGAAGCCAGCAACCAGGCACAGCCCAGGCAGAGGCCTCAGGGTTAGGGCCGCCGCTCAAACAAAGAAAGTTTGGAAAGAAGGGTGGAGAGATCAAAACACAGCATGAGAACAGGTGTCCTCTGCTCCCTGGTGTTCATGAGTATCCCTCTCTCCCATCTAGGCTGGCTTCTGTTATGTGCCAAAGTGTTTTCACGCATCCAAGACTGCGATATCTCATTCAATGACTTCCTTCATTGCGCGTCCCATTCTGCCTCGTGACCCCGATGTTGTCAACCTCTTCCCAGCCAACCTTATCCAAGCGCCACTTTTCCGGAACAAACACTGCCCAGTTCTCAGACACTGTTTAAATATTTCATCGTGCAAGACCAAGCAGAAAACGCTCACTTAAGGCTTTTCCCGACTCCCACTTCAGGTGGGTAAATATTTCATGGGCAGCAGCCTCACCAACCCCAGACTGCTTTGCATCCAAGGGCAGCTTCCATCTTGAGCAACAGGTTGATAATCCACGACCTGCCAAATTTTGCGGAAGATCTGCAGGTTTCAATTCTCCCCTCTTAATAAAAAAAAGGAAATAAATGGTGGAGAAGGTAGACCTCTAAAGGGGGCTCCTGTTTCTCAGGACACACTTTTCCATTCCCACCTCTGACTAGTAAAAAACTCCCTAAACCAAGTCCTAATCCAACCTATCCCAGGAGCTTCGGTAAGTAGCTGCAGGCTGACAAAAGGATAAAAAAACTCACATTCTGGGGCTGCAATTCTATGCACGTACCTAGGAAGAAGTCCCATTGAACTGAGTGGTACTTACTTCTGAGGAGATATGGATGGAATTGCACTGTAAACAAGCAAGTGGAAGGGGAAGGGGACACACAGAGAATTTAAAGATCAGAGCTTAAAAATATGGCAAGGCCCAAAAGCTGGCCCCTTTGGCTTTGTCCCTAAATCAGCCAGCCAAGAACATTGCACTGGCCCCGTTACCTCCTGGCAGTTTGGCTTTCCGCCTCCTGGAGCAGGGTCTGAAACCAGCCCCTCATGGCTCCCTCTATTTACGTCATCCATTATGCCTTGATCCTCTCAGAAAGAGCCAGGCAGTCACATTTATCCCTTATGCGGCAAGCAAAGCCCCCTCAGCCCCCTCCCCACGACTGCGGCCTCCCTGGAAACCCAGACCCTCTTAACCTAAGCCAAGCTGATCTGCAGCAACATCTCCCCCACCCCCAATATTTTAGGTAGGCAAGGAAGGGAAGGAGGAGCATTTAAGAGCTGCAACAGGAAAGGAGGCAGCGGGCAAAGGCAGATGCCTCAATTCTTGACGTCATACACGGTTTCACCCTCAGCAAATGTAAAAGAGCATACCTGTGTGCACACACAGTGGTACCTCTGGTTACGAACTTAGCTTGTTCCAGAAGTCCGTTCTTAAGCTGACTGTTCTTAACCTGAGGTACCACTTTAGCTAATGGGGCCTCCCGCTGCCGCACAATTTCTGTTCTCATCCTGAGGTAAAGTCCTTAACCCAAGGTACTACTTCCGGGTTAGCGGAGTGTGTAACCCGAAGTGTTTGTAAGCTGAGGTGTTTGTAACCCGAGGTACCACTGTATAGGGAGGGATGGAGAGATTGGTCTAAGACAGGGGTCAGCAAACTTACCATGCCTTGGGCCGGTGTCTCCAGCGCCAATCGCGAGGCGGGCCGGAGGGTGGGGAAGCGCGTGCCCATACGCTATTTCTGGCACACTTCCAGGTCGGAGGAGCACCAGAAATAGCTTGTGCGCATATGCACGGGCCTCCTCTGACCTGGATGTGCACCAGAAATAACGCTTGCGCATGCGCACAAGCTATTTCCGGTGCTCCTCCGGCCTGGAAGTGGGCAGCTGCGCAGCGCAGCACCGGTAAGAGCGGGCGGGGGCCGGGGGCCGGATAAACAAGTCCCTTGGGCCTTATCCGGCCCGCAGGCCTTAGTTTGGGGACCCCGGTCTAAGAGTTCCACCCTTGCTTGTAGAACTCCAAAAAGGAAGTAGTAGCCATTAGGCTGGTACCCAATGCTCCACTTCAAATTCAGCATTCATGGTGGGAGGGTAGAACCCTTACAATTTCTGTTGGGGGGTGGGGTATATACCTGGAGTATATACACTAGCCTAGAATCAAAAACAAGCAGGGGGGAAAGTAATCCCGGGTGAAGGGGGGTCCGAAAGATCACCCTCTTGAGTTGCATCTGTCGCTCCAGGCAAGGCGCTCTCTTCGCAAGAAGCGTGGTGAAACAGCAGCACCAAGTGGCAAGATGCAGAACTCCTCCGACCAACAGGTGCCTGCTTTAAGCACATAGGAAGTTGCCAAATGCTGGGTCCGAGCATCGGTCCATCTGGCTTAGTGCTGTCCACAATGACTGGGATTTCAGGCACAATTCTCTTCCAGCCCAACCTAGAGATGCCCAGGACTGGGTGCAAAGCAGCTGCTCTGCCATGGAGCTACAGCTCTTCTGCACACACTGAGTTCTCATCACCAAATTAACAGTATTTTTGGCTCACATAATTCATGGCTACATATTTTTTTCCCCTACCTCTAATGTTCGGAGTTCTGCATTTTTCTGTTTCAATTTACTTTATTACCTTCAGTCTGTTTGTGTTCTTGTTCTAATTCAGTTATAGCTCCAATAGTGAATCCTTCCTTCCGCTTGTTTCCTTTTTAAAATGATTATTTGCACTGATTCTTGTATGACAGCCTTCAAAGTGCCTCGTAATAAGGCTTCTGGGTACTGTGATGAATTATTATGTATATAGAATTCCTCGATTTTTAATTATTTGATGCTGGGTTTTATTGAACAGAAAACAGCAAAGTTTCAGAATGTTTAGAAGTAAAGTCAGACACAAACACATATGAGGATGAGAGGGGGCTTGAAATGTACAAGAGGAAGTTCCACTCAAGACAAAGCTATCAAAACTGACCAGGGATTGAGGAGGGAGGAACTGAAATGGGCCATCACAAGAAAGGAGAATGCAGCTGTCCCTGGTTAAGTCTCTTCTCCTTCCCCAGGATAGAGGCAAGGAGAGCAGCTCCTTAGGCAAGGTTCTAGTCCCAAACCTTTCTTCACCCTGCCTGGGCAGAGGGAAGAGCAGCTGTTCAGGCAAGGAAAGGAGCGTTGAAGTCCACGGCACTGAGATATTCCAGCCAGTCCCGCAGCAAAGGTCTCTCCTGAGGGGGCTGCCAGAAAGAAAGAAGATTAGTGCATCATGGCCAGGGCTCAGAAGAAGAAGAGGAGTTTGGATTTGATATCCCGCTTTATCACTACCCGAAGGAGTCTCAAAGCGGCTAACATTCTCCTTTCCCTTCCTCCCCCACAACAAACACCATGTGAGGTGAGTGAGACTGAGAGACTTCAGAGAAGTGTGACTAGCCCAAGGTCACCCAGCAGCTGCGTGTGGAGGAGCGGGGAAGCGAACCCGGTTCACCAGATTATGAGTCCACCGCTCTTAACTACTACACCACACAGCCTGAGGAAACCACAAGGAGCTCCTAGGAAGTGGATTCCCAGGAATCTGAGAATCTCATCTAACTGGTGCAAGGCAGGCTACTGAGAGTTTGATGCCACTGCTTAAAACAAAGAGAAGGGCACTGCCCCTCTGGTATCTTCCATAAAAGCATCTCATGCCTCTGTGACCCCACCGCAGTGTCCTTTTGAGTCACTTTTAACTTGAGATGGAGGGTTACAGCCAGAAAACAGAGAAGCAAGCAAGCAAAAGCCTATAGATGAGGGACCTTTAGCCTTTCACCCAGAAAGAGGCCCCTCTCCCCCCCAAAACCATGATTCCCCTAGGAATTGCAGAGGAGCACTCCATTCTTTGGGGACATCGGCAGCCATTTTACTGAGCCCACCCTCATTTCTATTTGCATGCCTAACAACCTAGGGAGCAAGTGCAGCTATGCTTAATAGGGCTGGAAGCAAAGGTCCAAGAATGAGCATGGGCAGAAACACTGACCCCTCTTTACAGCTGCACTTCCATGCACATCCCCAATGTTTGGTGCCCACTTTTCTACCCCAAATAGATCTCTAGCCAGAAGGCAGGAGAACAGAGACAAGTGCGATGGCTGGGCGCAAGAGGGTCGATGATTTTAACAGCCTCCTCTCCTCAGAGTCTTAATTCCTGCTGTTTCATTTACCCCCATTCAAGATCACCACCAAGCGCTAACCTTATAGGAAGTTGCGTCAACTGTGCCACTCTGAACCTTCACTGAGCAGAGGGAGATGCCACCGCTGGCTGGGTATCCTGGCTCCACATAGAGGTTACAAGTGGAGCTGGGCTTCAGGTAACTCAGAATCCTTTTCTCTTGCTGCCAATCAATAGCAAAACTGCAGAGGGAAGAGCGGGGGGGGGGGTTAAGGCATCAGCAATGGCTGGCATGGAGACAGTCAATGGGGACAGAAATACAACCTCCCTCCAAAATGGGAGGGCATTCCCTTGAACGCAGCAATCCCCACTGCACATAGAGGCCAGGCAGGTCGATGCCTAAGTGACGGCTAGCAAGCACAAGAGAGCCTCACTGATGCCAGGGGTTGGCCCCAGCCCCAAGGCTGCCAGCTGCCAATCCCTACTAAGAGCCCACTGGACAGACACCTTGGCATGTCTCTATTCTGTGCAGTGCCTAAACAAGTATGAAAAGGGATTAAAAGGGAACAGAATCTTCTAGGTTCACATATGTTTTGGTGGGTGGAGGGCATCTCACAGCCTTCATTCCATTCTTTTCCAGCCTTGCTTTCATCCAAATGGCTTGAAACACACACTCTCAGTGCTCCAAGTGTTCTCAGTTGTATTTCGAACCAGCCAGAAGAGCAGTGAAAAGGTGAGAGTGTGGCTTGGTTAAGAAGACCATCTGAGTTTCTGACAAAGATAAGATCCCAATTGGGGTCTGAAGACACATCAAAACAGATATCTCTTAACAGCTGCATCAATGCAGGCGAACTAATACCAGTGTACTGGAAGAAGCAAAGATCACCAGTGTCAAAGCAATGACTCTTCAACATCAGCTTCATTGGACTGGTTATGCTGTGCGGGTGCCTGATGATTGTCTTCCAAAGCAACTACTCTATTCCGAACTTAAAAATGGAAAGCGTAATGCCGGTGATCAATAAAAGAGGTTTAAAAACTCTCTCAAGGCAAATCTTTTAAAATGTAGTACAGTGGTACCTCGGTTACAGATGCTTCAGGTTACAAACTCCGCTAACCAGGAAGTGGTTGCTCCAGGTTAAGAACTTTGCCCCAGGATAAGAATGGAAATCAAGCGCCAGCGGCACAGCAGCAGCAGGAGGCCCCATTCGTGAAAGCGCGCCTCAGGTTAAGAACAGTTTCAGGTTAAGAATGGACCTCTGAGACGAATTAAGTTCTTAACCCAAGGTACCACTGTATAAACACCGACAACTGGGAAACACTGGCCTGCGAACGCTCCAATTGGAGAACAGCCTTTACCAAAGGTGTCATGGACTTTGAAGATGCTTGAACTCAGGATGAAAGGGAGAAACGTGCTAAGAGGAAGGCGCATTTAGCAAACCCTAACCGTGATCAACTCCTTCCCAGAAACCCATGTCCCCACTGTGGAAGGACGTGCGGATCCAGAATTGGCCTCCACAGTCACTTATGGACTCACTGTTAAAACCGTGTTCATGAAAGACAATCTTACTCGGCTACGAGTGATTGCCAAAGAAAGAAGAAGCTATCAAGTGATCAGAGGAGTGTCGATTTCACATCACTGTGAAGGGACGTATTCACAAAAAACTGGAAGCTGGCCAAGAAACAGAGCAGTGTGCACTTTAGTCTTAACAACGCCAACCTTTCTCTCTGCAGTGCTCATGCTGTTAACTCCCCTCCTGGAAAAGGTTAAGCCAGCCCCCCCCCCCCCCTTTCTCAAGCTTCAGGCAGGCAATTAAAACCTTCCTATTTTGCCAACCTTGCAGTGTGGGTGAAAAGTTACATCTCCCTGCTTTTCTATTGAATTATGTTATCCTGCTATTTTGAATATGTCAATTTCACTTATTTAGGAACTGCTTCCTCTGAAGTATGAGTATCTCAAAGCAATTTCACAATACAGCTCAGTTGCACCCAACTAAATTTTACTCCGAGCAGAGCCTCTGAAATTAGTCATGTCCATTCTTTCAATGGACCAACTCTGAGTAGGAACCAACATCGGACACAAGTCAGTATTATTATCATATATAAATTTTACACAGTTCAGTAGACCCAAAGATGTACTGCCAACAATAAAGGATACACCTCTGATTGCAAAACAATCAATTCCTCACTGCACATTATAATATCCTCTATAAAGACACAGAAAGATTAACATCACTATTCCTAGTTACAGGTAGGTAGCCGTGTTGGTCTGCTGCAGTCGAAACAAAATAAAAAAATTCCTTCCAGTAGCACCTTAGAGACCAACTAAGTTTGTTACTGCATGCACACGAAAGCTCATACCAATAACAAACTTAGTTAGTCTCTAAGGTGCTACTGTAAGGAATTTTTTAAATCACTATTCCTAGTTCTCATCTTAATAGTTCTTCCTTATAAATTCAGAAACTCAGTCCTAGTATTGATAGCTGTTTGGTTATGCTTTTGAATTCAACACGCGAAATTGATTTTAGTGACGTCAGCTGCTTTTCTTGTGTTTTATATGTATTATCTATATTTTTTACAAACTGCTTTGCATTTATTCTTGACAAAAGATGAGGGCGTAAATTTCTAAATAAATAAATAAATTCAATTTGAGCAGGTAAACTAGCAGGCTTGCCAAGGCAGTTTTGGAGCCCCTGCGATCCAACCCACTTTACTTGGTCTGCTTCATTTGGCAAGGCGTCTCTGCACCGCTCCCCTACATGCTCCAAACTGGAGACGCCAGGAAATAAATCAAAGCATGGTCTCTGGTGCTGAGCCCCTGCAACTTCCTCTCTGTGTAAAGACAGAAAAACTTCAACTCAACCAGGAACTCCAGAGGCCCAAAACGGCTCTACAAAAGCTCTACAAAAGCAAGGAAGCTCACCAGCTGTGCAGCAACTCAATCTCAGCCAGAAGTTGTGCTTGCTGGAAGTAGCTATTCTGCAACTCCAGGACGATGGCTCTGATGTTGCCGCAAGTGCCTTCGGGAAGCGCCAAAGAGGGAGGGAAGAAAGGGCTGTCGCTCTGCACGGGAGAAGGAGATCGTCAGCGGTCTGAAAACTCCGCTCCAGGACAGAACCCGATTCTCGCTCCGACTCACCTGCAGCATGACGCTGCCATCGTCCCTCCAGTGCAAGCGCAGCTTCAGGGCGTGGGGAGTGGCAGCCCCCGGCTGGGCCGGGGAGATCAGCTCAAACTCCAGGTCACTCTTTGATTCAGAAAGCAGTCTGACCCCTTGCAAAGTCTCCAGGAGGGACCGGAAGTCAGAGATCCTGCGGACAACGAACAAGTCCAGGGCGGGGCAACAAAAAGGCGGAAATCTGGAGGCATATCTCCAACAAGACTCATGGTGGAGCAGTCTGGGTGGTGGCTGGAGTAGTGAAGGGCTGAATTTCTCTCCTTCCTCCCACCCCCAACCTTTTAAAGGCAGCCTTAAGACTGAAGATTTTAACCCATGCTATAAAATAAGGCAATGAGTATTCCAGACAGACAAAATCTGAACTCTGCACCAGGTAACCTGCAGGTAACCTGTGAATTATAGAAATTACCGTATTTTTCGCTCTGTAAGACACATTTTTCCCCTCCTAAAAAGTAAGGGGAAATGTGTGTGCGTCTTATGGAGTGAATGCAGGTGGGAGGCTCTGCTCAGCGCTCCCTTTAAAGAACCCGCTTTTGGAGACTATCAGAGATCATAAAGAAAACAAGAAGATGAGGAAAACAACAGAGAAGATGGACTAGAACGGTGAATACTATTTGGACAGAACTGTGTATATTAAAGCAGCAGCAAGAGAGATGTATGGATCCCGTTCGGAGCTTGAAGTATGGGTACCCCCAACAAAAATTTTAAAATTTGGCTGTGTAATTTGGAATTAATGTGATTTGATTGGCCTGTTAATAAAAATTATATAAAGAGCCACATGAAGTGTGTGTGTGTGGCTCTTGGGGGCTTTTCCCTGAAGAGGAAGAAGGGCTGCCCTTCTCCCTCCTCGGGGAAAAGCCCCCAAGAGCTCCACACGCTCTTTAAACGCCCCACACGCTCTTTAAAGGGAGCGCGACTCTTGGGCGAGCCTTCCTCCCCCTGCCCGGAAGAGGCTGTGCGCGGCTAAGGCAGAAGCCAGGACAGCAAGCGGGATCGCTGCGCAGCGATCCCACTTGCTGTCCTGGCTTATGGCTATCCCAGAAGGCAGATTCCTCTTGCTGTTCTGGCTTCTGGGATTCAGAATATTTTTTTTCTTCTTTTCCTCCTCCAAAAACCAGGTGCGTCTTATGGTCTGGTGCGTCTTATAGAGCGAAAAATATGGTGGCGTGATTCCCTTACTATGCATAGTTTGATTCAACCGCCATTAGTTACAGGGAGCTGCACACATCTACAAAGGATACCCCAGAATTTCTCAGCCAACCCTCTGGCTGCCCAGCTGAAAAGAGGCAAGGCCCACACGCTTGCAAGCATGCATCTTTCCTCGCATGAGCAGAACCTTAAGTTTCAATGGCGGGGTAGCTGGGCATATCCTACCCCAACGGCAGATATGGAATCAAGGGGTGGCCTTTAGTCCCTATTCCAAGTCCCAAGTGCATTCTTGGGCACATTTCAGATTCCATTCCCCGCAGCCGGAACCAGCGCCCTCACCTCTGGACCTCTTCCTGCCATGCGCGGGCCTGGCGCTCTTCTTCCTCTAGCTCCCTCTGCAGGTGCTCCAGCTCTTCACGCTGCGCCTGCAGACTGCCTTGCAGCTCCGCCATGCGCTCCTCCAGCAGCCGCTGCTGCTCACACAAGGCGTCCTGCCAGGGTAGAGGCAACCAGGATCAAGCCAAGGGACTCAACCAGCTGCTATCCCCACTCCGGACCAGCTCAGATCTAGTTCCACTTGCCCTGTTAGCCCCACCTGCTCCTTCTGCAGCCTCTTCTGAGCGCTCCTCGCCTTCTCCTCCATCTCCAGTTTCTACAAGGGAAGCGCAAAATAAGTAAGTGAAGCAATCCCAAATGGCTGGGTCACAACCTACGCCTTATCAATATACACTGTTTGCTGGGCTTACAAACATGCGTTACCCCTGATGGGACATATAAACAAAGGGAAGGTGTACTCCATCCCACCCCCCATGATAATACTTTGGCTACTAAGGGGCTTCTTGAATTTGAACCCAATGAACACAGCATGTGGTTAAACTACAGAATTTGCTACCAGGCACAGTGGTACCTCTGGTTGTGAACGGGATCCGTTCCGGAGCCCCGTTCGCAACCTGGGCAGAACGCAACCCGCGTCTGCAGGTCGCGATTCACCACTTCTGTGCATGCGTGTGGCGTCATTTTGAGGAGTAATATGCTTTAAGGGACACGGATGGCACTATGGGTTAAACCACAGAGCCTAGGGCTTGCAGATCAGAAAGTCGGTGGTTCGAATCCCTGGACAGGGTGAGCTCCAGTTGCTCGGTCCCTGCTCCTTCCAACCTAGCAGTTCGAAAGCACGTCAAAGTGCAAGTAGATAAATAGGTACTGCTCCGGTGGAAAGGTAAATGGCATTTCTGTGCGCTGCTCTGGTTCACCAGAAACGGTTTAGTCATGCTGGCCACATGACCCGAAAGCTGTACGCCGGCTCCCTTGGCCAATAAAGCGAGATGAGCGCCACAACCCCAGAGTCATCCGTGACTGGACCTAATGATCAAGAGTCCCTTTACCTTTAATATGCTTTAAATCTAAGGTGCTTACACAGCCTTATTCCTTAGCAAAGATGTGGAGCAGTACCTGGTGGAGAGGTGAAAACCTTTGTCTTTTGGCTGATTATGCAAGGGGGGGATCTCTTTTATTTTTCATTATTTAGTGTAAAAGATCAAACCAAAGTAAAGCAAACCATTCCAAAACACAGCATTGGTTCCAGAGACATTCTGGGCACACATTTCAAAAGCAGGCAGCAGCAGAACTGCTAAGATCTGTGTCAGCTGCCCCCTTTGCTTCTATGTTTTATCTACTAACCTCGCCACCTTGTAAGAGAAATCTGATGCCCTTTTAAATGTGTTGTGAGTGTTAGTATTTCACGCCTCCGATGCTGCAGGTGAGATTGGTGGAAATCACATGCCTGTCTGAGAAGAGTATTGGAACGGAAGACAGTCTTATCTCTTCCGCTGTATGTAGTATTTGTACTGTACTTTTGCTTTTACTTGTGACCTGTTCGTCTCTCAGAGCTGGAGAGAGACGACGCCATGAATCCTTTGTCTGCACATAGTGTGTAAAAAAATACGTAGATTAGCTCTACGATGTCTTCTTGCTGTGTTATGCTAGAAGATTAGTGTACATATATCATTTGAGTCCCATGGACTGCAAGAAGATCAAACGTATCCATTCTGAAGGAAATTAGCCCTGAGTGCTCACTGGAAGGACAGATCGTGAAGCTGAGGCTCCAATACTTTGGCCACCTCAGGAGAAGAGAAAACTCCCCGGAAAAGACCCTGATGTTGGGAAAGATGGAGGACACAAGGAGAAGGGGACGACGGAGGACGAGATGGTTGGACAGTGTTCTCGAAGCTACCAGCATGAGTCTGACCAAACTGCGGGAGGCAGTGGAAGACAGGAGTGCCTGGCGTGCTCTGGTCCATGGGGTCACGAAGAGTCGGACACGACTAAACGACTAAACAACAACAATCATTTGATACATGTCGCTGAAGTGCACTGGAGAAGAAGGAAAATGCCTTTTCCAGTGCTGCGCATGCCGGAGGACGCTCGGAGTTCAGGTGCTGCAGGGGCACCCCAGGGCGTTTTCCAACAGTGGGAGGGGGGATTATTGGTTTATTTTTGTTCTCATTTCTATTATGCACTTTTGGGGGGGTTATATTGTAATTTTATGTTGTGAACCACCCTGAGATCTATGGATGAAGGGTGGAATACAAATTTAATAATACTAATACTAATAATTACTTTTTAAGCTTCCCTCCACCAAATGTGCTGCCTGAATCTTTTGCCTTCCCCTCCTTCGACCTCCAAAATTCTGCTGGGAGATGTCTAGACCACCCTGGCTTTAGCATCTTGTCTATGGGCAGCTTGCTTTAATCCAAGGGCAGGAAATCTCTGGGCCTCGAGGTCTGGTTGCGCTAGAGCTCCCACCATTCCTCACCATTTCTGACCATGGGAGCTGACGTCTGGAAACATCTCAAGAGCCACAGGTTCACCAATCTTGCTATAATCAGAAATCAACTCCATCCCAGGCTCCCCGTCGCCACCCCCAAATCAGCAAAGCACCTTGTCTCGGTAGCGTTGCAGAGCTTCTTCCAAGAGCTGAGCTCGGTTCCGCGCCTGCTCCAGCTTGAGAAGCAGTTGTGGCACATCCTTCTTGATGCTCTCCACTTGTTGTTGGTACTCAGCTTTGAGCTTCTTCCACTCCTGCTTCGCTTCAGCCACCTCCTGTCCTGCAAGAGAAAGAGGCGGCGGCGGGAAGCCCAAGATCAGCCTTGGAGACAGAGGAGGCGGTACATGTGCCCCCACCCTCAGTCGTTTCACCGAATTTCTCAAAGTACCAGAAGTAGAAGCAGGAGTTTCCAACCCACACTATGACCAGCCACAATAAAAAAATTAACTCTCCAGGGAACAAGGCTGATGTTCATTAAACCAGCTTGCCCAATACACCCACCAGTCACCGGCTGAAGAAATGTAGCTCCACAGAGCACACTTCAGCACTGCTCAGCTTGGACTCTTGGACTGAAAGCACAGAATGTTTTCTGGGGAGTTTAAAAAAGCCATTTCCTGCTTTGCATTGATTTTTATTTTATTTTGTGGGAAATAAATGCAAGGCAATTTATAAAAATATAAAGATTTAAAAATTTAAATTTAAAAACTTAAATTAATAAATGAAATAATAAAAACTAAAAGCCCATTTCCTAATTCAGGGGTGGCCAACGTGGCAGGCTCTGGAAGCTTTGGACTACAACTCCCATCAGCACCTGCCAGCATGGACTGGTGATGATGATGGGAGTTGTAGTCCAGCAACATCTGGAGGGTCACAGGTAAGTTGCCCCCCCCCCCATTTTGGCCCTGGAAACAGTTTAAGGTTGTATACGGCAAGGAGGAAAGCAGTGGTGCAACGCTATGGCACAATTCCATGGGAGTGAATCCAAAAACAGGTTTAACTACACTAAGCAATCCACAATGCAGGGATATTTTTCAAAATTAATATGCAAACTAGAGATACTTTGATTCACATAGAATCATAGAATCATAGAGTTGGAAGAGACCACAAGGGCCATCGAGTCCAACCCCCTGCCAAGCAGGAAACACCATCAGAGCACTCCTGACATATGGTTGTCAAGCCTCTGCTTAAAGACCTCCAAAGAAGGAGACTCCACCACACTCCTTGGCAGCAAATTCCACTGTCGAACAGCTCTTACTGTCAGGAAGTTCTTCCTAATGTTTAGGTGGAATCTTCTTTCTTGTAGTTTGGATCCATTGCTCCGTGTCCGCTTCTCTGGAGCAGCAGAAAACAACCTTTCTCCCTCCTCTATGTGACATCCTTTTATATATTTGAACATGTCTATCATATCACCCCTTAACCTCCTCTTCTCCAGGCTAAACATGCCCAGCTCCCTTAGCCATTCCTCATAAGGCATCGTTTCCAGGCCTTTGACCATTTTGGTTGCCCTCCTCTGGACACGTTCCAGTTTGTCAGTGTCCTTCTTGAACTGTGGTGCCCAGAACTGGACACAGTACTCCAGGTGAGGTCTGACCAGAGCAGAATACAGTGGCACTATTACTTCCCTTGATCTAGATGCTATACTCCTATTGATGCAGCCCAGAATTGCATTGGCTTTTTTAGCTGCCTGTTGGCTCACGCTTCACCCTCATTAGTTTGGACACATAGAAAACCGTGACATGTGCAGCATGCATACTCACGAACAGAAGATTTGGAGGCGTTCTCAACGCAAAGTCCAGAATCAAGGAAATCCAGACAGAACTTCAACACTTGCAGCTGCATCAGCATAAACTTGTGGGCGTGCCTGGTGCTCTGGAAAACACGCACCAAAAGCAGGGTTCAAGTCAGCACCCTGGGAGCTCTCCGCCCCTTGAGCCAGCCAAGACGAAAGCCAGCATCCCCTCCAAAGGAAAAAAGGCTACTACTCACCACGGCATGCTCAGCCAAAACCTGAGGTGGTAGGTCAGCCTCCACCCCATATTGGGCTTGGCTCTCAAAGGCGAGTGCATCCTTCACCCGAGCAAGAAGCCTAAGGCGGACATGAAGAAACCATAACATCAAGAAACTAAAAGAGCACTTTTCAAAACTTCATATGTCCCAAGGAAACATTTCAGCTGGCACAGCAACCCTCCATACTGGTGAAAGATTCAAGGTCATATTCTTACCTAGTCCAGGGTGGGCAAATGTGGGCCCTGCAGATGTTGTTGCATTACAAACTCCCATTGTTCCTGACCCCTGGCTACACTGAGGCTAATGGGAGTTGTAGTTCAACATCTGGAGGTCACAAGATGCCCACGCCAAGGGCATACATCCAGCTCAGCTGGGATACTTGCCAGGCTAACCAGGGTTCAGAGTTGCTCTATGCAAACAGGGAGCAACACCTTGAACACACCTAACACCAATGTGGTATAATGGTTAAAGTGTTGGACTAGGATCTGGGAGACAAGGGCTCAAATCCCCACAATCATGAAACTTGACCCACCTCAAAGGGTTGTTATGGGGATTAAAGGGGATGGAGAACCACATACACAGAACTGAGGTCCTTGCAGTAAAAATGTGGGATATAAATGCAATAAAATAAATAAATATACCTGTTCAGGTGGTCAGAAATGACGTGAAAGTTGTTCTGTACAGGGAAACTTGCCTGCTGTTTCACTACCTCACTGAGAAACCTTTCAAGCCTATGCTGCTGTTTAATATGTTCTTGATTAATGATGATTTTGTACTGGTTTTTAAATGGCGTTTTATGTTTTACTTGTTATACATATTGTTATTAGCTCTTTTATGAGGCATATACTTTTATAAGCAAACAACCCCCTGATGAACTTTCAAGGAACACTCAAGCGTCTGTGGAAAATTCATAGAATCATAGCGTTGGAAGCTGCAGGTCACCTAGTCCAGCCCCCTGAAATTATAATGTTTTCAAGCAAATGCAGCAGTAAAAACCAGGGAAATGCAGAATAATGTTTTTAGCAGGTACTGCCAAACTAAAGGATCAAGTTCAAGCGCATAAAATGGGTATTATGTGGCACCTGCTGCAGTGCCAGTAGCCCCAGTTCAGAGCGGTTGAGTGGGCACAGGGAGGGCTAGTCGACCTCGCAAGCAAGCTGGACCAAAGATATGTACATGTGTGTATTTATATATATATTGTATATACAAATGAAAACCATTCTTCCTTCAATGCCCAACGAAATAGTTAAGTGCAAAGCGGGGGAAGTACCGCAGATCTCCCAAACGAGTCTGCTTGATGTATAAATGGTGGTTTTAGGTGAACTCGTAGGTAAACCGGTCCCAAGATGTTAAACTTCTCGAGATTATATGGATTTTTAAAATTTAGTGCGTTAACGAGACAGAGAAGCAAAGTCCTGTCGCTCCCAGAAGCCCTTTAACCACTGGAGCCCAAATACATCCGTCGCCCGGTGAACTAGCACAAGAGCATTTCACCCATATTGCTTTAATGCATTTATTTGTTTAATAAAATGGATACACCGCCTGGTTGCTCCAAATATAAAAAAGCCCTAGGCTGTTCACAAAAAGGCAAGACTATAAAACCAGGAAAAGTTTGCCATATATATGTTACGCGTGCAATAAACTAAAACAAGATTAAAATACCCTAAGATTTATACCAGCTGAAGAGATACCAGAGCATGTATATATATATATATATTTAAGAATATCCCTATTTCTTGGGAATAAGTGGCAAATAAACAGCACTCACTCCGCAGCCTCCGAGGCCGCCATAGCCGCTCAATGTCGCTGCGCTCCTCGCGCCTTTTCATTTGAGTCCACTTCCGCCCGCCAAGCGCACCAATCGCTGCTCGGAGACCAAGCAATGCCCCGCCCAGTGTCTTGGATCCCGCAGCACCATTGGACAGAAGCGGCGCGGAGGGGGGAAGATGGGCGGCGACCGAAATGAACGTTCGCCTCCATTTTGAGAAAGGCGTCTGGCAGGGATTGTGGGGAGGAGGGAAGCGGGGCTGGAGGCGGTCGGGGCGCCACAACAACAACAACAACAACAACAACAACACAACAGCAGCAGACGCTCAATGCCTAAAAGAGACATATTGGCCGTTTCCGAGGCTGGGGAAGGGGTCCATCTCAAAAGAATGAGATTAAATAGAAAATAGGCATAATGTCTCAAGAAATGAAGCCGATTTGTTTTTGTTTTTTTTAAGTGTTAGGTGGAAAAAAATACGAGAGACATTGCACATACCTTTGAAAATCAAGAAGATCTTTAATAAAAATACATTTAAATAAAAAAATAGAAAATGGGCAGCCCCCAGGCCCACTTCCTCGTCTGCATTTGAACACGTTGCTGAAGTTGGTTCCCAGTTGCTTATTTGCTCGAGATTTCGAAAGTACTGTACGCAGTTCCCTCAACATGAAAAGCAAAGTTTATATGGCCCTCAGCCCCAGAAATAAAGCTTGGGTTAACTCATGCTATGTATCTGCGTCGTCATGGGACTCCCCTCCTCAAGCACAGCAATACGTTTATTCATTCCGAAGTCGACTGCTTGTAAAATGTTCCTAAATGCGTGATGACCCCCATAAACATCATAAAAGGGTAACGGAGGGGATCCCCATCTCAAAAACTGCTTTGGGCCAGGGCGAAGAATAATGCCCAAGCAGATGGCAGAGCATCATCTGTGACGTGGTGTATCCTGCTTTCCCACGGGTGAATGGAATGGTCGAGGGCATCCATGAACACCATAAATAGCCAAAATATTTAGAAATAATTGGGGTTCCCCCTCCCCACCCCCCGCCAATATGTGCTTCTGTCCAAAACAAATAATACACTCAAGGAAATGGACAGTGCCCTCTACAAGATGTCGATGCATTCTGCCTGATCCAGAGCTTCATTTGGGTGCATGTCACAATTAAGGGCATAAAAAAAATTGGTAATGTGTGTGTCTACTCCATCCCTCCATCCATTCCTTTTATTTGCATGCTGTTTTCCCACACCCCAAAAATCATGCTCAAAGCAGCTTACAACAAAGAAAACAATAATGCACTTTAAACAAATACTACAAAAACAATTTCATGATAACATATCAAAACAATATGAAATATGAAATATAATAACATACAAAAAATGACATTTCAGTGTTATAAATATAACAAGATTAGTTAAACAACATGCAGTGTCCAACAGCAAAAATAACCTTAGTCCTAGAAACACCCTACTTTCCCTGGTGTTGCTCACTGTCCCTTCCCTGGGTGTCAATGACAGCAGGATACCACCCATAGTGAGTATGCCCACTAGTAAGGCTTCCAAAAGTATGCTCTGGGCCACCATTAATCATCCACCCACTTCTTCTTCTTCTTCTTCTTCTTCTTCTTCTTCTTCTTCTTCTTTCAACTTATAAGGTAAAGGTAAAGGTACCCCTGCCCGTACGGGCCAGTCTTGCCAGACTCTAGGGTTGTGCGCTCATCTCACTCTAAAGGCCAGGAGCCAGCGCTGTCCGCAGACAAAACGGAACGCCGTTTACCTTCCCGCTAGTAAGCGGTCCCTATTTATCTACTTGCACCCGAGAGTGCTTTCGAACTGCTAGGTTGGCAGGCGCTGGGACCGAACGACGGGAGCGCACCCCGCCGCGGGGATTCGAACCGCCGACCTTTCGATCGGCAAGTCCTAGGCGCTGAGGTTTTACCCACAGCGCCACCCTTCTTTCAACTTATACACCGCCCTATACCTGGAGGTCTCAGGGCGGCTCACAAGAGATGATGGTGTGATACGGAATACCACCTCCCAGAGGGTCCTCCTGGCGCAGGCCACCATCAAGGAACATCTAAGCACACCAGCTTTAGTGAAGTGTTTGTTTTTTTAACTTAAAGTAACTTTGGGAGATGTTTTGGTGTCATTAATTGGAAAGAAATTAGACAGCAATACTGACAGGCATTTGTACAGCATGAGCCTAGGCATGTTTATTCAAAAGTAATTTTCAGAGTTGAATAAGGTCTGTTCCCAGGTGAATGTGCATTATAGCTGTCAACTTTTCCCTTTTCTTGAGAGGAATCCTATTCGGAATAAGGGAATTTCCCTTTAAAAAAGGGAAACGCTGGCAGCTATGCGTATTATGTATATTTTAAAGTTACTCTGGATGGTATAGTCACAATGAAGCTGTAGCAAGAAACTGAAGAATTTGGCATATTTTTTTCTTCTGTGCCTCTCACCCTGAATTCCTCATTAAGAGCTTAGGATAAAATCCAGGGTTGTGGTTCATAATTGTGAGACATTTGTCTGTCAGCTTCTTTATGAATAAGCCTAGTTCTTTCCTGCATTTTATTCTGGTCCTACGAACTTCTGGTTTATCTTCAACTTACAGCTCCCATGGATGTTTAGTCAGAAAGAAGTTCCACAGCGCTTAGGGAGTCTGACTTCCATGTAAGATTGTGTGGGGATGCTGCCTTTTAAGGCTGCCGCTTTTTCTTCTAACTTCTCCCGTAGTTAAGCTTCTTATTCCCACTTTTCTCCATGTTAGGAAAATCATCTTGCTTTACTTCTGTGAGTCCGGCTAGAGTTAAAACACCTTCTCTTCTTGCCTTACTTATCTAGTAAATAAATGATGTTTGGGGCTATAAATACATTGCAAACTTAGCTGTAGCTTTGTATGAAGGCTGCAGTTCTTGTAAGCGCTTAGTGGAGCATCTCACTGGAAGCAGCGGGGCTGTACTTGTGAGAAAATGAACATAAAGCTCAGGCTGTAATTATAAAATCTCATAGTCCACTCTAGGTGGCCTATAGATGCCTCTCTGAGGCACCTAGCCTTATACCAGGCTCTCCAGGAATTTGAACTACTTACTTTTTTTTACTTACGCGCGCACACACACACACAGATAGAACTGGCCTTCCTTATCACCGGTTCCTTTCCCAAGCAGCCCCACCCTCTCTACAAAGGCCCAGATTGCAGCATAGCAGGTGCATCTGGCTTCCCCGGGGAAAGCCATGGAGTGGAATCCGGAGAGGAGGAAAAGAAGCTCCGTGAGTGGCAGCAGCTGGGGCAACTCGAGCTGGATGAGATTCCAGTAAGTTTCCTTGCTTTGTTTTCCCTTGAGCTTCCTGGTGTGGCCTCTGGCTGGGTGGCTTGCAAAACTTTGTACAGACATTTTACAGGAAATGCTTGCTGGCATACAGCTCCTGCTTGAACTCTCCCTGCTTCTTTCCTTGATATTTAACTAGTCCATCCTTTTTTGCTCTCCTTGCTCTGGATCGCTTTGGTACCGTAAACAAGAGATTCTGCAAGGGCGCAGAGCTCTTCAATCAGTAGAGTGGCACAAGAGCAGTTTGTAAAATGACGAGCGCAGAGGCAGGCAGGGTTAGCAGGCGCAACTGGCTATACAAGGGTTTGGCATCGCCCAAATTCCTTCCACCCTGTTTTCTTGAATTGGAGACTGGTATTTCTCGGTTGCCTTTGCACCTCCCTCCCTCTGGTCTCTTCCTCCCCACTTACTCCCTAGCCGTAATGAAGACTGCAAGCCCTTCTAGGCACGAACCTCTTAGGGTGAGATGCAAGGGTACTCTGCAGCCTAGCAGTACTATATAGTTAATATTATTATGCAACTTATTGTACTATGTTTTATACGTGTTGTAAGCTGCCCAGATGGCGGGGTATATTATTATTATTATTATTACTACTACTACTACTACTGTTACTGTTATTATTATTAACTATATTGGACCTCCAACTACCCCATCTCCGTTCAGTTCTAGGAGTCACTTTTGTGCAACGCAGTTTCAGCAAAGCTTCCCCAAGTATATGCAAAACAACAAAATCCCCCCCCCCTCCAAACACATATTGGGACTTTGTGATGACTACGGGCAGGGGTGCCAACTTGAATAAAACACTGGGGGTGGGGCAGGTGAGCCCCGCCCCACATAACCGAGCACGCGCACACTATCTGAATGGCAATGCCCATCAACTTGGGGGCGTCTGTCTCCCTCAAATATTTTAATGGAAGGTGGGTGGAGGGACCTCGGTCCCTAGGAGTTGGCTCCTATGACAGCGGAAGTGGCTCCGACGTCGAGGCTGGATTAAGCCCCTTTTGATGAACTTTGCAAGGAGCAGAGACGGGGGGAGCAGTGGAGGAAGGAGAAGCGGCGCGGGGGAGGGCAGAGGAGGAGTTCTGTGTTATTGTTTTACAAATGCGTCCGCTTTGAAAATCTCACCAGTTACCCGCCCCCGCCCCGCCCCCGGAGCTCCTCATCCCCGATGGGGAGATTGCACTCTGCACGTGCTCTGGAGCACGCGCACCGCAGCAGCTGAGCAGCCAGGCCGGCGAGCAACCTCTGGGCGGCTGACGGCGGCCTGCCACTCGCGTCCCCTAAGCGGCGCCCGGCCACCTCCGCCTCGGAAGGGCCGGGCGCCGCCGGGCCCGCATGCGCCGCCGCCGCCGCCGCGCCTTGTGGGCTGGAGCCGCCGGTGCTCCTCCTCCCGCCTTCCTCGTCGTCTCCGCCCTTTTCTTCCGCTGCTCTTGCTGCTGCCGCTGCCGGCCATCGCCGCGGCTGAGGACCCGGGAGCCGCTGCTGCAGGTACCGCCCGCGTCCCCAGCGCCCCTTCCACCCGCGGGACCCCGATCCGACCCTCCGGCCGGCTGCCCTCGCAGGATGAGGCCCCCCTCCCTCTCCCCGGGTCCGGTTGCCGTGGAAACGAGCCCGCCCCTTGCAAGGTTGGCCTCGCCCGCCTCTCCGGCGAGGTGGTCGCCATGGAGACCCCGTGGTCTCCCTGCCTTCGGGGCAGCCCGCGGACACAGGCCCTTTCTCAGCGCATCCACATCCCTCTCTCCCTTGCCTTCCTTCATCCCCCCTTCCTCTTCTCATCACCATAGTAACCAGCCCATGCCATCACCCCCAAAACGTCGCTTCTCCCTTCGCATCTCTCCCCACCCCCCACGTAAAAGGGAATTAATTCTCCTCCCATCAAAAATGCTTACGGGATTATTCCGCTCCTCCAGCAAATCAGGCTGTCATTGCTTCTCATCCCCGTGATATCATACCGCATCGTGAGCCCGTTCTTCCCTTTTTCGTCACCCCCTCCCCCAAAATCAGAAATTAGGCCCCTTTTGAGGAAAGACCCAGCAAAAATTGCCCACTGCAAAGTCCAGTTGTCGCAGATTATGCCGGTGCATATCCCCCTGTGACCTTCCTCTTTTCAGGGGAGCGTGTGGTGGGATATTAGAGACCAGATGGCACCGTGCAAAAGGCTGGATTTGGCTTAGGGTTCACTCTTATCTATCTCATATGGATGCTCTAATGCAGGCATGGCCAATTTCTTAAGCTATGGGGACTGGGCCCCTTTTGCAAAGCCACTGTAGGGGAGGGGCACTCCTCCCTGGGAAGAACTGCCAATAATTATTAAGGTAATAATCTGCAGAGGGGGCAGATGAGAGTCATGCTGCAGGTCTCCTGACTGGACGGTTTGCAATCCCTTTTGCAATCCTGTGGCCCATATCCATTCCCTGTATTAGTGCTCTCTGTTATGTGGAGGGAACATCAGTGTCAAATCCAAACCTTTCTTCCCTCCCAGTAAAACAAGTCAGCAGACTACACAGTGGCTCCCGTATGTGGGACGCACAATTCATGCTCTCCCTTATTCTGCAGGAAACAAAATACTACCACCACACCCATTGGTGACCGAGTCCCATCATCTGCTTCAATTGGCTCTTCCTTAGCTTGTCAGAAGCACTGTCACAGAGCTGTTTTTCCTGTGGGAGGGGAGTGTGCCTTCCCCGTCAGTTGCCTATGGCCAGTATCACAGCTAAGGCTTCTTTTGTCATAGCCATCTGTGCGCCTCTTGGCCTGGAAGTTGCATGCTCATGGATGGGCCATCGTGTTGCGCAAGCCTTTAATCCCTCTCTGTGCCCATCTCTGAAGCTGATTTCTCTGTGACCTCTCAATTGCAGACGCCCACTTACAAGCTCCCCTGAGCGGCCAGTGGCAGTGTGGGGCATGGCAGCAGTGTGGCAGCAAGTGTTGGCTGTAGACGCACGGTAAGTGTAAAGGAGTAGGGCCCGCAGGGGTCTTGGGCAGGGCTTTGTGCTGCTGGGGTCTACCTGTGCTGGTGGAAGTCGTGTGCTTCTGCATATCAATTGCTGGGAATCACAAATGAGGAGAGAGCATCTGGTTGGTCGTTGTAAGAAAAGGATGCTGAGCAAGATGGTCTGATCCTGCAGGGTTCCCCATGTTATTATGGGAAGAGCAAGTCCAGAGAAGGAGCTAAATCAGTCTTGTCTAATTGTTCAGGGAGATGGGTGTCTTGTGTGAGAATTCTAGATCCATGTTTGGTGGGAACATCAACAATAGTTATGAATATGCTTTCACAATTACCCTTGGTAGTTTCTCCAGGTGAGTCAATCATTTTTGATGCCGCACTTTCAATTAGTGCAGGAATTACCATATTGGTCTGAATATAGGCTGCATTCCACTCTTCCCAACCAGGCCTGTATAAAATCATACTCTTATATGTAGAAAAGCTGTTGTCAGGGGTTCAGGAGCAGAGGCACAGGAAAGGGAGGAAATGGAGAGCGAGGGGGAGGAGTCCGAAGGAAATGTCAGCGATGACAGCGGTCCGAGGTCTCTGAGTCTTTCCAGTGAATCGGAAGATTCACAGAAAGGGGCTCCCATGGTCAGGGCAAGGGGGGTGCCTAGGGGGACACCCCAGGAAGAAGGGGCCAGAGGGGACTCAGAGAACAGCAGTTGGAAATCAGGGCCAGCGTCCACACCAGAGGGCAGTAGGGGGGAGGAGTCCCAGGCATCGGGATCAGGCGGCGCGCTGCCAGCGGGAGGACATGAGGCAGGACTGGCCACGCCTCCATCGGGGAGCGAGGAAACGGTCGAGAGGAAGGTTGAAGGCTGCGCGCGCGCGCCAAGTTCAAATGTACGGGAGGGCGGCGCAGTGGGCAGCCCGGATAGGGAGCCAGGTCCTAAAGCCCGCCGAAGAGAGCGGGAGGAGTCAGGGGGGTCAACGTCTGCGTCGGAAGAATCCAGGAAGGAAGGGACACCGGGGGGTAGCAGGACCCAGAGGAGAAGGGAGAGACGGAAGAGGTGGAGTAAGGCTAGAATCTTAAACTGGTGTACAGGGGGCGGAGATTCAGATGGAGCTTCGCCGGTCTAAACCCTAGACGTAGAGCTGGGGTGCTCCGGTTTGAAAATGGAAACTGTACTTCAATAAAGACTTTTGTACATTACTACCGGCTAGCGTTGGTCCTCTGTGAGCTGGGACCTAGAGCCAGCTCTGACAGCTGTGATTTTAAAAAATCTCATTTTAGGGGTGCTTCCTATATTGGGGGAGGCTTGTATCAAGACCAATAGGATCAAACCTCCACTAAAGACATGTCCTGCGAAAGGGTCAGTGTCTTGTGTCTTTGGACAACTAAGTTTTAGAAGCAAAATATCAATATTTTAGAGGTAGATGGCGGTTGGGTGGGTTCCTCAAATCCGACTTTCTACCAAAGGGATTTTATTTCCAGTTGTTGAATGTTTTTCGTTTGGTGGCCTCAAATATATTGCATAATGCCATTATAGTGTTATCAGCTGGAGTACTGACCACAGCGTGGCAATGCAAGATACTGTGCTGCAGGGGAATCTTGAAGGAGATTCTCTCCGTTCAGTTGGTGCTAACCCCAGCACAATGCTAAAGATCAGAGGAGAGCAGGGTGAGCTGAATTAGAAGGCGGCAGGCTCAGGCTTCCAGCAGCTGATGCACCAACCCCTATTTCAGGTACAACGCATACCGCACCCCAACCTTCCCGCAATTCCGCACGCAGTACATCCGCCGGCGCAGCCAGCTGCTGCGGGACAACGCCAAGGCCGGCTACGACCCCTCGCTCCGTAAGCAGTACCTGCGGCTGCGCAGCCAGCTCCTGGCCCAGCGCTACGGCCCCCTCTCAGAGCAGAGCAGCTTCCGTGCCTACAGCAACAGCATTGTCCGAAGCAGTCGTACCACACTTGACCGCATGGAGGTAACCAAGGGCAGCCGGGGGGGGACGACGAGAGTAACACCAGCCCTGTGCATTTGGCCCGGGACATTATGCATTTAAATGAAGCCTATTCCATTGGTGGGAAGAGGGCTATAGTTTTGACGAGGTCAGCACTTGCTCAGAGGAGAGAATGATTCCTTGCCAACACAGGAGCATTTCGGCTCCCACTCCGTGCAGCACAGTATTCTTGTCCAGTAGGTTCAGGGCTGTGTGTAATCTGTCCCTCAGGGAAGCCAAAGCTAAACTATGCATGTGCCATGGGCATAGCCGGGGGGCAGGGAGGAGCAGCTCCCACCTCCAGATCAAGTAAAAGAATAGGAATACTTAACTGACCAACCACATTGGTTCTGCTCCCCCTAACAAAAAACTTGTCTATGCCCATGGCACGTAAAATAGACATACGCAGAGTAAATTTGTATAGAGCCGCTCACATAATTCCAATCCCAATAGTCAGATTTTCAGAAAATTTGGCAGATTTGGGAAAACAGACAAGAAAAATGGGAATGTAGAGAGCAGAACAAGGTACGGGCACAGTTAAAGAGGTATTCCTCCCTCCGCAAAGGTTCCAGAGCCTTCATTAAAAGCCTCCCGACACAATTTTAGTCATCAGGATTAGAAAATAGACAAACAAAACAGAGGGAACAGAAGCACAGGTTAGAAATCTGAGTCTTTTATAAAGGCACTCTGCAACTTAAGTGCTGGCGTCCATTTCCTCATCTTCTCATTGCTTCCTCTCTGGAATCCCTGACCTTGCAGATACGCCTGTCTCTGCTTCCTTCAGTAATGCACCCAGCATAGTATGTCATCTAGCTCCTTGCTATCTTCCAATGTAACTATTTTATGCATTGTGCCACAGGATTTTGATGACGACCCAAGGGCACTGGGTGCCCGAGGCCACCGCCGCTCTGTCAGCCGAGGGTCCTACCAGCTGCAGGCGCAAATGAACCGAGCTGTCTACGATGAGAGGTATAAGGCTGACAGATCTAATCTGGGGCTAAAAGCGGGCATGGCATTCATCTGCTCATTTGGTGCATGCCAATTCTTTGACTTCCAAGTTTTTGTCAGAACCCTGGATGCTGTTCTGACTCCAGTACAGGTGAAGCAGCCAGGACAAAAGCTCTATGCTCCCATACTGGTCTCCCCGCCCCCCCCCCCCAGCACCCATTCCATTGGAAAGAAAGTTCAAGCTGTGTGCTTATTTCATAACAATGTCTTGTGTCTTCCTTTAGACCCCCTGGCAGTGTTGTCCCCACTTCGGTGGCAGAGGCCAGCCGTGCAATGGCTGGAGATACCACCCTAAGTGAGAACTACGCCTTTGCTGGCATGTACCATATATTTGACCAGCACGTAGATGAGGCTGGTGAGTAGAGCAGTTGCTAAGGTGTCATGGGGTAACTACTAACTGTCTCCATCTTGTCTTTTGATATCACATTGGCCATATGAACCAGGGTGACTATGAAGATTGCGTTTTGGAGAGAACTATATAGAAGTGACACACCACACACCCCTGCAAAAAACCAAAACAGACGACTCCAGGACAAGTAGTGAGATTATTATTCCTGCCTTCTTGAGGTGGAAGCGAGCAAAGGAAAGTGGAGGGTTGGAAAAGCCTTTACAGGCTGGTGTTGCTTCTTTTGCTGATAAGCATGCTTAAGTGCAGCTGTTAACTATTAAGTAGCCTAACACAAAGCCTCCCTTCCCCCACAGCCTTCCTCAAATGCTCCTTAGAGAGCTCTGTAATTGTGTTGATGCAAGAAGGGAATCGTGTTCTGAGTGGTATCTGGCAGAGAGATATTTGTAGCTGGAGTGCATGGAAATAATTAAGAATCCCTTAAAACTGTCAGCCTCTTAGAGGGTGGGTGCCGGTACTGCTCTTGCCTTTGCTGTCAACATCCGGCTAACACCCATTTCCCCTTTTCTTCCCCAGTGCCCAAGGTTCAGTTTGCCAATGATGACAAACACCTATTAGCCTGCTGTTCTCTGGACGGTACCATTTCTGTGTGCCAGCTAGTGCCAACTCCCCCTGTGGTGCTGCGGGTGCTGAAGGGACATAGCCGTGGCGTGTCGGACTTTGCCTGGTCCCTCTCCAACGACATCATTGTTTCCACTTCCCTTGACGCCACTATGCGCATATGGGCTACAGAGGATGGCAAGTGCATCCGGGAAATTCCAGATCCGGATGCTTCTGAGCTGCTCTGCTGCACTTTCCAGCCCATGAACAATAATCTCACGGTGGTGAGTGAAGGCCTAGGATATAGTGACCCTGCCCACTTCCACCTGAGCTAATAAACAAAGCACTGGGCCTTTCCCCTACAAGGGACATGTGCTTGCATACAGTTGAGGTTTCTTCCTTTCTCCCCACCCCCAAATGATGTAAGTACGGAATAAGTGGGCTGAATCAAAAGAAATGGGGACTGGAATCAGTACTGCTGGGGGTGAAGCAAAGGCAGTCTGGTCACAAGTCAAAGGGACTTGGCACAGATTAAAACATAAACTTTCTCCTCTAGGTGTTTCAGGTCCATAATTAAGCAAATGGTGGTGAGGGGAGAGTCTCTTGGGGGTAAGATGAAAGGAAGAGTGTGTGCCTGTTGCTCATTCTTCTGCTCCGTAGAATAGTATGAAACTGACATCTTTATTTGTCCATAAGGTGGGGAATGGAAAGCACAACCTCCATGTGGTGAACATCTCGACAGGGAAAAAAGTGAAGGGTGGCTCAAGCAAGCTAACTGGCCGAGTGCTGTCTCTCTCCTTTGATTCCCCGGGCCGTATCCTCTGGGCAGGAGATGACAAAGGCAGCATATTTTCTTTCCTCTTTGATATGGCAACAGGTGAGTGGAGTGGGATGGGGAGCATAGTTAAGGACAAGAATTAGCACAGATTGGCTTCAAGCCTTCTGCTTCCTTCTTCCCCCCTGCAGGAAAACTGACCAAGGCAAAACGGCTGGTAGTTAACGAGGGCAGTTCTATCACCAGTATCTCAGCCCGCTCTTGGATCAGCAGAGAAGCACGGGACCCCTCCCTCCTCATCAATGCATGTATTAACAAGCTGCTGCTATATAGGTGAGGGGCTTTCCATGGCATTGCCATGCTGGAAGACAGACACTTGCTCTACTCATATGTGCAGAGTGCCAATGAGCCCCACATTAGAGGATAGATTATGTGATACATGTTTGTGTAATGCAGATGCAGAGAAGCAGTTTGCTATGATTGAGCTATTTATCCATTGTCTGTTCTTGGCTACTTTTTCCTGACAGGGTAGTGGACAACGAAGGGACACTCCAGCTTAAGAGAAGTTTCCAGATACAGCAGAGCTCGCATCCTGTCCGCAGCATCTTCTGCCCCCTCATGTCCTTCCGCCAGGGAGCTTGCATTGGTATGATGCCCATGAGAGTTCACTCTCATTGTAAAGGGGATGCTGGACAAGACATTCTCACTTGGAATTTCTTGCAGGTTGTCACTTCCTTGCCTGCAACTCTGCTCCTGCATGCAGCTAATCTGTATGACACATAATTTTTGCAGAGCCTAGTCCCCTCACCCCACAAAAAAACAAACAAACAGGGAAGCTTTTGTCCTCTCTAATTACTTCTCTTTGTGCATTTCAGTGACCGGCAGTGAGGATATGTGTGTCTACTTCTTTGACGTGGAGCGAGCTACCAAGGCGATAGTCAACAAACTACAAGGTCATAGTGCTGCTGTGCTGGATGTCAGCTTTAACTGTGATGAGAGCCTGTTGGCGTCCAGTGATGCCAAAGGCATGGTTATTGTCTGGAAAAGAGAACAGAAGTAGCATTTCTCCCCTGATGAGTGGAAAGAAGTACACTCACTCAACATTGTTGAAGGAGACAGCCTGGGTGAAAGTCAGGAATCCTAAACACCATTTGTCCTCCTCTTGCTGGTAGTTTTATTTATATCTTCTGCAGCTGTGAAAGTACTGAGAACATCTTTACAGTGAACCAGCATCCATTTCTTCCCAGGTTTTCAATTAGTGGGATTTTGTATAGCAGACAAAGGATGCAGGTTATCCTGTGAGAAGTTTGGCTTACTTCTGTTGTGGTTTATGTGTTAGATGTCCAGGTTGCTGTCAGCTGTAATCAACTGAACACAATGTATGCCAAAAGGGAAGGTGGTAAACAATGCTGCAGAGCCTCTCTGCCAACTGGCAGCATAGGAATTGGGACTACATGGGTTCTTTGGCTCACGAGCATGAAATTTAGTGGTCCTAGCTCCCATTTAGTAGTAGCTTGCTCCTTGCTGCTGCATAACTACTTTGCTGTTGCAATGGTCCATTCCTTCCTGGAAATACCAAGGACATCAAACTCCAGAAAGCTGCATCTTCTCTTTGCCTCCTTCAAGTGCCAGACTGAGCCATCAACTTGGAAGGATCAGCCCGCTTTATTAGTGTGCCTGTTGGACATGTGAACTTCTGCAGCTACAACTTTGTGGACAGATTCCCCTCCAACATGAAAAATCTTGCAGCTCATGTTTACATTGGGCTCTTAGTTCTGGCATGTGTTTCAGGAGCAGCTACCAGTGATGAAATGTCTTCCGCTTACCGGGAAGAGGAAACTGCAGGTGCTGAATAGATTTGCTTGCACACCAACACAGCTTGCTTGAAATATTACTAGGAATGTTTTTGGAATATCAAGAAACTCAATCTGGAACATTACTGACAACTGTATTCAAAAACAGGTGGTGGAGTAGAGTCTGCTAAACTGAACTTTGCAGCTACTTAATGCAGTTGCTTTTTGCCACTTATCTTCCACAGCATGTGTGGCATTGTAACAGGGAAGGGGGTTAGTTGTATTGAAACTCTTCTGTATTGTGGCTGTGATAGTTGCTTTTTCCTCAAATTTGTTCTTTCTGTGGACTAGGAGAAAAGATTTCTAAATTCACTTTTACTTGAAAAAAATAAGTGGTAGGATTTTCAGGCAGGTATGTGGAAGGTAAGAGCTGATGGGATGGTGCTTCAAATTTCCTCATAGGTACCACATCAGTCACCTTATGAAGAACATGAGTTGAGCTAAGGGGACCCTGTACACAGGGTGGCAAGCCACATCTTTGCATCAAACAGATTGCACAGCCTATTGCAGGGTTGAGAGAATCGTGACACTCAGAACTGGACACAGCATTCCAGGTGTGATTTGACTAAGACAGTATAGAGCAGTAGTATAGCTTCCCTTGGTCTGAACACTATACTTCTGTTGATGCAGCCTAGAATAGCATTCATTTTTTGACCTGCCAAATGCCTCTGGAAAACCCACAAGCAAGACATGAGAAGAATAGCCTTGTCGCTAAAGATCAATAATAGATTCAGAGACATACTTCCTCCAATCTTGAGGAAATAGTGCTTTCAAAACTAGTAGCCCAATAGCCTTGTCCTCTATGAATCTGGCAAATCCCCTTTCAAAGACATTTAAGCTTGTGACCATCATTACAACTTGTGGTAGCAAACTTTTAAAGAAAAAGTGCTGTTTGAAGAACCTCCTTTTGTCATTCCAAAATATCCTGCCAAACAACTTTATTGAATGACTCTGGGTTCCAGTGTAATGAGGATGGAAAATTGTATTTCTACCCACTTTTTCCACACTACGCAATTTTATAAGTTCCTGTCATACCCTCATACTTGCTTTCCCACCCTAACTTAAAAGCCCCAAGCACCATAGCCTTTTCCTTATTATAAGAAGTATTCTAAACCTCAGTTTATTTAGTTCAGCCTTTCTGCATCCTCTCAAACTAAACAACCTTTTTGAGATGTGCCAACCAGCACTGTAGACAGCACTCCAAGTGTAGTCACTACACTACATGTTTTTAACGGCATTGGAATCTCTCGGGCACATGAATGGCGATACAAAAAATATAACACACTGGCAACCTGGACAACAACGCAATAACCTAAACAATGGCCCAGTTTGGTCTCACTATGCTTTAGTGGGGAGGAGCAAAGCTTGCTCCTACTCCTGGCCTTGCTGTTTTCAGACTACCCAGAGCTCACCATTTGTCTTCCTCAAAGAAACTACCAGTGGCAAACCAATAACAAACGTCAGTTGTAACTCACGGTTTCATTAGGAATAAATGAACAACACTATTAATCTTAAATATGTGCACAGACCTGTCTCCTTTGCCATGGGCCAATGATGGAGTGCCCTTTTCTTCTGGCAAGAATTGCATGGCACCTGAGCTTGGATGCTACCAGCATTCTCCTTTTTGAGAGAGGTGGAAGCGGACTGCTTTTCCACACCACACTGTAATAGTTGCATGACATGCAGAAATTCAGCTCGTGGAAATGAAAATGATGGGGGAAAGATCACCTATTACATATTTGCCTGGCATGCAACTATTAAAAACAGATAACCTCAGTCAGCAAAAAAGCATAGCATCATACTAAGCAGTTTCTTGAGTTTCTACACTGTGAAAGTCAAATACGTTGCATTTCACTAAAATGAAAGCAGGATTGATGGCGCTAAAAGCTTTTTTCAGTTTTAAGCAATGAAGAATGAACAAGTGTGTGAATAGACTTCTGATATTTCTTAGAGAGATTTACAAGGATGTAGGGCCAGGGACTTTCCCCTGAAATGGACAGAGCAAAGCAGGATCAAGCTCCACCTTGCACACTAAATGAAAATGCAGAAACACTTAACTTCCTCTCCACACATGACATGCTAGTTTCTTTTTCATTTAACATGGCATCCAAACCTAGTATCCTTATTCTTTGTGAACTCTCAGTTTAGAGGGGCTGCCCCTAGAGATGTCCCATTTAATTATCTACAGAAGTAGGATAGAGAGGCCTGGCCCCTAGACTCGAAGTTCCCTACCACGGATTTATACAACTGATTACTTGTGTGAATGACGGCTACATGGAAAATGGATGCTAAATAAAATTACCTGAAATTAGTAAAGCCTCAGTTCTGTATTCCAAACCTTAGTGTATACCCCCTTTTGTAGTTCAAAACAAGTGAATGAGCTGAAGAACTGGAATGACTTTCTGGAATATGTTAGGCTAACACTGGTTTCTAGTTCCCACTTGCCACACACACTGAAGTTATCTGAGTTTTTGCTTCAAAGAAGGAAATACAAGATGATATGTCACAAGCAAAATAAGGAACCCAACCATCTAATTCATTTCGTCAGTCATAATTAAAAAGCTTCATCACAGCTTCCAAAATACAGTGGTTTCCAGAAGCTAGATTCTTTGCCCCAACCCATTTCCAATATATATATATACTGTATATTTAATAACATTCTCTTCAAAACAAATGCATTAGTTACAAGAGGCAATATTGTAGGTTTTCACTTTGCATAAGGCTTTATGATGGTTATTAAGTGCGACTTCAAGTACAAATTACATGGGCCTCTCCCATCCTCAATGAAAGCAAGTTCGATGGATGTGGAAAGGTGGGGAACAGTCATACAGCACACTGAGGTAATACAGAGTCTTTGTGCAGATAAATCCATTTTTTAAATGGTTTGTGTTTTACCACTTACTCATAAATGTGGCTAGAAAGCAGTTCTGCTGTAAAACCAAGACTTGTATCCCTTAGAAAACCACACTGAAGATAAGAAACTCGTCAGTGTTCTCTGCCACGATGCACTCACAATCAAGCCTTCAAAATAGTAAAAAGCTATAACAGGTTCTAATAAGACATCCAGAGACTTATGAGATACTATGCTGTGTTTTTCCAACCAGTACATCAACAGCAAGTTTGACAAGTCGAACCAATCTCCTGCCTGCTGAAGAATCTCTCAGCTGCTGTAAGAATATTTCAGTCTGGCAGTAAGAAGCAGCCAGTCATGGCTGGGTAGCATAAGAAATGTCAGTTATTGCTCTCTCTGCAATTCAAAGTACTGGGTGTTTTTTGTTTTAAGCAGGTAAGTGCCTGACTCTTACCCTCTGCCTTCAGACTTTCAGCAACTGCCACTTCTGTATTGAATTCAAGTCCAAGTCTATCCAGACAACTAAAGCAAAACTGGCAAGGAACTAGAAGAGGTATTTCCGGCAAGACTCTGTGCCACATTTACACTCAATGCGCATCCGCTTCTTTGGAGAGCCAGCCAGGCCTCCAACTAGGCCAAAATTAGAGTCCATTCTTGTGCTTTCTGCATTTACTGGGTCCACTGTGGGAGAGATAGGGAAGGTGGGAAATCAGCACTGGAACCAGAATATCTTCCATCATAGCAGACCTGTCACTGAATTTTATCTAGCGAATGCACCCTATACACAACAAGGCTACATACTGGCCAAAAGGCTAAACTCATAAAAGTTCCCTGTTCCTTTAAGCTCCTACCTATCACACAATTAAAAAGAAATGATATCAGAATTATCTTAGAATACTGTTGCTATGCTTTATTTGAAATGCGAGGAAATCTAACCAGAATTTTTTAATGGTTCAAAACATGATCTTCATTCTTAATCCCTGCCTCCCAGAATGAACAGGTCTCAATGCCCACCTAAATTTCTCAAGCACTCCCCTTCTTACCTTGCATGTTGTAGTCAAAGGTGAGTTCCTCACCAACACGGATAGGTCGAGTAGCAAAGAAGGCAATGCGTGGCAGCCTCTCATCCAAATTTTCAATGAAGACATTGTAAACCTGTAGGTTAGGGTTACACTGGAAGCAGAAAACAGGAGTAAGAGGGAAGTAAGACAAGCTCTACATTAAAAGTTATGTTAAAGACATGGCTCCCTCCCCACTGTGATCTACCCCACTCACACTATGGTTGACAAAATGTGAAATGTTGCCATAGTATGCGGCATCCACTGTGTATACATCTTCTACGTAATCAAGGTCAAAGAGGTATGTGGCACCCTGTCGATCATAGATCTGACCCCGTCGTTCAGCCTCCTCTGATGTGATTATCTGGGAGAGATGCAAAAAACAGTAAGCACTGCAAAAATGGGGCTACTGCATCTTTCTTAGTAATCTATTGAAAATATTCATCCAGATCTCACTTGTTCCCTAATTTCTGCCATCTCTATGCTGGGTAACCTTCTACACATGCTTAGTCTCATTTTTGGTTATCAGTTTAAATCAAAGTTCTAAGTTCTCAGAGAAGATATGATCATGGATAGAAAACCTTCTAAAGTCATTCCCATCATGGTACATTAATTTGCCAAAATGTTTTTCTTCCATGAATCTTTGATGTTCAAGATACTGAAAGTTGACTGCCTAATTATTTCAGTAAAGACTTAAAATCTTGACCATCCTTTATGGTATCTTCACCCATCTAAGCCTCTCTGTGACACAGGTATCCAGTAGGTGGCTCCAAAATGCCTCATTTCTGCAGCAAAACTCATTCTACAGGTTCTGCTACCCACATGTTTAAGAGTATCAGGCAGGATTCATACAATTATGGCCTTCTTGCTAATCAGCTGCATTCAGTGCTGTTTGTGTGCAAGTTGAATAGACTTCCACTCATGCAACAAGGCTCCCACTGGCCTCACAGTCCTCAAAATCTGCTCCTGAGAGTTCCTCAGTCCTCTGGAGCATATTTGAGGGCATGCAGGGCAGAGAAGAGAAGACCATAGACGTCTGGTCACACAATATCAGAAATTTTATAAATAAACACTGGGCAGAATCTATTTCCCAGTTTGATCAAATAAACCTTGAGGGGACTTATATGTAATTGCAATGATATACACACATGCATATTCACAAACCCAATATAGCAGCCCATAGTCCCCTGGTTGATGAATCAGTAAATCTGTGGTGTCAATATGTCATAGGATGATTTACTGAGCAAAATAATGTTGATGTTCTTAGCTTTTGGCACTATTCCCCAAAACTATTTAAATTGTATAAAAGATCTCTCACTTTAAAATGAGATACAGTGGTACCTCGGGTTAAGTACTTAATTTGTTCTGGAGGTCCGTTCTTAACCTGAAACTGTTCTTAACCTGAAGCACCACTTAAGCTAATGGGGCCTCCTGCTGCCGCTGTGCCGCCAGAGCACGGTTTCTGTTCTCATCCTGAAGCAAAGTTCTTAACCCAAGGTACTATTTCTGGGTTAGCAGAGTCTGTAACCTGAAGCGTATGTAACCCGAGGTACCACTGTACAGTTTATGACAAGGGCAGGGCTGGCAGGGACACAACTAAGATTTTAAGAAAATTTACCGGTTACATCAGATGAATGTTCTGAGTGTCAACCATAAAATCTATACAGTAAATGTTCCTTTCTTCCTGAATTTGTCCATCTACTTGTCCCACTTGAATTGGCAAGACCTACAGAAACCACCCACAGCCTTCCAGAGGCCAATAATGTAGAGATGGACATTGCACAACTTTCCCAGAGCCTAGTAAAATAGAGATCATCATACTGGGGGGGGGGGGGTTAATTCCAGGGATCTTCCTGATTTCATGCAATGTTGCCTTTTGTGAGCGGACCTCAGGAATGTAACTCCTGTGTAACTTTTGGGCCTACTGCATTTAAACTCCACAACTTTCATGTTTGAGAACCCCTCAGAATTCAGGGGTCAGCAAACTTTTTCATCAGGGGGCTGGTCCACTGTCCCTCAGATCTTGTGGTGGGCCAGACTATATTTGGGGGGGGGGGGGGGATGAACGAATTCCTATGCCCCACAAACAACCCAGAGATGCATTTTAAATAAAAGGACACATTCTACTCATGTAAAAACACACTGATTCCCAAACCGTCCGCAGGCCGGATTTAGAAGGCAATTGGGCCAGATCCGGCCCCCGGGCCTTAGTTTGCCTACCCATGCCTCAGATGGATCAGTCACAAAGAGCCTCACTATCCTTGTAATGTAACTGATATCCCCCTGTTATCAAATCTTGTCAACTGACCATATAAAGATAAATTTTATCACTTTGGAAAGTCAGTGCAAATATAACCGCTCCATCTTAGACTGGAGCCCATGCAATATAGCCGTCTATTTAATAATGCCCGGTTTGACTGGAATATTTCAAGTTCCTACCCTTGTCGTGTGTAAATATGCATAATACCTAGCCCTTTTAGAATTTTGGTGAAGAGTTGCTTCTGACTGACTGGAGCATTTCAGAAAATCAGAAAACATTACAGGTAGTTAAAATAAGTGATACCAGAGCAGAAAGAGAAAGAAAGAGAGAACGTAAGAGATATTTCCATTCTTTATAGTTTCAGGGGGTTTTTGTTTGGTGTTAGCAACAAGCGATAGGGATTATATTTTGATAAAATGAAATGTTTGTTGTTTATTCCCAATATACTGTTATGTTTTATGTGTATTGTTTTTAATGTATTAACTGAATTATTATTATTATTATTATTATTATTATTATTATTATTATTATTATTATCAGACACTAATAAATCCAACTAAGTTTAATGGGGTTTACTCCTCGGTAAGTGGTTATGATTGAAACCTAAGTATCTCTGCCTCTTTGATGAGTCTGAAGTAAATATTTCTACCTGAAGCTCACTGCTGGAGCATGTCACGTACAAACATGGTGTTACTGCTTCACATCTTATAGAATGGAAAACAGGCCAACCCAGCTTCAATTTTTCTTTCCTCCTGTACCCTGGATCACAACTAAACTTCTGGTCCATGCCTGCTCATCCTACCTCTCCTACATACTCCATGACAAAGCTGTTCTTGCGGATCTTCTCCAGTGTGCGCACACCCCAGCCACGTCCATTATCTGTCCGGAAAATGCAAAGATCGTAACGAATGCCTTTCTGCACCACACGGTTAGAGCAGTCAATCCCACAGCTGCAGCGAGAATTGCACTCATAGATGGGCATGCCAGCCTTGATCTTCACTTGGCCAAACTCATTATACGCAAATTTATGGTGTGAAGCACCAGGACAACAACCTCCTGCTGCTTCTGAAAAACAGTCCAAGCACTCGCAACCCACAGCCACCTGGTTGAGAGTGATGCCCTCCCCGACCTTGTACTCATTAATGTAGACAAAGTCCCGGGGAGGCCCTTCCAAGTCCACCTCATTCTCTACCACAATGCATCCCTTGTGGTTGCGCTTGGCATTGAGTTCATATTCCCAATGCTGCAAAGCCCGCCGCTGTTTGGCCTTCTGCACTAGGTAGTTGGAGATGCCTTGGTCAAGCAAGCGTGTATTCTTTCTGAGCTTGCTTCCTCGTCGAATCAATGCCTGCTCTAGGTCCCGGTGGAACTGTTTGAGTATACTGATACAGCGCAGGTTCTTTCTGGGCTCCCAAGTGTTCTGTGACTCAGGGTAGCCCCGCCACTTCACCAGGTAGTATTCCTCATCCTGAGTAAAAGGTAACCATGCACAGTGTCAGCTTAAAACATGACAATTCTCTTCCCAGAACTGAAAACAAACCCCAGAAAATAAGCTCTCCCAATAACCCCTTCTCCTCTAACCTACTAAAACCCAGAGTAAAGGACAAAACCCAGGTATCTCATGCAAAATTAAGCAACTCTGCAACATTCTCTCTTAACAGCTTCAGTCCTGTAAACTATGGGCCACCAATCAAAGGAAAGGGAGATTATCTGGATCAGTAATGCCTGGTTAAAAGTATAAAGAGCAGAATGAGGGATGAAGGAGTGCCAACTAACACCAAATCTCAATGTACAAACACTTAACTGAGAGCTAGGGAAAACAGACGCAAGGTTGTATAAAAGGTGTTGCTAAAGTTGCAAGAGGGCCCAAGTAACTCACCCGAGCTTTCTTGTAGTCACAGAGATACTCTACTTCAAAATCACAGAGGTTTTTTCTGGTAATACCCAAACCAGGGCAGCAAACTTTCTGCAAACGGCAGAGATCCTGGAGGTGGGACCAAGTTGATTTGCAACAAACAGTGCAGGCTATGGAAGATAAGGCAGATATACATTAGAATAACTGTATATTTTCCTTTAACAAAAAGTGGTAATATACTTTTCTGGCTAGCTCGATCATTGTTTTTAGGATCATAAGGAAAAGGGAAATCTCAGAATGTTAAGTCTTACACACATTTCTGATGTTTGCTGCCACAGAGGGCAAGAACTCTAAAATTTGTGCAATGCATCCTAGAAGGTACAGATTTAATTTCCCACCTCTGTTCCCATTCCAGTATTAAACATACCACATTCCAACCATAATTCCTTGCCTTGTTTCACTTTCACATCTGAGGTTCGCTTGTTCTTTTGCAAACCTATTTGCATATAGTGATGAATCTTAAAACAGGTCGAAAGTTATCACATCATGTGACTACTCAATGTATTTAATTCAACTAAATGCCCTGAATACCAACCCACAGCAAAACATGGCAATGTAACAGAATACTTGTGCTGCAAGGCCTCATACATTTTTGTGATAGCTCTATCATAATTCTTGCTCTCATCCCTATCTTCTAACAACCACTGAACAGACCTGTGTCCTAGTTGCTTATCCTTAGATAGCTAAGCAACATACTTACATAAAACTATGTCAAATGTTATGTCCCAAGCAAAACATTTTCTGTGTGGCAGCATTTCTAACCAGTTCAGGTCTAGGGAAATTACTAAAACACTTCACTGTTCTAAGAGTTAAAAACCTTCTTCTGGTCTCCAGCTTCTATTTGTTGATGGTCCATTTGCTGTCATTATTATTATAATTTATAAAGCATCAAAATTGCTAGGTGCTGTACAGAAATAACACAGCCCTTGCCTTCAGACTTACAATCTAAAAATAAACTTGACACACTGGGGGTGAGGGAATTTATTTTTTCTAATGAACAGTGGCATACCTGATTCTCCTCCACCTCCTCATTTAATTCCTACAACCCTGTGAAGTAGGTTAGGCTGACAGACAGTGACTGGCCCAGGGTCACCAAGTGAACTTCAGGGCCAAGTGAGGATTCAAACCCTGGTCTCCCAGAGTCCTAGTCTGACACTTTAGCCATTACACCACACTGACTCTGAAAGGAGAATCAAGCCAAGGTGAATAGGTATTAAAACATGCAAATGAGAGTTTTCAACCCACTTTCCCATGCAGTGTCT